>NC_139389.1:66845000-67470000 GCF_054392235.1 Sus scrofa | reverse complement strand
CAACGAATATCCATGAGAATGTGGGTTTGATCCCTGGCCTCGCTCAGTGGGTTAAGAATCCAGTGTTGCCATGAGCTGTGGTGTCGGTCACAGACGTGGCTCAGGTCTGGCATTGCTGTGGCTGTGGTGTAGGTTGGTAGCTGCAGCTCAAATTCAACCGCTAGCCTGGGAACTTCCATCTGCTGCGGGTGCAAGCCCCAAAAACCAAAAAATAACACCTGGCAATAAGTTGCCACGAGACGCTTTCCAAGACTGTAGGAAGCACAAGAGTTCATTACTGGGAAAAGGGTCTAAGCCAAGATACCTGTCTTGACAGTACTGCTCTAAAGCCTCATGAAAGTGCCAACGACCAGAACCAAGCCCATCGTGCTGATGACAAGTGTCCATCTGGTTATTCAGGCCCATAAACTCTGATGGACTCCACGTTTAAAGGACTGACTACTCCTTCCACTCCTGGCACGAGAGGATCTGCTAGAACCAGAAGTTCCCCAAATCAATCAAGTCATTGTCAAGGAAGTCTGCCAGCAGAGACACAATTTCAGAAACCAGGCTCAGAAGCTCTGCTCAATTAAAAGCTACAGTGGCATGTGGTTCAGGAGCACAGATTCTGTTAGTGCAGGTTTTCAGGTCCTCCTAGAATTTACCTCATGTCTCCCTTGGGCTCTCTTAAGAGAAGAAATGCTGGAGTGGTACCTCCCTGGGCATGGGACATGGTCTATTCTGTAAACATGAGAAAAGGAATGAGCGTTGAAGGGAGATCAAGGCAGGAACCTACATGGGGTGGGCCGATGGTTTGAAAAAGCAATGAGATCATGACCAGTTCCACTACAGCAGACACTGGAGTCTCCACAGGAGAAGGATCTTCCTGAAGAGCACAAGGGGCTCTAAAGGCAGTCTTCACTCCCCTCAGGGTAAAATTCTTCAACGGCCACTTCTAAGCTAAAAGATGTATTTCTTTCTGAGTTCCTTTTGAACGTATAAGCAAAGGCAAAGGAGATTTCCTAATTACTTATTCTTTAAGAAATAAACACACTGCTGGTCTTGAAAGCATTAGGACACTTCTTTTTTTGCCTCTTTTTTTAGGGCCGCACTCATGGCACATGGAGGTTGCCAGGCCAGAGGTCCAATCGGAGCTACAGCTGCCAGCCTGCACCAACCACAGCCACAGCAACGCTGGATCTGAGCCGCATCTGTGACCTACACCACAGCTCATGGCAACGCCAGATCCTTTACCCACTTGTCGAGGTCAGGGATTGAACCCGCAACCTCGTGGTTCCTAGTAGGATTCATTTCTGCCGCGCCATGACAGGAACTCCACATTAGGACACTTCTTGAAGGACTCTTGGTGATAAGCAGCAGCAGAAGGCAGCCTGGGCTGGGAGTTCGAAATGGAATGCCAGCTGTGGAAAACAACTGCCAGATGGCATGGTGAAAGCCAGCTTGTCCTGAGAGCAAGATACATCCCCACTGAAGCTCAAAGACTTGGCTAGCCAAGGTGGGAAGAATCAAGACAAAAGCCACAAAACAGCAGGAAAAACCAACTGTGGCTTCGCCAGGTGCTTCAGAGTGGGAACAAGAACTGCTTTTACTGAGAAAAATGAGTACAGGGTAAGTGGTGCCGAAATAAGGGAGCTTAGACCAAAGTGTCTCACTCAAACTGTGACCTCGTCATTCAAGACAGTAACAGTAAACTCAACTTCAGATCACACACTTGCTGCTCTCCACATCTCAGCAGACACATAGTGTGGAGCAGAGGAACATCCTCAGGCAAAGCCAATGGGACAACTGTGGAGATTCAGTGCCAGTACCAAGGGCACCCTGGTGCCTCCCATCTGGCTTCTACACACTTGAAGACAAGAGAAGGTTACATAGTGGAAAACAAATGGTGGAAGTTAAATCAGAAATCTACCAAAAAGGAAGGGCTCTTGAATAAACATACCTGAGAAGAATTTCTCAGAGCCCAGGAATGAAGAGTTTCAGACACTTTAAAGTCACTCCTGATTAAAGATTTACTGGAACACTTAGCTCCAGCAAAATGAGGATATAACAAAATCGGGATAACCTCATAGAGATGCTATGAACATTAACTGAGACAAGCACGAGAAGTGCTTAGAATGGTGCCCAGGACTAGTAAACACCCAACGAACATTTAATATTATGATGTTGATTATAATGTTGTTTCTCCTGAACCAGGCCCTACCCTTTGCTTTCTGCTACCTCTAAATCTTGACACACTTCTATTATTTGTTTGTTTACACATCTGGGTGCCCTATACTCTAAGGTCCCTGAGGTTATGGGCAATGACTTAACTAGAGTATCTAGAATAGTGCTTGGCACAAGGGAAAAATTTTGCAAACATTGATGCTCTGAAGTAATTTTACTGAGGCAGACTCTGTAATTCACATTAAAGTCAAATATTAACTAAATAATAATTATAAGCCAGGCATTATACTACCTGCTTTCCACGTGATCTCATTTACTAGTGAGATAATACAGTGACAAGTATTATCCCACTCTACAGACAAAGAAAGAGGCTCAGTAGTCCCCATGTGGCTACATAACTAAATTCTCTGATTCTGCAGAAGCCCCTCGTTGAAGCCTGTAATAATTAATAAGTCCCTCATTGTGGTAAAGAAAGTATCTGCTTTCTTTCGGCTCAGCCACAAAGCAGGAGGAAAAATCACAAAACCATGTAGATTTGGCCTATTATAAACTCATGTAATCTAACCACAACTAGACTCACTGCCATTTCTTCATGACCCTCAGATTCAATGCTTTTGAATCCTCTTGTTCACTCAATCCCTTTTGATCTGTTTTCAAGCATCAAATCCTATCAAATTCCCCTTGGTCATTTCCCTCACATCTTTTGTCTTCCTCTCCATTCAAAGATCCAAAGCCCTGGAACATTAGTTATTTCATTGGCCTAATTTATCTTCCTGTTCTGATCTCTCTCTCCTCAAATTATACCCTGAATTCTATCATGAGATCAGTCTTCCTAAAGACTAACACATCTTCCTGGAGTTCCCATTGTGGCGCAGTGGTTAACAAATCCGACTAGGAACCGTGAGGTTGCGGGTTCGATCCCTGGCCTTGCTCAGTGGGTTAAGGATCCGGTGTTGCCATAAGCTGTGGTGTAGGTCGCAGATGCGGCTCAGATCCTGCGTTGCTGTGGCTCTGGCATAGGCCAGAGGCTGCAGCTCCCATTAGACCCCTAGCCCGGGAACCTCCATGTGCCGTGGGAGCAGCCCTAGAAAAGACAAAAGACAAAAAAAAAAAAAAAAAAAAAAAAAAGACTAACACGTCTTCCTAAAAGAGACTTTGGATCATGTCATTTTTAGAATCCTTCAGTTGTTCCCCATGGCCATAAAACAGAGACGACACCAGTACACAGGCTCTCTGAGCTCTGGTCTGAAGTCATTTTAATTTTAATTTCATTTATTTATTTTTTTTGCTTTTTAGGGCCACACCTGTGGCATATGGAGGTTCCCAGGCTAGGGGTCTAATCAGAGCTGTAGCTGCCGGCCTATACCACAAACACAGCAATGCCAGATCCGAGCTGTGTCTGCTACCTACACAGCTCAAGGCAATGCTGGATCCTTAACCCACTAAGCAAGGCCAGGGATCGAACCCGCAACCTCATGGCTCCTAGTTGGATTCATTTTCGCTGCACCACGATGGGAACTCCTCTTTTTTTTTTTCTTTAAGTTATTTTTAATTCCTGCTACTCTCCCCACAAAACCTCTGCCCTGGCCAAACCAGTCAATGGCCAATCTCCTATATGGTCCTTTACTCACACTATTCACCAGCACTTGCCCAGCCTAACTGAATTTCCTTCTCTTCTTCTCTGGTGACATCCTGCCCATGCTTCAAGGCTTTTGTCCTGCTCCCTTTGTGAAGCCTTCCCTGATTAACCCAGGCTTCAGGACCTCTCCCTGTCTCTCAACAGCCAGTGCACTTCATGTCTGCACTCAGTGAACTCCAGATATATATGATATCTTTCCATTTACCAGCAAACTTTAATAACTTGAATGCTACAACTGTCTTAGAATGACTTACACATAATAACCACAGTATTTTTTTTTTTTTTTATGCTTTTTAGGGCTGCACCTGCAGTATATGGAAGTTCCCAAGCTAGGGGTCGAATCAGAGCTCCAGCTGCCAGCCTATGCCAGAGCCACAGCCACACGGGATCCACGCCGCACCTGTGACCTACACCACAGCTCATGGCAACACCAGATTCTTAACCTGCCAGGGATTAAACTCACATCCTCAGGGACACTAGTCAGATTCATTTGCACTGCGCCACAACGGAAACTTCTAACCACAGTATTCTGACTGACCCAAATTGCCTTAAGTATTACTTCTTAGAATATTACATGAGTATTTAGCAAAGATTCTTCTCTCTGAAAAATCTTACCACTCTCCCAAATAGTGTTCTTTGGGGACTTCTCACCTCTGAACACAGGGGGCTCGCATGCATCCAGCATTTTATAGCCAAACTTAACAAACATGTATGTGACCACTGGATACTATTATTTAGCAGCGCAGGTCCAAGCTGAAGGAACGTCTGAGGAACGTTTGAGGCAGCAATACTATTTAAGAACCCAAAGTGGCTTTCCAGAGAGAAAAAATTTGGGTGCTAAATTTAGTTGCTTCCTGAATGTGTTTTCCCAAATGTGTCTTCCCAATCAATAGAGCTTTTATAACACCCCCCCCCCACCACACACACACACAGTTGGCAAGGAGTATTGCCAAAAGAAATATGAGCAATTAGGAGTATAACGGATTAGAAACTGTTGACACCACTTAGCCACTTAGCATGCAGTCAATGTGCAAGACCACTGTAATGGTAATACCAGCAGCAGGCTGCCAGAATCCTGAAACCCGAGCCATTACCAAATGGGTAGTAAACATGATGTTCTTTTGCTATTCTGGGAATTAGTAGAAAAAAAGGTAATTTGGAGTTCTAGAACATGAAGGTTACAAGGCTAGACTGGAGAGCTGGCCTAGCTACGGTACAAGTGCTGATTTAAGTTAACCTATTTCTGGGGAATACTAAAGAGAGACGGCTAGACAGTCTAACTGCCATTAAACCGTCCTTCTCTTCTTACACTATAGTCTTCTTTCTTTTTAACTTATCCGCATTCAGAAAAGGAATGGAAATGTGACAGATAAGAGCCTTTACCTCCCTGGAACTCAATGTTCTCCATCTGTAAAAAGAGAAAATTATACTACCTGATCAAGTAACCCAACACTAACATTTTGGGGCCCTAGGTTGTTTCTCCACATATTCCAGATAGTGTGCCTTATTCTGATACTAACATTTGAATAGTAGATCCCAACTGGAAAATTAGTTAGGCACTACCTGAATAACCCTGAGTGAAAATCTGCTTTGAGGCTTATGCCCTGGAGCCAGATCAGAGATAAAAATCATCTATAGAAGCTACTCAGCAAGATAACTGCTTGCTTGCTCTATTTCCAGCATAGACCCTGCTTGGCAAAAAGACTTCATTTCTACTCCTTACCATTGTTAAGAAGAAAGAGAAACCAGACAGCATGAGGCTACAGGGCCTGTTTCCTCTCTGTCATGCTCCAGTGAATGCAACTGGTCACTACACACTGGCAGCTGCCACACCTGAGTTCTTGGCCAAGGTCCAACCTGAGTTCTTGGCCAAGGTCCAGCACATGTGCTTTGTAGTATGTCTGTTAATGGCTATTCTGGGAAAATAGTTTCATATGAGAGGAGGGAACTCTGACTTCCGTCATTAAATTAAAGCAAGTGCGGAGTTCCCGTCGTGGCGCAGTGGTTAACGAATCCGACTAGGAACCATGAGGTTGCGGGTTCGGTCCCTGGCCTTGCTCAGTGGGTTAATGATCCGGCGTTGCCGTGAGCTGTGGTGTAGGTCGCAGACGTGGCTCGGATCCCGTGTTGCTGTGGCTCTGGCGTAGGCCGGTGGCTACAGCTCCGATTGGACTCCTAGCCTGGGAACCTCCATTTGCCGTGGGAGCGGCCCAAAGAAATAGCAAAAAGACCAAAAAAAAAAAAAAAAAAAAAAAAAAGCGCAAGTTGGAAGATTAAGCTGGGAAGATGGAGTATGTAGTAGGGAAAAATACCCACCTCTCCTCTTGTCTAACTTGGCAAATGTTTTCTCAGACTTCTAGATCTAAGAATCTTTCCTAATTCTTACTATCATTCTCTCTCTTTTAGCCACTTCCCTCCAAGGCAGGCTAAATTTCCTCAAGCTCATGAATTTTAGAGAAGTCACACACTGCAAGACCCAACCACCTGAGCTTTCAGAGAGTTATGAATAGAGGCAGCTCATTTGGCTACTGAGGGCAATAAAAAGGAGAACAATCAAAGGTGGATGGATGGCAGGATCTGAGTATACTATCAGACCTACTGGATGAGAGCTGCTTTTTTCCTCTCATTCTTCTTAGGGCCACATCTATGGCAAATGGAAATTCCTAATGCTAGGGGTCAAATCAGAGCTTCAGCAGCAGGCCTATGACACAACGAGAGAGCGGCCTTTGAAATGCTTAAAACCTGGCTTTTTTTTTTTTTGGTCTTTTTGCCTTTTCTTGGGCCGCTCTCCCTCGTCATATGGAGGTTCCCAGGCTAGGGGTCCAATTGGAGCTGTAGCCGCCGTTTGACGCCACAGCCACAGCAACGCAGGATCCGAGCCGCGTCTGCAACCTACACCACAGCTCACAGCAACGCCGGATCTTTAACCCACTGAGGAAGGGCAGGGATCGAACCCACAACCTCATGGTTCCTAGTCGGATTCGTTAACCACTGTGCCACGACGGGAACTCCAAACCTGGCTTTTTTTTTTTTTTTTTTCTGCTTTTTAGGGCCACATCTTCGGCATATGGAAGTTCCCAAGCAGGGGTTGAATTGGAGCTGCAGCTGCTGGCCTACACCATAGCCACACCAGTTCCAAGCCAAGTCTGTGACCTATACCTCAGCCCGTGGAAACGCTGGATACTTAACCCACTGAGCAAGGCCAGGGATACATCCTCATGGATATGAGTCGGATTAATTATCACAGAGCCACAATGGGAACTCCAAACCTGTCAATTTAAAATAGGCCTGGCTCTCATGTGCACCCGCATGTTCATTGCAGCACTATTCACAATAGCCAGGACATGGAAACAACCCAAATGTCCATCGACAGATGATTGGACTAGGAAGATGTGGTATATATACACAATGGAATACTACTCAGCCATAAAAAGGAATGACATAATGCCATTTGCAGCAACACGGATGGAACTAGAGAATCTCATCCTGAGTGAAATGAGCCAGAAAGACAAAGACAAATACCATATGATATCACTTATAACTGGAATCTAATATCCAGCACAAATGAACATCTCCTCAGAAAAGAAAATCATGGACTTGGAGAAGAGACTTGTGGCTGCCTGATGGGAGGGGGAGGGAGTGGGAGGGATCGGGAGCTTGGGCTTATCAGACACAACTTAGAACAGATTTACAAGGAGATCCTGCTGAATAGCATTGAGAACTTTGTCTAGATACTCATGTTGCAACAGAAGAAAGGGTGGGGGAAAAACTGTAATTGTAATGTATACATGTAAGGATAACCTGACCCCCTTGCTGTACAGTGGGAAAATTTAAAAAAATTATTATATAAAAAAAATATATATAGGCCTGGCTCTAAACTAGGTTGTTTGTCTTAACACAGATGATAAAAATTAAAGGAGTTCACCAAGTCGTACTGTCAATGTCACTTAAGGAAACTACCTTAGAAAAGAGGCACGCCTGCCAGAGGAAGATGAAAACAATTTAGCAGTCTTTTTTAACTTGACAATCTGCTTTATTTTTTTTGCATGGAAGCTTTTATACTCAGCAAAACCAAATACAACAGAGCCTTACTGTTTACAAAATGCCACGCCCTATCTCTGATTTTCCTCTAAATGTAATTAAGCTGTCTCCATAAATCTCCCTGTAGCTGCTACTAGCATTCAAGATTTATATTCCCTATATTCAAAACTGCAAGCTTAAATGATTATACTCAGTTCCTTCCCTACCTATTAAAATGATTATGATTCCCCCTTTAGGTCTTAAGATCACTTAGTAACAATGGTTTCAATCTGTATTCCAAGAAGTCCAGTTAATAATAAGTTTAGAGAAGGGACAGAGGCAGGGATGAGGTAGATCACCCCTCCCACAGCTGCCTCAAATGCCATGTTTGAAGAAAAGATTCTAATGCTAAAAAAAAAAAAAAGAAAGAAGGAAAAAGAAACTTAAAAAGCACTAAGGTAACAGACTAGGCTATCACACACAGTGACTTCGTAACTACCAAGGCACTGCTGTGTCACATGACCATCATGCACAGCCAACACTCAATGACCAAGGTGAGCAGGAGAAGGTGACGGTATAGTAAACAAATGTAATTTATTGAAACTCTAATTTCAGCCAGTGTTTTTAACCATCCAGCTCCACTATTTCTTACCCCAGCAAACAACCAGTGAAAAAGAGCTGAACTTCTTGTAAAATCAACAGGCAGTAACAGCGAAGTCCAACTGAAAACAGACCTGATTATGTGAATATAGATGGTCGGCCTCTGTGTCTTTAGTTGTTAATAACATACCTAATAAATAGGAGACCAGATTCCTCCAGGTGCAGGGTATAAATGGACATGAAGAGAAGTCAGCCCTCACCTGCAACCTAGTGGTAGGCAGGATGTTACACTGGCCACAATCTCCAAGAGACAACATAGTATAATGGGCCAGTCAACATGCCACTTGAGTTAATTCCTACTTCAAGACTCTGACTCAGAATCTGGGTCACTCTGTTTCAAATATAAAAGAAAGGGAAGGGATCAGAGAAAAGATGGCAGAGTAAGACTTGAGCTCACTTCATGAAAACACCAAAATAAACATCTGCTGAACAACCATCGACAAAAAAGACTGGAAACTATGAAAAAAGATATTTTACATCCAAAGACAAAGAGGAAGCCACAACAAGACGGCAGAATGGGCATTTTTCACAATATAATCAAATCTTGTACCCACTGCACAGATGACTCACAAACTGGAAAATAATTATATCACAGAGATTCTCCCACAGGAGTGAGAGTTCTGAGTCCCATGTCAAGCTCCTCAGCCTGGGAGAACTGGGAGCCCCCAGAGCATTTGGCTTTGAAGGTCAGCAGGGCTTGAGTGCCAGAGTTTCACAGGACTGAGGGAAATAGAGACTCCACTCTTGTAGGGTTTACACAAGGTTTCACATGCCCTGGGACCAGAGCAAAGCAGTGACTCAACAGGAGCCTGGGCCAGACCTACCTATAGGTCTTCAAGGGTCTCCTGGGGAGGTGTGGGTTGGCTGTGGCTCAGTGGGGACAATAACAATGGTCACAGAAGCCCCAGGGAATATCCACTGACCTCCTGGAGGTCACCATTTGGCACCAAGACCTGGCTCCACCCAATAGCCTGAAGGCTCCAGTGCTAGGACGTCTCAGGCCCAACCACCAACAGGTGGGAACACAACCCCAACCACTGGTAGACAGGCTGCCTAAAGTTGCCTTGAACCCACAGCTGCCTCACCTCTAAACACACCCCTTACATGGCCATGCCCATCAGAGGGACAAGACCCCGCTCCACCCACCAGTGGGCGGGCACCAGTCCCTGCCACCAGGAAGCCTGCACAAACCCCTGGACCAACTTCACCCACCAGTGAGCAGACACCAAGAGTAAGAGGAACTGCATTCCTGCAGCCTATGGAATGGAGACCACAGACACAGAGTGTCAGACAAAATGAGATAGCAGAGAACTATACTCTAGATGAAAGAACAAGATAAAAACCCCAGAAGAACAGATAGCAAGGGAAATGGGCACTTCATCTGAAAAAGAATTCAGAATAAGGGCAGTAAAGATGATACAAGATCTCAAAAAACAGCAGATGCACAGAGAAGATTTAAGAAATATTTAACAAAGAGCCAGAAGATTTAAAGAACAAACAGAGATGAACAATACAATAACAGCAATGAAAAATATACTAGTAGGAATTAATAGCAGAATAAATAAGGCAGAAGAACAAATAAGTGAGCTGGAGGACAGACTGGTAGAAATCACTGCCAAGGAACAGAATAAAGATAAAAGAACAAAAATAAATGAAGACAGTCTAAAAGACCTCTGGGACAACATTAAATGCACCAACATTCACATTGTAGGGGTCCCAGAAGGAGAAGAGAGAGAGAGAACAGGCCTGAGAAAATATGTGAAGAGACAATAGGTGAAAACCTCCTTATCGCGGGAAAGGATACACTCACTCAAGGCCAGGAAGCACAAAGTGTCCCATAAACCCCAAGAGGAACACACCAAGACATATATTAACCAAACTGAGAAAAATTAAATACAAAAAGAAGATACTAAAAGAAACAAGATAAAAGCAACAAATAACATACAAGGGAATCCTCATAGGGTTATCAGCTGATTTTTCAGCAGAAACTCTGCAGGCCAGAAGGGAATGGCATGATATATTTAAAATGATGAAAGGGAAAAACCTATAACCAAGCATACTCTACCCAGCAAGGTTCTCATCCAGATGTGATGGAGAGATCAGTCTGAAAAAAACAAGCAAAAACTAAGAGAATTCAGTACCACCAAACCAGCTTTACAAATGCTAAAGGGACTTCTCTTAGTGGAAAGAAAAGGCCACAACTAGAAACAAGAAAATTATGAATGGAAAGGCTCACCATTAAAGGCAAACATACAGTAAAGGCAGGAAATCATCCATACAGACATGTGAACGATATGACTGACAAGGGCTTAATTTCCAAAATATACAAACAACTCGTACAACTTAATAACAAAAAAAGAACCCAATCAAAAAATGGGGAGAAGACCTAAAGAGACATTTCTCCAAAGAAGACATACACATGGCCAAGAGGCACATGAAAAGATGCTCAGCATTGCTAATTATTAGAGAAATGGAAATCAAAACTACAATGAGGCATCACCTCACACTGGTCAGAATGGCCATCATTAAAAAGTCTACAAATAATAAATGCTGGAGAGGGTATGGAGAAAAGGGAACCCTCCCACACTGTTGGTGGGAATGTAAATTGGTGAGGCACTATGGAAAACAGTAAGGTGATTCCTTAAAAAACTAAAAATAGAGTTACCATATGATCCAGCAACCCCACTCCTGGGTATCCAAGAAAACTCTAATTCAAAAAGATATATGCGGAGTTCCCGCCGTGGCACAGTGGAAATGAATCCAACCAGTATCGATCCCTGGCCTTACTCAGTGGGTAGGGGATCTGGAGTTGCCGTGAGCTGTGGTGTAGGTTGCAGATGTGGCTCGGATACCATGTTGCTCTGGCTGTGGCACAGGCCAGCAGCTACAGCTCTAACTCAACAAAGCAAAAAAAAAAAAGATGCATCATTTGCAATAATCAAGACATGGAAGTAACCTAGAAGTCCATCGACAGATGAATAAAGAACATGTGACATACACACACAATGGAATACTACTCAGCCATAAAAAAGAATGGAATAATGCCATTTGAAGCAACATGGATGGATCTTGAGATTATCATACCAGGTAAAGTCACACAAAGATGAATATTATCCATTACTTATATGTGGAATCTAAAACAAGATACAAACAAACCTATTTACAAAACAGAAACAGATTCACAGACATAAAAAACACATTTATGGAATGAACTATAATAAAAAAATTTTTTTAAATCACATTTATGGCTTTCAAAGAGGCAAGAGGGTTGGAGAGAGATAAATTAGGAGGTTGGATTTAGCAAATACAAACTACTATATATAAAACAGATAAACAACAAGGTCCTAATGGAAAGGACAGGGAACTCTACTCAACATTCTGTATTTCTTTTTTTTTTTCTTTTGTCTTTTTGTCTTTTTAGGGCTGCAACCACAGCAGATGGAGGTTTCCAGGCTAGGGGATCCCATTGGAGCTATAGCCACCAGCCTACGCCAGAGCCACAGCAACACTAGATCCGAGCCGCATCTGTGACCTACACCTTAGCTCATGGCAATTCCGGATCCTTAACCCACTGAGCAGGGCCAGGGATCAAATCCGTATCCTCACGGATACCAGTCAGGTTCATTAACTGTTGAGCCACAACGGGAACTCTGACATTCTATAATTCTATATGGCAAGAATATGAAAAAGGATGGATATATGCATAACTAAATCACTTTGCCATACACCTGAAACCAACACAACACTGTAAATCAAGTATACTCCAACATAAAATAAAAATTAAGTTAAACTGACAAAAAAAAAAAGAAAGAAAGTGAAGACCAGCCAGTGAGATGTAGGGTTAACTTACCTGTGCAGAACTCCTTGCTTACATTGTGGGGCACTGTGATCCGTCGGTAGACAATGGGCTCTGACTCCAGGATGTTCTCATCGTGGCGGTACCGAGTAGGTCTCTCATTTGGGATGCCCCGGGAACGGCTACCACTCCTCCTCTCATAGGTATCAATCTCCTCAAACACAGCTGCCTTGTCAAAAAGGGCCAAGTTCCCTTCAAAATCAAAATCTGTGTCTGGGATCTCCTCAATATCATCCCCAAAGCACTCATCATCTTTATTCTTCATTTGGCCATTCTTTAAGCCACTTTTCTTTGGAGTTGCCTGATTTGGGTGCCTGCTACTAGATGACCCTGGAGAAAAAAATAGGGACTAAAGTCAGTGTGCCCACGGAAAGTGCTCAGCAGAAGTGGGAAATACAAAAAAGAAAAAAAAAAGTAGCATAAACTACCACAAATTTCATAGAATAATAGATCTTATATATTACCCAAGTAACAGTAAATATGAAATAAACAGTATTCCTGGAAATCTTGTTTTTTATTTTTTTTTCTTATTTCCGTTTTTTGGGGCAATCTTAAGCTCCACCCTTCATAGGGAAATTGTTAATAACCCAGGCTTTTTTGACAACTGAATATCAAAACAATGCAAGGCCAAGAATATAGCAGTCTCTTCCCACAGATCTGAGTGATTTGCTTTTGAATGTCCAGCAGCTGATTAAGAGAGAACTAGTCCCAGAGTAAAAGAAGGCCAAGTCCTCATAACCTGAAGCTCATAGGAAGACACTATTCAAGTGGCTCTAAATTCTGTCCTTACCAAGACAGACCAGGGATCAGATCTAGGCTGCAGTTGTGACCTACGCCTCATCCAGCTGCAGCAACACCGGATCCTTAACCCACCATGCAGGCCAGGGGTTGAACCTGTGACTCAGCACTCCAGAGCCGCCAATGCCATTTTGATTTTTAAACCTGGTCTCAGGCTAGACCCAGCAGGAAGGGATCCCTATTTAGACAGATTCCAGATCTTGAGCCAGATACACATCTACCACTTTAAGTTGATATATTTTGACCTGCTTTTAGATCTTTTGTGATCTTTTTTCTCAAAATTTTACTATTTCTGGGTAAGCTATTTCTGAACCATCAAATAATGACAAGGACCATATTGATCGTATCATGTAGAGGCCACCAAGATACATACAACACCACAGCAGTCAGTCACCCTCTGTCTCTGAGACTCTATTTGGCTACCACACATCAGTCAACTACTTCTATAGCAGCCAAGGCAGAAGACCCCACACCATCTCTTCCCAGAGCATCCTATACTGAATTTACAGTTTGATGTCCATCCGATCACCCAGAAAGGTATGCCAAACTGATTAAACTGAACCTCCAAAAGTCTGAATAAACACAATGCACTTCCTTTTTTTTGGGTCTCAATCTTTAGGGCCACACCCATGGCATATGGACATTCCCAGACTAGGGATTGAAATCAGAGCTGTAGCTGCCAGCCTACACCACAGTCACAACAACGTCAGATCCAAAACACGTCTGCAACCTACACTACAGCTCATGGCAAGTCTGGATCCTTAACCCACTGAGCGGGGCCAGGGATCAAACCTGCGTCCTCATGGATGCTAGTCAGATTTGTTTGCACTGAGCCATGATGGGAACTCCTAATGTACTTCCTTTTTTGAGTCTTAACTTCTCAATTACTGAAAATACTCAAGTAGAGGTTAGAATGATCATAAGCAAACCCTCTCTCACACATACCATCCCAACTTTACTACTTAACTCTTTTCACAGCAACTCCCTTCTATCCAATGGACCACAAGTCAAGAGACCTAGGATCTAGGTGCAGTTCTGTCATTAACATGTTACAGGATCTTGTATCTATCATCCAATTTCATAATTTCCTTGTATATAAAATACTCAATGTGGTACCCTCTAGCACACAGCAGGCAGTCAATAAATATTTAACAATCAACATCAGCAAGATCAATTACAGTAATTATTCTGAAAGATATGTACTATGCAAATATAACTCACATCCAAGTATTCCTAATGCCAAATACTGGTATGAAAAAAGGCTGTGCTGGCAGTAAAGATGAGATTTAAGCTGCTGAAAAAACTCAAGGCTAACCAAAATTATGAAGGGGAGGAAGAGTTAGTTGAGCCATCATAAAGAGTTGAGATTATGAACCACTGAGATGCTTGTCAAAGTTTGGGTTAATTCTAGTTCTAATAATTAGATAAAAACATTTATTGAGAGCATGCTGTATGCCACAGCTAGGTACTAGGAATACAGTTTATAACTAAGACATGTTACTCAAAGAGGAAGGGGGAGAGAGATATAAGCAATTAACTAAAATGCAATATAGTCAGAATTATAGTAGAAGTTTATATAAAGTATATAGAAATAAGCATGAGAAAGCAGAGCTGGATTAGGAATGGGAGAGCAGGAGTTCCTGGCGTGGCTCAGAGGTAACAAATCGGACTAGTATCCATGAGGACACAAGTTCGATCCCTGGCCTCGTTTGGTGGGTTAAGGATCCGGTGTTGCTGTGAGCTGTGGTGTAGATCGAAGACGCAGCTACAGCTCGGACCCCGTGTTTGCTGTGGCTGTGGTGTGGGCCAGCAGCTGTAGCTCTGATTTGACTCCTAGCCTGGGAACTTCCACACGCCGTGGATGCAGCCCTAAAAAGACCCCCCCCCAAAAAAGAAATTATCACAACATTGTAAATCAACTATACTTCAATAAAACTTCAAAAAATGGGGGGAAAAACCTGTGTCCATGCAAGTGGATTTACATCAAATGTTTAGCACTATGGTAAAATATACATAACATACAACTTACCACTTAAACCACTTTAAAGTATACAATTCAATGGCATTAAGTACATTCACATTGTTGTGCAACTATATGCATTTTTAACTACTAAAGCATAAAAAATTAGTAAGTGGCTTAAAAGATTCCTATAAAGAAGCTATAAAGAAGCTATCCCTTGTAGCATAGCTGATTAAGGATCTAGTGTCATCACTGCTGTGGTACAGATTCGATCCCTATCCTGGGAACTTCCACATGCCATGGGTGTGGCCCCCCCACAAAAAAGAAGCTATGTAATAAAATAATATTAATAATGCAATTGTAAGTGAACAAAAGAATGGCAAGGACAAGGCTTCTCCTATTTCTCTTACGAGCCTTCTTTAACCAAAATGAGGTTTTTCAAAAATTAATCTCAGGAGTTCCTGTCGTGGCTCAAGGAAAACAAATCTGACTACCATCCATGAGGACACAAGTTCAATCCCTGGCCTCCCTCAGTGGGTTCAGGATCCAGCATCGCCATGAGCTGTGGTGTAGGTTGCAGAGGCGGCTCAGATCTGAAGTTGCTATGGCTATGGCATAGGCCAGCAGCTACAGCTCCATCGACCCCTAGCCTGGGAACCTCCATATGCTGCAGATGCAGCCCTAAAAAGCAAAAAATAAAAATAAAATAAAATAAAAAATTAATATCATTGAGGAGTTCCCACTGTAGTGGAGGGGTTAAGGACCAAGTGTTATCTCTGTGGTGGCACAGGTTCAATTGTCAGCCTGACACAATGCCTTAAGGATCCAGTGTTGCTGTAGCTGTGGCGTAGGTAACAGTTGCAGCTTGGATTTGATCCCTGGCCAAATTGGAAAGGAAGAAGTAAAACTATCACTATTTGCAGATGACATGATACTATACTTAGAGAATCCTAAAGACTCTACCAGAAAACTGTTAGAGTTCATCCATGAATTTGGCAAAGTCACAGGATACAAAATTAATACACAGAAATCGACTACATTTCTATATACTAACAATGAAAGATCAGAAAGAGAAATTAGGGAAACAATCCCATTTACCATTGCATCAAAAAGAATAAAATACTTAGGTATAAACCCCTAAAGAGACAAAAGACCTGTATTCTGAAAAGTATAAGATGCTGACGAAAGAAATCAAAGATGACACAAACAGATGGAAAGACATAACAATGCTCTTGGATTGGAAGAATCAATATTATCAAAATGACTATATACCCAAGGCATCTACAGATTCGATGCAATCCCTACCAAAGTACCAAGGACGTTTTTCACAGAATTCGAACAAAATATTTTAAAGTTTGTTTGGAAGCGCAAAAGACCCAGAACAGCCAAAGACATCCTGAGAAAGAAAAACAGAGCTGGAGGAATCAGGTTCCCTGACTTCAGACTATACTACAAAGCTAGAGTCATCAAAAATGTATGATACTGGCACAAAGACAGAAATATAGATCAGTGGAACAGGATAGAAAGCCCAGAATTAAACCCATGCACCTACAGTCAACTAATCTATGACAAAGGAGCCAAGAATATACAATGGAGAAAGGACAGCTTGTTCAATAAGTGGTGCTGGGAAAACTGGACAGCTACACGTAAAAGGATGAAATTAGAGGAGTTCCTGTTGTGGCACAGCGGAAACAAATCCGACTAGGAACCATGAGTTTGTGGGTTCGATCCCTTGCCTTGCTCAGTGGGTTAAGGATCTGGCAGTGCCGTGAGCTGTGGTGTAGGTCACAGATACAGCTCGGATCCTGTGCTGGCAGCTACGGCTCCTATTAGACCCCTAGACTGGGAACCTCCATATGCCATGGGTTCGGCTCTAAAAAGACAAAAAAAAAAAGAATGAAATTAGAATACCTCCTAACACCATACACAAAAATAAACTCAAAATGGATTAAAGACTTTGTGAGAAAAATAGAATGTGTACATGTATGTGTTACCATGCTGTACATTAGAAAAAAAATTGTATTGGGGAAACAATTTAAAAAATAAAATAAAATTTAAAAAAATAAATAAGGAGTTCCCATAATGGCTCGGTGATTAACGAATCGATTAGGAACCATGAGGTTTCGAATTTGATCCCTAGTCTCACTCAGTGGGTTAAGGATCTGGCATTTCCATGGGCTGTGGTGTAGGCTGTAGACGCAGCTCAGATTCCGAGTTGCTGTGGCTCTGGCGTCGGCCAGTAGCTACAGCTCCAATTAGACCCCTAGCCTGGGAACCTCCATATGCCACGGGTGCAGCCCTAGAAAAGCCAAAAAAATAAAAAATAAAATAAAATTTACTTACTAAAAAAATGGATTAAAGACCTAAATATAAGACCAGGTACTATAAAACTCTTAGAGGAAAACACAGGCCAAACACTCTGACATAAACGATAGCAACATCTTCTCAGATTCGCCTCCTAGAGTAATGACAATAAAAACAAACAAATGGGACTTAAACTTTAAGGTTTCTGCACAGCGAAGTAAACTCTAAACAAAATGAAAAGACAACCCACGGAATGGGAGAAAATATTTGTAAATGAAGCAACTGACAAGGGATTAATCTCCAAAATTTATAAACACCTTCTACAGCTCAATACCAAAAAAACAAACAATCCCAACAAAAAAATGGGCAGATCTAAACAGACAATTCCCCAAAGACATACGAATGGCCAAAAACACATGAAAAGATGTTTAACATCACTAATTGTTAGAGAAATGCAAATCAAAACTACTATGAGGTACCACCTTATACCAGCCAGAATGGCCATCATCAAAAAGTCTACGGACAATAAATGCTAGAGAGGGTGTGGAGAAAAGGGAACCTTAATACACTGTTGGTAGGAATGTAAATTGGTACAACCACTGTGGAAAACAGTATGGAGATTCCTCAGATCTATCCAGAGAAAACCATGACTTGAAAAGACACATGTACTCCAATGTTCATTGCAGCACTATATACAACAGCCAAGATGTGGAAACCACCAAAATGCCCATCGACAGAGGAGGGGCTAAAGATGATGTGGTACATATACACAATGGAGTGTTACTCAGCCATTAAAAAGAAAGAAAAAACGGCATTTGCAGCAACATGGATGGACCTAGAAATTATACTAAGTGAAGTCAGTCAATGAGATACCAACATCAAATGCTACCACTTACACGTAGAATCTAAAAAAAAAGACACAATGAACTTCTTTGCAGAACACCTACTGACTCACAGACTTTAAAAAACTTACGGTTTCCAAACGAGACAGGTTGGGGTGTGGGGATATGCCCTGCGGGTTTGGGATGGAAATACTATAAAATTTGGTTGTGATGATCATTGTACAACTACAAATTTAATAAAATTCATTAAGTAATTTAAAAAGGGGGAAGAAAAGCAAAAAATAAAATAAATTAATCTCATCAAGGAGTTCCCACTGTGGTGGATGGGGTTAAGGACCCAGTGTTGTCTCTGTGGTGGCATAGGTTCGATCATCAGCCTGGCTCAATGCCTTAAGGATTCGGTGTTGCTGTAGTTGTGGAGTAGGTCACAGTTGCAGCTTGGATTTGATCCCTGGCCCAGGAACTTCCATATGCTGTGGGTGCAGCCAAAGAAAAGAATAAAAAAGAAAAAATTTAATCTTATCACATCTGAGAAGATGGTCTTCCGAATTAAAAAGTAATCAAGGTTATTCTAAACATGAATCTATATGGACTACCACTGATTAACTTCACCCTAAGAATATACTCTACTCATATCCCAGGGCCAAATCCAGCTCACGCACTGCCTATTTCTATAAATGAAGGGTTGTGTTTGTTTGTTTGTTTTTTGTCTTTTCAGGGCCACACTTGAGGCACACGGAAGTTCTCAGGCTAGGGGTCAAATCAGAGCTGCAGCTGCTGGCCTATACCAAAGCCACAGCAACATGGGATCTAAGCCATGTGTGCAACCTACACCACAGGTATGGCAACACCAGATCCTTAACCCACTGAACAAGGCCAGGGATCAAACTCATGTCCTCATGGATATTAGTCGGGTTCATTTCTGCTGAGCCATGACAGGAACTCCTAAAGTTTTTTTGTTTTTAGCCATGCCTGCAACATGCAAAAGTTCCCAGGCCAGGGATCAAACCCAATGCTACTGCAGTGACCCAAGCCACTACAGTGACAACACAGGATCTTTAACCTGTTGTGCAAAAGACCTTCTGTAAATAAAGTTCTATTGGAATAACAGTCACGCTCATTTGTTTACATATTGTCCAAGGCAGCTTTTGTGCTACAAAAACAGTTAAATGTTTGAGACAGAGACCTTATGGCCTGCAAAGCCTGAAATATTTAATGTATGAACCTTTACAGAAAAAGTTTCATCACCCTGCTCTACACCATGCCTCTCATGCTGGAAAGAAAGGCATTCTTTCCAGCTATGACTGCCATTAAATTAAAAAAAAATTTTTTATTAATTAATTGTACCTAACCAGAGTTCTTTGAATCTCGTTTTATTCAAAGTGTTAAGTGCGTCACTTATTAAACTACTGTCTTCCAACACCACACTCACCTTTTGCGGTACCAGCTAGAACTCTAAAGACTACATTTTCCCTTCCTTAGCTGGCTTCCTGTTAGCTTCTACCACCAGAAGTCGGTACCTGAAGAGAGTAGGAGGAAAGAAGAAGGAGATGGGACTTCCTCCTTCTTATTTGCTCAATACTGCACCAACATTGCATTGCCAGTGGGCTCCAGTCTCCAGTTTTACTCTCTGGCATACACAGAACCAGTTCTGCCAAAGAGTGGCAGAACCATGTCATTCAGTTCTGTCACCCGATACCATGCCTGCTCCACCATAAGTACACAAATCTCTGCTGAATTAAAAAATCAAAGCAGACATATCAAAAAACAAAACAAAAACCCCCCAAATAAACAACAAAATAGTCTAAAGCGGTTATAAAAGACAATTTGAGACTAACTATGAGAAAGAAAGGGAGCCAACAAAAACTAAGCCAAGGGTGTTGCGTGACTGAAAGAGACAGGAAGATAAAGTTGTCAACAATAATACAAGGGGACTATGAGACAAGAGCTTCAGAGGAACAGAGCTCAGTCAAGTCCAGTACAAACTGACAATGAACTATCCTGGACCTATTACACTGATAGAGGAAGATAAGCAATTAATCGATGGGAGAGAGGACAGGATAAAAGAAGCAAAACAGGGAGTTCCCATCATGGCACAGTGGAAACGAGTCCAACGAGGAACCATGAGGTTTTGGGTTCGATCCCTGGCCTCGCTCAGTGGGTTGAGGATGGGGCGTTGCCGTGAGCTGTGGTGTAGGTCACAGACGCGGCTCGGATATGACGTGACTGTGGCGTAGGCCAGCAGCTACAGCTCCGATTAGACTCCTAGCCCAGGAACCTCCATATGCTTTGGGTGCAGCCCTAAAAAGACCAGGAAAAAAAAAAAAAAAAAAAAAGAAGCAAAACGGGAAATCATTTTTGGCTCGGCCACAGACTCTACAAACATAACTTACAATAAAACCCACAGTTGTGACTGCAGAAAGTATCAGGTATTTTCTCATGTTCCTACTGAATATAGGTCTTCCATTCATTCATTTGACAAATATACACTGAGAACTAGCTATGCTCCAAATACCGTCAGGAAAGCCATCAGTGAAAAAAATTTCCAGGAAGAAATTCTGATATCACAGGTCAGCAAGAAAAAGTTAAGAGAATATCAAACAAATGAAAGGCAGGCTAACATGTTCAGTTGCCCCTTTTTTTTTTTTTTTTTTTTTTGATAGGCAAGAAATAGATTAAGATGCTTGTGAGAGATGCAAGCAGGCTCTGCCTCAGTTGTCTCTTATTCTTCCTTTGCCTTGTACTTTGATACAAATATTGGGAAGCTCTGGGTGAATAGGCTGTCTCAATACTTGGTTTACTCAGCTCAAAGGGCTGGGCTCTATATTAAAGTGGCCTTTGTCCAGTAGGAGAGAAAACCACTTCCCTTGGAAAAGATAAACAATGCTTCCCAGATTTCTTTACTTTTCAATTTCAAGGGCCAAGTGTATGTTAACACTAGAGGCTGGCCGCCTTCCTGTGCCATTTTGCTGCCAGCCTTTGGCACAGAGGTCCTTTGGCCAGGACAACTTATAACAAATCCATTGTTGTGTAACCCTCAATGCCACTTATTTATTGGTTTTTGTCACACACATATTGTAAAGGGGAACTCTGTCCTGCACTTGGCACGCTAAAGGGCACATGAAGGTCAAATTACAATTATTTTTTTCTTTTTAGGGCTGCAGGTGTGGCATATGGAAGTTCCCAGGCTAGGGGTTGAACTGGAGCTGCAGCTGCTGGCCTATGCCACAGCCACAGCAACACAAGGATCCAAACCGAATCTGAGACCTACCCCACAGCTCACAGCAACGCCAGGTCCTTAACCCACGCTGAGCAAGGCCAGGGATCAAACCCTCATCCTCATGGATTCTAGTCGAGTTCATTTCCACTGAGCCACAACAGGAACTCCTACATATGTTTTAGTGCCAGACTAGAGGGGCTTTGTGAGGAGGTTTCTGAGAGTATCTGGGACCTTCTTTTCAACTCCCAAATTCTAGGTCAGTAATCAGTCAACGTCTTGGCTCCAACAGCAGCACCACGGGGTTTTTCCAAGTCTGCTGAATATATGAAGCACATCTAAGGAGGTTAAAAAGTCACATTAGGACCTCAGAAGGACCACAAAAACATAGCAAAAAATAACTTTCTGCCCTCATTCAGTGGGATCACTGTTACACTGAACAGACGATATACACAGACATGTATCCTTAACAGGCCTCAAGAGGCATCCCTCTGCTCCCTGGGGCTGATGTTCCATTTATCTACTTGAAAAATATTCTGAGTTGTCAGTTCAATGACCAAGGTTATAGAAACTATAACCACCCTCCTACCACCAAGCCTAAAAGAAGAGATTAAAATCTGCTTGTGCTAAATCTCTCATCAAGTTGGACTAAGGAACCAGAATCAACAAACTCCTCAAAAACTCATTACTAACCCTGAAAGATCAATTAAAAGCCAGAATTTACAAGAGATTATACTCCTATAGCTTTATCAATCTACTGGCCTCAACATCAATGTACATAGAGAAAATGTGATTTATAGATCTCTAATGAGAAAAATACTTAATATCCATTTCTCACTCATCAATGAAAAAAACATCGATAATCTACATTACAACTATGGTGGGAAGAAACCAACCTATCTCCTTGGTATCCTTAAAATGCTACATAAATGCTAAGTAATAAGTCAATCTCTGGCAGACTTTTCTACTCATTTTACAGGGTTCACCAATCAGACGAATAAAAGTTACTCTGCTTACTATGACAAACCAATTCTGTGACACATTTCATCATCAAATTCCCAGGCTACAGACATTTCCACACAAATCCAGGATCAAAAGAAATTCTCAGAAAGAGAATCCAGCATTTTACTGCCTTATTTACTGATCATGATCGCTTTACCTTATTTACAAGCTGTTACTAATCTAGGAAAAGGGAATGGACCAAATAGCAAAAGCAGAAGCAGAATCAACCAGAGTATACTTTTGAGAATGACCCCATGTTCTACTACACTAGAGTGACGTGATAAAGAGCTAATAAATTACTTGGTTGTTGTTTTTTTTTTTTTTTCTTTTGGCTGTACCTGCGGCATATTGAAGTTCCCAGACAGGGACAGAACCCATGCCACAGTGGTGGCCCAAGTTGCTGGGTCCTTAACCTGCTGTGCCGCAAGAGAACTCCTAAATTACTTGTTTTGAACTTAACTGTACTCTTTCAAGAAGCTGCTACAACTGTAAGTAACAGGGGAAAAAAAAAAGAAAAGAAAAAAAAGAAACAAACCAATAGTCTCATAACATCCAGCATTCACACCCATAGGTATTTACCCAACTCATCTGAAAACTTATATCCATATAAAACCACAAATATTTATAACAACTTTATTCATAATCACCAAAAGCTGGAAGCAACCAAGATGTTCTTCAATAGGTAAATGGATAAACAAATTTTATATATTCACACAATGGAATATTATTAAGCAATAAAAGGAAATGAGCTATTAAGTCACAAAAAGACATGGATGAATCAAATACATATTGTAAAATAAAGAATCCTGAAAAGACTACATATATGTGATATTCTGGAAAAGACAAAACTACAGAGATAGATGATAAAAAGATCAGTAGTTGCTTGGTGGGGAGTGGGGAAGCAATCATGGAGGGAAAATGGAAAAGACTGAATAGGTTAAACACAGGGATTCTCCACAATACTGTATTGATAGATATAAAATAACATGTATTTGTCAAAGCCTTCAGAACTTTAGAGCACAAAGAGGGAGCCTAATGTACGTAAATTAAAAAAAAAAAAAAATCATTGAGGAGGTTGGAGGAGCCCAGGATGGAGTGCAGAATGCAAGCAAATGATCTGTTACAAATATATGAGACTAGTCAATAAAGAGGATGGGGGCATGGGTTAGAGTTAGCAATTCTGATACTGTATACTGGAATTAAATAATTTAAGTCAATGATGAAAGACAGTATGGATTTCTTGCTGTTGGGAGTAAGAGGTTACAGATGAGAAAAGGAAGCTAGAATGAATCATGTGGTGATGGATTAGACTTGGATACATCAACATGAATTCACATTTAGCTTAATATAGTAGTGAAGGTTATATATATATATATGTATTTATTTACAGGAGTTCCCGTTGTGACTCAAGGGCTTAAGAACCCAACTAGTATCCATGAGGAGGTGGGTTTGATCCCTGGCCTTGCTCAGTAGGTTAAGTATGTGGTGTCACCATGAGCTGTGGTGTAGGTTGCAGACATAGCTCAGATCTAGTGTTTCTGCGGCTACAGCTCTGATTTGACCTCTAGCCAGGGAACTTCCATATGAGGCAGGCATGGCCCCCCCCCGCAAAAAAAAAAACAAAATGTATTTACAGATATGTGTATATACACTGGTTTAAGTACACACATATATTTTCTTGCTCTGTCAGCTGAAAGGGTGACACCCAGCAGCAATAAGCACATCTACTGCCTAGATTGTGGTAATACCATTCTCTAATAAAATGAAACAAGGTCCCTAGGGCTGGGGCAGAAAACACAGATAAACCTAGAGCATCTTGCAGTGCCTGAAAGGGAGGAAGTTCCAGGAGGCAGGGAATGTATAATGGGGGCATGCCAAAGGGACACAGTAGCCAACTGAAGGAGCACCCAGTGGCCAAAGCTGAAACAATATGAGCAGCAAAATAAAGTGGAAATGAATTATAACCCAAAGGATAAAATAAATACTTATAAGTCCATACTCATAAAGATAAATGACTGAATAAGTAAATGAGGGAGAAGAAACAAATCTCTGGAACAGAAAAATCCCAAATAATTTATGTAGATACTCTGCATGACTCTCGACTTCTTAGGGGTGGGCTGCAGAATGACTTCAGAGGACAAATCTGACATATACTACCTCAGCCAGGCACTTGAGGTCAACATCAAAGTCAGAAACAAGGGAGTTCCCATTGTGGCTCAGTGGGTTAAGGATTGATGTTGTCTCTATGAGGATTCAGGTTCAATCCCTGGCCTTGCTCAGTGGGCTGAGGATCCAGTGTAGCTGCAAGCAGCAGTGTACGTCGCAGATGGATCTGGTGTTGCCATGGCTGTGGTGTAGGCCTTAGCTGCAGCTCTGATTCATCCCCTAGCCCAGGAACTCCCATGCACTGCAGATGCAGCAGTAGAAATAAGTAAAAAAGTCAGAAACCATGTTGTTAGTATATACTCTTGATATATGATGAAAATGACACTTTATCTCTGTGATCTTCCTTTCCCAATCACATGACCCCGGTCTAATAATAAGAAAAACATCAGGATTTCCCATCATGGCTCGGTGGTTCAAAAATCTGAGTAGCATCCATGAGGACACAGGTTTGATCCCTGGCCTCGCTCAGTGGGTTAAGAATCCAGCAATGCTGTGAGCTGTGCTGCAGGTGGCAGATGTGGCTCGGATCTGGCACTGCTGTGGTTGTGGTGTAAGCTCTGATTCAACGCCTAGCCTGGGAACTTCCATATGCCACTGATGCAGCCCTAAAACAAACAAACAAAAAAACCAAATACCAATTGAGGCATAGTCTACAAAAATATCTGACGAGTACTGTCCTGGTCATCACAAAACAATGAAAGTCTGAGAAACCGTCAAAGTCAAGAGAAAAGGTGACTCCTACATGTAACATGGTATGCTGGATGAGAGCCTGTAACAAGGACACTGGGTAATAAAAACTAAAGCAATCTGAATAAAATATAGATTTTGGTTAATGTCTCATCACTGTTTCATTAACTGTAACGAATATGTCATAAAAATGTAAGATGTTAATAATAGGCAGAAAATATGCAGAAAAAAATTTACAAATTGCTAACAGGCACTGTCTCCAAGTACAGTACAATTATAAATTGCTTGAATATTTGAACTTTTAATAAACAAGTCAATTTTTTGATAAAGAAAAAAGTTTTTTTTTTTTTAAGAGAATAAAGCAAAGTAGAAAATGTTAAAGTCTAAACGGAAAAAGTCATTTTCTATCTAAGCATTTTACAATTTTTCAAAGGACACAGAAGAACTAACAATTCAACTTCAGGTTCAGGTCTTCATTTGTCAATTCATATAGTTATTTAAGATGTACTGAGGCAAAGTGCCTCAAAATACATTTAAAAAAAAATTTCAGGGAGTTCCCGTTGTGGCGCAGTGGTTAACGAATCCGACTAGGAACCATGAGGTTGCGGGTTCGGTCCCTGCCCTTGCTCAGTGGGTTAACGATCCGGCGTTGCCGTGAGCTGTGGTGTAGGTCACAGACGCGGCTCGGATCCCGTGTTGCTGTGGCTCTGGCGTAGGCCGGTGGCTACAGCTCCAATTGGACCCCTAGCCTGGGAACCTCCATATGCCGCAGGAGCGGCCCAAGAAATAGCAAAAAGACAAAAAAAAAAAAAAAAAAAAAATCAAAATGTCAGTAGCTTATTCACAGAATCAGGCATTTTGAAAACTTAAAAATGTTGGGTCCTGAAAGGCCACACAGAGTCTAGTGGATCTGTTATAATTCACTACTGTAACATTACTCTAGTAAATATGTTAAAGAGCATACCAGATTCTAGTGAATTAACTATGGTCTATAACGAGTAAATGGCATTCAACAATTCATTAGTACCAAACAAAACTGGGAACAAATACACACACCAGTGCATGCTCTCCTTGATGTGCTAGCAGGGAGTGAATACAGCAAATCTAAAATTGTCAGTATGTCAGATATTTTAAGATCACAGAGATGTCTAGGCCCATCGCTTCCTCTCTTCTAAGGATGGGAATTAAAATACAAGAAGAAAACTTATTTGAGAATCCCCTAGAACAGCTTAAGTGTAAGTTCAACCCAGGTATCACTACTACCACCAGTTAGCAGATTAAAAACAACATCGCTTTTGTCTGTGTGAACTCAAGACAGATGAATGACTTTTTTTGGAAGGAAGGGAAGTGGTGAGAGAGGGCGAGGAGCTGGTGTGAGTCTCTAACAGCTTATTTCCTTTCCCTTATTATCTTGAGGAAATAGTTCCAGAATGAAAGAACCATGCTATATTTTTGTGAAGCTCTGCCAGCATCTTTTTTTATTAGGGTAATAAAGGATTTATTTAAAGACTAGCAATGAATAAGAGCTTATAGACATGAAACATCAGGTAAAAAAGAAATATTAACTCAATCCAACTTACAAGAGTTGTGCCGACGCCGGAAGCTTTTGGACTGACTCAAGGACTCCATGTGCCTATCCACATAGCTCTTTGAGCACTGCTGCTGCTGGGGAGAAACGGCAACATCTTGGCTCTTGACATCTGTCCTCTTAGGGATGTTCTGAGGGGCACTGCTGGAAGAGGCTGGCTTTTTAACCAACTTGCCCATGCCATTCTGACCAATACCTACTTGGCACCCAACACCAGAGGGGCCTAATTCTGCCTGATGAAGGTCTCCAAAATGTTGGTTTTCTCCAGGACCTGGTATCTCCAGAATTTTTAGTTCCGTAATGTCACCTGCCCTGAAGTACACAAAAGAGCCCAAGTCAAAACTATAATAGTGATAACAGTGATGAAAATGGGATCAAAAAGAACCAGTTATACCATAGCAGGGCAGCATTTCAATGAGTCATCAAAGGCAAAAACTAGAAAAGGTGGTAGAGTACTTAAAGATAAGGCTCGGCCACCAACATTCAACTGTCACAGCACTGGCCTTTAAAGAGACCTACTGTTAACCACACAACTATTATTAACATCTTAGATTTCTAGAATGCTTAATTAATGGCTTTTTTTCATTCATTCACTCATCTACTCATTCAATAGGTATATACAGAGTACTCACAATGTGCTAAGTTCTGTATTACGAGTGGAGCATACAGAGATGAAAAGCAATACATGCCCACAAGGAATTCACAGTCTAGTCAGCAGAAAATTCAGGTAGGTAATCACAAGTGTTAAAAACCATGACAAAAGGTGTGCACTGGGGACCAATGCACCCCAAAGCAAAATATATGTTAGTTTGGCAGAGATGGATCAAACACTTAAGCTAAGTCTGGCTGGGGAGGAAAACAAAGAGTTGGCAAAACAGTCTGGTAGGGAGAAGGGCACCTCAGGCCAAGGCTCAGAGATGGAGAAAACGTGGGCCATCTGGAGAACTTCAAATGTGACAGGGTTACTAAAGGGAAGAAAGCTTGTGCAGGGCCATTAGGAGGTCAGGCTGTGGAGGAAATTAGGGACCAGATCATAATCACAATGGATTTTCCTGATGGCTACAGGGAAGGTGGAGAAATTAGAGGCAGGGGCACTGGTTAGGAGATAAAGAACATGGGGATGAACAGGGCAAGTGACAATGCAAAGGAAGTGGGAAGGATGGAACCAAGAAATATCAGGAATCCACAGAATTTGGTGACTAACTAAACATGAGGATCAAGAGAAAGACTTTATTATGATTCCTAAATTTCTAACTTGGGTGAAAGGTGTCATCAGTCACTAATTAAGGATAGAACTTTGGAGGAAGAAATGTGCAGGTAACATAGTCAGCTCAGCTTCGAAAATTTTAAATTTAAGATATCTGTAGGATAGCCACTTGGAGATGACCAGTAGACAATTAAAGTGTATATAACACAGATAATGGGTCTAATAAAAATCTGGGGTCTCATTAATGTGTAAGAAGGTATACAAGAGATTGTCTAAGGAGAATACAGACCAGGAAAAGAATCAAAGATGGAACTCCGACTAAATCCATCTTAAAAAGTGAGTAGAAGAGGAGTTCCTGTGGTGGCGCAGCAGAAACGAATGTGACTAGGAACCATGAGGTTGTGGTTCAATCCCTGGCCTCCCTCAGTGGGTTAAGGATCCAGCGCTGCCCTGAGCTGTGGTGTAAGTTGCAGACGCAACTAAGATCCTGCATTGCTGTGGCTGTGGTGTGGGCTGGCAGCTGTAGCTCCGAGTGGACCCCTAGCCTGGGAACCTCCATGTGCCGCAGGTGTGGCTCTAAAAAGCCAAAAAAAAAAAAAAAAAAAAAAAAAGTGAGTAGAAGAAAAGGAACCTGTGGGGCTGGGGAGAAAAAGTGTATAAAGGAATGGAGGAATACTTGGGAAGAAAACCCAAAGGGGTAACAAAGAAACTAAAAGAAGAGGTCACTCCAACGGTTAGGGAACATCTGAATAAGATTAGATTAGAACTAAGACACTGCCACTGAATCTGGCAATTAGGTCATTTTTAATCTCAGCAAAAGCTAGCTCAGGAGTTCCCACTGTGGCACAATGGGATCAGCAACACAGGTTCGATCCCCAGCCTGCAGTTTGATCTGATCCCCAGCCTGGGAACTCCATATGCCATGGGGCGGCCAAAAGAAAAACAAAACAAATTAACAAAAGCAGCTAGTTCAGCAAGATGGTAAAGACAGAAAAAGATAATGGTGGGGTAGAAAGAGGCTAGACTAAGACACAAAGGGAGTAAAAGGAGACTATATTCGACCCTTGAATATGGGTTTGAACTGTGTAGGTCCACTTAAACGTGGATTTTTTTTTTCAACAAAATACATATTACAGTACCACATGATCCACAGATACAGAACCATGGATACTGAGAGTTACACCAAGATTTTGGATGGTGTAGGTGGTTGGCCTTCTAACCTCCTCACTGTTCAAGGGCCAACTGTATTCTACTCTGAAAAGAACTGTGAGTCTAAAGAGAAGGAAACCGACAGGGCAATACCTAGGGCAAATGTAAGGTGTGTGGAAGGGTAGTGTTTATACTATGGGGGAGGCCTGAGAATGTTAGAAAGAGAAGAGAAAAGAGCCAGTATTAAGGTTGAAAGTGAAGACACAAAAGAAAAGGAGCAGGGTCTCAAAGGAGATAAGAAAGCATAGCTCATAAAGCATATGTGATAAGGTTGGCCCTGAACACAAAGGGCATTCCTTCCATGGAGACTTCAGAGGAGATAAGAAATAAGAATTGATATGCCTACAGAAAAGGTTATGTGTGGGTGTTACGTAGGAAGTCAAGGAAGCTCTAGCTCAAGACTTTTTTTTTTTTTAAACATAAGAAAGGGAGGTTATCTGCCAAATTTATAAAGGAGGGATGTGAAGACATCTAAGCTTGAGATCTTTGGCAAATTTATTCCTGTAGCTAAGGACTTTAGCTATTGGCTACAGTGTGTTCTCTGGAGAGAAATTATAACACACACCTGCAAAGAAAGATAGTTACACAGGGAGGAAAGAAGTCAATAAAGACCTTAGATTTAAGAAAGAGCAAACAATTCAGAACTGACAAAAGAAATCTGAAACCATAAAAGAAAACAGAAAGATTATTCAGAGTCTGACACATTGAAATACTGCATAAGTTTGACAGAGATAATAAAAATGTTTCATAAACCTTGAATCATTAGCTAAAAGCTAATTATAACATAAAGTCTCTGCTGAAAAGAGCAGCAGGACTATAAGATCTGATTGTAAAATCTCACCCTTGACAAGACTCTACTCAAAAATAGCCCTATGCAAGAGAATATTGGCAACAAGACCCAGGCTCAAGCTCCCCAGACCACCAGGCTGGATTTGGAAGAATTAGTCAGGATACTCACCTGAAGGTGACTTCTGGCACAAGGCACTTCACTCCATTGTGGAAAGGCCGGGTAAGAGAAATGGTCTGGCTGACCTGATCAACTGCTGATACTCTTCCCTGATAGACACCCAAGCTATCTCCACAGTTGATGGACACAATACTGCCCAGCCAATCCGTAGCCATGTTTCAGCTGTAAGGCCACCGTGGAGACAAGGAACCATGCAGTGCACCTTAAGAAACAGACACATCTTTAATTCAATTCAGCAAATATTCTATTAGGTTCTGTACCAGGTGTTATTTGGTAATACACATTCTGTCACATCCTTGAGATAATAAAGCATAAAAAATAAAACTTTTTTTCATTGGAGTAAAGCATATTAATGAATAAGCAGTATCATTTAATGTATATATAAAGATCTTTAATTACTTTAAATCACATGTACTGGCTGAAGATATTTACCTAGACATTAAATTGCACAAATTATCACCTGTTTATAATGTATTATATTTTAATATATCTGCCATCAGAATGCTTTCAAAGAGATAATTAAGAAATAATATATAAAAAATAATGTTAGTAATGTCTGAGTAGCTCATTATCAGACTAACCCTCTTGCTGAAGATAGCGAAAAATTCTGGACAAATTTTTGTTTAAAAAAAAACTGACTGAAGGCATTACAGAACACTACACCTAACAACTACAGAATAAATATTTTCAAGTCCACGTGGAATGTTCATCAACATACGCTGGGCCTTAAGTTAGTATCAATTAATTTCAAAGGCCTGAAATTAGACAGAGTATATTTTGTCCACAAAGAATTAAATTTGAAATTGATAAAATATTTCAAATACACCAAATATCTGAAAATTAAGCAAGACATTTCTAAATAAACTATCAGTTAAAGAAATCAAAAAGGAAGTTAGAAATTCAAACAATAAAAATGAAAATAGAATGTATCAACATTTGTGAGATGCACTTAAAAGTAGAGCTTGAAGGGAAGTTTATATATATTTATAGATTTCTAATTTAAATGCTTATTTTAGAAAAAGAGAAAGTTTTCTTCCATCTTAAGAAGCTAGTCAAAAAAGAGCAAATTAACCCAAAGTTATTAAAAAGGAACTAAAGAGTAAAATAAATGAAACAGGAAATAAAAATCAAGCCAAAAATCAGTTCTTTGAAAACATTAATGAACTTGATAAATCCCTAACTAGACTAACCAAGAGATACAACATATATTGTCAGTGTCAGGAATAAGCAAAGGGACATCACATGCATTAAAAAGATAACTTTGGACTTCCCATCGTGGTGCAGCAGAAACAAATCCAACTAGGAGTGGGTTAAGGATCTGGCATGGCCATGAGCTGTGGTGGAGGTCACAGACATGGCTTGGATCTGGGGTTCCTGTGGTTGTGGCATAGGCTGGCAGCTGTAGATCCGATTGGACCCCTAGCCTGGGAATCTATATGCCATGGGTACAGCCCTAAGGGAAAAAAAGAACTTTAAGCCAGTAAATTTTATTTATTTTTAGGGCCACACCTGCAGCGTAGGGAAGTTCGCAGACTAGGGATAGAATCAGAGCTTGTGGTAATACAGGATCTTTAATCCACTGAGGCCAGGGATCGAACCCACATCTTCAAGAATACAAGCTGGATTCTAAACCTGCTAAGCCTCAATGGTAACTCCCTACACCAGTAAATTTGACCACTCAGATGAAACAGAGAAATTCTTTCTTTTTAGGGCTGCACTTGTGACACATGGAAGTTCCCAGGCTAGGGGTTGAATCGGAGCTACACCTGCCAGCCTATACCACAGCCAAGCCATGCCAGATCCAAGCTGAATCTGCGATCTACACCACAGCTCAGGGAAATGCCAGATCCTTAACCCACTGAGGGAGGCCAGGGATTGAAGCTTCGCCCTCATGGTTCTAGTCAGATTCATTTCTGCAGTGCCATGACAGGAATCTGAGAAATTCTTGAAAAACAAAAGTTACCAAAACTAATACAAGAAGAAATAGAAAGGGAGGTCCCGTTCAAAAACAGGCAGGATATACTACCTAAGGCAATCTACAGATTCAATGCAATCCCTATCAAATTACGAAGGACATTTTTCACAGAACTCGAACAAAATATTTTAAAGTTTGTTTGGAAGCACAAAAGACCCAGAATAGCCAAAAACATCCTGAAAAAGAATAATGGAGCTAGAGGAATCAGGCTCCCAGACTTCAGAATATACTACAAAGCAACAGTCATCAAAACCACATGGTAATGGCACAAAGACAGAAATAGAGATAAGTGGAACAGGATAGAAAGCCCAGAATTAAACCCACGCACCCACAGCCAACTAATCTATGACAAAGGAGACGAGAATATGCAATGGAGAAAGGACAGCTTGTTCAATAAGGGGTGCTGGGAAAACTGGACAGCCACATGGAAAAGAATGAAATGAGAACACTCCCTAACACCATACACAAAAATACACTAAAAATGGATTAAACACCTAGATATAAGACCAGACACTATAAAACTCTTAGAGGAAAACATAGGCCAAACACTCTCTGACTTAAACGACAGCAACATCTTCTCAGATCCACCTCTTAGAGTCATGACAATAAAAACAAAAATAAACAAATGGGACCTAACCAAACTTAAAAGTTTCTGCACAGCAAAGGAAACCCTAAACACAAAAAGACAACCCACAGAATGGGAGAAAATCTTTGCAAGTGAATCAACTGACAAGGGGTTAATCTCCAAACTTTATAAACACCTTCTGCAGCTCTATACCAAAAAAACAAACAACCACATCCAAAAATGGGCAGAAGATCTAAACAGACAGTTCTCCAAAGAAGACATACAGATGGCCAAAAACACATGAAAAAGATGTTCAACATCACTCATTCTTCGAGAAATGCAAATCAAAACCATGATGAGGTACCACCTTACACCAGCCAGAATGGCCATCACCAAAAAGTCTACAAACAATAAGTGCTGGAGAGGGTGTGGAGAAAAAGGAACCCCATTACACTTTTGGAGGGATTGTAAATTGGTGCAACCACTGTGGAAGACAGGATGGAGGTTCCTCAGAAAACTAAAAATAGAACTACCATTTGATCCAGAAATCCCACTCTCGGCATCCATCCAGAGAAAACCACGACTCACAAAGACACATGTACTCTGATGTTCACTGCAGCACTATTTTCAATGGAAACAATCTAAATGTCCATCGACAGAGGAGTGGATCAAGAAGATGTGGAACACATACACAATGGAATATTACTTAGCCATTAAAAGGAACAAAATACCAGCATTTTTAGCAACATGGATGGACCTAGAAATTATCATGCTAAGTGAAGTCAGCCATACAATGAGACACCAACATCAAATGCTTTCACTGACACATGGAATCTGAAAAAAGGACAGACTGAACTTCTTTGTAGAACAGATGCTGACTCAGACTCTGAAACACTCATGGTCTCCGGAGGAGACAGTTTGGGGGTGGGGGTATGTGCTTGGGTTATGGGATGGAAATCCTGTGAAACTGGATTGTTATGATCCAGGGATTCCATATAGACTACCCAGTTTTCCCCATTAGTAACGTCTTGCAGAACCGCAGTACATTATTACTATTGCTGCCCTTCACCCAATCCACCAGCATTGTCTTATCCCCTTCCCTGCTTTATTACTTTTTTTACAGCTGCACCTGTGGCATATGGAAGTTACCAGGCTAGGGGTTGAATTGGAGCTACAGCTACTGGTAACTTCCCTGTGTTATTTCTTACAAGTGCATATTAATCTACAGTTATCTCAAATAAAAAAGGTCAATTTTTAAAAATCAATGTCCTACCACATTAGGAAAAAAAAAAATCAATGTCCTACCACATTAAAAAAAAAAAAAAAAAAGGAAATGAGGAAATCGTGTACGATCATGCCCATAAATGCAGAAAAGAATTTTGTTGACAAAATTTAACATCCATCCATTGTATAAAAAAAGAGATGTTGCCGTGAGCTGTGGTGTAGGCTGCAGACGTGGCTCAGATCCTGCGTTGCTGTGTCTCTGGCATAGGCTGGTGTCTATAGCTCCGATTCGACCCCTAGCCTGGGAACCTCCATATGCCACGGGAGCGGCCCAAGAAATGGCAAAAAGAAAAAAACAAAAAACAAAACAATTATAACATCCTACTAATGGTGAAACAATAACTCTTTCTCCCCCAAGACAGGGACAAGGCAAAGAAGTCCACTTTCACCACTTCTACTCCTTATTTAACACTATAGTGTAGGTCCTAGGCAGTTCAATAAAACAAGAAAAAAATAAAAAGCATAAATACTGGAAAAGGAGAAGTAAAGTTATCTTTAATTGTAATTATATTGATGATGTGTAAGAAGAAAATCATAAGGAATGTATCAGGAAAAAAAAAAAAACAAAACTCCTGGAGTTCCTGTCGTGGCTTAGTGGTTAACAAATATGACGAGCATCCATGAGGACTCAGGTTCAATACCTGGCCTTGCTCAGTGGGTTAAGGATCTGGGATTGCCATGAGCTGTGGTGTGGAATGCAGATGCAGCTTGGATCCTGCATTGCTATGGCTGTGGTGTAGGCCTGCAGCTATGGCTCTGATTGGACTCCTAGCCTGGGAATCTCCACATGCCACAGGTGAGGCCCTTAAAAAAAAAAAAAGATGAATAAAAATTCCTGCTAGAATGACTTTTTTTTTTTTTTTTTTTTCCTTTGCTATTTCTTTGGGCCGCTCCCGCGGCATATGGAGTTTCCCAGGCTAGGGGGCCAATCAGAGCTGCAGCCATTGGCCTACGCCAGAGCCACAGCAACGTAGGATCCGAGCCGCATCTGCAACCTACACCACAGCTCTAGAATGACTTTAGAATTACAGATAGATGCTCAATATGAAACAAACAACTGTGTTTTATATAATAGCAAGAAACAACAGCAAATAAAAATTTTAAATACTATTTATAATATTAAAATATAAAATACTCAGGAATAAATCTAATGAAAAATGCGTAGGATCTCTACGATAAAAACTATGAAAGACTGAGAAAAATTAAAAGAAGATCTGGAGTACCCGCCATGGTGCAGTGGAAATGAATTCGACTAGGAATCATGAGGTTGTGCATTCAATCCCTGGCCTCACTCACTGGTTTAAGGATCCAGCATTGCCACGAGCTGTGGTGTAGCCTGCAGATGTGGCTTGGATCTGGCATTGCTGTGACTCTGGCGTAGGCCGGCGGCTACAGCTCTGAATCAACCCCTAGCCTGGGAACCTCCACTTGCGATGGCTGTGGCCCTAAAAGGACAAAAAGACAAAAAATTTAAAAATTTTAAAAAAGATCTAAATAAATGGAGAGATAAGGGATATACTGCATTCAAAGGCTGAAGAGCTTAATGTTAATTCTCCCCAAATTGATCTGTGGGTCAAACATAAATATTAATTTAACCACTAGCCTGGGTCCATTTATAATAGCTGAGACATGTCCATCAAGAGACGAACAGATAAAGAAGACACATGCGCACGCATGCGCACACACACAGGAATATTACTCAGCCATACAAAAGAATGAAATAATGCCATTTGCAGCAATGTGGATGGACCTAGAAATTATCACACTAAGTAAGTCAGAAAAAGATAGACAACTACCATATGATATCACTTATATGTGGAATCTAAATTATAACACAGGAGTTCCCATGGTGGCCCAGGGGTAGTGAACCAAGCTAGCATCCATGAGGATATATTTTGATCCCTGGCCTTTTTCAGTGGGTTAAGGATCTGGCATTGCCACAAGCTGTGCTATAGGTTACAGATGCAGCTCATATCCCCCGTTGCTGTGGTTGTGGTGTAGGCCTCAACCCGTGGCCTGGGAACTTCCGTATGAGCAGGTGCGGGCCTAAAAGGATTTTTTTATAAAAAAGGAAAAATCTGGAGTTCTCATAATGGTGCAGTGGAAACGAATCCGACTAGTAACCGTGAGGTTGCAGGTTTGATTCCTGGTCTCGCTCAGTGGGTTAAGGATCCAGTGCTGCCATGAGCTGTGGTGTAGGTTAGAGACACGGCTCCAATCTGACGTTGCTGTGGCGTAGGCTGGCAGCTACAGCTCCAACTCGCCCCTAGCCTGGGAACCTCCATGTGCCATGGGTGCAGCCCTAAGAAGCAAAAATAAATAAATAATGGAAAAATCTGATTAATTAGATTTCATAAAAAAAAAGAAATTTTTTTTTTTTTTGGTCTTTTTAGGGCCACACCCGAGGCATATGGAGTCAAATCAGAGCTGTAGCCTCTGGCCTACGTACGCCACAGCAATGAGGGATCCGAGTGGTGTCTGCAACCTACACCACTGCTCACGAGGTGAGCTTAACCCAACTGCAAGGTCAGGGATTGAACTTGTATCCTAATGAATACTAGTCATATTCGTTTCCACTGAGCCATGACAGGAACGCCATGGTTTCATCAAAATTTAAAAGCTGTCATTAAAAGTTGACCAAAGAATACAAACTGGAAGAAGTGTAAAAAAGATGCAGCAAGACCAGCTGGGAAGCAACTAGAACAGTTAATTTAAGAAATGGAGGTAGGAGTTCCCGTTGTGGCGCAGTGGTTAACGAATCCGACTAGGAACCATGAGGTTGCGGGTTAGGTCCCTGCCCTTGCTCAGTGGGTTAACGATCCGGCGTTGCCGTGAGCTGTGCTGTAGGTCGCAGACGCGGCTCGGATCCCGCGTTGCTGTGTCTCTGGCATAGGCCGGTGGCTACAGCTCCGATTGGACCCCTAGCCTGGGAACCTCCATATGCCACAGGAGCGGCCCAAGAAATAGCAACAACAACAACAACAACAAAAAAGACAAAAAAAAAAAAAAAAAAAAAAAAAGAGAAGGAGGTAAATTGGACTAGATAGAATCAATGGAGATGGAAAGGAGCTGATGGACTCAACACTTATAAAGACGATGGTTTGAATTTGGTGATGATTTAATATGGTAGATAACAGAAGGGAGGGGGTGAATCACTATTAACAAAAGGTGGAAGTTCCTACTGTGGTACAGATGGTTAAGGATCTGGTGTTGTCTCTGTGGTAGCACAGGTTCAATCACCGACCTGGTGCAGTAGGGCAGCTGTGGCATAGGTCATAGCTGTAGCTCGGATTCAATCCCTGGCCCTGGAACTTTCATATGTTGTGAGTACCAGTACAGGGAAGGGGAAGGGAAGGGAGGGAGGAAGAGAAGGAGGAAGAGAGGAAAAAAACAAAAGGTGAACAGAACACACAAAACCCCACAGTCTTTACACACATACCATCATATTGCATAACAACAGCAGCAGCTAGCATTTACTGCATACTTGCAATGTCTCAAGAATGAGCTAAAACTTTAGGGCATTCTTTCTTCATTTATCATAACAACCCTATAAGGAAACTACTTTACTATCCCATTTTACAGATGGGGAATTTGAAACACAGAGATTATAATGAATGTTTTACACACTTGTAAGCAGAGACAAAGGCAACTTCTTAGTACAATGGCATATTTTCCATGCTATACATATTATTATACTGAATTTACATATTATAGTTTTCTTTTAATTGGACGTTTAGATAATTCTATTTTTCACAATTGTAGTTAATATAGCAATGATCAATTTCATTCAGTGCTTGTCTTAAATTATTTTCTTAGGATAGAGCCTAGTCAATCAAAAGGAAAAACAACCTAACTTTGATTACAATATACCAGAGCAGAAAACTATCTTTTTTTCAAACCAAGTCATTCTCTGGATGGGTTCAGATAGTCATACATTTAAAATAATGGTACTGTACTAAAATATTTAGGAAGGTATTCCATACAATCTAGCCCATCTCAAAATCACTCCAGTGAAAAATCCCAGACAGATAAGCATTTCAAGAAAACATCCAGATTTTGAATGGCAAAAAGATGTTTCTGACCTCTTCTATTATAATCACCCCCAAAATAAGAAAAAAGGAAAGGTAAGTCACAAGCAAGGAGAAAATATTCACAATAGATATATATATAATAAAGGACTTGTATCCAGAATATATAAGGAAGGCTTACAAATCAGGAATAAAAAGGAAACACCACATCTTTTTAAATCAGGCAAAAGAAATTGTATGAATAGCCAATAAACACATGAAAAGCTGTTCATCATCATTAATTATTAGGGAAATGAAAACCAAAACACAATGAAACTACCCAAATGTCCATGATGGATGAGGGAATAAACAAAATACACTATAAAATATTATATATATATATATATAAAATATCATTCAGTCTTTAAAAGAAAGGAAGTTCTAAAGCTGATGACATAACCTTCCCAGATTTCAAACAATACTACAAAGCTACAGTAATAAAAACAGTGTGATACTGGCACAAAAACAGACATATACAGATCAATGGAACAAAATAGACAGCCCAGAAATAAATCCACAAGCCTAAGGTCAATTTATCTTAGACAAAGTAGGAGTTTCTGTCGTGGCTCAGTGGAAATTAATCTGACTAGCATCCATAAGGATGCAGGTTCGATCCCTGGCCTCACTCAGTGGGTTAAGGATCTGGAGTTGCCATGAGCTGTGGTGTAAATCACAGACTCGGCTTGGATCTTCCGTTGCTGTGGCTGTGCCACAGGCCAGCAGCTGTAGCTCCAATTAGACCCTAGCTTGGGAACTTCCATATGCTGTGGGTGCGGCCCTAAAAAGCAAAAAAAAAAAAGAATATATGTTGGAGAAAAGACAATCTCTTCAGTAACTGGTATTGGGAAAGCTGGACAGCCACATGCAAATCAATGAAGTTAGAACATACCCTCAACACCAAACACAAAAATACAAAAATACTCCGAATGGGAGTTCCCGCTATGGCTCAACAGTAACAAACCTGACTAGTATCCATGAGGATGCAGTAGATCCCTGGCCTCAATCAATGGGTTAAGGATCTGGGGTTGCTGTGGCTGTGGCATACACTGGCAGCTGCAGCTCCAATCAGACCCCTAGCCTGGGAACTTTCATATGTCATAGGTACACCCCTAAAAAGACTACATACAAAAAAAATTCAAAATGGCTTAAAGATTTAAATATAACACCATAAAACTACTAAAAGAGAACACAGGCAACACATTCTGTAACACAAATTGTACCAATGTTTTCTTAGGTCAGTCTCCCAAGGCAATCAAAATAAAAGTAAAAATAAACAAATGGACCTAATCAAACGTAAAAGCTTTTGTACAGAAGAGGCCAGAGATGGAACCAGAGTCAGTGTAGAAGCTTCCCCAAGTAGTTATGCTGTCAGCTACAAGTGAAGTCCTTGTAAAGCAAAAGAAACCATAAACAAAATGAAAAGATAACCTATGGACTGGGAGAAAATATTTGCAAACGATATAACCAACAAGGGCCTAATTGCCAAAGTATACAAACAGCTCATACAACTCAATAACAAAAAAAGAATCTAATAAAAAAATGGGCAGAAGGAGTTTCCATTGTGGTGCAACACAAACGAATCCGAGGTTTCGGGTTCCATCCCTGGCCTTGCTCAGTGGGTTAATGATCCCGCATTGCAGTGAACTGCGGTATAGGTCACAGACAAGGAGGCTCAGATACTGTGTTGCTGTGGCTGTGTTGTAGGCCAGCAGCTATAGGTCTGATTTGACCCCAGCCTGGGAATCTCCATATGTCACAGGTTTGGCCCTAAAAAGTGGGGGCGGGGGGGGGGCAGAAGACCTAAATAGACACTTCCCAAAGAAGACACACAGATGGCCAAGAGGCACATGAAAAGATGCTCAGCATTGCTAATTATTAGAGAAATGGAAATCAAAACTACAATGAGGCATCACCTCACACTGGTCAGAATGGCCATCATTAAAAAGTCTACAAATAATAAATGTTGGAGAGCGTGTGGAGAAAAGGGAACCCTCCTACACTGTTTGTAGGAATGTAAATTGGTGAGGCACCATGGAAAACAGTAGGGAGGTGCCTTAAAAAACTAAGAATAGGGAGTTCCCGTCGTGGCGCAGTGGTTAACGAATCCGACTAGGAACCATGAGGTTGTGGGTTCAGTCCCTGGCCTTGCTCAGCGGGTTAACAATTCGGCGTTGCCGTGAGCTGTGGTGTAGGTTGCAGACACGGCTCGGATCCCGTGTTGCTGTGGCTCTGGCGTAGGCCGGTGGCTACAGCTCCGATTGGACCCCTAGCCTGGGAACCTCCATATGCCGCGGGAGTGGCCCAAGAAACAGCAAAAAAGACAAAAACAAACAAACAAACAAAAAAACATAAAAATAGGAGTTACTACGTAGTGCAGTGGAAACGAATGTGACTAGGAACCATGAGGTTGTGAGTTCGAACCCTGGCCCCATTCAGCAGGTCAAGGATCCAGCATTGCCATGAGCTGAGGTGTAATTCACAGACATGGCTCGGATCTGGTGTGGCTGTGGCATAGGCCAGCAGCTACAGCTCTGATTAGACCCCTAGCCTGGAACCTCCATATGCCACAGGTGTGGCCCTAAAGAGACAAAGTGACCAAAAAAAAAAAAAACCCTAAAAATAGAGTTACCATAAGATCCAGCAACCCCACTCCTGTGCATCCAAGAAAACTCTAATTTGAAAAGATACATGTACCCCAGTATCTATTTACAATAATCAAGGTATGGAAGTAACCTAAAAGTACATCAACAGATGAAGAGATGAAGAAGATGAGGTACATATACGCAATGGAATATTAGCCATAAAAAAACAATGAAATAATGCCATTTGCAGCAACTTGGATGGACCTTGAAATTATCAAAGTAGGTAAAGTCAGACTGAGCAAGACAAATACCATATGATATCATTTATACATGGAATCTTTAAAAATGACACAAATGAACTTATTTACAAAACAGAAACATACTCACAGACACAGAAAAATTTATGGTCACCAAAGGGGAAATGAGGTGGAGAAAGATAAATTATGACTTTGGGATTAGCAGATACAAGCTACTATGTATAAAACAGATAAACAAGATTCTACCATACAGCACAGAGAACTATAATTAATACCCTATAATAGACCATAATGGAAAAGAATATGAAAAAGAAATACATATATATGTATAACTGAATCATTCTGCTGTACCCAGAAACTAACACAGTAAACCAACACAGTAAATCAACAACATGTCAATGTAAAAAAAAAAAAAAGAAATTCTGTTACTTCTTGTCATGGCTCATCAGTTAATGAATGTAACTAGTTAGTATCCATGAGGACACGGGTCCAATCTGTGGCCTCTCTCAGTGGGTTAAGGATCTGCAGACATGGCTCAGACCCTGCATTGTTGTGGCTGTGGCAGAGGCTGTCAGCTGTAGCTCCGATTCGACCCCTAGTCTGGGAATTTCCATGTGCCATGGGTGTGGCCCCAAAAAGACCAAAAAAAGAAAAAAAGAAATTCTGATGTATGTTACAATGCAGGTGAACTTTGAAGACATTATGCCAAGTGAAATAAGAAACCAAAGGACAATAAAACCAAGAGCTGGTTCTTTGAAAGGGTAAACAAAATTGACAAACCTCTGGCCAGACTTAACCAAAAGGAGAGGAAAGAATTCAAATAAACAAAATAAGAAATGAAAAAGAAGAAATCTCAACGGATACTGCAGAAATACAAAAAAAAACTATGAACTATGAACAATTATATGCCAATAAGTTTGACAACCTAAAAGAAATGGACAGCCTTCTAGAGACACAGAGCTCACCACAACTGAATCAAGAAGAAACAGATCAGGAGTTCCCGTCGTGGGGCAGTGGTTAACGAATCCGACTAGGAACCATGAGGTTGAGGGTTCAATCCCTGGCCTTGCTCAGTGGGTTAACGATCCGGCGTTGCCATGAGCTGTGGTGTAGGCTGCAGATGCGGCTCGGATCCCACGTTGCTGTGGCTCTGGCATAGGCCGGTGGCTACAGCTCCGATTCAACCCCTAGCCTGGGAACCTCCATATGCCGCGGGAGCGGCCCAAGAAATAGCAACAATAACAACAACAACAACAACAAAAAAGACAAAAAAAAAAAAGAAGAAGAAGAAACCGATCAACTGAACAAACCAATCACTAGAAATGAAATTGACTGTGTAATAAAAACACTCCCTACAAACAAAAGTCCAGGACCAGGTGGCTTCACAGGCAAATTGTACCAAACATGAAAGAAGAATTTATACCTATCCTTCTTAAACTTTTCCAAAAGACTGAAGAAGGAATAATCCCAAAGACATTCTATAAAGCCACCATCACCCTATTATCAAAACCAGACAAAGATACTACCAAAAAACAAAATTAGGAGTTCCCGTTGCGGCTCAACAGAAATGAATCCGAACCATGAGCTTGCAGGTTCAATCCCTGGCTTCGCTCAGTGGGTCAAGGATCCAGCACTGCCGTGAGCTATGGTGTAGACTGCAGATGCAGCATGGGTCTAGCGTTGCTGTAGCTGTGATGTAGGCCGGAAGCTACAGCTCTGATTCTACCCCTAGCTTGGGAACCTCCATATGCTGTGGGTGTGGCTCTTTAAAAAAAAAAAAATTATAGGCCAATAACTTTGATGAATACAGACACAAAAATTCTCAACAAAATTTTAGCCAACCAAATCCAACAACATATAAAAAGATCATACACCATGACCAAGTGGGATTCATCCCAAGTTCATAAGGATGGTTCAACATACACAAATCAGTCAATGTCATACACCACATTAACAAAAGTCAAAAACCATACGATCATCTTAATAGATGCAGAAAAAGTATCTGACAAGATCCAACATCCATTCATAAAAGAAACTCTTGGAGTTCCCGTCGTGGCTCAGTGGTTAACGAATCCGACTAGGAACCGTGAGGCTGCGTGTTCGGTCCCTGGCCTTGCTCAGTGGTTTAAGGATCTGGCGTTGCCATGAGCTGTGGTGTAGGTTGCAGACGTGGCTGGGATCCCGAGTTGCTGTGGCTCTGGTGTAGGCTGGCAGCAACAGCTCCGATTAGACCCCTAGCCTGGGAACCTCCATATGCCGTGGGAGCGGCCCTAGAAAAAGCTAAAAGACAAAAAAAAAAAAAAAAAAAAAAAAAAAGTAAAGAAACTCTTACTAAAGTGGGTATAGAGGGAACATATCTTAACATAATAAGAGCCAGTTATGATAAACCCACAGCTAATGTACTCAAGAGAAATGCTAAAAGTCTTCCCGATAAAATTTGGAACAAGACAAGGAAGCCCACTCTCACCACTTTTATTCAACATTGTTGGGGCTACAACTTTGAATACAATCAAACACAAGAAATAAAAGGTAACCAAATTGGAAGGGAAGAGGTAAAACTGTCATTCTATGCAGATAACATACTATATATAGAATACCCTAAGGACTCCACATAAAAACTACTCAAACTGATCAACGAATTCAGCAAAGTAGCAGGATACAAGACCAACATTCAGAAATCAGTTGCATTTCCGTATACTAACAATAAAATATTATAAAAGGAATATAAAAATGCAATATCTTTTAAAATCGCACTCCAAAAATTAAATACCTAGGGATAAACCTGACCAAGGAGGTACAAGACTTATACGCTGAGTACTATAAAACACTAATCAAGGAAGTTAAACAGAATTCAAAGAAATGGAAAGATATTCCATGCTCCTAGATTCAAAGAATTAATATCATTAAAATGGCCATACAACCCAAAGCAATTTACAGATTCAATGCAATCCATATCAAATTACCCATATTTTTCACAGAACTAGAACAAACAATCCAAAAATTTATATGGAACCATAAAAGATCCAGAATTTCCAAAGCAATCTTGAGGAGAAAAAAGCAAGCAGGAGGCATAACTCTCATAGACTTCAGACAATATTAAAAAGCTACAGTTATCAGCAGTTCCTGCAGTGGCTCAGTGGTTAACAAACCTGACTAGCATCCGTGAGGATGCGGGTTTGATCCCTGGTCTCTCTCATATGAAGAGAAGTCAGAAGGAGAAAGACAAATACCCTGTGATATCACTTATATGTGGAATCTAAACTCTGACACAAATGAACCCATCTACAAAACAGAAACAGACTCACATCCATCTTTAAAGTTATACATTAAAGTTTATATCATGGAATTTTAAGATTTTTTAAAATCTTTTTTGTCCTTTTAGGGCTGCACCCACGGCATATGGAAGTTCCCAGGCTAGGAATTGGAGCTATTGCTGCCAGCCTACACCTCAGTCACAGCAACACCAGATCTGAGCCTCGTCTGCGACCTACACCACAGCTCACAGCAATGCTGGATCCTTAACCCATTGAGTGAGGACAGGTATCGAACCCCCAACCTCATGGTTCCTAGTCGGATTCATTTCCGCTGTGCCAAGATGGGAACTTTAAATTTTAAGAATCTTCAAGAAAAGTCCTTTATTAACTGAAAACAGTAAATCTAAAACAAATTGAGTGCCAACACCTGGGTTTCTAATCAGATGAACCATTCAGGGAGGGGGCTTCGTCAATTACTAACACCTCATGTCAAAAAAAAAAAAAAAGAGCTACCACTGGAACAGAAGATCTAGCAGCTACAAGCAGACCCATCTTTGATGCCTTTTATCTTCCACTTTTCTATCAGGGTACAACATAGATAGTACATCTACAGAGTTTAAGTTTATAACCCAATGAGTTCTTACATATTATTTTACCCAAATAACCACCACCCAAATCAAAACACAGTATTTTAAACACCCCAGAAGGTTCCATGTGTTCCCACAAAGGTAGCCATTATTCTAATATCACGACAAGATTCATTAGCCTGTTTCTGAACTTCCTATAAATGGAATCATAAAGGTTCTCTTGTGAGTGTTTGGCTTCTCTCCCTAATATTACATCTGTAAGATTCATTCCTGTTGCATGCAGCAATAGTTCATTCTTTCTCAAGGCTATGCAGTATTCTGTTATATAACTATGCCTCAATGTATTTATCCATTCTTACTGCCCACCCCCCGTTTTTTAAGTTAGAGCCATACCCATGACATATGGAAGTTCCCAGGCCAGGAGTAGAATATCAGAGCTGCAGGTGCCAGCCTACACCACAGCCATAGCAATGCCAGATCCTTAACCCACTGAGCAAAGCCAGAGGTCAAACCCAAATCCTCATGTATACTAGTCATTACTGCTGAGCCACAATGGGAACGCCTATCCATTCTACTGCTGACAGATAGTTGCATTATTTCCAGTTTGGGGGTTTTGTGAATAAAGAATTAAATAGTTTTGCATACGTCTTTGTGGTGGACAAATGTACCCATTTATGTTGGGCATATTACATAGGAGTAGATATGGGACAATTCTGCTCAAATGCCATCAGGATTTCCAGACTACTGAATTCCCCACTAGGTATGAAACTTTACTGAATCATTTCTCTTGTAAGAAGCATTTTTTTTTTTTTAATCTTTTAGAGCTGCGCCCATGGCATATGGAAGTTCCTAGGCTAGGGGTCAAATGGAGCTGTAGCTGCCAGCCTACACCACAGCCACGCCATAGTCAAGCTACATCTGTAACCTACACCATAGCTCATGGCAATGCTGGATCCTTAACCCACTGAGCAAGGCAAGGGATCAAACCCAAGTCCACATGGATACCAGTCAGGTTCTTTACCACTGAGCCACAATGGGAATTCCCTTGTAAGAAAGCCTTTAGATAACGAAGTTATGCAACTGAGGCAGTTGCCGAAATGATTCAAAAACAACTTGGCAATCACAGACCTACAAACTTCCATCTCATCTACCACATCAGACAGAACTCACAGCATTCAGATCCAAGGAGCAATCCCTTGGTCTGCTAAGGACAATTAAATCAACAGCTATGGATGAGTGAGTTGTCAGTTATGGATTTCTGAAAAAGTAGGTATTTTCCCACACATCTATGCAGAAAGGTGTTTGTAGAATCAAAAGGTTGGGAATGGCAAAGGTCTTAAAAGGAAACATCTAGTCCTTAGCTTCCACAAAAGGCAGCATAGTGAAAAGGGCAGGGACTTTTTGAAGGCAGACATCACAGGCCAGCATTATGAGCAAATTATCCTAATCTGAGCGTCAATTGTATAAACTACAAATGGGAATTATAGTTGACCCTTGAACAACATGGGCTTGAATGACACAGGTCCACTTACGTGCCAATTTTCTTCACTAAATACTAAAGCAGTATAAAACGGGCAGTTGGTTGCATCTGAGATGCAAAACTGCAGATACAGAACCATGTATACGGAGGGCTGACTATAGGTTACATGCAGATTTTTGCAGAGTTGGTGGCCCTAACCCCGAATTGTTCCAATCAACTGTATACTAACTATACTATCACCTCATAGAACCATGGTGAAGATTAAAAGAGATAATCTATATAGTTTCTACCATAGGGCAAATTTTATTTTGAAAGTCTCCTTTTTGCAGAAGGAATACTTGGCCAGATAGGAGATTTGAGTTATGGCTCTACTATGAGGGCCACCTTCCTCATCACCTGAACAAAACCACAAAAATGCCTAAATTACTTCTGCAACATCTTGGAAACGAAGTCTCAATCTTCAAATTGCAGTACATATATCCTTTGGGATACACAAAGATACACAAGCGAGAGAATCAATTTCCAAGCTATTCTTTCATAAACTTGATCTGCCTGGACAACTGGATTATTAATAAAAGATTTTCAACCATAAAATTTGCTACTTTTTTTTCCGTTTACGGCCACACCTGCGGCATGTGAAAGTTCCCCGGCTAGGGGTCGAACCAGAGCTGCAGCCGGGGCCTGTGCCACAGTCATGGCAACATAAGATTTGAGTCACATCTGCGACCTACACTGCAGCTTACAGCAACACCAGATCCTTAACCCACTGAATAGAGACACTGTCAGCTCCTTGACTTGCTGAGCCACAATGAGAACCACAAAATTTGTTATCATTTTTTTTAGGGCCCCCAAGTGCGACATATATAAGTTCCCAGGCTAGGGGTCGAACTGGAGCTGCAGCTGCCAACCTATGCCACAGCAACACCAGATCCAAGATGTGTCTGCAACCTACACCACAGCTCATGGCAATGCTGGCTTCTTTAAGCCACTGAGTGAGGCCGGAGCTTGAACCTGCATCCTCATTTATACTGAGCCACAATGGGAACTCCCTCAAAATCTGTTACTTTCAAACAAGGGTCAGAAAACTATGGCCCATGTAACAAATCTGGCCCACCACCAGTAAAGCTGTATTGGAACAGCCACATGCAGCTGCTTGCTTGTTGTCTGTGGCTATTCTGCTCTACAGTGAAATGAGTAGTTTTGACAGAGACGATATGGCCAGGCCATTTACAGAAAAAGTTTGCTGACTTTTTTTTCTTTTTCTTTTTTCAGGCCACCCCTGTGGCATATGGAAGTCCCCAGGTTAGGGGTCGAACTGGAGCTGCAGCTGCCAGCCTACACCACAGCCACGCCAGAACCAAGCCCCATCTGCAACCTACACCAAAGCTTTTGGCAACACCAGTTTTCTAGCCCACTAAGCTAGGCCAGGGATCAAACCCACATCCTCATGGATATTAGTCATGTACCTTACTTGCTGAGCCACAATGGGAACTCCCCTGCTGACATCTGTTTTAGGATAAAATTCTGTGGGAATGGAGTTTCCACTGTGGTACAGCGGTAATGAAACTGACTAGCATCCATGAGGACGTGGGTTTATTTCCTGACCTCGCTCAGTGAGTTAAGGATCCAGCATTGCTGGGAGCTGTGGCACAAGTAGCAGACACCGCTTGGATCTGGCATTGCTGTGGCAGAGGCCGGCAGCTGCAGCTCCAATTCAACCTTTACCCTGGGAACTTCCATATCCCACAGGTGTGGGATATGGCCCTTCCATATCCCTAGGTGTGGCCACAAGTTCCCGTTGTGGCACAGTGGAAACGAATCTGACTAGGATCCATAAGGATGCAGGTTCAATCCCCGGCCTTGCTCAATGGGTTAAGGATCCAGCATTGCTGTGAGCTGTGGTGTAGATTGCAGATGAGGCTTGGATCTGGCCTTACTCTGGCTGTGGTGTAGGCCAGGGTCTACAACTCCAATTTGCCCCCTAGCCTGGGATCCTCCATATGCCATGGGTGTGACCCTAAAAAAGCAAAAAATTAAATTAAATTAAAAAAGGAAAAAATATGAAGTGGACAAATTCCCAGGACAGAAGGATACAATTATCATAACTGCCCATCAAAACTGCCTCAAGAAGTGATAGAGAAGAGACTTGTGGCTGCCTGATGGGAGGGGGAGGGAGTGGGAGGGATCGGGAGCTTGGGCTTATCAGACACAATTTAGAATAGATTTACAAGGAGATCCTGCTGAATAGCATTGAGAACTTTGTCTAGATACTCATGTTGCAACAGAAGAAAGGGTGGGGGAAAAATATAATTGTAATGTATACATGTAAGGATAACCTGACCCCCTTGCTGTACAGTGGGAAAATAAAAATAAAATAAAATAAAATAAAAAATAAATAAATAAATATCAGCAGGTAGGAAAAAAAAAGTGATAGAAAATCAGATAGACCTATTCCAAGTAAAGAAAGTGAATTAGTAATTTAAAATCTTCCCCCAGAGGACTTTACCACTGATAATCTCTATCAAACAGAGAAAGAAAGAAATAACAATTCTACACAAACTCTTTCAGAAAACAGAAGAGGAACATTTCCCAACTCATTGTATGAGGGTACTTTTACTCTGATACTAAGGTGAGCCAGAGACAACATAAGGAAATATTAGACCAATATCCCTCATGAATGTGGGTAAAAAATTCTTATCAAAAGATGAGCAAACTGAATTTGGCAACATATACATACAAAGTATTCTACATCATGACTCAATGGGATTCATTCTAGGAACACAGATTGGCTTAACATCTGAAAATCAAGTATTATATATAATACACCATTCATACATATCCCTACCTTAAGAGTTTTTTATTTTATTTTTATTTTTATTTTTTTTTGTCTTTTTGCCATTTCTTGGGCTGCTTCCACGGCATATGGAGGTTCCCAGGCTAGGGGTCTAATCGGAGCTGTAGCTGCCGGCCTACGCCAGAGCCACAGCAACACGGGATCCAAGCCCCATTTGCAACCTACACCACAGCTCAGAGCAACTCCGTATCCTTAACCCACTGAGCAAGGGCAGGGACCGAACCCGCAACCTCATGGTTCCTAGTTGGATTCGTTAACCACTGCGCCACGACGGGAACTCCATGAGTTTTTTAATATAAAAAAGGTTATTTGCATTTTTTTTTGTCCTTTTTTGCCTTTTCTAGGGCCGCTCCCACGGCATATGGAGGTTCCCAGGCTAGGGGTCTAATCAGACCCGTAGCCTCTGGCCTACGCCAGAGCCATAGCAACGTGGGATCCGAGCCGCGTCTGTGACCCACACCACAGCTCATGGTAACGCCGGATCCTTAACCCACTGAGCAAGGCCAGGGATCAAACCCGCAACCTCATGGCTCCTAGTCAGATTCGTTAACCACTGCGCCATGACGGGAACTCCTATTTGCATATTTTTAAAACACCAAATGTCTATTATAGGTGGGAAATTCTATTTTTAAAAAGCCAATATTTACTACCTGTGAGAAATTACAACATAAATTATTTAAAATTAAATATTTATCTACTTAAATTTATGATGACCCTCCCATTTCATTAAACTACACTGGGCAAATCTTGAGATTAACCAGCTAATACTTTCTCTCTTCACGTCAAAAAGGCAACAAATTTGATAAGCACACCCTCCAGATAAGGCTTCAAATACACACTGTGTATAAAGAGAGTGAAAGAGCCTCAATGCCAATCACCAAAATCCCAGCTGTAAGTTGTGTAAATCAAATCCCTCCAGACACAGATGCTTAGAGACATGACTTCATCTATTTATCACAATCTGGCAAATACCCCATCTCACCCACCAGGTCATTGTAAAAGACTTAAATGCCTTGCCAAAATTCTGACACACTATCACTATGGATACTGTGCTCCTTTGGGACACCAAATATGGATGTTCTGTCCTGTTGTTCTGGCTGAAGAATTCTAGCAACCCTGATCCTGTGGTTAAGAACAGAAAAATGATACACTTTTTCACCTTGCATTAGAGAATCTCAGGAATCACAAAGATCTTAAACATTTTCTAGCCCAATGTGTTTCAAACTACAGGTCTTTAGCAGGCAGATTCATTAGCTGTCAGAGTCAATTTAGTGGCTACAATCAACTTTTTTTTATTTTAATGAAATAGAAAATGTCAGAGGGCATCATATGTAGAAAGAGTAAACTTTTGTTTGTGTGTACACACTCTATGCATGAGGGGATCACAGAGAGTCACTATGTAAAATACATTAACTGTGGATCACAGGTGAAAAAAGTTTGAGAGACACTATGCTAGTCCCATAGCCCTACAGCCTCAGGAAAGCTCCACTCAAAAATTCTCAGCAGTCAAAAAGTTATGTTCTTTGTATTTGTAACCATATCCACTTCACACAGAGAAAACAAAAAAGTATCAATTTTGTGCTCAATATACTTAATCTTCCATTCATAATAAAGACTAGAATCCACCTGAGGTTTCCAGCTGAAATAGTAACCTGTCAGAGACATTTGTTTTGATGAGATTAAGACCTGTATTTGACAGACCACAGACAACTGAATTTAGTCTGTGGCTAGGAAAGAGAACAAAAACCACTCAAGGCCTCGAGTTCTTCATCTGTAACCACAAGAGAGGACTGTTAGGGCTCCTAGCTCTGGAACTAGATTTATTGACAACCACCTGGCCAAGCAAGTGAGGACCACGCCTCCCACACGCCAAATGAACCATTCAACAAGTCAATTGCTGACCAAATCAACCAATATCACACAAAGAGCACAAATTCAAACTTATAGCAACAGCAATAAAAAAAAAAAAAAAAAAAAAAACAAGGGAAAGTCCCTAGGATTCAGCAGAAGCTGTGCCCTGAGCCAACTATCATTACTTTCTCAGCCACCCTTCTCTCTCAGACCCCAGTTCACTTCTGTCTTCCAGCTATGTGGCACTCGCGCTCTTCCCTGCCACCCGACCCCACTGTGCAAAAGAAAACTGAGGCACGGAGCACTAAGTGGACGGGCTGCAGCAGCCATCAACAAGACTAAACTAAGAGCATAGGCCACTAATGGCTCACACCTCCCACAATTCCTCGACTATTCTGAATCCCGCTCCCCTCCGACTCTCACCTCAAACCACATCCCCAAAGCAAGCCTTAGTAATGGGCCCCCAGCTCGTGCTCGCCTCTATAAAGGTCCAAGGCCTAGAACCACGAAACCTAAAAGCAAACCCTCCTGGCAACCCCGGAAGCCTCCTCCCACGAGCGCCCAAGAGCCACCCGCCTCCCCTTCGCTCCCACCTCCACGCCGCCGGGCCTACGCCTCCTCCGCACACCACACGGAGCCGGCTCCGAAGCACTCGAAGACCTGAGACGGATAGGCTCCTCCACCCACCTACACAGCCCGGGCCGCGGCCGCCTCCGCCGCCGGAAGCGCCCAGCGTCTCACCATCGTCCTTAGGTCACTTCCGGCGCGACGCCTCGGATACCGAAGAGCTGGCTGTTGAGGGGCGGGGCTCCCGGGAAATTTGAGAGTTTGAGAGAACCTGGCCTCCGGCAGCTCTGAGGCTTTCCGGAATCGTTCCTGCGAGCCCATTTTGCGTGCCCCACTTCTGTCAAGTGGATTCTGTTTTCGAGTAGAGGGTCTCCCGCACTCGGGGCATATGAAAGTTCCCAGGCCAGGGATCAATACCAGCCACAGCTGTGACCTAGCCACAGCTGCTGCAATGGATCCTTAACCCGCTGCGCCCCTATGGGAAGTCCATCTTGCTTAGCGTGTTGTGTATGTGTTTTACTGCCACACCTTCTGCCTATGGAAGTTCCTAGGCTAGGGGTCCAATCGGAGCTGTAGCTGCTGGCCTAAGCCACAGCCACAGCAACACCAGATCCGAGTGGGTGTCTGTCTGCGACCTACATCACAGCCCAGGGCAACGTAAGATCCTTAACCCTCCTTAACCCACTGAGCGAGGCCAGGAATCAAACCCGCTTACTCATGGGTACTGGTCGGGTTCCTTATCGCCGAGCCACAAGGGGAACTCCTATCTTTCTTATCCTTTTTTTTTTTTTTTTTTTTTTTTGTCTTTTGTTGTTGTTGTTGTTGCTCTTTCTTGGGCCGCTCCCGCGGCATATGGAGGTTCCCAGGCTAGGGGTTGAATCGGAGCTGTAGCTGCCGGCCTACGCCAGAGCCACAGCAATGCGGGATCCGAGCCGCGTCTGCCACCTACACCACAGCTCACGGCAACGCCGAATCGTTAACCCACTGAGCAAGGGCAGGGACCGAACCCGCAACCTCATGGTTCCTAGTCGGATTCGTTAACCACTGCGCCACGACGGGAACTCCCTTTTTGCTATTTCTTGGGCCGCTCCCGCGGCATATGGAGGTTCCCAGGCTAGGGGTCGAATCAGAACTGTAGCCACCAGCCTATGCCAGAGACAGCAACGCGGGATCCGAGCCGTGTCTGCAACCCACACCACAGCTCAGGGCAACGCCGGATCCTTAACCCACTGAGCGAGGGCAGGGACCGAACCCACAACCGCATGGTTCCTAGTCGGATTCGTTAACCACTGAGCCACGACGGGAATTCCTATCTTTCTTAGTCTTAATTAAAAACTCCTCCAGTTCCTCTTACGCTAATAGCTGGGCAGAAGACTTAGGGGCGGGGCTTGCGCCTAGTGACAGGGACCTCATCTTTGATCATTTTCAGCTGTGGGGTGCAATAAGTAGATCCCAGTGGTGAGTTAAAGGAAACGAAAAATTCCCTTTGTTGTTTATCTTCAGAGTTTATCAGCTCCAGCTCATTTTGGGCTTAATGTCAGCCAGTAAGAGTAGTTAATTCTCCTGTGCTTCCCTACCCCCATCCCCACCCCCATTGTTCATTGGGAGGAAAAGTGCCGCTCTCTTTTCCGTGGTATTTTAGTCTTGATTTTGAAAAGAGCGGACGTTTAGGGCCAAGACAGTGTAAATGAGGAATTTTAGAGTTTGCAAGATCATCTTGAAGTCTGACACCTGGTTTGGGAACCACTGCTTGGAAGGGCAGCGTAGTTGTCCAAATTCACAAGAGAATCAATCTTTCGTCTTGTGGTTGTTCTCTGCTGCAAGCACTGCTGTAGCCTCCAAGGTCATTTGGATGCTTGTCTGCTCATGTATCCCCATCACTTTGCACAGTGCCTACCAAATAGTAGGTGCTAAAATAAGTGTTTGTTGAATGAATGAACAGATTGCTCTGAGGCAATATAGGACTTTCCTCAGAGCTCAGAGTAGGAAGCTCTAGTCAGATCTGAAGTCCTAGTTGGCCAGCCATTACACTTGGGAAAAGAGATCAATATCCGCCTTAATTCCATTAAATGAATTGCTCTGCTTAGAGAATTATGCTATATTGTTTTTGAACTTTCATCTCATGGAAGGATCAATCACCCAGACTTTTAAATCTTTTCATGATTTTAAGCATTAAGTTTCTCCTTTGGCCTACAAAAAGTGGCAAATACATTCAGAATTGGAAAAGAGAATCATTGTTTTCTCTAATCTGTGTCCATTCCATTCTTTCTCTAAGGGCTGGTCATTTGAGAATCTCAAAGATTCTCCCTGAGAAAGGGATTGTTTCCCTTCCTGACCTGAGTGTATAAGAGTTACTTTTATTTAAGTTCTTTCAGAAACCACAAACTAGTTGTATCCTACTTGTTAAAAATACATATTCTCAGAGTTCCCATTGTGGCACCACAGAAATGAATCTGACTAGGAATCACGAGGTTGTGGGTTCGATCCCTGGCCTTGCTCAGTGAGTTAAGGATCTGGTGTTGCTGTGAGCTGTGGTGTAGGTCACAGACTCGGATCGGATTCTTTGTTGCTGTGGCTGTGGTGTAGGCCAGCAGCTGTAGCTCTGATTGGACTCCTAGCCTGGAAATCGCCATATGCCTGGGGTGCGGCCCTAAAAATCAAAAAACAAAAACACATTCTAGGGAGTTCCCTGGTAGCCTGGTGGTTAAGGATTTGGTGTTGTCACTGCTGTGGCTCAGGTTCAATCCCTGACCCAGGAACTTCCGTATATCAAGGGTACAGCCAAAAAATATTTACACCTCCTAGGCCTCACTCTCAAGAGTCTGACTCAGGAAATCTGGGGTGGAATCTAGGAATCTGTATTTTGACAGGGAGATCTGATGCTGTGGCTGGAAGACTGTACTTTTGGTGCCACATCAAGTTCTTTGCTTAACAGAGAAAAGATGGCATCCTCCTAGCATCACTGCTCCTTCTCCAAACCTCCCACCACCACTCCATGTCCAAATCACATACAGAAATTGACAAGGTTTACTCCTCCAAAGCCTAATTCTTTCTTTTGCCTTTTCCTCTGGGCTATGATATCTCCACACAAATGCATATTCAGTTTTGCACAAAAGGCTTGTTCTCTCAGCAGAATCTAGAATTTGAGGTGTTCATTAATTGCACAACAAATTCAGATTAAAGATTGGCATTTTACAGAGTTAGAGAAGGTGGAGAGTCATCCTGTGACATTGTTCCAAACCCCTTGTCCTTGCTACAGTCATGGGCTATACTCCTTATGTGTTAAATTCAAACACTGGTTTGGACAAGAAATACCATATGCCTGAAACATCTTATCATACAAGATATTAAGAAACTGCAAAGACTACTAGATTTTTGTTAAAAGAACTCAGATGGCAACTTGAAGAGGTTCCCACTGGCCAAAAGTAGAACAATTTGGGCATCAGTGAAAACAGTAGAAATTCATCAAATATATTAGGATCCATGTGTCACTAACGATAATTTTTAAACACTTAAACGGCAACATTTAACCATATACCTGGTGCTCCCATTCTTATTTATTTACCCAAGTGAAATTAAAATCTATCCACATAAAAACCAGCCCAGGGATGTATATGGCAGCTTTATTTATAATCGCCAAAAATTGGAAACAATCTAAATGCCCTTCAGCTGAAGAATGGATGAACAAGCCTTGGTAGATCCATACAAGCAATAAAAATGAACAAATCAGTACATGCAAAAAAAAAATAGATTAATCTCAAATGCATTACGCTAAGTGAAAGCCAGACCTAAAAGTCTATATGCTATAATCCTATTTGTATGACACTCTGGAAAAGGCAAAACTATAGGTGCAGAAACCAGGATTTACCTGAGCATGTGGAATGGGAAGTTTGCAAAGGGGAAGCACAAGGGAATGAGGGGATGTGAAAACTGAATCTTGATTGTATGCATTTAAGAAATGTGTAGAATGGGGAGTTCCCGTCGTGGCGCAGTGGTTAACGAATCCGACTAGGAACCATGAGGTTGCGGGTTCGGTCCCTGCCCTTGCTCAGTGGGTTAACGATTCGGCGTTGCCGTGAGCTGTGGTGTAGGTGGCAGACGCGGCTCGGATCCCGCATTGCTGTGGCTCTGGCGTAGGCCGGTGGCTACAGCTCCGATTCAACCCCTAGCCTGGGAACCTCCATATGCCGCGGGAGCGGCCCAAGAAATAGCAACAACAACAACAACAACAACAACAAAAAAGACAAAAAAAAAAAAAAAAAAAAGAAATGTGTAGAATGGGAGTTCTCGTAGTGACTCAGTGGTTAGCGAACTTGACTAGCATCGATGAGGACTCGGGTTCAATCCCTGGCCTTGCTCAGTGAGTTAAGGATCCCAGGTTGCCGTGAGCTGTGGTGTAGGCCGGCAGCTGTAGCTCCAATTGGCCCCCTAGCCTGGGAACCTCCATATGCCACAGGCATGGCCTTAAAAGATAAAACGACAAAAAAAAAAAAAAAAAAATCATAGAATTTACACCAAGAAGAGTGAATTTTATCATATGTAAGTTTAAAATAATTTTTAAACTAGATTACAACATTTGATCCCACAAAGAATCATTTTCTTAGCTGTTTATCAATTAATTGTACTTGTAGTAAAGGAAGAATAAAGTAATCTAAAACCCAAAAACAATAGGTAACTGTTGGAGGATGCTAGAAACTAACACATTATTTTGAAAACAAATAAGTGAAGTGAAAGAATCAGCATATAGCCAGCCTTTTGGGGGGCGGGGGTGCACCATTGGCATATGAAAGTTCCCAGGCTAGGAGTCAAATCGGAGCTACGCCTGCTGGCCTACACCACAGCCACAGCAATGTCAGATCTGAGACCTACACCACAGCTCATTGAGACACCAGAACCTTAACCCACTGAGCAAGGTCAGGGTTTGAACCCACATCCTCATGGATACTAGTCAGGTTTGTAACCGGCTGAGCCACAGAAGGAACTCCTAGCCTGCCTTTCTTATGCCATCTGTACTATTGAGTACACAAAAGAGAGGCGGGGAAGTTTCTCTTTGAAAAAGTATTCCAGGGAGTTCCTAGAAAAGAAAATCTAAGAGTTCCCATTGTGGCTCAGTGGTAATGAACCTGACTAGTATCTATGAGGACTCAGGTTTGATCCCTGGCCTTGCTCAGTGGGTCAAGGATCTGGCATTGGCATGAGCTGTGGTGCAGGTCGCAGATGTGGCTTGGATCCCGTGTTACAGTGGCTGTGGTGCAGGCCGGCAGCTGCAGCTCTGATTCAAAACACTAGCCCTGGAATTTCTATATGCCCCAGGTGTGGCCATAAAAAGGAAAGAAAAAAAAGGGGAAAAGAAAAAGTATTCCAGCTAGTAAATGAAGAAGAAATGATAGCATATCACTTTGCTACCTCTAATGAACTAAATGATCTAGGCATTGAACATTAACAGCTGTTAACATCATGAAAGAAAGACAATCAGGCATTAAATACTGCTGGATAGAAGAATGTAATACTATTTATGGAGTAAACTTGCCCCCCTAAATCAAATCTGAAGCCGAACAAACCTCTAGATCTAACTATCAATTTACAAGAAATACATTGGACGAAGAAACATTAAATGACTGCATAGAGATGCAGTAAGCAACATCCAAACTATGAGAAATTCTAGAGGACAAACACCTTTTTTTTTTCCAGCACATTTCAAGAGGGAACAAAAAGAGAAGGGTGTACCTATATAGTTTACATAAGCCTTAAAAGATAACCAATCAATATGCAGATTTTGTTTGGAACCTACTTTTTAAAATATACTGTTAAGTGATGTTTTTGTGACTTATTAAATAACAGGAAGTTCAAACACCTTGGACATTTACTGATTTTAAGTTTTTATTAATTTTTAAGCATGGTCTTCTTTCTTTCTTTTTTTTTTTTTTTTTTTTTTTTTTTTTTTTTTTTTTTTGCCATTTCTTGGGCCACTCCTGCGGCATATGGAGGTTCCCAGGCTAGGGGTCTAATTGGAGCCGTAGCCGCCAGCCTACACCAGAGCCACAGCAACACAGGATCCGAGCCGAGTCTGCCACCTACACCACAGCTCACGGCAACGCCAGATCGTTAACCCACTGAGCAAGGCCAGGGATCGAACCTGCAACCTCATGGTTCCTAGTCAGATTCATTAACCACTAAGCCACGACAGGAGCTCCAGCATGGTCTTGTTTCTTGAAAGTCATTTGGGAAATACATACTGAAATATTTCCTGATGAAATCATATGATGTCTGTTTAAAAAATAATATGAAGTTCTCATATTATTTTTACTGTTTGAATTTTTACAAAGATTATGTGTAATTAAAAAATTTTTAACTTTTAAAAATTATTTCAGGGAGCTGCTGTCATGGCTTAGCAGTAACGAACCTGGCTGGTAATCCATGAGGATGCAGGTTCGATCCCTGGCCTTGCTCAGTGGGTTAAGGATCCAGTGTTGCCATGAGCTGTGATGTGGTTTGCAGACTTGGACTGGACTGGGCGTTACTGCGGCTGTGGTGTAGGACGGAAGCTATGGCTCTGATTCAACCCCTAGCCTGTGAACTTCCATATGCCTCGAGTGCAGCCCTATGAAAACAAAACAAAACAAAAAATTATTTCAGGATTTACCATTGTGGCTCAGCGGGTTAAGGGCCCAACATAGTATCCATGAGGATGCAGGTTTGATCCCTGGCCTCACTCAGTGGATTAAGGATCCAGCCTTGCCACGGGGCTGCAGTGTAAATCGCAGAGGTGGCTTGGATCTGGCATTGCTGTGGCTATGGTGTAGGCCTGCAGCTGTGGTTCCAATTTGAACCCTTGCCCCGGGGATCTTCCATATGCTGCAGGTACAGCCATGTCATACATATTTTTTAAAAAATCTTTTTTCAAAGAGTCGTAACATGGAGCATTTTCGGGGCATTCCATTCACCACCTCCACCCACCTACTCTAGAGAAAGCCAGAGCCGGCTGATCAGAATGGGGCGTTGGTTATCAATGCAGAAAAATGTGTGTTAAAGCTATCAGAAAAGTGTAATTTCATGTGCACTGGCAATCAGTGGGGAAGCCCATTTTTACAACTTGGATTCCAATCAAAGAGCTACTTCCTGCTTTACCCACCAAATGGGGAGTTTGCAGCAGCCCACCGTTCACCTCAGCACCTTGAAGAATCAAAAAAATTCAGGGCTTAGAAACATAGATCAGGACGCTGAGAACCCAGATGCCATTAGCAAGCCCAAGTGCCCCACGAAGTGAGAAAATTCCTAGCTTAATAAATGGAGCAGGATACCAGCTGTTTACAGGGAACATTAAAGGAAAACAAAGCCTCCTAATAGCAATGCAATCTGCAATTGTTTAAAAATTATTTAGAGTGACAGTTGAAGAAGGACATAAGTAGTTCCAGACTGACAATAAGGCATGACAATTCTAGTACACAGCATTTTGGCATCCGGAAAACGTTCCAAAGAGCTTGGAAGAGGAGGAATCCAGGCTGACCACAACAGAGGCACTTTTTATGGTCACACTCATTTAAGGAAATTGGATATATGGATAAGCTCAGGAAAGAGATATGAGATTTAGAATTCATCAATAATCAGGCAGAAAGAAAAGTTCCAGTAATGGGCTATCCAGGGATAACACATAGCATAAGAAGAGTCAAAGGCCAACAACAGAACTCTGAAGAACACCAACTTTAAGGGATACACACAGGAAGAGAATGAGTCAAAGGAAATCGAGAAGCAGCAGCTAAGACTACAGAAGAAAACACAGCAGTGGGGATGCCAAAGAAACCCAGAAAAGAGAGCATTTAAAAGAATAGTACAACAGTGCTAAATACTACAAAGAGTTCAAATCAGAAGAAAACTGGGGGGGAAAAATGTACATTAGATTTAGCACCCAGTTGGTGCCTGGTGATTTTGACAAGGGTTCCATAATGGACTGAAGGGGCCAGAAATCAAATGTCAGTGGGTGAGGAGAGAATGAGAGGTGATCAAGTGGTAGCAGTGAGTGTAGACAACTTGGAGAAGTTTGACTATGAAGGTAAGAAGTGAGATACAGTAGTAACTACAAGGTAGCTGTTTATCACTCACCAAATCCTCTGGAAGCCTCCCTAAACTCCCAAGTCACAGAACTCCACCAGGTGTTGCTGGTTATTCACAGTTACTTGAACTGGGTGGACCCTGGAGTCAAGTTTCCAGGAATCCCTGATAGATAAAACTAGTGAGCAACACCCATTTGCCTCTCCTGACGTATGGAAAAGAGCATATGTTTTAACGAGACTTGCAGACCATAATAAGAGTATCTAACAAGGATATCAACCACCAAATTCTTAGGTCAAGAACAGCACAGCCCTGGGGGTTCCCTGGCAGTCTAGTGGTCTGGTGGTGGTCAGTGCTTTTGATAGGGATGGAGCAGGATAGCCACACAGGTAGTCATAGAAGTCCCAAAAGGGGACCATAGACAGAGAGGGGAACCTAGGGCCCCTTGGGAGACTACTGTAAGTTAATAATCATTCACGAAAGCCATCAGAGCCATCAGAGCAAAGCAGGCTTAACTATAAAACCATAAGTAAAAGCATATGATATGCCTCATATCATTAAGTGAAAGATAAAATGAGGCCTGCATTCAAGTTCAGCAAGATGATGACCCTTAGGGAATTCCTGCTGTGGCTCAGCAGTAGTGAACATGACTAGTATCTGTGAGGACATAGGTTCCATCCCTGGCCTTTAGCTCAGTGGGTTAATGATCCCCAGTTGCCATGAGCTGCAGTGTAGGTCGCAGATGAGGCTCAGATTCTACATTGCTGTGGCTGTGGTGTAGGTAAGCAGCTGCAGCTCCAATTCGACCCCTAGCCTGGGAACTTCCATATGCTGCACGTGTGGCCCTAAAAAAAAAAAAAAAAAAAGATAATGACTCTTAGGATCAAGGAAAGGAATTTAAGGGAACGATGACATTCCAAAGTAGAAGACCCTCATTATACGGAAAGCTGAGATGATTCAACATTTTTAGCATATGTTACCACCCTTCTGCTGATTTGAATAAGCATCATGTTAGTCCTAGTTTGATGTCATATAGTCAGATACTCTCTTACTGGATACAGAGAGGGAGCTAATGATGTAAGCCTGACATCCACTCTAAGAAAGAGGAAGAGGAGTTCCCATGGTGGCCCAGCAGAAACGAATCTGACTAGGAACCATGAGGTTGCGGGTTCCATCCCTGGCCTCGACCTTTGGGTTAAGGATCTGGCATTGCCATGAGCTGTGGTGTAGGTCACAGATGCGGCTTGGATCTGGCATTGCTGTGGCTCTGGCGAAGGCTGGCGGCAACAGCTAGCATTCGACCTCTAGCCTAGGAACCTTCATATGTCGTGGGTTGTGGCCCTAAAAAGACAAAAAAAAAAAAGAGAGAGAGAGAGAAAGAGGCTGGTCTTTTCCCACCTACCCACTTTCCTTGGATTATAAAAATGTAGCCCACTCAATCCTCAGGGCCAAACTTCTTTGCCGGCCCACTTGTATCTCTCACAACCTTCCTATCGTAATAAATCTGTCTTGCCTATCACTTTGTCTCTCACTGAATTCCTTCTGCACTGAGACACAAAGAACCTGAACTTCAGTAAATCCAAAAAACTGTGGGTTCAAGTCCCAATCTGGCTTCTGGCTAGGTTCAAGTCATGATCATTGTCAGTTTCACTTTCATCCCTGAGACCTGGGTTCAATCCCTGGTCTGAGAACTGAGATCCCACATCAAGCCACTGTGTGCATGGCCAAAAAAAAAAAAAAAAGGCACTAATCTTGACTTGAAAGTACATGGCGTTCTAGAATGGTAGAGCTGAAAGGAACCTTAGAAATTATCTACTGTATGGGTGAGGACTTGACGAGTTAATGGTGGATCCAACATTGGGACTCCATTACTTACCCTTTCAGGAAAACATATATCCCAGTTTGCCTAAAACAGTCTCAGTTCACACCTGTTACCCATAACAATTATTATCACTTGCTTTTATTCTCAGTTGTGTTCTGGTTTAGACAATAAATTTTACAGTCACCCTACTTATATAGCATAAAGTTGGGGCTAGGCCAGCAATGCTAATTACTTATAAGATTATTTTTCTTTCATGTGATCTCAAAGGTTTAAGTGTCTTAAACTCTTACATGTCATTTTATAAGTGAGATGAAGTACATGAAAGCAGGTCCCAGACTCTAAAATGCTAAACAAGGTCAGGATTAAAAAATAATAATAACCTGGAATTCCTGCTGTGGCGCAGTGGGATCTGCGGCATCTCTGGAGCACTAAGGTGCAGTTTAGTCCCAGCCAGCACAGTGGGTTAAGGATCCAGAGTTGTAGCTGCAGCTTGGATCTGATCTCTGGCTAGTGAATTTCATATGCTGTGAGGTGGCCAAAACATTTTTTTAAAAATAATAATAATAAGCTTTGATTACACAAGACTTTCTAAAATATGACATCAAAAACACAAGCAACAGAAGAAAAATATATAAATTGTACTTCATCAAAATTTAAAAATTTTGTGCTTCAAGGGACATATCAAGAAAGTAAAAAGACCCACAGAGTGGGAGAAAATATTTGCAAATCATATATCTGATAAGGGTCTAGTGTCCAGAATAAAGAACACTCAGAACTCAACAACAAAAAGATGAATAACTCAGGAGTTCCCATCGTGGCTCAGTGGTTAACAAATCCGACTAGGAACCATGAGGTTGCGGGTTCAATCCCTGGCCTTGCTCAGTGGGTTAGGGATCTGGCATTGTCATGAGCTGTGCTGTAGGTTGCAGCTCGTATCTGTCGCTGCTGTGGCTGTAGCATAGGCCGGTGGCTATAGCTCTGATTCGACCCCTAGCCTGGGAACCTCCATATGCCCTGGGAGTGGCCCAAGAAATGGCAAAAAGACAAAAAAAAAAAAAAAAAAAAAAAAAAAAAAAAAAAAGATGAACAACTCAATTTAAAAATGGGCAGGAGTTCCCATTGTGGCTAAGCCGGTTACGAACCCAACTAGTATCCATGAGGATGGGAGTTTAATCCCTGGCCTAGCTCAGTGGGTTAAGGATCTGGCGTCATGGTGAGCTGTGGTGTAAGTCGCAGATTCAGCTTGGATCCTGAGTTGCTTCAGCGTAGGCTGGCAGATACAGTTCCTGAACGACCCCTAGCATGGGAATTTCCATATGCCGCATTTACGGCCCTAAAAATAATTAATTAATTTAATTTAAATGGGCAAAGTACTTGATAGATACCATCAGTTTTACTGGAAGTTAATAGGGAAATGGATTTGTCTCATAGAACCTTGTCTCACCACCAAAATTGTTGCAATTTCCTCATCTCGTTACTTGTTTTTTCTGGCTTTTTAGGGCTGCACCTGTGGCACATGGAGGTTCCCAGCCTATGGGTCTAACGGGAGCTACAGCTGCCGGCCACAGACACAGCCACAGCCATAGCAACTACACCACAGCTCACGGCAATGCCAGATCCTTAACCCGCCGAGCAACATTTAAGAAATCTCTTGGTTCTTAGTGGGGTTTGATTTGTTTCCGCTGCGCCATGACGGGAACTCCTCCTCATCTGGTTAAACAAGAACTCCCCAAACAAACCATTCAGATTTTTCAAGGGATAGCTTTGCATTTTGGCTGAAATCATCTGGGAATTGCCTTTCCTTTCTATCCCAATTTGGTGAAATCAAATGCATAAAACAGGCGTCCGTGCAGTAAGCAGGGATCCTGACTCACTGCAGATGAGGCTGAACTAGGAGGGTCATGGCCAGGCACCTGTGGTCCGCCAGCCACAGCTACAAACCTTCTCCCACCATGCGGTGTTCTCCCTCCTGTTCCACCTCTCCCACCACACCCTGTGATCCTTACCACATCCTCGATTTTTTCTTTCAAGCTTCTTTCCCTATGTCTAAGCTAGAGAGAATTATCTTAATTTTCTACATGGGGCAGGGATAGATATTGAGCAGGAAGAACAAAGGGAATCTAGAACTGGGCCAGATAATAGGAGAGGGTGGGCTTCCTGTTTGAAAAGACCTCCAAAAAGAGACCAGACAGCAACTGCCACTGGTGTGGCTGCAGCCTTGCCTCAGGCATGAGGCCCCTCCCAGCTCCAGCCACTCAGCCTCCCCTTCCCCTCCTTGGATACTCAGAGAGAAACCAGCTCAGCAACAACTGGCCTTTTCAGATGCTACTGCTGAGTTGCCACTTCTTACTCTCGCCCAAGGGCTTTAAATGGTTTCAGGACATTCGACTTTACAACTCTCAGGTTCCCAGGCAAAGCCTAAAGAGTTGCATGCAGACCCAGAAGCTCCTGATTTTCCTCACCTGGACCTGTGAGTTGTCAACTTAAAAAATATGCACAGCTTAAAAGTTAGAGTTAAGTTTTATTTGGGGCAAATGAGGACTATAGCCCAGGAGGCAGCATTTCGGATAGCTCTGAAATACTCCAAAGAGGCGGGCGCGGGGGTGGGAGAATGTCAGCATATATGAGATTTTGATGGAAGGGGAGGTTCATGCAACCACGCACACATTTTACAGAAGTTGCTGCTAGTCTAGTGAAGGCTACTGCTAGTAACAAGGAGCAGACGTCACCGTGAAGGATTTTTAGTGTTTTTGTAGATATGAGGAGATGCAAGAATTGGGCTCATAAAATCTTCTCCTGAAAATATCTAACAATCTGAAGACGTGTCAGTTTTCCCAGAGCACAAAGTGCCTCACTCCTGATCTCCACCCTGAGCTCCTTTCAGGGGGTGTTGAGAGTTGGCAGCTGCAGTAAAGGCAGATGGCCAGTGCTGATCTCCAGTTCACAGAGTCAACTGTTAAAATATTCAGGAGAGGCGATCTCAGCTTGCAGACACAGAGGTGGACCAAACAGAACCCCGAGGTTGGTAGGGAGGGGATTGGATGGGAACCCCTCCTAGCTCATCACGGCAAACGCAGAGCCTTCCAGGTTCAGTGTGTTCCTGAGGACTTAGAGGCTAGCTGTCCTCCCCAAGCACACCTCAAGGGTCAGATTATTGTGCAGAATGTTTAGGAGTTCAGGACACTTGTGCCTGTTCCCCACTTGCCCAAACAGGTAAAGATTGGAAGCTGCATATCTCCCTTGTTCTCCTCCTCCTCCATTACCTTAGAGCCACATCCTGACATATCTGATTTTCCCTCTGCAAGAGAAGGGCTGGAGAAAGTGGGAAGTAAATGAATAATTTTGCATACAGGGTAAAAACTTTTTTTTTTTTTTTTTTTTTTTTTTTTGCTTTTTAGGGCCTCACCCATGGCATATGGAAGTTCCCAGGCTAGGGTTGAATGGGAGCTACAGCTGCTGGCCTACACCGCAGCTACAGCCACACCAGATTCGAGCTGCATCTGCGACCTATGCCACAGTTCATGGCAACGCTGGATCCTTAACCCACCAGGAATCAAACCCGCATCCCCATGGACACTAGTCAGGTTCGTTAACTGCTGAGCCATAATGGGAACTTCCCAGGGTAAAAGCATTTAAACAAACTTTGTGATAAACCCAAGAATGCTTTGGACTACTTCACAATTCTGCTCTTTCTTTGATTCTCTTCCTTCCTTTCTTTCCTTCTTTTTAATAGATTGAGGTTATTCTATGGAGGACTCACCAAGAGATGCTCAGGAAATTCCCAAAGGGGAAAACATATCTTTATTACTTTATTTGTTTGTTTGTTTGTTTTTTCTTCTTAGGGCCACACCCACAACACGTGGAAGTTCCCAGGCTAGGGGTCAAATCAGAACTTCAGCTGCTGGCCTACACCACAGCCACAGCAACACCAGATCCAAGCCTTGTCTGTGACCTACACCACAGCTCATGGCAACGCCAGATCCTTAACCCACTGAGGAAGGCCAGGGATTGAACCTGCATCCTCATGGATCCTGGTCAGATTCATTACTGCTGTTAACGACAGGAACCCCTGGGACATGTTTTGATTGTATGTATTTAATAGTCTAGGTCCTTGGCTTCTAGACCTATCAAAAGCCTAACAGTCATTTTGATCCCAACAATTACCTATATTACAATACACACAGGGAGTTCTCATTGTGGCTCAGCAGTAAGGCACTTGACTAGTATCCATGAGGATTCGGGTTCGATCCCCAGCCTCACTCAGTGGGTTAAGAATCTGGCGTTGCCATCGGAGTTCCTGTCATGGCTCAGTGGTTAACAAATCTGACTAGGAACCATGAGGTTGCAGGTTCCATCCCTGGCCTCCCTCAGTGGGTTAAGGATCTGGCGTTGCCGTGAGCAGTAGTGTAGGTTGCAGACGCGGCTCGGATCCCACGTTGCTGAGGCTCTGGTGTAGGCCGGTGGCTACAAATCCGATTCCACCCCTAGCCTGGGAACCTCCATATGCTGCGGGAGCAGCCCAAGAAATGGTAAAAAGACAAAACAAAACAAAAAAATCTGGCGTTGCCGTGAGCTGTGGTGTAGGTCGCAGATGCATCTCAGATCTAGCTTTGCTCTGGCTGTGATGTAGGCAAGCAGTTGTAGCTGTGATTTGACTCCTAGCCTGGGAACTTCCATATGCCTCAGGTATGGCCCTCAAAAGACAAATGAATATATATATATACATACACATACACACATGTTGGGGCACTACTAGTAGCATAGCCATTGTCATATCAGATAGTCCAATAACTCATCCTATAACAGAAGATTAATCCTTGTTCACTCATAGACTACATTCAGTGGATGTTCTTTTTTTTTTTTTTTTTTTTTTTGTCTTTTTAGGGCCATACCAGCGGCATATGGAGATTCCCAGGCTAGGGGTTGAATTGGAGCTGTCGCTGCTGGTCTGTGCCACAGTCACAGCAATGCAGGATCCCAGCCACGTCTGCAATCTACACCACAGCTCACAGCAATGACAGATACTTAACCTACTGAACAAGACTAGGGATCGAACCCACGTCCTCATGGATACTAGTTGGGTTCGTTAAACACTGAGCCACAATGGGAACTCCAGTGGATGTTCTTAATCTGCAAATTGATCTTAACAAAACTCTGGCAATGAGGAAAATCTGGATAAATGGACAAATGTTCTGAGACCTAATTTTCTTGACCAAAAAAGGGGTTGGAGAAAGAGCAGCCCTTGATAGCTGGAACTGACCTGATGCTCACAGCTGGACCTCAAGATTATTACAGACTGGTCTGTTGCTTATAGGCCACTTTGTTCTCCCCTTCTCTGGTTCTTTTCTCATAGAACACCAGCCTCATACAGGTTATTTGGAGAACATGATAAAATGAAACTCCTCATAGAGTCAGGAGTAGAATAGCCACAGAAAGAAGGGAATAGGAAGTTACTGCTTAATGGGTGTAGAGTTTCAGTGTTGTAACCTAAAAAGAGCTGTGGGTACGGATGGTGGTGATGATCGCATAACATTATGAATGGAATGAACTTGATACCACTGAACTGTACACTTAAAATGCTTAAGATAGTGAATTTTATGTTGTGTGCATATTTTACCAACTTTTTTAAAATGAAAAAAAAAAGGCTGCTTTATAATTTTGCCTAAGCACAGATAAATTAAGGTCACAACGATACCCACCAAATTCCCTGTTGCAGAATTATTCCCAATTTCTGACAGCATCCAATTTAGAACTAACCCTCCCCTAAATCTTTCAGCCAAAACCCAAATCGTGTGAGTTCTTTCTACCATTCTGTATGGTGTGTGTTCTCCTTTACTGTGCTGAATAAGAAACTCAGCTTGTTTAACTGCAGGTGTGTACGGTTGGTGGTGTTTGACCAAAGGACATTAACATATTAATTATTCTTCTAAAAAGAAATAAGCAATACAAGTTATTTCTATTATTTCCTCACTTTTATAAAACAAGCATCCTTGAATGACACCCAGATTAAGAAATAGAACTTTGGGAGTTCTCTTCGTGGCTCAGTGGTTAACGAATCTGATTCGGATCCATGGGGATGTGAGTTCAATCCCTGGCCTCACTCAGTGGGTTTAGGATCCGGCATTGCCGTGAGCTATGGTGTAGGTCGAAGAGGCAGCTCGAATCTGACATTGCTATTGCTGTGGCTATTGTGTGGGCTAGCAGCTGCAGCTCCAGTTTGACCCTTAGCCTGGGAGCTTCCATATACTGTGAGTGCAGCTCTAAAAAAAGGCAAAAAAAAAAAAAAAAAAAAAAGAGAGAGAGAGAGAAATAGAACTTTATCAACCATCCTAAAAGCCCTCCGCACATCCCATTTCAATGATAACCTGATAACCTACTCCCTCCATCCAAAAGTAACCACTTTCCAAATGCTAATATTAAAAATTACCAACTATGAGGTTGCGGGTTCGGTCCCTGCCCTTGCTCAGTGGGTTAACGATCCGGCGTTGCCGTGAGCTGTGGTGTAGGTTGCAGACGCGGCTCGGATCCAACGTTGCTGTGGCTCTGGCGTAGGCCAGTGGCTACAGCTCCGATTCGACCCCTAGCCTGGGAACCTCCATATGCTGTGAGAGCGGCCCAAGAAATAGCAAAAAGACAAAAAAAAAAAAATTACCTTATTATTATAAGATTTATCACCAAGTGTATATTCCTAGACACTATAGTATAGTATTGCTTATTTCTTAAATTCGATGTCTTTTAAAGTTTCTTTTAATCTACAAATATCTTCTCCATCTTTTTCTTTTCCTGACAGTTTTTCTGTGAAGACCCCATAGCTTTTGACTTTTTTAGAATTTTCCGAAGTCTGAATTTTACAAGTGCTCCCTGATGTTTCCATTCAGCACATTTCTTCATCTTCTGTATTATTGCGAAATGACAGCTGGATCCTGAGGCTCGGCCAGGCTCTGGTTCAATCCCTTTGGCGATACTGTGGGCAGTGTTGGTTTCTTTCATCAGGCACATATCTGGTTTTCTCTCTTTTTATGACGCTAGCAGTTGTTGGACACAATGCCCAGATCCTTAATTTACTGGTGGATGCAAAATAGTGACATTTTTTTTTTTTTAGGTCCAAATCCACAGCACATGGAAGTTCCCAGGCTGTGAGTTGAATTGGAGCTGCAGCTGGCAGCCTACACCCCAGCCACAGCAACTTGGGATCAGAGCTGAATCTGTGGTCTACACCACAGCTCACAGCAAAGCCAGATCCTTAACCCGCTGAGCAGGGCCAGGGATCCAACCGAGTCCTCACAGATACTAGTCAGGTTTGTTACTGCTGAGCCACGATGGGAACCCCAATAGTGACATTCTAATTCTTTTTTTTTTTTTTTTTGTCTTTTTGTCTTTTTGTCTTTTGTTGTTGTTGTTGTTGTTGCTATTTCTTGGGCCGCTCCCGCGGCATATGGAGGTTCCCAGGCTAGGGGTTGAATCGGAGCTGTAGCCACCGGCCGACGCCAGAGCCTCAGCAACGCGGGATCCGAGCCGCGTCTGCAACCTACACCACAGCTCACGGCAACGCCGGATCGTTAACCCACTGAGCAAGGGCAGGGACCGAACCCGCAACCTCATGGTTCCTAGTCGGATTCGTTAACCACTGCGCCACGACGGGAACTCCGTGACATTCTAATTCTATTATTTCTTTTTCATTTATTAATTGGAGAATTTTACTGAGATGCTTCTTATCTACTATTTGGTTATTTGTAGGTATGGTTCATATAGGAAAGGTAGGATGAATGCTTTATTCTTTGCCTTTTTCACTTTTTAAGATAGTGAATTGGTTCTTCTGAAGATGACAGACTAATTTTAAAAAATATATAGGAGTTCCCACTGTGGCACAATGGATCAGTAGTGTCTCTGCAGCACCTGGACGCATGTTCGATCCCTGGCCTGGCACAGTAGGTTAAAGGATCCAGTGTTGCCCACAGCTGCAGTATCGGCCAAAACTGTGACTCAGGTCTGATCCCTGGCCTGGGAACTCTGTGGCCAAAAAAGAAAAAAAATATATATATATGTATGTATGTGTGTATATATATATATATGTATATATATCCTTATGAACTCGGATTCAAAGGTATTTCCAGGTTTTAATCAGTGGCAATTATCATTTTTGACTCTCAAGTTGTCCTATCTTTGTCCTTTTGGAGCCTCTTCAGTCTGATCCACTCCTGGTAGTGTTTGTGGCTTCTTCGCTGTCTGGTAAAGGCTACTATTCAAGGCCCATCTTTCACATTTTCTGCCCCAGATTTATAACCAGCATTTCTTCAAAAAAGCCCTGAATGATAACCTAGGCATTAGGATGCTCATTGCTCTTAGTTGGTCATTGTTTCTAACACTTAGAAATATATGTACATATGTTATATATATAATACAATTATTTATATACTATATATTATATAATTTTATATAATTATATATATACTATATATGTGTGTGTGTGTGTGTATATATATATATATATACACACATAAAAAAATATATACATATATATTTTGCTTTTTAGGGCCGCACCTGCCACACATGGAAGTTCTTAGGCTAGGGGTCCAATCGGAGCTACAGCTGCCAACATATGCCACTGCCACAGCAATGCAGGATCCAAGCCGCATCTGTGACCATGGCAACGCTGGATCCTTAACCTTAACACAAATTATTTTTTCTCTTCTTCCCCCCCACCCCCTGCTTTTTAGGGCCACACCCACTGCATATGGAAGTTCTCAGGCTAGGGGTCAAATTGGAGCTACAGCTGCCAGGCTATGCCACAGCCACAGCAACAGCAAATCCCTGGCCCACTGAGTGAGGCCAGGGATCGAACCTTCAACCTCATGGATCCTAGTCAGGTTTGTTAACCACTGAGCCATAAAGGGAATTCCCACAAATTATTTTTAAGTTAAAATTAAATCAATAGGAGAATGATTGGGCACCAGGTTCCCCATCCTCCTACATAAACAGAGTTGCTCCAGATGACTTCAGCTCATTTTCACAGCAGCCTGAAACCTTTGGTGAGTGGAAGCCAGAAAGAATAGTGCATTAGTGTTGCACAATGTGCCACTGCCAACACTTCAGGAAGAAAGCTGGGCTGGAGTCATAGCCCAAGATGCACCTCCCCTTGGTCCCTCAGCCAGAACAGCTGCTAGCTATGTGGGGCCAACCTCTATGCTCACTGGCACAACTACTCTGCCATTCCAGGTGGAGAGGGATGATTTAAGCTTTGAAATCTGGGGCACAGTCTGCTTGTGGGGTCCAGAAATGAAACATCTTTTTTTTTCTTTTTTCTTTTTAGGACAGCACCTGCAGTATATGGAAGTTCCCAGGCTAGGGTCGAATTGGAGCTGCAGCTGTCAGCCTTCATCACAGCTTACAGCAATGCTGGATCCTTACCCCACTGAATGAGGCCAGGGATTGAACCCCACATCCTCATAGATACCAGTCAGGTGTTACCCCACTGAGCCACAACAGGAATGCCAACAATGAAACATCTTGTTCTCCATCTGTGATCAGCTGTGGAGTCTAATAGGGTTGCAGGACCTGAATGGGGCATGGCTAGAGAGGAGCAGACCATGACTTCTGAGCTGAGGACCTTTCCCCTCCCCTTACACCATGACCAGAGTCCACCTGCTGAACTTGAGCATCTAATGCTGTGAGACCCAAATAAGAGTGCCTTCCATTCATCAAGGAGGGCCCCACGCAGATATCCCCAAGACCTGGTAACCTCTCCCAGCGCACACTCCCTCACCTTCCCAGCCTGCTCTGCCTCTGGGCCTCACCCTCCGCATGCATCTGTCTGGTACAGCCCTGATCACAATGAATTGGACGATGTCTTAATGAGCTAGTTCCCCCCAACCAGCTTAGGAGGCTCTTGAAGGCAGACAGTGTTTTATTCACTTTATCCCCCCAGAGCCTGGTCCAGAGAATGCTCTTCATCAACATGTGATCAGTTAGAGAAGAAGGAAGGCAGTGAAGTGATAGCCTGTGCCCCAGCCAGACTGTGAGTAGCCTGAAAGCAGTTTCACCACTTCACCTCTGCCTCTTCCCCTTCGTCCTCCCACAGTAAAACCCAACAGAACTGGGCTCAAAGTGGGCATGTAGATGGGAGTGGCTTCCCTCACGATTCAAAAAATCTCCACCTACAGGACTTCTGGATAGTATCTTTATTTAGCTCAGGTGGATGTTTCTTACACTTTTCTGGATACTTGGGTTAGAATTTTCTCCATTGCACTCAATAAACTGTTCTAAAGCTTTTATATGTGATAAATGCAAACATACAAGTACAATACAGGCTAAAAGAAAACACTCTTTGCATGCTAACATTTTAAAAGGACATGGCGTAGAGAAGGAGACCCAGTTGAAGGCAATTGAATTGCTGTCCTCCTTCCTGACATGGTCCTGGCGCCTGAATTTGGGCACTCCCTCTGCTCTCTGCTCCTCTTAGACACATAGTCCTCAGCCCATCCTAGACAGGAGCAGGGGCCTTACGAGGCCAGGAGGCAGCCCTGTTCCTGCCTGCAAAGAGGAAGGTGATCCCACAGGTACAGTATTCCAGACTCTTGTGATTTGGTTGCTCATCCTTGTTTAAGCGGGGAGACCACCTTGTGCCAGTATCCTGGACTGCCTCACCTCCCCCCCACCCCCACTCTTGGCAGCTCCTAATTGTCAAAGAGATTGCATAGGTCCTGGTGTGGCAGGACATCTCTCAAGCCAGTCAGCCCCCACAGAGAACCAGCCAGCTACAGGGCCCAGGGGCCTCCAGAGAGCTCCTTTCTGAAGGCCTGGGGACCCCCTAATGCTCCTAGACCTCCTAGCTTAAGCACAACTTCGGAAGGCTCCATCAGTTCCCAGGTGGCCCCTGCTACCTGTGGTCAGCATGCAGAGGGATGAGTCCAGGGTGGGGGACGGGTATGATCCCTCAGGCTTGCCTGTAGCCCAGACAGTAAAAAATCAGCCAGACAGTATCTGTGGGCTTTGGGCTAAAGCTCAGGTCCCGCAGGTCAGTCCCCTGGCCTGGCTGCCCAGACAGGCAGGAGAAAGTCTAGGTTGCAGGGCTCTCCACCGCCTAAGAGCGCACATGCATCTGGACATGCTCGCAGTGGGCATGCTTCATGGTCAGCCCGTAGATGGGGGTCATGTCCACCTTCACACCAGGGGTCACGCGGAACTCCACCTGCTGCAGCAGGATGGCCAGGAAGAGAAAGACCTCCAAGCGGGCAATGGTTTCACCGATGCACTTCCGCTTGCCCAAGCCGAACAGGATCACCTTTTCACCCAGTGCCTTGTTGATGGTGCCATCGGCAGTGAGAAACCGTTCTGGCCGGAACACAGAGGGGTCATCCCACAGCTTCCTGTGATTGGAGAGAGGCAGCTAAAGTGGCAGCTTCGGGGCTCAGAACCATCATGTGGGCTGAGCTCCAGCCCAAAAGAACAGGGTTTTGGCAACTGGCCCAGGGACAGCAAGAGTCTGAAGCTCAGGAGAGGGTGGAGTTTCCCCTGTCCACTCTCAACTTACTGGTCATGGTTGATCTGCCACTGGTTCACAAAGACACAACGCCCCTTGGGGATGTAAAAGCCATTCAGACTTGTGTCTCTTGTGGTACTGAGGAGAGAGGAAGCTCGTTTAGGCTCGGGGCCACAAGGAGATCCCCCCATCCCCCGTACCATGTCCCTCCCACTGCCCTGATCAGGTATATGGACTGGCATTAAGCCCTGTTTCAGACAGCAGCAGATCCATGGGGCCTCACCTGTGAGGGATGGTGAAGGGAACGAAGGAGGTGTGTCGGAAGAGCTCCAGGATGAAGGCCTCCATATAGGGCAGCTGGGGTCTGTCGGAGAGCCGGGGCCGCCGCGCCTGGCCGATCACCGTGTCTGCAGAACGCAGAGGACAGACAGATGAAGGGGCCGCTCAGACCCTGGCCAGGCCCCCTGCCTTGAGCACTGAAGGAAGCTACCACTTACCCAGCTCCTCCTGGATCTTTCTCTGGATGCTGGGATTTGTCACCAGGTACATGAGGCTCCAGGAGATGGCGGTTGTGACTGTGTCAAACCCTAGCCAAGAGAGAGAGAGACGTTAGGTGTTTGGTGGGTCAGGGCAGCTGGGCACAGGAAGGGCACAACGGAGTAGCTCATACCAGCTCCAAAGAGGTCTATGACAATGTTCACAATCTTCTCATCCGACAGCTGGATATTGGCATTCTCGTCCATCCTCTTGTCCTGACAGTGCTCAATCAGGCTGTCTGTGATGTCCCGGATGCGCCCCTGGGTAAGCAAGCCTCACAGATGAGCAAGACCCCAAACCCAGACCTGCCTCTCCATTCAGGACCGGTCCCTCACCATCCCTAGCACCTTCATTCAAGAGGGGACCACTCCCACCTCCAAGCTGCGCTTCCAACTACTCTTGCCTCTCCAAGGCTCTCTCCTGACTCACAATACTTGCAGCCCCAACTCAGGGGACATCGGTCATAGACTCTAGTACCATCATCACCCCAACACACTCTCTACCCTTTTCTCTCCCATGAGGCCAGAAGACTAACTCTTTAACTCTTCCTGGTCCCCACAACAATTGGCCTAGGGTCCTGCATGGGCTGGCTATTCAGGAAATATTGCTGTCTGAAGTTAGAAGGGCTGGTCAAGAAAAAGTTCTCTTTCCCTGCCAAGGATGGAGTCCCCTCTACTATTGGCTTCAAAAGCCTAGGGTGAAAGCCCATGAGAGCCTGCCAAACCCTATACTGTTCTAGTTGTCTCTGACTTCCTGACCCCTGGCCCTACCTGCTCCCTACCCACCCACTTGGTGCCTCACCCCAGGGTTACCTTCTCAAAGATTTTATAGTGTTCCCTGACCATCTTTTGCATGAAGATGTAGAACTTCTGATTCAGGTCCTTGAAGAGATCCAGGGACGTGTTGGGCAGGTAACGGAGGATAGGGATGAAGTCGGCTGGGTTCCCAGCTGCAGTCACCTCCCCGAACTCATTACTCAGGTTGATAAGGCTAAGCAGCTCTGGGTTGTCATGATCATAGCGCTGACCAAAGCATATGGCACAGATGACATTGGCTACTGACACCAGTACATACTTGTAGGGATCGAAGTGCCCAGGCCCTGCCATCAGCTCCTGGAACTTGCCAAGGAGGCACTCGGCCTCCTTGCTCACATGATCCTCCAGGTAGCAGGAGGAGGAGGAAGCTGGGTCTGAGGCAATGGAGAAGGTGTTAAGAGCCTTCTGGGCCAGGCGCCGACGGGCGGCCCACACTGGTCCAGAGTCTGGGTTGAAGGTCATGCTCTGGCCATTAGAGATCAGAGTGAAGCTGTAGAGGTCGGGCCGTCCCTTGAAATCGTCGCCCTGCCGCACCAGGGCCTGCCGGATGGTGTCCAGGCCGCTGAGCACCAGCACAGGGGTGCAGCCAATGCGGATCTGCAGCACATCTCCATAGCGCTGGCTCAGCCTCGCCAGGGCCAGGTGTGGGCTCTTGCCCAAGGTCAGCACGTGCCCGAGCAGCGGCCAGCCCCAGGGCCCTGGTGGACTCTTCAGGCCTTTGGGGACCTGAGGCTGCCAGGTCCTGACCACCCAGAATACAAGGCAGAAGATGGCAGAGGCCAGGAGCAGCTCTGTGGCTGAGATGGGGATGGGGAGTCCAAACACAGAGAACATGATCGGCGTAGAGATTCCAAGGTGGCTGCTGAGAGGTGGGACAAGACGAAAAGGTCAAAACATCAAAAGGGGAGATGGGAGGAGGCAATGTCCTAATGTGTTATCATGCTCATCAAGGGAAAGGAAAACTTTATCCAGAACTGCTCACTGGGCATGAAGGGGAGGAGGTGGGAGAAGCTGCTTGTTGAACTGCCACTGTGTGCCAAGAATTGCAATCATTCTTCATTCAGTTCTGGCCACAGCATATGTGGTAGGCTGCAGGGAGGCTCAGAGAAGGTAAGTAACTTGCCCAAGGTCACACAGCCAGGAAGTATAGAATCCAAATTCCAACCCAAATTGCCTAAATTGAGAACATCTACTTAACTGCTGCACTGATCTATGTCAGTCTGTGATTTCCATAAAGCATTTATACTATTATTTACTTCATATTTTTCTAAAATCAACTTTAAATCCACCCACTTAGCATCATTCCTAATAATAATAGCTGTGTGAAAGAACAGATTTGATCTTTTTCCCCTAACATATATTAAAATTAACACATAATCGGTGTGTATCATCCAATTCCCCTTGAGTATTATCCACCACACTTGCGGAAAACACTTGGGATCATTCACTCCTCAGCCTCATTTCACATGTGGGGAAACTGACCTCCAAGGGGACACTGACTTGGCTAAAGGCACCCAGCACACAGACTGAGCTGGGGCTCAGCTCTCTTTGGGAAAGTTCCCGGGGAAGTTTCCAATTCCTGCCATAGGTACCTCCCTTTGAAGTGTGGTCAGATCAGTTGATGAAAAGGAATTTTCCCAGGACCCTTAGTTCTCTACTCCTCGAACCCAGGATCTGGGAATCCTGCCAGACTCTGGGGCAGGGTAGAGAAGGGACAGGGGACTACCCCCTTACTTATTGTCTAAGCCATAATGCCCTTAGTCCCAGTTCTCTGAGTTCAACTGACCCACAGTTTAAAAGCAGCTAGATGCCAGCCAGATTGAGGCTCCTGGTCACAGAATTCCATGCCAGGGTTTTCATTGGGTTCAGTTTTCAATGAATGAATAGTCTGGGCCTCCCCCATTTGCCAATCACTAGAGAGCTGAGAATAAATGAAAGGCTCCCACTAGGCAAAGGCTACAAGCAAACTCCAGATTGGAATGCAGAAAATTAGGAATGGATCTGAACATCACAGATGCTAAGACACTATTTTGTCTCTAGGTTTGGTCTAGAAAAGTTATACAAATTCATGGACTATTCTCTCCAAGCAGGAGGCTCTGACTGGGGCATCTTTCCGGTGCCCTGGACTGGAGGTCAGAACACCAGTGTTCCAGGCTCTAGGATGTGGCCTTGGGCGGGTCATTTTACCCTTCTGGGCTCCAGTCGCCTCATCTGAGAGAGGAGGTGGGATGTGATCTCTGATTCAGGGTGACCAGCTGGATCTCAGAGAAAAGAAAACCCAGACCTAACCTGGGAAACTATACCATCTGACTAGTGAGGTTTCCCCACAGAAAAGCCACCCAGGATGGGGAGGTTGTGTGGTTCCTACCTCAACTGCTACAGCCTCTGTCTAGGAGGCTTCCTGGAGGAGCTAAATTCCAAAGCACACTTCTGTCCCACTCCCTGAGTGAAATGGGGACATCGTTAGGCTTCAGTGTGCCATGGTGTTCCCTTCTGCACCCCCGGTGCCTCAAAGACCCCTAGCCTTAGTAAGGTGATAGGAGGCAAAAAGAAATGTTACTGCTGAGTTTTCAGGGTCCAGCTTTCTGCAGCTGGCAGTCTCTCACACTGCCTGCCCACAGCAGAGGATAGAGAAGACAGGCAATGGAACAGAGAGGGTCCCTGGGCAGGGTCCAGCACTCCCACTCAGATCAGCCTCCCTTGTCTGGCCAGCACATCTCAGCCCTGACAAGCTATGCCTTGGGAGGGTGGTGCCAGACAGGGGTAGCTTTTAAATAAGGCAGGGTACAGCTGGTAGGAACCCACCCTGCCCCCTCCATCCACCCTGACCACCCAGGAGAAGCCCCCCACCCCTCACACAGCCTGAAGATTGGCTACACTTGTTTCCAGCTTCCCACACCTGTTTCCTTATCCAGCCTCCCAGGTAGCCCTCATGGAGAAGCCCCAAGACATTCAGGTGGTCAGTGGGAGATGGAGCCAGAGTCCTGAGGGGAGCACCTACATCTAGAGTTCTGGTACTGACTGTGGGACCTTGGGTAAGCTCTGCCCTTCCCCTGGCCTCAGTTTCCCCACTTAGGGAGGGAGCCAGACTGCCTCCTCACTAGGGATACTATTAGCCTCCTTTCTTGAGGTGCTGGACTGGTGGCTACCTAGGAAGACAGGAAGGTATCAAAATTTTCCTTTTGGGGGAGGGAAGGGTCAAGCCTAAGGCCCCCAGCACTCACCTGCGGCTCTGAGGGCTGCAGAGCTGAGCTAGGAAGGGTGGTTTCTGGAGCCAGGGACCCCAAAGAAGATCAAGGAAGGCCCCAAGGAACTGTCACCTTCAGAGTGAGGATGAAGGCACTGCCACCTTTATAGGCAGCTTTTGCGTGTGGCCACGCCCCCTGGAGCTCTGGGATGGGACAGAGGGAGGGGCAGCCTGGGGTTGGGGGGGACGGTCTTCCCAGGATGGAGGGGGGAGCGTGGGGAAGGACACAGGGACATAGATAAGAACACACCAGGGGGATGCCTCATTCAAGTGCTGGCACTTAGGAAGGTGAGGGCTACAGACACCTGGGACCCCCAGTTCCAAGGTACCCCATGAACAGCTGCAGAGCCCTGCTGAGCAGGGGTTTTCAGAAGTCCCAGGATAGCCCAAAAGAGAGGCTATTGGGTGATGGGGTGGCCCCAGCCCCGGGCAAGACGACCCCTCACCCTGATTTTTGCACTCACTGAACACTGGGCATGTAAATGCTTCCCTCTCTCTAGCAGCAAGGGCCACACAGGCAGGGGTGGAGCTGCCGGCTGATGACCTCCTAACCTGGGTTATTGATTTCTGGCTCGCGTGAGAAGCGTGGCGACCCCAGCCCCGAGGTCGCCAGGACCGGAAGGCCGAGGCGCCGATGGGCTGGCCCCTTCTCCTAAAGTCCCCAGAGACTGGGCCACTAGCAGAAGTCTGTGCTCCCTGACAGAGCGGTAGGAATGGACTGAGAATGTGCAATCTCACTGAGCGCGCACTAGCGGGGACACGTTGAGCTGCCTCTAGGGCCACTTTGGAATGCTGCAAACCAAGGGCACTTCCAGCCAGGACCCACGGGCCCTTGAGGTTCCCGGGTTGCTCGCGCTTTGGCATCGCTGAGAAATTGGGCGGCGAGGGAGGGCCGGGCAAGAGAGGGGGCCCCAGGACCAAAGAGGGAGGGAGTCCCGTGCCGATGCCTCCCCAGGCTAGCGTGCCTGTGTCTGATACATCCCTCCAGGGGGCAGAGGTCACGCGGCCCATCCCCGCCCCACCTGGCCGGGGGCGCGGTGCCCAGGAGTTGCGTGAGAAGGGCCCGGAGGCCCGCGCAGCCACCCAGACGCCCAACTCCCTGGCCAGGCTCGGTCCGATACAGTCACGCGAGGGGGGTGGGGAGGGGAGTCGGAGGCGGGGCTCTTAAAGGGCCAGTCTCTAACGGAGCGTGGGGGTAGACATGGAGCGAGAGGAGCGGCGGAAGCCTCGTTGGATGGGTGCAAAAGGTCCAGGTTTGCGTGCGGAGCTGGGCTTTTGCAAACAAGCGGGTGCCTGAGTGTGTCTGTATTTTTGGTCTATGCCTATAGCTGGACACGCAGCCCAGTGCCCCCCAGGTCGCCGGGCCAGCTGCCTCCAACGCTGTCCCGGCCCCTGTCGAGCCTTCCTGATGTAGGAAGTTGGGAGAGACAAAGTTTCATTTGCGTGTTTAGCTCAACGTGTCCCCAACTAACCACATCACCCGGCCTCCCTAGAGTGGCACCACCAGCTGATGGCCCAGGTCAGAAAAGAGAGCCTCATCCTATCCCCTCATCTCCCATTCCAATCAGATGCCACCTCATGCATTGTACAAAATAATATTTACCAACAATGTCCCAGACACTGTTCTGCTGGCAATTGACATAGAGGTGAACAAAACTGACAACCTCCTGCTCACCTTGGTTTATATTGTAGGGCAAGAGGAGTGGGAGGTGAGGACAGAAACTATCTACAGAATCTCAGAGAGTGAAAAGTGCTATAGAGAAAAATAAGGCAGAGAAGGGGTAGAAATCATGTGGGGGCAGACTGCAATTCAACACAGGCTGCTTGGGGAGGACCTCATTGAGAAAATGACACCCAACCCAGGCAGGAGGGTGAGAGCAACAATCAAGGGACACAGATATCTGGAAGAAGACTACCTGGCAGAAGGAACAGCAAGTTCAAAGGCCCTGCACAGTGGTCCTTGAGGGAGGGAGCAGTACTAGGAGCACTGGAAATGTGCAGTGTCTCATGACTGGTGAATTGTCCTGGAGTTGAGTGGGATGAGTGAGGGACAGTCCTGTCCCAGGTTCAGGGAGCACCTTGCTGAGAAACATGGGACTTCCTTTGAGATAGAGACATTGTAGAGTCTGAATCAAGGAAGACTACTGACTACTGTGCTGAGAGTAGACTAAAGGGGTAAAGGACACATTTCTCCACTTTCATGTCTGTCCAGCGACACTGCCACATCCTCATCCAGGCTCCCATCATTGCTCCCAGCCTCCAAGCCTGGGTACCATCTCCCTTCTCCATCCTGTGGCATGTGGTCTTTTCAAAAAATGCAAAAATCTCATTTCATCGCCACCTCGTCTCTTCAGTAGCTCCCATCTGAATAGAAACCAGAATCTTTAGAGAGTTCCTGTGGTGGCTCAGCAGGTTAAGAATCTGAGCAGTATCCATGAGGATGTGGGTTCGATCCCTGGCCTCGCTCAGTGGGTTAAGGATCTGGTATTGCCGTGAGCTGTGGTGTAAGTCACAGACATGGCTCAGATCCTGCATTGCTGTGGCTGCAGTGTAGGCCAGCAGCTACAGCTCTGATTCAACCCCTAGCGTGGGAACTTCCATATGCCACAGGTGTGGCCCTAAAAAGACAAAAAAAAGAAAAATAAAAGAAACCAGAATCTTTAGCAGAATCTACTAGGAATGCCCACTGCTACTTCTAATCACCCCACCTTTGTCTCAGTTAAAATATCACTGCCTCTCTAAGAAGTCTGCCTCGATCCTTTCCATAGCAATTTAAGTTTTTCCTGGTCTGTTTCCAGCACTTCTCCATGGTAATTCTCAGGATATCTGTCCCTTGCTAGGACCCTGATCCAGCCTGTCACCCCTTCCTCCAAGCAACACAGAAAACCCACTGCGGGAAACTGCTAATAACTGGCAAATGGGTTAATCCAGCTGTATTATGAATGGGGCACATGACCAGGGTGATGTTGAACACAAAGCGCTGATGCTATAATGGTGGAATTTAGGCAACAGAACAGGTAGGAGACAAGGAATGATGGGCTTCCATTCTGTCCAGCATCCTTCCATTCATTTCACCTTTGCATCTCTGGCTCAGTCTGAGAAGCATTGTGGTACCCAAGAGAGGTCTGTGTCTGTCCTTCAATCACAGTTGGAGCTAGAGCCACAAAGAATGTAAAGAATCGGTGTGGAAGCTGTGGCAAGGAACTGGGGAACAAGGCATTCCCAGATCCATCACCCTGCTCTGCAGCCCAATCTCTCCCTAGACTCTCAGAGTCCCCACCAATGCCCTAGAGCTCTGGAGAACCACAGCAGCCTGCTCATCAGAGCTAGAAGACCATCTGCGGGGCACCTAACCAAGACCCAGAAAACTCCTTCTCTTGGCGGAAGACGCATTGTTTCCCTCAAATTCTCAAAGGTTTCTTGCTCCCAGAGAATCAGTTAGAATTAGCTAATTCCTCTCCCACTTCTCAGCTGGAGAGACTGATGCCAGAAAGAAAGCCCAAGGACACATGACCAGGGAAAGCAGAGCCCAGATCTAGCCTCTTGCTTCTCGGTCAGGGCTCTTCCCTCCATGATTTATTGTCCCAGACTATCAGGAAAGTCCCAGAAGGCCAAAGGTTGACAGGCTCAGCCCCTGGGTCAGGGCTGCCCAACTCCCCATCTTCTTGGACAGGGGCCTGGTGCACTGGGGTTACAGGAGGCACTGCATTTCTCAGCACCAAGCCCTGCATTTCACAGCCCCCAAGACATAAGGGGGCCCTCAGGAGCACAGGGAAGAGAAAGGGGGAGACAGGCGAGAGGTTAGAGGACCTTGGCCTAGAGCCAAACAGCCAATCCTGGGTCAAAGTTTGCATGCCTTTGCGTGAGAGACTCTTTGGCTAGGATTTCCTAGAGATCAATACCAGGAACACAGAGGAAGGATGGGCAGTGCAGAAAGGAGAGGGCTCTGGGCTGGAGGGAGAGAGACAAGTAAGGGTCCTGGCCCAGCAGAGGGATCCAGCCTGGAGTCTTTGGTCAGTAGTGCTGAGGGCTATGTGGCGAGGGGAATGGGGAGATAGCAAGGCCCACAGCAAATCTCCTGCCCCATGGTGGAAGCAGGAACCATGCCCAAGCAAGAGGTGATGCTGAATCTGGAAATGCTACAGGAGCTGTGAGAAGGCTGAGGTCCCGGAGGGAGAGAGGAAGGCTAGAGAAGGGTCCTAGAGGATGAGGAGGGCAGGAAGGGTATCTCTGGTGCAAGGAGGGGGTATAACTTGAACAAAGGGTGGGAGAGGGAGGGTGAGGGGAGGCAGTTTGAGAAAAGTGGAGTTTGAATGGAGATAGAGAACTGGGACTTGTTTACCAAGGTGTCCTCACCCCACCAAGCCACCCATCACCCCACCTGAGATCTGAGCCCTGAGCACCTTCCCTTCTCCTACCTGTGTCCAAGGAGCCAGAGAGATTTGGTTTGTAGGATCCAGGGCTCAGATGAGGCAGCCCCTGGCTCCCTGGCTCTTAGATATCCTTTCCCAGGATAGTCTTGGTCTAACCTGTTGTCTTGGTATAGCAATTAAAAGTGCCTTCTTTCACTCTCAAAAGAGTCCTGGCTTGGGCAATAAATTATATGGTTACCTCAGTGACCGTAAACACGTAAAAGGTTTTGTGTGCCCCACACTCATCCTCTCTTCTTAGGAAACACTATGCCCATGGTCCTTTGAGGACTACCCTACCCTACTCTAGGTCAATAGGTTTAGTGGAGCTCACCTGGCCCCAGGCTACCAGGCTGGCACATGATTCAGGCCAAGCCAGTGAGAGCCCTACAGGGGTTTTAGTGAAATTGCTGGAAAAGAAGTTCTCTTTCTACCAAGCCTACCAAGGGTGGCTAAGCTGGCTAGAAAAATAATTCTGGACCTACCAGTGGCCATTTTTCAAGACAACTCATTAGAAGAAAGAAGAATCAGGAGATGAGGGGAGGGAGAGAGGGCAAGAATTGAAGACATTGAATACCTAGATCCAGTTGTTCCTGAAGCCAATGAAGTTCACCATAGAACATCTGTTACATGACTCAATATCGTCACCATCTCCCCATCTCATCCTTTACCTCCTCCTCCTCACCTTCTCCTCCCCTCATCTTTCTCTTCTAGTAGGAGTTGAATGTAGGGGTTGGCAACTAAAAAAATTATAACAAAACCCTGCAGGCCCGAGAGGATTACCCAGCAGCACTCTCTGAGTAATTAAATCTCAGCACTTGAGGCAGTTCTAAGAGGCCTAGACAGGTTGGACAGAATCCTAAGAAGTTACTCGTGTCTAAAAGCTTCCCACTGGTCTTCCCCTGTGCTAAAAATTCCACCATTGGCACCACCACGGGAGGCTAGTTTTATCTCCAGACGACCCTATGCTGGTACTGAGGACTTGCTGACCAGGGAGCACCTGGAGAGAGCCCAGGAGGAGGCAGGCATCATCAGAGGAGGCTGTGCCACCTCACCCGGCTGGGAGCTAACGCTCGCACCTTGTTGGCTGGAGGCTTCCTGGCTGAGGGACACCCTGGGAAAGAATGTGCCCCATTTGCCCTCCTAGATCCTAGCTGAGGAAGAGATGCCATCCTCTCCCCAAGCTGAAGTTTTCAGGAGGAAGTTTTTGAAGAATCTCAGAGGAAACAGTCCTTCCAATAGCAGGCAAAGCCTTTCCAGATGGGGCTCCCCTTACCTCTCTGACCTCCACCCCTGTTACTCCCCTTCCTCAGCCCATTCCTCTCCAGGCACAAGAGCTGCCTGAGTCACACCAGGCAAGTCCTTCCCTGTATTTGTCAGGTTCAATTCCTGCAGGAAACAGAGGGCCTCCTCAAATGGAGTCACTGAGCAGAATTTAATAAAGGAAATTTGTGAATTGCTTAAGGTTCAAGCTTTAGAGAAATCAACGGGAACAATGCAGCAGCCCAGGGCTAGCAACATGTGCAGCCCTAAAAAGCAAAAAAAAAAAAAAAAAGGCACACTAGGAGTTCCCATAATGGCTCAGTGGTTAGCGAATCCAACTAGGAACCATGAGGTTACAGGTTTGATCCCTGGACTTGTTCAGTGGGTTAAGGATCTGGCATTGCCACGAGCTGTGGTGTAGGCCACAGATGCGGCTTGGATCCCGAGTTGCTGTGGCTGTGGCGTAGGCTGGCGGCTACAGCTCCGATTCGACCCCTAGCCTGGGAACCTCTGCCGCAGGAGCAGCCCTCGAAAAGGCAAAAAGACTGAAAAAAAAAAAAAGGCACACTAGCACACTGTGGATGCTAAGTGAATATTTGTTAAATAAATGAATGGAAACATGTTAAACCCCCAAATAGGAAAATATACCGAGTTTGAAATGGCAGAGGCCTTGTGAGATTATGGGTCTTCATGGTAGGCAGGGCATCAAGTCCAAGATGGTCAGCTAAATGGAATCCAACTCCTCATCCCCCACACCAAGTCCAGATCCTTTTTTCAGCACTCACTGGCTGAGTGCTACTCATTTTGCTGCCAGAAGACAAGCAGTTAGGCACAGTCCTGCCTTAAGAAGCTCATCTCGGGAATTCCCGTCATGGCTCAGTGGTTAGCGAATTCGACAAAGAACAATGAGGTTGCGGGTTTGATCCCTGGCCTTGGCTTAAGGATCTGGCGTTGCTGTGAGCTGTGGTGTAGGTCACAGATGCAGCTCGGATCTGGCGTTGCTGTGGCTGTGGCATAGGATGGTGGCTACAGCTCTGATTGGACCCCTAGCCTGGGAACCTCCATATGCCCTGGGTGTGGCCCTAAAAAGACAAAAAAAAAAAAAAAAAAAAAAAAAAAAAAAAAAAGCCTGGCCCAGCTCAGATATCCTACCTTAAGTTACCTTCACTTTTCTTCACTTTTGTCCAGGGTCAGTGCCTGGACTAGGTCTCACTACCGACCATATGGCCGTGATCGCCAGAAATCCCCAACCTCTTGCAATCTCAAAGACTTCTGGTTCCCTCAAGAGGTCACAGCACCTCTCTCCACAATCCAGCTCCCCTGCTATAATCAGCAGAGAGCAGTTTCTGTAGCTGCTCTCAGCAGAGGGAGCTCTACAGGATTGGGACAAGAGAACTCCATGTCTTGATGGGTGGGGAAGGGCAGGGAGGATGCAGACCCTGGGGCACTGCCCGGAGAAGTGGGGTGGAGAGGGATTATCCCAGAGGTGCCCTAGATAGAAGGCAGTATAAATAAAGGCAGACCCTCCTCTTACTTTCTCTCTTCTTCCTTCAACAGCATCAAATATCATTAATTTAGACCCATGTTAGATATCAGAATTTGGCTATTTCTGCTCATCTTGGCAGTTGTGTTTATTGCTGGGGAAATGTTTACCAAGCCAGTGAATTGTGAAAAGAGCCTTGCAGGGAGATATTTGGCCTACTGAAGGTCATGTTCAGCAGCTCAGGGGACTGTTCTGTTTTCAAATTTGAGATGTCCTTTTCTATGTAAACACAGGTTTGCTGACAACCAACGTTCTTGTCCTCTCATCATAGTAGGGTCTCTGAGGACCCTGCTGTGTCAGCCAAGTGCTCTTGGACGTCCTCTCATAGTCTCTGCCAAAGAGGTGGCCTCATCCAGACCTATCACCATCAGCCAGGAACAGGCCACTCGATCAACCTAAAACTCCCTTTCCAACTGCTCTACCCCTTGTAGACACCCAATAGCCATTCCCACCACCTTGACTTTTCCTCCTTCCCACCACCCTTCCCCACCTCAGTTTTGTCCAGGTATCCTCCATCTTCCTTGCCAGAGGTATGTGCTTTGGGAGAAGGCTGACCTCAGGGAGTGGGTCCTGGCTAGTCTGAACCAGTCTTTGTGGCCCCAGGTACCTTGCTGGTGATTGGATTAAACATGGATCTGTGGCATGATTCTGGCCAATGTTACGTAGGAGAGATCTGAACCAGCATTTGGGAAAGGTTTCCTCTCTCTTAAAAGGGATACATGATAAGGACTTCCCATTGTGACACATCAGAAATGAATCCAGGGAGTTCCCGTCGTGGCGCAGTGGTTAACGAATCCGACTAGGAACCATGAGGTTGCGGATTCGATCCCTGCCCTTGCTCAGTGGGTTAAGGATCTGCTATTTCCCTGAGCTGCAGTATAGGTTGCGGACACAGCAAGGATCCCTCATTGCTGTTCCTGTGGCATAGGCTGGCAGCTATGGCTCCGATTCGACCCCTAGCCTGGGAGCTTCCATAGGTGCAGCCCTAAAAAGCTAAATAAATAAATAAATAAAGGATATATGACAAGAGATACATTCTTGTCCCTCTGGCCCTTGTCATGTCTGGATATGATGGCCAGAACTGAAGCAGCCATCCTGTGACCTTAAGGGAAACAGCTTAGGGGAAAGGTGGATACTCTAATGATGGCGCAGTAGAAATTTGCGGAGGACCAGTTTATCATTCAGGGCCCTTGCAAGAATTAAGATCCACTCAAATTGAATCACTGAGGAGAATTTAATAAAGGGAATATTTACAAAAGTGTGGATAAGGTATAGAGAAACCAACACAGGGTAGTGTGGTACCATATGACTAGTAACAGAAAAGAGCCCTTACTCTCTTGGGCCTGAAGGGACAAGAGGAAGGATCTGTTCCTGGAACCCAGAGAGACAGAAATTGTAAGAAGAAGGGAGTTGCCTGGCAGGAGCTGTGGCCTCTCATGGCAGGGACTAGAGAAAAAATACCCTAACCTCAATCTCCTCCCACCCTCCCATCTCATGCCAATGCCTCCCACTGACTGCAACCAACAAGTAGCCAACGGATGAGGGAGCCCATTGACATAGTCTGCAGAGATAAGCCTCCCAGTGCCTAGAGCAGGGTGGAGAAGGGGGTGGTGGTGGATGTGGAGGACAAAGAGGATTTTCAGCACAATCTGGGTCTGCAATGATCTCATTCATCTGTTTGCTCACTTGTTTTCAGGCTCCTCTCTGAGGGCCAGTTCTGTCTTATTCACTGCTTTAAATTTCCTCCTTAAACAGTGGCTGTTTGAGCATAATTTACACTCAAAAGAATATGGTTGGACATCCACTATTTGACAGGCACCATAATAAAGATTGGGTGACTAAGAACATAGTCTGCTTCAAGTTGTGCATAATCCAGAGAGGGCAAATGAAACCAAAGCAAAATGGCACTGTGGTGTTTGTGCCATGAGAGAGCTATGCCCGAAGAAGGAAAATTTAAACCAAAGTGGGTGGTCAGGACACCCCAGAGGAGGTGAACCTGGAGCTCAGTGTCTGAATGCACAGAGGCAGAAAACTAGAAGAATTCTAAGAGCTTCCTTCTCAGTGGTGGGAAAGATGCGTGAAAGGGAGGAACAAGTGGGAAATTAGGTAAGAGAAGTGGGTAGGAACTGGCTCACATGCTGAGCTAAGGAGTTTGAGTTTGGTTTTGAATGTCTTAAGAAAGCAGTACTAAGGGATTTTACGTAGGGATATGGCTTGCAATTTCAGAAAGTTCACTTGGGTGGAGCATGGATTGAAGGGATGGGGTGGGGAACTGTGCTGTCCAATACAGTAGCCACTAACCACATGTGGCTACTCAAATTTAAAATTAAATAAAATTGAAGTTCCTCCTGTGGTGCAGCAGGTTAAGGATCTGGCATTGCTGCAGCTGTGGCGTAGGTCAAAGCTGCGGCTTAGATCTAATCCCTGGCTCAGGAACTTCCATATGCTGTAGATGCAGCAAAGAAACAAACAAATAAATATTAAATAGAATTAAAAATTCAGTGTTTCAGTTGCACCAGCCACTTCAAATGCTCAGTAGCCACATGTGGCTACCTATTGGCTAGCACAGACACAGAACTTTTCCATCATCGCAGAAAGTTCTCTTGGAGAACACTAGCTAGAGTCAGCGAGATCAGGTAGGAGGTTCCTGCTAAAGTCCAGGTGGGAAGTTGCACTGAGAGTCTTCTCCAGGAAGTGCCACGGTGATGGAGAGAAGGGGTCAGACTCAAGAGGTACGTAGGCGGTAGAATCTTGAGAGTTTGGTAGCAGTTAAATGAGAGAAGGAGTCTGAAGATTCCCTGGGTTCTGGCTAGGGGGACAACCCAGAGGGAAGGTTTTTGGGCAGGGAGGTGACATCATCCATTTGGGCAAGCTGAGGGCATAGTAGTTACTCAATAAATTTTAACTGTAAGGGTTATTATTTGCAATTTCCATAAAACCAATGCAGGAAAATGCCCAAAGCAGTCTTCACAAAGCTCTTACACAGGTTAGTATTCTCACTTGTGAACACTGATTGAGTTAACAAATCTTTTTCTTTTCTTTCCTTTTTTTTAATTTTTAATTTAATTTAATTTTATTATTATTATTAATTTTTTTTTGGCCACTCCTGCAGCAGGTGGAAGTTCCTGGGCCAGGGACCAAGCCTGTGCCACAACAGAAACCCAGCCACTGCTATGACAACTCCACAGGCCTACACCACAGCCATAGCAATGCAGGATCCAAGCCACATCTTCGATCTATACCACAGCTCACTGCAATGCTGGATCCTTAACCCACTGAGCAAGGCCAGGGATTGAACCCGAGTCCTCATGGATACCAGTCAGGTTCGTTACTGCTGAGCCACAGCAAGAACTCCCCAAAAAAAATCTTTCTCTGAATACATGCTCTGTGTCAGTCCCTGTACTAAAGACTAGAGATCTGAAAAAAAAAAAAAAAACAAACAAACAAAAAAACGAAAACAGAGGCTGCCTTGACCTTCAAGGAACACAGAGTCTAAGGGGGGAAACAGCATGACAGGCGCTGTCAAGGAGGGCAGTACAGGGCTTGTGGGATCTCAGAGAAGGGACTCAGAACCCAACCAGTATGGTGACAGCTGAGCAGGGTATAAAATGAGGATCAGGAGTTGCTCAGAGAACACAGGGTAGGCCGCACGTTTCAAGCAAATAGATTAACATTTGGAGAAGGGGTCAGGCAGGACATGGTGGCAAACAGAACCAGGGAGGCAGGCAAGAGTTACTGCTGAAAACTTTGAGTCTCAAAGGAATTTGGTTTGTATCCTGAAATCTAAGGGGAATATTGAGGGGTTTTAAGGAGGAGTCAACACACACTCCAAAATGAACTGAAATGAAAAAGATTAAAAATAATCCAGTGGTGCTGGCAGCCTTGTCACCATCTTCTGAGAACCTTAATGCCATGAGAGCAAAGCGGAGTAAAAAACAAACTCACAGGCTGAAGAGCAAAGAAGAAAGATGAGGCAGAGGTCCAAGTGAGCTTGTACACCCGTGGAAGCCACAGGAACAGAAACAAGGAAAGCCAGAGGCCAGAGGTACTGGTACAATTTGTTGCACTCCATGCCTACTGTCTAGAACTTACTCAATGCCATTGCCATTCTGATCACCTAGACCATCTTTGAGACCCACCCTGCTCATAAAAAAACAGTTCCTTTTGGTTCTTTGCTCTGGACCTGTGACATTCCGGACTAGTTTTTTGTTTTTTGTTTTTTTTTTTGTTTGTTTGTTTTTTTGTCTTTTTGCTTTTTCTAGGGCTGCTCTCGCGGCATGTGGAGATTCCCAGGCGAGGGGTCTAATCGGAGCCGTGGCCACCAGCCTATGCCAGAGCCACAGCAACCGAGGGATCCAAGCCACATCTGCGACCTACACCGGATCCTTAACCCACTAAGTTAGGCCAAGGATCAAACCTGCAACCTCATGGTTCCTAGTCAGATTCGTTAACCACTGTGCCACAACAGAAATGCCCATTCTGGACTAGTTCTGTTCTCAGTTGTGACTGAATGTAACACGTGTACAATAAATTGTCTCTTCTACTATCTTAGCTGAAGAAAAAAAAAATAATCCAGTGGTGAAGAAAAAAAAAAATAATCCAGAGGTGGTGAGCAGAAGAAGCAATCGGAACCCTCAGTCACAGCTGGCAGAAGTAAGAATTGGTTCAACTACTCTGGAAAAGTGTTCATAGCTAGACTCTACTAGCACTAAACCATGCCTAGGCTAGCATGGTTAGTAATGACCTAGCATTTCCACTCATTAAGTCTATACACAGCAGAAATGCATACCAAATATGTGCAAGAATTTCACAACAGCAGGTCTCATCATCACCCAACACAGAAAACCCAAATGTCAATGGACAGTTGAGTGGATAAATACATTGCTGTGCTTTCATATTATAACAGAACACCAAACAGCAATGAGACTGAGCTACAACTCCCCCCAACTCTGTAGATGAATCTCATAAAAAAAGAAGTGACAGAAGCCACATACAAGAGTACACACTGCCCACTGAATCATACACTTTAAAAATGTTTGAAATAGTAAATTTTAGTTTTCTATTTCACTGCAATTTTTTTTTTTTTTTGGTCTTTTTGCCTTTTCTAGGGCCCCTCCTGCGGCATATGGAGGTTCCCAGGCTAGGGGTCTAATCGGAGCTGTAGTCGCCGGCCTATGCCACAGCCACAGCCACGCCAGATCCAAGCCACATCTTCGACCTACACCACAGGTCACGGCAACGCCAGATCCTTAACCCACTGAGCGAGGCCAGGGATCGAACCCGCAACCTCATGGTTCCTAGTCGGATTCGTTAACCACTGAGCCACGACAGGAACTCCCACCCCAATTTTTAAAAGTGAAAAAAAGTTCAAAGAACTCTATAACACAGAGAGTGCGTGTAAACTATGAATTTTAGTTGATAATCTTGTATTACTATTCATTTGCCAATTGTAACAAAAATGTATCACAGTAATGCAAGATGTTAATAATGCGGGAAACTGATTCGGGGGGAGGTATATGGGGACTCTCTGCACTCTCATTCAATTTTTCTATTAACCTAAAACCACTATAAAAATTGAAATCCATTAATTTTTTTAAAATTCCATGCCACAGAGTTCTCCTGTGGCACAACAGATTAAGGATCTGGTGTTGTCACTGCAGCGGCTTGGGTTGTTGCTGTGGTGAGGGTTTGATACCTGGCCTGGGGACTTCCACATGCCGTGGGCACAGCCAAAAATTGGTTTTAATAAAAAAAAAATTCCATGCCAAAAAAAAGTACACAGCATGATTTCATTTACATAAAAACAAAAACAGAAAGAACTAATTGATGCTATTGGAAGCTGGGAACATTGTTACTCAAAGAGAGGGAGTGCCAGGGGTTTCTAGGGTCCTGGCAACATTTTTTTTATGGGCACACCTAGAGCATATGGACATTCCCGGGCTAGGGGTCGAATTGGAGCTGCAGCTGAGACTTACGCCACAGCCACAGCAGTACAGCATCTGCAATCTACAGGGCAGTTTGCGGCAATGCCAGACCCTTAATCCACTGAGAGAAGCCAGGGATCAAATCTGAATTTTCACAGATGGTCTGTCAGGCTCTTAACCTGCTGAGCCACAATAGGAACTCCACATTTTGTCTTTGACCTGAGGGCTGGTAACATTACTTTTTTTAACTCTGTAAAAAATTGATTGAGCTATGCAGATTACCTACACTTTTCAGTACGTATCTTGCAAATTAAGAACATATTTAAAATAAAAAGGGAAATTGTCCCTCATGTAGAAGTCCAAAGAATTTACACAGATGGAAAGGGGGAAGGAGTAACTTTACCAAGGGGAAATCTGAGAAACACTTCTTTAGCCAGCTAATCAATGCCAACATCAACTTTCCTGCTAGGTTGCTTGATATATGCAACCACTTCTGTGGTCTTCCCACCAATAACCCATAACCCCAGCCTTGTCCTGAGAAAAACATCAGACAAATCCCAATAGTAGGACATCATGCAAAACACCTGACCAGTGCTCCTGAAAACTGTCAAGGGCATGAAAAAACAGAGTCTGAGAAATGTTACAACCAAGGGAGCCTAAAGAGGTAAAAGACTCAGTGCAATGGGGTGTTCTCCTTGATGGGATCCTGGGACAGAAACGGACATTAGACAAAAAAATAAGAAAATCTGAATAAAGTATGATCTAGCTGACTAGAGAGAGAGGAAGAGAGGGGAAGGGAGAGAGAAAAATAGTTTTCTATAAAACCTACCCTAGGAGTTCCCGTCGTGGCGCAGTGGTTAACGAATCCGACTAGGAACCATGAGGTTGCGGGTTAGATCCCTGGCCTTGCTCAGTGGGTTAAGGATCTGCTGTTGCCGTGAGCTGTGGTGTAGGTCACAGACTCGGCTTGGATCTCACGTTGCTGTAGCTCTGGCGTAGGCTAGTGGCTACAGCTCCGACTGGACCCCTAGCCTGGGAACCTCCATATGCCGCAGGAGTGGCCCAAGAAATAGCAAAAAGACAAAAAAACGAAAACAAAAAAAAAACAAACCTACCCTAACCTCAGACCTTGACCTTTTTATAGAGTGAGCCAAACCCAGTGAAGGTACGGATAGAAAAAAGCTCTCCTTTCCTCTCAGCCACAAAGCCTCTGTGGCTTCGTCAGATTCCCCAGCCCTGCTCTTTGACATCATCGCAGCTTTCTCATCTTCAGGAATTAAAAAAGCCCAGTCCTAACTAAAGCAAAATTGGCTTCTCATACCCAGTTTTGGGTTTGTCTAGGCAGGGGAGAGTCACACTCCCGTTTGGCACTCCTTTCTTTCCCTGCCATCCTGCCCCCACCACGGGGGAAGGGAAAGGGGGAGGGTGCTGGAAGAGGAGCCGATCTCTTTTTATTTGGCTGGTGCTGTTTATCTTCTCTTAGCTGAGAATGTCCTTGTGTGTGGTAAACCGTCCAGAGCCAGCTGTTCATCGAATGCCTCGGAGCTCCAGCCTGTCCTCCACATCACACAGTGCCTAATGCAGCTGCTGGACTCTGGCTGACCTCTTACCAGCGCCCCTCGCCCCCACACAGCTCTTTCCCACGGTGACCCTCTGTAGCCTGTCACTGCTGGGGTCCCCTCCCCTCTGTTGCCAGGTCTCATCCATGCAGCTAAAGTCCATCATGTTGGCCCAGCCCTCAGGAGACTCTCATCCTGATAAGGTACCCAACTCAGGCCATGTGGGGTGCCCTCTCTGCCCTGCCATCACAGACTCAGTGTCCACTCAGCTTCTGGGTCCACAGATCTCTCCCCTAGTGGTCCAGAGCACAGTCTTCTAAAGGTTCAAGTCCCAACTCTAAGATATGAGATCTACAACAAATTACATAACTTCTTTGCGCCTCTATTATCCCACTGTAATATGAGAATAGAATTAATTTCTATCCCATAAGATTACTGAGAACGTTTTTTGTTAATAAGTCTAGAGCTCGGATAACAACATGGGGCCCATAAGTAAAGAGCCTTGTAAAGAGCGTGAAAAATACACAAATGTCATCGTCTCTCTCTCTAGGCTCCCACCCAACTGAACTCATGGCTGAGGAGTTCCCTTCTTGCAGGCATCCCACTCTTAAGGTTTGGGTCCTCTGGAACTCAAATGCAGGAGGAGAGAACCATCATGGGACTCCCTCCTTACCAAGCAGCAGCTCCACCTCAAAAGTCCCTTTCATACAATGGACAGCCCAGGACATTCCCACAGGGTCTCAGCTCACCTCTGTCGTATCTATTCTCCCCTTCGTCTCCATATAGATACACAGATTTACTTTTTTTTTTTTTTTTTGAGTGATGCACCTGCAGCATATGGAATTTCCCAAGCTGGGGGCCAAATTGGTGCTCCAGCTGCTGTCCTACCCCACACTTTGCAGCAATGCCAGATCCTAACCCACTGAATGAGACCAGGGATGGAACCCACATTCTCTTAGATACTAGCTGGTTTCTTAACCTGCTGAGCCAGAATGGGAACTCCTAGTGTACATTTTTAAACAAAACCGTTGAAAAGTAAGTTGCAGAAATAATGACACTTCATCGCCTAAACACTGGAGCAATTCTCTCCTAAAAACATTAATCTCCTAAGAATATGTCTTTAAATATTTGCCCACGAAACCATGATAACAGGCTCATACATAAGAGAATTAACATTAACCCCATAATATCATCTAATCCTCAGTCCATGTTTGCATATCTTCAGTTGTCCCCAAAATGTCTTTTGTAGCTTAAAAGAAAATGTTTTTTTTTAATCCAAAGTCCAATCAAGTTTCACATATTGCATTGGGTTGTTATGTCTTTTTGGTCTCTTTCCTCTAGGAAAGGTTCTTGTCTTCTTTTTGTTATTTTATTTTATTTTTTTGCCACACGTGTGGCATCCAGATATTCCCAGCCAGGGATTGAACCTGCACCACAGAAGTGACCTGAGCCACAGCAGTGACAATGCTGGATCCTTAACTCACTGAGCCACCAGGGAACTCCTTTTTTTCTTTTTTAATGACATTGACCACTTTGAAGATTCTAAGCCAGTTGCCATGAAGAATAGCCCACAGTGTGGATTTTCTTCATGAAATTTTACCATCTCTTAGCAAGGGGTGGGGGGGGGCTCTCTTCAAAATATAGGATCCTCATCATCTCTTGCTTTCAGATTAAGGACCAGGGCTGAAATTCAGAGGTGGCCAGAACATACTTATTCCTTACCTGGTTTCATATGTTGTTGGAGGAGTATTACAGGGCATCCTTCTGGAGAGGAGCAGTGACATACCACCACCCCCCACCACACACTCCACCCCCACCCCACTGACCTGCCTGGACTGAATGTCCAGGCAGGGTCCTTCCTCCAGGGTACAGTGGGAAAATAGGCTGGACCCAGAGGATTTTATTTCCAGCACCCTATCCTGTCTTGAGAGAAATAACCACCCCCTTCCTGACTCTGGACCCCAGAAAGGAGCTGGAAGATACTCCCCAAGGACATAGCACCTACCTTCAGAAGAGCTGCCTCTGGGCCCTGGGAAGTAGGTGGAGCTGAGGGATCATGGCCCAAGGCCAAGGACAGGTCCTTTCAACGTATTTTGGTGTCTTTGATATCAGGTGACCAGGAGAGCAGGGCCAATCTGATAGGGGTGATGTTTATAAAAGGCCCTTTACCAGGAACCAGAAATTGTGTATCAGCTCCTACAATCCTGCTGATCTCAAGCACCTGCCTCTACAGGTACCTTTCTTGGGCTCATTTCTAAGTTCCTAAGATCCCCATCATGTATCCTGGGAACCAGTGGAGACTGAGGGATGGAGGGACCTGGGTTAGGTGTAGGAGGCCTGAGTTCTAGTTCTTGCTGCCCAGCTCCTGACTTCAGTTTCCCCATTTTTTAAATTTTTTAATTTTTAATTTTTTATTGTTTTATCTTTTTGCCTTTTCTAGGGCCGCTTCCCATGGCATATGGAGATTCCTAGGCTAGGGGTCTAATCAGAACTGTAGCCGCCAGCCTACACCAGAGCCACAGCAACGCGGGATCCGAGCCGCATCTGCGACCTACACCACAGCTCACGGCAACACCAGATCCTTAACCCACTGAGCAAGGCCAGGGATCTAACCCACAACCTCAGGGTTCCTAGTCGGATTCGTTAACCACTGTGCCACAACGGGAACTCCCCCCATTTTTTTAAAATGAGAAGCTTGGTTGGACTAGGCCACCTCTAAGGATGCCTTGTATGATTGAAGTAGAGAGTGGATAGGGCTCCCCATCAGGCAAGAAGGCAGCCCTGGCCTGACTGGAACCCAGCCTCAGCCTTCAAGGCTATGAGGGGATGAGGACTTGCCCTTGGAAGAGGTTTTCTTCTTAGTTTTGATGAAGAATGCCCTGGGGGAGGGAGCTTCCCAAGCCATTTGCATCAGCCCTGGGACCTTGGTCCCATCAGCGTTGCTTGGGGAGGAGCAGCTCCCTGTTCCAAGGGTATGAGGAGGTATCAACAGTAAGCTAGCCCTGGTGGGGACGCTTTGGCACAATGCCCAGCATACACCCTGCACTGGGGGCTTGCAAGTGTTCTTCTGTTTTGAAGTGGTCACTCCAGCCTCAGAATTAGAAAGTGAGGTTATGGGCAAAGGGGAGGGCCAGGGCTAAGAGTTCAGACACTCAAGTCGGGAATCTCAAGGCTCCTTTCCAGCCCCTATTCTGTGAGGCACTCTATGGATGAGCTCCTGGGATGCAGGAACCACATGACTTAGTGGGTACAACTTTCTGATGTCTAGCTGGCGGCAAGGCAGAAAACATGTGCAAGTGCTTATTGACTTAAGTGAGCAAATGAATGAATGAATCAATGGCTCCATCCTATCCCTAAGTCTGGCTCTTCCTTCCTCTTTCCCTGTAGTTGGTACAGATGACATTATTCCAGCCCAGTCTCTTCTCAGCCACAGAGCTGCTCCTGGCCTCTGCCATCTTCTGCCTTGTATTCTGGGTGGTCAGGACCTGGCAGCCTCAGGTCCCCAAAGGCCTGAAGAGTCCACCAGGGCCCTGGGGCTGGCCCCTGCTCGGGCACGTGCTGACCTTGGGCAAGAGCCCACACCTGGCCCTGGCAAGGCTGAGCCAGTGCTATGGAGATGTGCTGCAAATCCGCATTGGCTGCACCCCTGTGCTGGTGCTCAGCGGCCTGGACACCATCCGGCAGGCCCTGGTGCGGCAGGGCGACGATTTCAAGGGACGGCCCAACCTCTACAGCTTCACTCTGGTCACTGATGGCCAGAGCATGACCTTCAACCCAGACTCTGGACCAGTGTGGGCTGCCCGTCGGCGCCTGGCCCAGAAGGCTCTTAACACCTTCTCCATTGCCTCAGACCCGGCTTCCTCCTCCTCCTGCTACCTGGAGGATCATGTGAGCAAGGAGGCTGAGTGCCTCCTTGGCAAGTTCCAGGAGCTGATGGCAGGGCCTGGGCACTTTGATCCCTATGACCACATTGTGGTGTCAGTGGGCCGTGTCATCGGTGCCATGTGCTTCGGGAAGGGCTTCCCACAGAGCAGTGAGGAGATGTTCAGCATCGTGAAGAACAGTCATGAATTTGTGGAGACCGCCTCATCCGGGAACCCCGTGGACTTCTTCCCCATCCTTAGATATCTGCCCAGCCCTACTCTGCAAAGATTCAAGAGTTTCAATCAAAGGCTCCTGCAATTCCTGAGGAAAATGGTCCAGGAGCGCTATCGGGACTTTGACAAGGTGAGCCCAGGGTGCAGGTGGTGCGAGGGCACCCTAGAGCTTGGGTATGGCCCCTCTCACCCAGCTCCAAGGCACCCACACAGCTGGTAGGAGGCTGGGCCTAGGAAGACTCTGGGGACATCTCAGACAAGCTGTGTGACCTGGAGCCAATCCCTCTCCCTCTCTGGCTTCGGTTTCCTCATTCCCACAGTCTTGCTCTCAGGGCCACTCAAAGCCCCAGAGAGATGAGGCTGTGAATGGGTGGGGTGGGGGGGAGTGAATGAGTGAGAAGGCTTTTATTCTACAGGAACCTGAACCCCAGCAGTGACTAATTCCCAGCTCAAGTGACACTTTGCTTCCCTGTACTCACATCAACCTCCCTTTGAAACTGGACCCCTGGGGTTATTGGGAGGAAGGGTCAACAGGACATGAAATGATACTTTGGGTTTTTTTTATTTGTTTGTTTGTCTTTTTGCTATTTCTTGGGTTGCTCCCTCGGCTTATGGAGGTTCCCAGGCTAGGCGTCGAATCGGAGCTGTAGCCACCAGCCTATGCCAGAGCCACAGCAACTTGGGATCCGAGCCACATCTGCAACCTACGCCGCAGCTCACGGCAACGCTGGATCGTTAACCCACTGAGCAAGGCCAGGGACCGAACCCGCAACCTCATGGTTCCCAGTCAGATTGGTCAACCACTGCGCCACAACGGGAAATCCGAAATGATACTTTAAGTCCTACCTAGGGCTGGCCATCTCCTATCATGAGCTCAGTCCACTGTTCAGGGGCCAGGAGGTAATGCCAGATGGGGGCAAGATCCAGCCTTCCATCCCTGAAATTTAGGGTGCCCCTAAACTTGTGCCCCCTCAGAACTGTATCCAGGACATCACAAGCGCCCTATTCAAGCACAGCGAGGAGAATTCCAGCACCAGCGGTGGCCTCATCTCCCAGGAGAAGACCATCAACCTTGTCAATGACATTTTTGGAGCCGGTAGGAGCCAGACCCCTGCCCCTCCATCCCTTAGTTCACCTGCTGTTCATCCACTGCCTTGCCTAGCCCCCAGGGCCATCAGATAACTTGCCAACCACTTGCCAATGGTACAGAACACAGAGACCTGGCCCAGGCTTAAGTGTTTGAGCCCAGGCTGTCCCACCGCTGAAAGCTCAACCCAGTCCCTCTTCTACTCAGAGCCTTAGTGTCCCCATCAAAACAATAAAGGCTTCTCTGGTCTGTTAAGTCTAGGTCCTTGTGATTCTAGTAGCTAATCATGAAACCTGTGATTCAAGTTTACATTGAGGAGACCAGGTCTCTGCTCTCAGAAAATTCAGGGTAGGGGGCTTGGGGGAAAAGGAGGAAGACAATGCTTGGTACACATATGGTGAGTGCTTAGTAAATGCTGGCTTCTTGTTCCTGTCTTCCTTCCTTCCTCACCTTGCCCCATGCTGCCCAGGATTTGATACAATTACCACAGCCATCTCCTGGAGCCTTTTATACCTTGTGACATATCCTGAGATACAGAAGAAGATCCAGAAGGAGCTGGGTATGCAGTGTCCCCCAACACTCTTGTCCTTGGGGTCCCAAGTCATCTGTTCAATTTACATATGGCTGTTACATGCCTACTAAGTGCAAGACCTGGGCATACAATGATGCCTACCTTTGCCTAGAAGATATTGGGGTGGCGGGGGGTCAATGGGTCTCAGACCTGTAATGTAGTACCACATAGAGTGACACCTGGCATGAGGATGCAGATGCCATAGGCAATCAGGACAGCCCTGAAGCCTTGCCTGTCCTCTGCATTCTGCAGACACAGTGATTGGCCGGGCGCGGCGGCCCCGGCTCTCCGACAGACCCCAGCTGCCCTATATGGAGGCCTTCATCCTGGAGCTCTTCCGACACACCTCCTTCGTTCCCTTCACCATCCCTCACAGGTGAGGCCCACCTATCCTGCCCTCCCACCCCTAAAATCTTTGCCATGTTTCCTCCTCCCAGTTTCTCAGCCCTGGCCCTGGTTGGACCTCAGCATCTCCTTCTTGGCCACAGCACCGTATTCCTCATAGACTCTCAGCCTCTACTCTGCCCCCATCCAGTCCAAACCTGATCAAACTACCAGGCTTTCAGGAGAAAACCGCACTCCTGACCTCAGCTCTCATTCATTTCTGCTCAAATCCCCTCCCTACAAATACTCTCAGCCCAGCCAGGCTGCCTCATCATCCCTCACAAGCATGAACCAGCCAGCTTCTAATTTTGCTTATGCTAGACCTTCGACTTGGAAGGCCTCTACCCCTCTTCTCTGGCTCCCAGAATCCTATCCTGTTGCAAACTTCCCTTTCCACAGAAACCTTTTTTGACTCATCCAGCCGGCACAGCTTCATTCTCTGATGTCCTGTAGGATTTACTGTCATTCGTCTTTTATTAAGTCCTGGGATTTTAACAATGTCAAGAGAGTTTGTGAACACTGATTTCTGTGTGAGTGTTGGTCTAGTTATTCCCAGAGGAAGAGCCCTGACTCCTCAGCCAGGCTGGGAACTGGCCCAGACTGTCTGCTTCTTGGTTCCAGAGAATGGCCAAGGGCACAGCTGGGCACAAACAAAAGTTTGGTAAACATCTGTTGAAGTTGAAGGACAGGCGCTGAGAAAGAGGAAGAATCATTTCCACACTTTCCTGCTCCTGACCATCCCCCTGGTGTAGGGTGCGGGAAACCGTGGTGGGCAGGCTATTGGGGTGGGGTGGAGGTAGGAGCAAGAAGCTCCCAGAGACCCAGCCCAGCTTTCCAGCCCCTGAGCCTGACAAAGCCCTCTTCCCTCCTTAGCACAACAAGGGACACGACACTGAATGGCTTCTACATCCCCAAGGAACGCCATGTCCTCGTAAACCAGTGGCAGGTTAATCATGACCCGTGAGTACACATCCCCCACTGAAAAATGTGTGAAGGCCAGCAGTCAGGAAGGCTCTTTGTCCTGTAGGAACTGGCCATATAATAAAGGAATGGTGCCTTGATGGTTCTGCAGCCTATGCTAAGGGACAAAATTTAGGCCCATGTTTCTCAAATGTTAGTGCACTGATCAGGGAGTTGGCTTTAGATTATGGGGCCCTGTCCCCCCAGATTCTACTTTGGTAGGTAAGGTGGTATCCCGCAGGAAACTCTGATGCGAATCACTTAAGGACCTCTTTGGGAAAAAAAAAAAAAATCCCACTGTAGTCTTTAGGAAGGAGGATCATATAATTTACCATTCAAACAGGGGTACCTCTGAGTGTGAAAAGCGATGCTATCCATAATTACACAAAACAGGAGTTCCCATTGTGGCGCAGCAGAAACAAATCTGACTAGGAACCATGAGGTTGCAGGTTTGATCCCTGGCCTCACTCAGTGGGTTGAAGATCTGGTGTTGCCATGAGGTCACAGACGTGGCTCAAATCTGGTGTTTCTGTGGCTGTGGCCTAGGCCTGCAGCTGTAGCTCTGATTCAACCCCTAGCCTAGGAATCTCCATGTGCTGCAGGTGCAGCCTTAAAAAAGAAAAAAAAAAATTACTACAAAACGATAAGCATAAACCAGGATGGACTGTTGATTCCCCTTGTATATTGAGCAGGATAAAGACATCCATCCCTTCTTTTAATTTCTTTTAAAGTTTTATTTCTCTAAAATAAGAAATTAACATTAAAAAGCACTTTTTTCAGGGCTGGTCATTTTGGAGAGAGCTATGTAGAGCAAATAAGCAACAAAGTACAGTTTGGTCCCTTTCCCCACCCTCCTTTCATTGTTCTACATCTATTCTAACACAGAAGTCCCCCCACCCAGGCCTTTTCCCCCAGGGCCTCCCCAGCCCAGAGATCTCACCTCCTCTGTTTCCTCTCGCAGGAAGCTGTGGGGGGACCCATCCGAGTTCCGGCCAGAGAGATTCCTCACTGCCGATGGCACTGCCATCCACAAGACCATGAGTGAGAAAGTTATTCTCTTCGGCATGGGCAAGCGCCGGTGCATAGGGGAGGTCCTGGCCAAGTGGGAGGTCTTCCTCTTCCTGGCCATCTTGCTGCAGCAGCTAGAGTTCAGCGTGCCTCCAGGCGTGAAAGTGGACCTAACCCCCATCTACGGGCTGACCATGAAGCATGCCCACTGCAAGCATTTCCAGGCACATCTGCGTTTCCCCATCAAATGAAGTTACCAGAGTTCTGAGGCAGAGGGAAGGGTGCAGGTTGCTGAGGAACCTTCCTTTCATCCTTTCTTTTATTTTACTAACACCATTATAAAGATGTAATTCATTTACCATGTAATTCACCTCCTTAACATACACAATGCAATGGCTTTTAGTATATTCACAGGGTTATGCTACCATACCACAATCAATTTTAGAAGCATCTCATCACCCAAAAAAGGAACCCATACCTATGGATGGAGTCACTCCCCATTTCCCCCAACCCACCTTCCCTGCCCCACTAGTCCTAGGCAACTATTAATCTACTTTCTGTTTGTATAGATTTGCCTACTCTGGATGTTTCATATAAATGCAATTATACACTAAGTGGTCTTTTTTTTTTTTTTTTTTTTTTTTTTTTTTGTCTTTTTGCCTTTTTCTAGGGCTGCACCCACGGCATATGGAAGTTCCCAGGCTAGAGGTGTATTTGGAGCTGTAGCCACTGGCCTACACCACAGCCACAGCAACTCAGGATCCGAGCCGCGTCTGTGACCTACACCACAGCTCACGGCAACACTGGATCCTTAACCCACTGAGCAAGGCCGGGGATCAAACTCGCAACCTCGTGGTTCCTAGTTGGATTCGTTAACCACTGAGCCACGACAGGAACTCTGACCTCTAAGCGGTCTTTTATGACTGGCTTCTTCACCTAACATGACATTTTCAAGGTTCATCCACGTTACAGCATGTGTCAGCAAGTCCTGGGACCAGGCCCAGGTCAGTTTCCTCTGTCATGGATGGGTACATCTTTCACTGCTCTTTCATCTCTCCTTTACTGTATGATCCAAATCTTGGAACACGTGAAGGGAACATGGAGGAAGGGACCCAGCCTTGTGGGCCAAACCCAGGTGGGTGAAGGGGGATCCCTTGTGTGCAGTCCTCAAAAGGAAGAAGACATCTGACTTCTCACAATGTTCTGATTTGTTCATCCACAGCTAGGGAAAGGTGAGCTCCCCAGAAGTGCTTGGATTACCTGCAAAAGGCCCAGGTTCCATCAAAGGGGGCTATCAAAAGAATGAAAAGATAAGCCACAGAATGGGAGAAAATATTTGCAACTCATATATCTGATAAATGATTAATATCCAAAATATACAAGGAACTCCTACAACTCAACACCGACAACAAAAAGCAAACAAGCCAGTTACAAAATAGGCAAAAGAGTGGTGATCATTTTGTAACTTATAGAAATAGTAGGAGTTCCCGTTGTGGTTCAGCAGTAATGAACTCCACTAGTAACCATGAGGATGCGGGTTCGATCCCTGGCCTCACTCAGTGGGTCAAAGATCTGGCATTGCTATGAGCTGTGGTGTAGGTCATAGACGCAGATCTGTTCTGGCGTTGCTGTGGCTGTGGTGTAGGCCAGCAGCTACAAATCTGATTTGACCCCTAGCCTGAGAACTTCTATATGCCACAAGTGTGGCCTTAAAAAGCAAAAAAAAGGACATTAACATGCATTGGTAAGGACATGGAAAAATCATAAGCCAGGTACATCACAAGTAGGAATATAAAATGATAGAGTCCCTGTGGAAAATAGTTTGGCAGGTCCTCAAAAAGTCAAGCATACAATTACCACATGATTCAACAAGTCCCCTCCTAGGTATCTACACAAAAGAACTGAAAATAAGTGTTCGAACAAAAACTTGCATGGCAATGTTCATAGCAACACTATTCTTAATAGTTAAAAGGTAGAAACAACCCAAGTGTCCAACAATAGACGTATGGATAAACAAAATGTGGCATAGACATGCAATGGAGTATTATTCAGTCATAAAAAAGGAATGGCATTCTGATGCATTCTACAACATGGATAAACATTGAAAACATGATGCTAAGTGAAATAAGCCAGGTATAAAGGGACAAATACTGTATGATTCACCTACATGAGGTATCTAGAATAGGCAAACTCACAGAGAAAGAAAGTATAATAGAGGTTACTTAGGGGCTGGGGGTGGGGAAGGAAGAATAGAGTTATTGTTTCATGAGCATAGAGTTTCTGTGTGGGATGATGAAAAAGTTCTAGAAATAGAAATGAATAGTAGTGATAGTTACACAGCATTGTTAACATACTTAATGCCACTGAATCATACACATAAAATGGTTAAAATTGTAAATTTTATTATGTATATTTTAACCACAGTTTTTAAAGGCAAATAACACAATAAAATGTTATTGTGTGCAATAAAAACGAGCAAGCATCAAAGCCACGAAAAGAGATGAAGTAACTTTTTTTTTTTTTTTTTTGCTTTTCAGGGCCACACACGCAGCATATGGAGGTTCCCAGGCTAGGGGTCGAATCGGAGTTGTAGCTGCCAGCCTACACCACAGCCACAGCCACAGCAACGCAGGATCCAAGCAGAGTCTGCAACCTACACCATAAGTCATGGCAACGCCAGACCCTTAACCCACAGAGCAAGGCCAGGGATCGAACCTGGGTCCTCATGGATGCAAGTCAGATTCGTTAACTGCTGAGCCACAATGGGAACTCCATGATGGAGGAACATTGCTAAGTGAAAGAAGCCAATCTGAAAAGGTTACCTATTTCATGATTCCAGCAATACGACATCCTGGGAAAGGCAAAACAATGGGAACAGTAGAAAGATCAGTGGTTGGAGTTCCCGTCATGGCTCAGCAGTTAACAAAAACCCAACTAGCATCCATGAGGATGCAGGTTTGATATCTGGCCTCACTCAGTGGGTTAAGGATCCTGCATTGCTGTGGCTATAGTGTAGGCCTGCAGCTGTAGCTTTGATTCGACCCCTAGCCTGGGAACTTCCACATGCTGCAAGTGTGGCCCTAAAAAGTGAAAAAAAAAAAAAAAAGAAAAGAAAAGAAAGAAAGAACAATGGTTTGGTTTCCAGGAGTTCAGGGGTGAGGGAGTAGGTGGGAGGAGGGGGGATGAGCAGGTGGAGCAAGGGGATTTTTAGGGCTATGAAACTATTGTGTATGATACTGTAGCAGTGGATACATGTCATTATATATTTGTCAGAAACTACAGAATGTGCTACCCTAATGTAAACTGTGGACTTTAGTTAATAAAAATGTTTCAATACTGGCTCATTAATTGTAGAATAAGTACCTACCAATGCAAGATGTTACTAACAGGGGAAACTGGGAGCAGGGAGAGGTACATAAAAACTCTTGCTACTTCATGCTCATTTCTCTATAGCCTAAACCTGCTCCCCCCAAAAGCCTATCAATTAAAAAAACCAAAAAGGCAAGTCATTCAATAAAATATTGCCAAAACATTAGGGAAAGAAGGCCCAGGACTTACCCTTTGTTCACAATAGCCTTGGGGGTGGAGCACTTCCATGGTGGCAGAGGCCCCCTTTTCAGCTCAGACACACACTCCCTAATTTGACCTCCAGTGTTTCCACCTGCAAAACAGAGGCAGGGAGTTGAATTACTTGATCTCACGAGAGCCCTCGGCTCTAAGTGCATAATACCTTGGCTTCAGTCTTCACAAAATGAAAGAGCTATTCATTATGTTTCTTTGTTTTCTCTTTTTTGGCCACCATGAGGCATATGGAGTTCCCAGGCCAGGGATCAAGTCTAAGCCACGTTTGCGGTTGCGACCTACACCACAGCTGTGGCAACACTGGATCCTTTTTTTTTTTTTTTTTTGTCTTTTTGTTGTTATTGTTGTTGTTGTTGTTGTTGTTGCTATTTCTTGGGCCGCTCCTGCGGCATATGGAGGTTCCCAGGCTAGGGGTCGAATTGGAGCTGTAGCCACTGGCCTACGCCAGAGCCACAGCAACGTGGGATCCAAGCCGCGTCTGCAACCTACACCACAGCTCACGGCAACGCCGGATCCTTAACCCACTGAGCAAGGGCAGGGACCGAACCCGCAACCTCATGGTTCCTAGTCGGATTCATTAACCACTGCGCCACAACGGGAACTCCTCCAACACTGGATCCTTAATGCACTGTGCCAGGAATGGGAGCAAACCTACGTCCCAGCACTCCAGAGATGCTGCAGATCCTGTTGCGCCACAGCGGGAACTACTATTCATTATGTTTTACATGCATGAGCAAGGCTCCTCGCCATGGGGGAAAAAAATGGATACAGAGAAACAGTGCTTAAGGATACCGAGATTTGGGTTTCGTCCCCTCTCACACACACCTGAACTGACCACCTGTCTCCTTAATGTCCCTCCTGTCTCCTTAATGTCCAAGGCTCTTTCCAGGGACATATCTTTATGCTTGGGGGGGATTAACTGGCTGGGGGTTGGGGATGAAGGAAGGAAAATGATTGAGGAATTCTCAAGGAGTGTCCTAGAAGGAGGTGAGAGAGAATGACACAGAAAGAACGGCTATGCCCGCACATCTATCCTGACCCCCTGGCAGCCACAGCTCTGATTCAACCCCTAGCCCGGGAACTTCCATATGCCGAGGGTGTGGTCCTAAAAAAGAAAGAAAGAAAGAAAGGAAGAAGGAAAGAAAGAAAGGAAGGAAGGAAGGAAGCTACTAAAACAAAACAAAACAAAACAAAAAAAACCCAAGAATAAAATCTGGAGTTCCCGTTGTGTCTCAGTGGGTTAAGAAACCAACTAGTATCCATGAAGACACAGGTTTGATACCTGGCTTTGCTCAGTGGGTTAAGGATCCAGTGTTGCCATGAGCTATGGTGTAAGTCACAACATGGCTCGGATTCCACGTTGCTGTGGTTGTGGTATAGGCTGGCAGCTGTAGCTTCAATTCAACCCCTAGCCTGGGAACTTCCATAGACTGCGGGTACAGCCCTAAAAAAGAAGAAAATCAGCTGGATTCTGTGCTAAAACCCAGAAGGAGGAAGCACCTCACCTGAGCCCAACCTGTCTGGGTCCAGGCTTGGCCTCAAACCCAAAGTGAACTCCTTAAGGAACTTCCATCTGAGAGGAAACAGCTCAGCTGGCAGACGAAGGAGGCACAGCCCTGCCTTGGGGACCGGGTCTGAGGGGAAAGGCAGTTCCATCCTGGGAACCTGTGACCGAGCAAAATGTGACCCTGTCCTGAACGTCACAAGCTGAGGGAGGAGACGCAGCCCCATGTGGGGGCTCCAGTCTGAGGGAGAGACGAGTCTACCCTGAGAGCCCTGGTCTGAGGAGGGAGGTGCAGCCCATCCTGGGGACCTCAGGAAACACGGCCGGGTCTGAGGAAGGAGACGGGCCCTTGTTCTGGGAGCTCTAGTCTGTCAGAGACATGGCACATCCTTCAGAAAACTCCACTGATGCACCCTGCAAAGCCCCCCAGTGAGCCCCAGACATTGCCATACTTTCTCAATCCAAGACTCAGCCAGGTCCCAGCCTGGTCCCACTGGACCTGGAGAGTTTCAGGTCCAGTGGTCACCCAAGGTCATTGCCCTGCCTGGCTCCCTGTGGTCAGGAGTTGGCCTGAGCTTCTCACGCACACCTGGCCAATCTTTAACTCACTTGCGCTGGTTTAGGGCTCCCCTCTGGCCAGAGCCAAAGCAGGAGAAATTGGACATGGAGACTTTGCCCCCCACAGCAGGCTGGTGGCAGACTGGAACCATCCTGTCCTGCCCTTTCCTGGACAGGCCCTGGACACACCACCCAGGCTGTTCTCTCAACTCCCCAGGAGGTAGACACCATTATACCTCCTTTAGAGATAAGAAACACAAGGCTGAGAAGCTGGGAACCGGCTGGGGAGGGCAGGGCACTGGGGAGGAGCAATCTGGTGAAGATAAAATGGTGTGTGGATTTCCCGTTGTGGCTCAGTGGTTAACAAATCCGACTAAGAACCATGAGGTTGTGGGTTTGATCCCTGGCCTTGCTCAGCGGGTTATGGATCTGGCATTCCCGTGAGCTATGGTGTGGGTCACAGATGCAGCTCAGATCTAGCGTTGCTGTGGCTGTGGCGTAGGCCAGCAGCAACAGCTCTGATTCAACCGCTAGCCTGGGAACCTCCATATGCCACGGGAGCAGCCTAGAAAAGGCAAAAAGACAAAAAATAATAAGATAAAATGGCATGAAAGACTCTGGGCTGGGAATCCCACCTTGGCCTCACAGGGAGAATGAGGTGACTTCCCGAAGTCTCCCAGCCTGTCTGTCCAGGTCAGACTCTCAACTCCTTTTTTCTAAGCCTCTACCACTAACCTGCTCTCTCCTTTGTATAACTCAGTTCAGGCTCTTGAGAGAGGAGTTTGATTAAACCAGGCCATGTTGCTCAGTGCTGGGTCCCCTTGGAGCAGTGTCCAAACAGTCATAGCACACTGGCCACCATGGCCCAGGAGAGGCAGTGGCACAGGGGAAAGCCAGCAGAGCCGCACAAGAGACTCCACCTGTCATTCTCCTGGCTGCCCACCCTGCCCCCTACTCTTAGTGCCCAGCAATCTTGCCCTCATCCTCAGTCCTCCCTAAGATGCCAAACGGCTGGGTTTCTCAACAACTTAGAGAAAAAAAACACCACTTCTGTTTTTTCCTTTCTTTTTTTCTTTGTCTTTTTAGGACCACACCCAAAGCATATGAAGTTCCCATGCGAGGGGGTGAATCAGAGCTACAGCCGCTGGCCTACACTACAGCCATGCAGGATCCAAGCATCTACAAACAGCAACACCTAGGCCATAGCCACGCAGGAACCGAAGCAACACCTATCCTCCTACACCAAAGCTCACAACAACACTGAGACACAATGGGAGCTCTATCCTCACTTTTGTTTTGGCCTAGTTCACCCCTTCTCTGAAGGTGGCTGTGACACTGGGGCAGGTGACCCTGCCTGACTTCTTTTTTCCTCAGGGTTACCCCCCACCCACCCCCACCCCCTTGGTCCCTATGCAAATGAATCTAGTCATTAGGGACGCCTGGGTCTGTCCAGGTAAGTCTCAGTCCAAAGGCAACTTGCTCCCCAAGGAAGGATTTTCCAAATGACAAAGGAATCTGAGGAGGGAGCAGACTATCTGAAAGAAGGGTGATGTTGGAGTTGCCGTTGTGGTGCAGCAGAAACAAATCCAACAAGGAAAAATGAGGCTGTGGGCTCAATCCCTGGCCTTGCTCAGTGGGTTAAGGATCTGACTTTGCGGTGACCTGTGGTGTAGGTCGCAGACATGGCTCGGATCTTGAATTGCTATGGCTGCTGTGCAGGCGAGCAGCTATAGCCCTGATTCGACCCCTAGCTGGGAACCTCCATATGCTAAAAAGCACACTCGCCCCCCCCAAAAAGAAAGAAAGTTTATGCAGTTCAAAGAGTCAGCCCTCCACCTTGTCCTCTCATTGGCTCCTATCCCTGAGAGGGGGCTGCCACGAGAGGTCATCACACCCTGAGCTGAGCTCCCCAGCCCTCAAGGATCCCCTCCCTCAAAATTAGCCCCCCAAGACCCTACACTCCACTTACCCCTCTATCCTGACGTGACACCAGGGTCGCAGAATTCCCCTGGAACCGGGGTCATCTCTCTAATTCAAGGTTGGGCAACTGTTGTGGCAGCTCTATGGTTGTGCAGGGGAGGGGGCACTTTTGGGTGGGGAGACTGAGGGAGGTGGCTTCTGGTCTCCACCGAGGCCACCTGTGCTCTCCCTGCCAACCCTGCGTGCCAGCAGGTGTTTCTAGTTTTAGAAGGCTGGCATGGTGATACCTGCTATTCTTCCCCAGGCCACTCCTCACCTCTACACGCCATTACCCTGGGCCGGTAATTAACGGTAAGAGTCTAATTCTCAGCAGGGCCTGGGAAAGGGAAAGGGGATGAGGCAGGAGGCTGGCTCACAAAGACAGGTCTAAAGCCCAGCTCGCCCGCTAATCCTGGGCCAGTTGCACAAAATTCCTGAGTCTAGATTTTTTCATCTTGTAACTGGGGATGATAATCCTACCCCCCAGGGTTGCTGGGGGCCTAATGAGATGAAGTATGTAAAGTGGCACATATTAGATCAATGCTACACACACGCACACACACCAGGAATGCCAGGAAAGGTGGTCCGGGGCAGGACTGAACGCAGGACACATGCATGGCATGCCCAGCTGTGCAGATACCATGCCCACACGTGTGAGCCAGCATTCCTGGGACCTCGCACCCCCTCACTGGGGTCTTGCCAGGACCTGGGCTCAGCCCACTTCCTTCCACTGCTCCCCCCACCCAGCAGCTGGGGAGGGCTGGGGGGTGCTGGCGTGCCAGGGAACAATGGGCCCCCAACCCCTTCCGGCCCATTGCGTGAGAAGGAGCTGCCGGAAGGAAACTCACCTCCCAGTGGATTGGGGCACCGCCCCCCTGATGACTGCCCCAGGGAAGCCTGGAGATCCCCCATGCTGCTCAAGGGGGGGGCCTGTGCACTCCAGGCCTCTCACTTGGTACAGTCAGTCCTTGCACCTGGCCTGGCCTCCCCCACACCCTTTCAGAGGCATCCCTGACCCCCTCCCCAGGGGCTGGGCTGGGTCCACCTGCAAGAGTCCAGGGCCCTGTCCTCATTCATCTCTGTGTCCTTGGTGTGGCCTGGCTGGAGCAGTGACCAAGTGAGTGAGTGAGTGCAGGAAGCCAGTCCAAGGATGGTCAGAACCCAGGGCCTGGGCCAGGAAAGATGAGAGAGAGAAGGATCCAGCTCCAGGCTCAGCCAGAAATCCTGCGTTGCAGACAGGGAGGAGGTCAGGGCCCCAGAAATCCCTCCAGAGGGCACAGGGCACACAGCTGAGGGCCCAGGATGTTCTCCCCGCCCCCAAATTCCTTCCAGCACTCAGGGTTTCATTTATATAGCAGAGTCTTCACCTATGCCCCCAACTTTCTTTCTCAGGCAACAATTACCTTCACTCCTGGTGGGTCCAGAGCCTCCACCATCAGACTAGTAGCCTTCTGATGTGGGGGGAGAGGGGCTCTTCTTCCATTGTGCCTGTCCTCCACACCCAGCAGGGTGACTCAGAGGGTTCACGCCTGGTGAGCTGCTGACCAGATCCTCTGGACAAGATGCACTCTGTCTGGGCCTCAGTTTCCCCACCTGGCAGCCTGTGTACAGAGTAGACTGGGTGGCATCTCTGGTGTAGCTAGGCCCTCCTGGCAGAGCTGGGTCTGATCTGCATCTTGCTCCACTACTTCTTTTTGTGCACCATGACCCCCAAAGTTCTGAGCAGGGTCTCCCCCTGTCCAGGTCCAGGTCTCCAGATTCCCAGGTGACCTCCCAGCGGGAGGAACAGACACACGCTCCACAAACTTGCCTGATGACACTACCTGGCCACATCCACCCCCACCTCGGAGGACATGCTAACCTGGGGCCTGAGTGATTCCTCGGTTCCCACGGCAAGAAGGACTCTCAGGCATGCACGCAAGCAGCTCCCATGGCCCCGAGGGCACAAGAGATGGTAGGCACACCTGCAAACACACACCTGGCTGCAAGCATGCACATACCTGGCTGGCGTGCCGACCCTCCTGAACGCACACCTGGCAAACTCAGACACATATATGCACCTGACCACACCAGGCTCATGCTTGCCCATGTGCACGCACCCACAGAGAGTGGGTGCCCACCTAATAGGCCCCCCAGAACTAGTTTTTGGTTTTCTATGGGTTTTGTTTGTTTGTTTTTGCTTTTTAGGGCTGCACCCATGGCATAGGGAGGTTCCCAGGCTAGGGGTCGAATCAGAGCTACAGTTGCCATCATACGCCACAGCCACAGCAACGCGGAATCCGAGCAGTGTCTGAAATCTACACCACAGCTCACAGCAATGCCAGATCCTTAACCCACTGAGCGAGGCCAGGGATTGAACCTACAACCTTATGGTTCCTAGTAGGATTCATTTCCGCTGCGCCACAATGGGAACTCCCCCACCCCACCCCAGAACTACCTTTGATGAGCATGCACATCCACAGCCCACTCCCCACCAGCTCACTGGTACTCTTAGCTGGGCCACCCCAAGAATGCTCTCTTCTTGCGGACACCACACGATGACTATGCCCACTTGAAGTTTCAGAGGACACTAAGGATGTGGCAGGTGTTTGTGGATGAATCCCAAGCAGGGCCCAGGGGTAACAATGAGGTCTAGTGCCGTATAGCAGATAATACAGCAGTGAGTTTTTGTTCCCAGCAATGCTACCATTTCATTCATTCATTTGTTCATTCATTCATTCATATAAGTTTTTTTTTTTTACTAAAAGTTCACTAAAATTTTTTTTACATTTCAAATCAATGGGGAAAATATATGTTATGAATTAAAGTTCCCTGGTAGCCTAGTGGTTAAGGACCTGGTGTGGTCATTGCTATAGCTCCGGTCACTGCTATGGTGTAGGTTCAGTCCCTGGCCCAGGAACTTCTGCAAGCCATAGGTACATCCAAAGGAAAAAAAAAAAGATATGTTATTGAATAAATCATGTTGAAAATAACTGGATACGTACCTCCCAACACCAAAATAAATTTAAATGGATCAAAAACATTTGGAGGAGTTGCCTTCGTGGCTCAGTGATTAACGAACCAGACTAGCATCCATGATGATGCAGCTTTGATCCCTGGTCCCATTCAGTGGGTTAAGGATCCAGCGTTGCTGTGTAGGTCACAGATGCAGCTCTGATCCTGTATTGCTGTAGCTGTGGCATAGGCCAGCGGCTACAGCTCCGACTGGACCTGAGAACCTTCATATGCCACAGAACCTTCATATGCCTGAGAACCTTCATATGCCACAGGAGCAGCACTAAAAAGACAAAAAAAAAAAAAAAAAAAGAAAGAAAGAAAGAAAGAAAGAAAAAAGAAGAATTTTGGCCTTGCCCACGGCATGTGGAAGTTTCTGGGCCAGGGATAGAACCTGAACCACAGCAGTAACTAAAGCCACAAAAGTAACCTGAACCACAGCAGTGACAATGCTGGGTCTGGGTCCTTAACCTGCTGAGCCACAAAGGAACTCCCGAATGGATCAGATATGAAATGTTGTTATTACCAAACCATAAAAGGCCAGAAGAAAACATAGAATTGATTTTTTAGGAGTTCCTGTTGTGGCGCAGTGGTTAACGAATCCGACTAGGAACCATGAGGTTGCGTGTTCGGTCCCTGCCCTTGCTCAGTGGGTTAACGATCCGGCGTTGCCGTGAGCTGTGGTGTAGGTTGCAGACGCGGCTCGGATCCCTCGTTGCTGTGGCTCTGGCGTAGGCCGGTGGCTACAGCTCCGATTGGACCCCTAGCCTGGGAACCTCCATATGCCGAGGGAGCGGCCCAAGAAATAGCAACAACAACAACAAAAGACAAAAAAAAAGACCAAAAAAAAAAAAAAAAAGAATTGATTTTTTAAAAAATAATCTGTGGGTGGAAAAAGCCTTTCTAAATTTGACACAAGTCCGAAAGCTTTACAAGAAAAATTAATGCTAATATATAAAAATAAATCATTTCTGCATTTAGAGGAATCATGAACAAAGTCAAAAGACATACAGCAGGAGTTCCCGTCGTGGCGCAGTGGAAATGAATCTGACTAGGAACCATGAGGTTGTGGGTTCGATCCCTGGTCTTGTTCAGTGGGTTAAGGATCCAACATTGCCGTGAGCTGTGGCATAGGTCACAGATGCAGCACGGATCTGGCATTGCTGTGGCTGTGGTGTAGGCCAGCAGCTGTAGCTCTGATTCCACCCCTAGCCTGGGAACCTCCATACGCCCAAAAAGGCAAAAAAAAAAAAAAAACATACAGTAAATGTGCGCAGGGTATCTTCACACATTTGGCCCTTCCAGATGCCCTCTCTACTCAGCTCCACCCTGCTCTCCATCTTGTGAAGCTGGCCTGCAGGGGCCTCAGCCACAGATTCCCTTGCACTGGGTTTCTAGCAGGGCCCCTGGAATGGAAGCTCTAATTAGGAGACTGGCATCTCTCCCATCAGCTCTTTTCCAGGGAAAGCTCTGGTAACAGCTCCCTCTAGTGGCATACATCTGGCAACGCAACTGCCTGGCTGAGTGGAGCTGCTAACTTAACCGGGGTCACCTCTGGCCTGGAGTTGGAACACGCCCTACCTTGCCCCAGACTTTGAAATGGGCCTCTTTTAAAATGCTGCTTCTTTTGTGTACAAACCTCAGGGCACGCCAGTATGCATATTCTCGTGTATCTGCAGGTTCATGTGTGAGCCTTCTCCCTGTGATTACACTGAGCACTCCCTGAGGACAGGATCCAGTTGTCATTTTCCTTGTTGCATAATAATTTAATCCTGACAACAATCCCATGGGGCACATGCTATTATTTACGCCTTTTTACAGATGAGAAAACTGATGCCCCGATCATCACATAAATTGTCCAGCAAGTAAGGGGCAGAGCAAAGACTCAGACCCAAGGGGGTGGGATGGCAAAGCGCCTGCCCTTCGGTCAACACTAGATAAACAGGCAGTGAGCCTCATGGCATGGAGGGGGAAACTGAGGTCTGGATAGGCACCTGGCAAGCCGATGTAGACAAGGCTAAAAAGCCAGCCTTCATTCTTCCCAGCCAGGCCCCCTCCCAGGATTGGAAGACCATCCTGCTCCTGCCAGCTTTCCACCCAGCTGGGCAGGCAGGTAGTAGGTGCGAACAGAACAGGAAGGCTCTGAACTCTCTGGCCCTTGCCCTGTACCTCCAACTTGGAATCCAAAGGAGTCCTGGCCTTCTTGGCCCTGTGCCCCCCCAGGGACACACTTGATATGTATGACAAGGGACTGCCTTCTCCCCAGGCTACTCCTCATCTCACGCAGGCCCCCCTCCAAGGGCAGGTGGAAGTCCTTGTGCTTAACCACAGCTGTGCCTGTGCTAAGCCTGTGCTAAGCCCCTACAGAGTCCAGGAAAGCAGCTGACCCGGGAAGAGGCCAGGAGCTCTGAAATGAGCACACTCATTAGCGCAGTCCTGCTCCCCTGCACACCAGCACCCCCTTTGAGGTCTGTTTCCCTGGAGGGGTGTGCATGCCCAGGATACTGGAAAGCCTGCACCACAGTCTGCCCTCCCAGGGGATAATGAGAGGGACTCCAGGAATGGTCATAGCCCACACCTCCCCCCTGTGACTTAAGCTGCCACCACAGGCCTCCCACCTGGGGTCAGCTCTGCCTCCAGGCTCCTCTCCCGTACTCTAGGCCCCTCCTCCCGGCAGCCAAATCCTCACATTCTCCTTGCCCCAGAAAAGGCGGAATTTGTCCCTATCGCCAACCTGAAAGACTTCCTAGACACTTGCTACAACTGTTTTCTTCAAATTCTACATTTTTTCCCAGTAGCTGGACTTACTATGCCCCACTTCTCCTTCCCCTGCCAAAAAGAAGTCAGGCTTGTGATATTCCGGGAGGAGAGTTCTGCTCCCCAGCAGCTGTCCAATTCTGAGCCCCTCTTCCTAACCCCAGATCTCAGGTCAGGATCGGCCCCCATCCTTCTGCTTGGAGCTGGAGCAGCAATAATGTAATTTGGGCTGCTCCCTCGTGGCCAATCAGAGAAATACAGGCTTCTTGAAGCCACTGATTCCATCACCTCCTGTAGCCCTGGAGACCCCATCCCAAATAAACAGACAATCTAAGGAAAAGTGAGTTTAGCCTCAAGTCCTTCCCACCCAGAAACTGTCCAGAGGACTCTCCCTGCAATCCCTTCCCCTTCATTCCCTGGCCTGGTCTTCAGAGACCCACCCAAAGTAGAAATTACACATCCAGATTACTTTTTTTTTTCTTTCTGGGCTGCAGGTGTGGCATGTGGAAGTTCCCACCTAGGAGTCGAATTGGAGCCACAGCAATGCCGGATCTGAGCTGCATCTGTGACCTACAGCACAGCTCATGGCAACACCAGGTCCTTAACCCACTGAGTAAGGCCAGAGATTGAACCTGTATCTTCATGGACACTAGTCAGGTTGATCACCACTGAGCTGGGATGGGAACTCCCCAGCTTCCTGATGGGAGTTCATCTTCTGTTCTCTTACTTTCAGAGACAGGGAACTCACTACCCCAAGGCTGACCCATGACCTTTTCTGTTCTGGAGGTAATCAGGAACACTGATGGTGTTGACCCACCCCTGATCTCCTAGGACTCACACTGCTCACTCACCTGGAGCAAGAGGTGAGCACACAGGGTTACAGGTGCACCGACTGGCACAGAGATGGGCATGGCCAGTGCTAAAAGAACCTACTCCCCCGCCTACATCTTCTTAGGGGTCTCATAATAAAAGGAATTAAACCCTAGAATCTTAAAGATATCTTGGGTCAGGCTGCCCCCTTAATTCTGCTCTAGAATCAGCCAGAGTCCCCTGAACACTTGCTCTCTGCCAGGTCCCTCTTGGTGCTTTACCCCACTTAGTGCTCACAACAGTCTGACGGCAGCATGCTCATGCCTGCCAGGCATCTGGGCATGGGGTGCCAAGGGGGAGGTCACCTGCCCAGGACGACATGGCCAGTCATTTGCAGAGTCAGACATGACTCTGGTGACTCCTGCAGCTCCTGCAGAATACCCTGCCCCAATGCATGACATCTGGGCCCAAGCAAGGTCTGCTGAGAAGGTTTGGGGCAGACTGTGAGGCCAGAAGTTTGATCCCAGCCTGCCCCCTCATGCCCCTCCCCTCCAGCCCTGCCTCCACCAGCGGCCCCACTTTGGGACCCAAGGTTATCCCACTCAGACCCTCCTGCCCTGCCCCAGCAGCTCCTCTAAACCTCAGTGGAGGACTGGCAGGAAGGCTGTGAACATGTGCCCCAGCTCACTGCCCCTTTACTGCCTAGCAACTGGTGACCTGGGGCCTCTGAAGTGGCCTGGCATCTGAGAGCAATTCTCTTGGGGCAGGGGAGAGAGCCAAGGCTTTGAGGAGGTCCTGCAAATCACTTTCTGTGGGCCCCCCTTGCCATACAGATAAGATCTAGATGCTACTGTTTTCCTTGAAAGATGATGATGAAGTGAAATCAAATGTAGAAACACCCTGCTGTTCAGAAGAGCATGCCTGCCTTCTTGGCCTCACCTTGCTCTTGTTACTCAGGGGAACCCCAGAGGGCGTCAGCAATGCTCAGGCCAGTCCAGGCACTCGGGGCCAGCATGGTGGTGGCCTTGGAATCAGAAAGCAGCCCAAGGTGGGGGACCCTGGGGAACTCTGGCAGCCAGGTGCTGATCTGGCTGTCCCCCACCAGCACCCCGTGTGGAAAAAGCCCTTCCAAAGGCAGACAATAGCCAGTAGGAGTGGTTTCTGGAAGGGCTGGATTCTGCCTCTCTGTGAAGGGATGACCAACCCACTCAGGCTTTCTGGAAAAGGCCTTATCTCCTCCCTTTCTAGCTGCGCTGGGTTCTCTGTCCTCATCTACCCTGGCCAGCCCTGCTCAGAGCCTGCCCTGCGGCACTCCTAATTGGCGAGGGTCAGCTCTGTCTCTGGTCCTAATTGAGCCCAGGACAGGGTCTTACCCAGGCTCCTAGAGGCCAGTTTTTCCAGAGCAGACACCTGCTCTGCAGCTAAGGCCCTGGGGCTGCTGGCCAGAGCTGGGTGATTTTGCTCTGCCTGCAGACCCATCACTTTCTCTTGCCCTTGGGATCTGCACTCTGGCCACTAGAAGGCGCTGTTCCCCCTCAGGCCCGATGCGACCACAGGCCCGCATCATGGAAGATCAAATTCTAAGAGACCACAGAAGGCAGATCATGGTGGGGAGTTCAAGGGAAGACAATGGCCTTTGTCTAACCGCTCCTATGAATCTGGCACTTCCCACGCAGGACCTCACCTCCCCCTCTAGCCACCGCAGTGGGGGCGGGAGCAGGGGTGGGGGCAGGGGGCTAAGTCACAAACGACAGAAACCAACCTCTAGCTAACAAGCAAAAACCAAACGTGCTGTACACCAAAGCAGCAGAAAAGAGAGTCACTCAAAGAAGACCGCCACAAAGGGGACAGCCAACGTCAGGCCTCCAGTGCAGTTTGAACAGGATGCTGCCGCCCCGGGCCTCTTGGCTCCCAGCTGCAATTAAAAAAACTCTTCACGGGTCCCTAGCATTTGTGGCTCTGCTTCCCTCTGTTGCACACCCTCTCCCTAGCTGACTTGAAGCCTCACATTCTCTCTGCACCACAAGGTTATGGAAGCAACCAGCTCCTCCCAAGCTTTGGCCCTACCACTCCCACCTCCATCATTCACTCCTTCAACGCCCCCCAGGCTAGGTCCCTGTCTACATCAAGCACCTAGGACCCGGGCTCCCAGACTCAGGCAGGCCTGCCTTTCCTCTGAGGCTGCCTCCCTCACTGCTGACTGGTCACATGGCGGGGGACTGGCTGCACTTTGTGTGCCTGAAATTGGAGTTGCATGGCCCCAGGAGTAGGGAGAAGAGTCTGGGGGTAAGAGGACCAGCTCTACAACCAGAACTGGCTTTAGCTGGAGAGACATGTGATCCAGACCTCCAGGAGGCTACCTCTACGACAGGAGAGCACTCCTGGAGACCCAGCGGTTAACGGGAGGGGTCTAAAATGGGCTGGGAGGGAGGACAACAGGGGGGCAGACAAGGGCCTTCTCCTTGGGATGGGAACCCTGAGACCTGTGGCAGGAATGGCAGCCAGAGACCCCAAGGAGAATTCAGTTGCTCACTAATTCACTCAACACACAATTACTGGAGCTCCAGCTGTGGTGCAACAGGATCAGGTGCATCTTGGGAGCGCTGGGACGCAGATTTGATCCCTGGCCCAGCACAGTGGGTTAAGGACCCGGTGTTGCCATGGCTGTGGCTTAGGTCAAGACTGTAGCTCAGATCTGATCCCTGGCCCAGAGGCTCCATATGCGGCCAAAAATGAAACACACACACACACACAATTACTATTACAGGTTCTGTGCACCCCATGGAGAGACAGCCCCAAAACTCCCCACCCAGACACCCACTCTTCAGAACTAAATTCTGAGGGGGGCTTAAAAACCAAAGGGAAGGGAGGTTTCCCTCCAGGTCCCCTGGAGCCCCCTGACAAGAGCCCTCCAGGCCCCGTTCCTGACTCACGGAGTTTCTAGAACCTCCTCAGCTCAGGTAGGGTCTCCTCCCAGCCCAGCTCCCCACAATCTTCCAAAAGCTCCACAGATCTCAGCGAGGGATACACAGGCTTATTCACAGATACTCCTGGGCAAGAGGCTTTGCATGTGATTTGCAGAAGCTTGGCCTGAGGCTCGACAGCACCCAGCTGTTCTCCCTTTGCAGCCCAAGCCAGGCAAACCTCTGCTCCTTCCCCCCGCCTGTCCCCGTCCTACAGCAAGTTTCCAACCCAGAACCCCACCGTGCTTTCCCCCACACAGTCCCCATGAGAGAGTCAGAATAACACCAACTAGGCCTCCAATTTGTGAGGCTGAGCCTGGGTCTGGGTGGAGGTTGGTCCAGCCTGACTTGGTGGTGAATCTGACTAGCACCCATGAGGATGCAGCTTCAATCCCTGGCCTCTCTCAGTGGGTTAAAGGATCCAGCGTTGCCATGAGCTGCAGTGTAGGTCAGAGACACTGCTCGAATCTGGCTAGTTGCTGTGGCTATAGCATAGGCCAGAGGCTACAGCTCCGATTCCATCCCTAGGCTGGGAACCTCCATATGCCACGAGTTCAGCCCTGAAAAGCAAAAAATAAAAATAAAATAAAAAGACAAACACCTGGCAGGTGAGGGTCTCTGGGCAGCCCTGAGAGGGCAGCATCAACCTGTAAGAGGCTTTGTGAGCCCAGGACTCGGGGTACAAAGAACCACGGAAGTTCTGGTCCTACCCAGCCCCAAGGACTCCAGTGCCTGGAAAATAGTAAACACACCCTCCACATTTGTGAATGGATGGAGGAGGGCTACAGCTCATGAGCCATCGTGAAACTGCAGGCTCAGGAATAGAAAAAAGCCTCAGGAAGCTGGACTGAACACTCAGAGGACAGCAGGGGAGAGCCTATTTCAGGAGTCAGAGAAAACATATTCATCTCACTGCCAGTGAGTGCAAGTGAGCCTTGGGCCAAAACACTGTGCTAAGTGATTAACTTTTCAGCATCAGAAGTTAGGTGACTTTTGCTTAAGGTCACACAGCTGGGCAGGAATGAGGCCAGGCCAGTCTCTAACCCAGAAGCTGTTAAAATAAATTGGGTAAGAATGATACAATGGCATCCTGAAATCTCCCTTCCCTACCCAGGGTCTGGTGATAGAGCTCCTTCATGGAATCCCCTCAGTTTTCTCCTCTGCAAAATGGGGAGAATAATACCTACCTGTTAAACGGGGTGGCGAAGATTAAATGACAGTTAAGACATGTAAAGTGCCTAGGACAGTGCCTGGCATATTGTAAGCCTTAGAGTAGTGTTACTTACTGATATTATTATTCATTGGAATTCATGTCACTCATTCATTTAACCACTTCTTAGCACGGGGTTTCAGCCTCCAGTGGCAGACCAGGAAACCCACACAAAGCAGGTGGTCAGTACTGCAAAGCTGAGGTGAGGGCCCACACAGGGCACAGCAGAGAGGAGTGATCCAGCATGGGGATTTAGAAAATGCCCTATTTTTTTTTTTTTTTTTTTTTTTAGAACTGCACCTGTGGCACATGAAAGTTCCCAGGCTAGGGGTCAAATAAGAGCTGTAGCCACTGGCCTATGCCACAGCCACAGCAACTCCAGATCTGAGCTGCGTCTGTGACCTACACCACAGCTCACCACAATGCCAGATCCTTAACCCACTAAGCGAGGCCAGGGATCAAAGCCATGTCCTCATGGATGCTGGTCAGATTCATTTCCGCTGAGCCACGATGGGAACTCCATTGCAGCTTCCTGGAAGACAAAAAAAACCTGTCAATTCTCCACCCACAAGCAGAAGTGATCTTTTAAAAATGCAAATACACAGCTGAGACAGCGGTAAAACCCTCTAAGAGCAGGGTCCCTCTGCCCTGAGGAGGAAGTCCAAAGACTCCACTGGATACAGGAAGCCCTGCAGGTGCGGGGCCCTGCCCCCCATGCCCTGCACCTCAGCCCTTCCTGGCCTATTGCCACTTCTCCCAAAGCTCAACCCCTGCTCCCATCACGGGCTCTGCCTGCCTCCCAGGCATCTCTCCTCCCGCAGTCTGAGCACTCAGGTCAGGAGGGCTTCTCTGTGCTGCACCAGCATCACACCTGCCCGTCGTTCCTGGTATATCTCAGCTCCCCATTTAACATCAGTATCTCCACCAGAGAGAATATACTAAGAAGACAGACCAAGAAGAGATGTGCCAGGAGGAAGGCTCCAAGACAAGTTGCAGGGATCCCAGGTTCCTTGACCACCAATTTGTGTCATGAACTTGTCTCTGTACCTACCCACTTGAGAGAGATTCCAAGTTGGGGAGCCCAGACCCATGACCTTTGAGGTCAGGGGACCAGCCACTTACCCCCAGTGATGTGGGTGGGGAGGCCCTCCAGCTCCCAACAGCCTCAGCACCACCACTAACACCCCTAAAGCCAAAAAGCCACCAAACCATCACCACCAAGACGTCTGCCACCATCATGGTGGAAACAAGCAAACAAGCTTCCTAGGAAATCCACTTGCAGCAAAGTGGTGTGGTAAAGAGAGTAGACCTTCATCTAACAATAAAAAGCTTGTGCACAGTAAGTGCCCAGCTATCATCATCAGTAACAATAATTATGTATCAGGAAGTTCCTGCTGTGGCACAGCAGGTTAAGGATCCAGCAACATCACTGCAATGGCTTGGGTCACTGCTGTGGCACGGGTTCAATACCTGGCCCAGGAACTTCCACAGGCTGTGGGCACAGCCAAAAAAAAAAGTATCAGTCACATAGTAGGTGCTCAGTAGATGTAGTTCCCTGGTCCCAGGGGGACAGAAATTGGAGGCAGTTAGCAGCCGCCCACCCTCCCCATGCCCAGGCTCCACTTGTGCACAAGGAGTCAGAGCCGCACGCAAATCACCAGATGAACCCTTCAGTACATAGGAGGGGAAAGTGAGGCCTAAATGGGGAGCATCTGCCCCAAGTCAGGAGCCAGTCTGTCCCTAGAACCTGGGTCAGCCTTGTCCTCATGATAAAGTCAGCCAACCAGGGAGGGATGGGTTCAATGTGTGATGCCCCTAGATTCAGGTGGGCAGGGCTTACTCCCAGGGCAGCTTTGTAAGAGGGAGGCAGGGGGGCTCAGGCTTCTTAGGAAAACACAGGGCTTATCTGGAAGGCTGAGGCTTTGCCTCTGCATGAGGCAGGCACAGCTTCTTGCCTTGATGGAGCCCACGGAAGCCAGCGCTCCTGCAGCTCAGGAAGGGGAAGAGGTCACAAGGGAGGGCCGTCCTGGTCCTTGGTTCCCAGAGCCTTCAGCAGCTGTGGCTATCAGCTTGGCCAGCTGGCCTTGAGATGGCAGGGGCCACTGTGGTCACAAGCTGCCTCCCCAGGACTCTGCCCCAGCATTGGTCCAGTCTCCCTAAAGCCCTTCTTTGCACTGCCTCCCTGCCTCCACCCATCCCCACAGGTCAGTGAGACTTCCACAAGGAAGTGGCATTTACACCAGGCCCAAGTGATCCCAAACCCTTTCCACCTGGTCTCACTGCCGTCCAAGTGTCCCCAGGTGCTGTTTCCTGTTGATGCCTCTTCCCCAGTGACGGCTCCTTCCACCCTCCCTAGCCTCTTTCTGGGGGATGCTTGTTTCCCTAAATTTCCCCCCCTCCAGCAGGAGCAGCAGGAGCTCTCAGGTGGGGAGAGTGATGACAAGGCCAAAGATGAGCTCCTATAGCAGGAGAGCCAGCCTCTGAAGAGCCAACCAGAGGTGCTGAGAGCAAGGGAAGCTGCTCACAGTCAGCTCAGCCTGAGCACCTGCTCTGCAGGAAGTAGAAGGGGACTTTGCTGGAAATCTGCCTTTAATCTTGGCTTCCTGTTTTCTGCCCTGGGGGACCGCCCAGAGGATCTGAGTTTCAAACTATTTCACACCAGCTTCTCTAAACTGCCATCTCAGGGCAAAGAGGCTGGGGGAGGGGAGGAGACAGTGGGGGGGCGGGGAGAAGGAGAGGCCCTTCCCTTCCCTGAGGACCCTGGGAGCAGAGCTCAGTCCATACATAATATGCTTAAGCTCCAGATTTCTGGTAATCAACCCAACTTTTGCATCATCGAGCTAGTGCAGTTGCCTTGTGTCATCAAATGCAGCCAGGAGTCCTGAGGCCCATTCCTCACATCCAGGCATCTTCAGCCCTTCCTCTCATCTCCATTCTCCCAAGAAGGGGACAAGTAGCCGACCTGGCAGGGAGGGGGCTCTTGTTAAATTTCCTCCCCTGTCCTAAAACCCGAGGACGCTTCTCTGCTGATTTCCTTTCCTAGAGTCCCTGAGAGGGAAGGAACTTTGGTGCCTCAGGCTTTGGAAGTCCTCTGACCAAACCATAGCCCTGGAATGGGACTCTAGGAAAGTTCCTTGTCTTTTTTTTTTTTTTTTTTTAGGGCCACACCCAAGGCACTTGGAGTTTCCCAGGCAGGGTCCAATTGGAGCTCTAGCTGCCAGCCTATGCCACAGCCACAGCAACGCGGGATCCAAGCTACGTCTGCGACCTACACCACAGCTCACAGCAACGCCGGATCCTTAGCCCGCTGAGCGAGGCCAGGGATCAAACACACATCCTCATGGATCCTAGTCGCTTTCTTTAACCACTGAGACATGAAGGGAACTCCCTAGGGAAGTTCTTTAGGTTCGAGCCTCAGTGGCCTTGTCTGTAAAACATGGCTCCAGACACCCACTTGGCATCATCCTATGGAACAGGCATCTTAAACTCAGCTCATCCAAAAGCCACCTCCTGCTTGTTACCCCCAGCCTGCCCCTCTCCCATGTCCTCCCTACCTCAGCAAAGAGCACCAGCACTTCCCCAGGTGTTTCCCTGGTCCCTGAGAATCAGGCCCGCTTTCTTCTGGGGCCTCCCTCCTCCCAAACAACCCCTCGCTGAGCGTTGCGTGGCTCTCCTTTGTCCACCAGGGCCCATGCCCATCATCACTGGACAGGTTATGCAAAGCGTCCCCACTGGTCTTTGCTCAGTGGTGTCACTCCCCGGCTTAACATCCTTCAACATCTCCCCATTGCTCCTATGATAACAATCCAAACTTTTCTTTTTTTCTTTTTTGTCTTTTCTAGGGCCGCTCCTGCGGCCTATGGAGATTCCCAGGCTAGGGGTCTAATTGGAGCTGTAGCCACTGGCCTATGCCAGAGCCACAGCAACTCGGGATCCAAGCCGCATCTGCAACCTACACCACAGCTCACGGCAACGCCGGATCCTTAACCCACTGAGCGAGGCCAGGGATCGAACCCTCAACCTCATGGTTCCTAGTCGGATTCGCTAACCACTTAGCCACGACAGGAACTCCAACAATCCAAACTTTTCTGATAAAACTCCTGGTCCACAACACCCGAGCAGCTTGGGCCAGCTTCCTCTCATGCTGCGCTCCCCTGCTCCTCTGATCCTGTCACCTCCGTCTTTCCAGCTGTCCTGTAAACTGTGGGCTCTCTGGGCCCGTCTCCTGCAGTGCTCTCTCCTCCATCAGACTTTCATGGCCCTCATCCCACACTGTCTAATTGCCCTGCTTACCTATTTACCCCACTGGACAAGAACCAGGGTAGTTTTCATCTCCCGCATCCAGAATAGTGCAGAGCATTTTGCAGGCGCTCAGTATTTGCGGGAATGAAGGAATGAGTGGTGATAAGGTTGGAAGTTAATTGGCTCCTCCACTAGAGGAGAGCTCTGTGGGGCAAGGCCCTTTATTGATTTCTCCTGTGCCTGGGGTTCAGGACGTTAACAAGTTTATTTCACTCTGCTGTGAAGAGGTGGAGCCAGGATGCAAATACAAGTCTGTTTGACTCCAAAGTTCATACTCAGACCGCAGCAAACTCAGGGGAAAAAGTCAAATGTGCTTGAGGGTAACGAAAGATGGGCTGGTGACAAAACTGGAACAGGGATTAGAGCATTTTCCCCAAATCCCCACAGCCCTTTCTCATTTTGCCAGCTGATTCAGTCAAGGGAGGGGAGATGTCAACTTCGCACTTCCAGAAGTCTTTGCAAAGCCACTGAAGGCCTTCCCTTCAGCCTGAGAGGTGGCCCCATCCGGTCCCAATTTATCATTCCATCTTGACCTCAGAGGAAAGAAAGGGAAACCAGCCAAGCTGAGCGCCCTCCCCACCTCCCTCACCCCTAGGCCGTTATCTTGCTAGATCTGCACCATCTCTTGTGAAAGAGGTGCCTTTTTGAGCTTGATCTTACAGAGGAGGAAACTGAGCTCAGAGACGTTAAGTAACTAGCCCAAGGTCACACAGCTGGGAAGCGGCCCCACTGAGATTTAACTTTATGATTTGAACTCCAAATTCATACTTTTCCCCATCACACCACAGCCATCTCTGAGACTTAGTGGATGTCTCCTAAGGGCAGGGGTGGGACTACTGCTTCACTCCTTGAAGGGCTGGCTCCGTACTGGAAAGCTGGCCCAGGGGTGCACTGGGTCGGAGGGCCATTCTGTGGTCTGTCTCGGGAGGCAAACCCAACTCCTCTCTGTGCAATGTACAGCCACACTGCACATTCAGCTCACTCTCCCACAGGGCCCTTTACTGTCCCTCTCAGTCCCTAGCCCCTCACTTATTTTGAATTTCAAGACTTTGCAAGTACACCTCATTTCCCCCACCACAGTATGCCCCTCCCCTCTGCCCACCCAAACCAGACTCTTCCTTCAGGGCCCAGTCCCTAGGATAGTGCCCCCCCACCCCCACCTACACTGGAGTCTCTGGTCTTTCCACCATCACTGCCCTGCCCCCAAAACTGTATGCTCCCCCCCCCCCCACATGCACATCAGCTCCTGTAGCTCAGAGCAGATGACATCCTGTTAACTGTAATATATAATAACAGGCAATACTTGGCTAAGGACTGACCATGTGCCTGCCACTGCATGCTAAGCTCTTTAAATGTATTAACTCATTTCCTCCCCACAAAACCTTAAGAAGTTGGTGCTGTCACTTTCCCTGTTTGGTAAACTAGAGCCCAGAGAGGTTAAGTAACTTTCCCAAGGTCACATAGCTACTGACAACTTCCTCATTGCTGCCAGGCTTTTCGAAAACAAAGTCCAAGAAAAGTCCCATCAGTCTTTTTGGATCTCTTTTGTCTCCGCGGCTGTCGGGGACGCCATCTCCCAGGACTCTCCTGGACCCACACTGCAAACTGCAGCCATACTGAGCTATTTACAGTTCCCAGAGCCACCAAATGGCTCTCACCTCTCCCTACCTTTGTCCATGCTGTTCCTTCTGCCTGGGGTCCCAGCTTTATGAAGATTGCCCATTACCCTTCCCTCTTTTCTGCTTCTTGTGGACCTGTACACACTTCTTCACTTTTATCAATTATTTCTTAGCGCTTGTCTGCTGGCCTGCCAGTTCTGGGAACTCCTTGGCAGTAATGAAGCGGTCTTCATTACAGGGCCTGTCGCAACATCAGCGCCAGGAAACACCTATGAATGAATGAATGCTGCTGCGAGCGAGACCCATTCTCCACAAAAAGATACGAGAAGAAGGAGGTCGCTTCTGCATAGGGAGAGCTGTTCCCCAGGGAAGTTTTGGCGTTTGCTCCAAGGCGGACTGTTCGGCCCTCAGTGAGGGACCTTCTGAAGCCTTCGACGCGGGCGGGCAGGTGGGGGCAGGGCTTGGGCGCGGACACACCCCCCGCAGTGCCCCGGGATCCCGACAGAGGGCGCTGTCCTCCCGCCAGCCCACGCCCCGCCGTGCTCCCGGCTGGCTCCCTCGCGCAGGCGCGCTGCCGCGGGCGGAGGATCCGGGGCCGCGCTTCCTCTCGCCAGGCCTGCGAGCTTCCTCCCAGCGGAGCCCAGGGCGAGCCGAGCTTGGCCGCCGCCGCTGAGACCGCCGCCGCTGAGACCGCCGCCGCCCTCTCGCTCCCGCCCCACCCCGCACCCTGTCCGGAGGTCCTGCCGGGGTGGGGTCCGAGCTGGGCCATCGCCCGGCAGCGCCGCCGTCGGGGCTATCCCCCGGCCAGCCGTCCCTCCCGCTCCAGGCAGCCTCTGGCCGCAGGAGTCTCCGGGGCGTGGAACGTGGAGAGACCCTGCGGCCCCCGAGCCAGCGTCCGGGGCAGCCCGGGGCAGCCGGCGCGACGTCCCCAGATCGAGCCTTGGTGTCGGCGTTTGGAAGCGGAACTCTGCCGGGGCCTCACCGGCTACATTGTTTCCTCCCCCTGAGTCCCTCCCGCCCCCCTTCCCCCGCCTTTCTTCCCTCCCCGACCCGGGCCGCGCAGCCATCCCCCTGCCTCTGTCTGGCCGTCCTTCCTCCCCCTCCTTTCGCACCCAGACCTCTTTGTACCGCACCCCCCGGGGACCCCTGCGCCCCTCCCTTCTCGGCTGGCCGCATGGACCGTCCCGCAGGCCGCTGATGCTGCCCGCAGCGAGGTGGCCCGGACCGCAGTGCCCCGAAAAAGGTGAGTGTCTGGCAGGCCCTGAAGGAGGTGGGCGTCCGAGTGCTTCCCAAGGGGAAGACGGGTGGAGGTTGTACGTCCCGCTTCTGTTGCTTCTGTTGCAGCTGCCGTGGCGTCCACACCCATCCCCCACTCCCTTACCCCCTCCTTCCCGGGTTCGAAATCTCCCGGGAGTCACTGTCAGCCCGTCTGGGAGGGGGGCTCACGAGGGAGGTACTGCCCTCCCAGCCCCTCAGACTTGTCTCAGGCCACCCGGAGTCTGTCCTTTCCCCGTATTGGGGCTGGCTGGAGCGGAGGGGAAGGGGTCAGCGTGGACCAGAGCCCAGGAGAATGGGCTGTTTGCCATTCCCTGCCCAGGGCCTCCCTGCAGGCCTGCAGGTTTTTTGGCCTGCCTGGTTCTGACCCCTCCTTCATTCCCTCTGCGGAGGCCCAGGGTCCAGCCGCCTCCCTTGAGCCTGCCAGAGGTTGAGCTTATCATCTTCGGACTTTTAGAAGGCCAGGCCTAAGCCCAGGGACATCTGACCCTTGGGTGGGAAACTAGGCAGGGCCTCTGGCCTCGGTGGAGGTGACACTGGGCATTAGGAGGTGGGTCCCCACCTCCTAGCGTCCTGGTCAGCCCTTTCTGTTCTCCCAGGCTCGTTGGAGGCCAGGCCAGTTGTCAGGAAGGGGTGTGTCCAGCTACCAGATCCTTGGAGCTTAACTAAGGGTTCACCTCCCCTCCCATTTTGTAGGCTGGGGGGCTGAGGCTCAAAGGGGGAAGTTGCTATCCCAGGCCTTTGGCAGAGTTAGGCTGTCTGTCCCTCCGTCATCCATCCCCTCCCACCACCACCCCACAACACCTGGACTGCTATGGGTACAGGGAAACCAGGCATAAGCCTTTACCCACTGGGGCCATAAGCCCCCAGCCTGGCCCATGGGACCTTGTGGGGTGAGCACGTGCTCCCCTGCAGAGGGCTAGAGAGGAGGGAGAGGGCTTCCGGTGACGGTTCTGCCTGGGTCTGGGCTCAGACCGAATCAGCACTGCCCATGGGATTTCCCTCTGGTGCTTGAGGCTGGGTCTTACTGACGGGAAGTGGCATGCGGGGGCACCCGTGGGGTGTAGCCCTGGTGCTGAGCTGAAACAGCCTGATCGTCATTCCTGACCCTTTGGCCCAGCTGGTATAGGAGCATGAATGGATCTGGATGCAGAATGTGAGAGCCCTGTGTCCACAGGGAGCAAGCCTCGTATAGCCTTGGCATAGGAGCATTGTCAGAGCGAGCACACCCAGGGGGTCTCTTCCAAGCTCCCCACACCCTGATGGTCCCAATGTCTTTCTCGGTGGGGCCCCGCAGGAACAGGGTGAAGGCAGCAGGAAGAAGATTGGGACTGTGGCAGCATCCTCTGGCTCCTGGAAGTGTGGGAGGTTCCCTGGAGGATACTGAGCCATATCTGGGGCCCCTCGGGGCATCTGGCAGTTTTGTCTTGCTTAGGCCTCTGCCCTTGATTTAGAGTTGTTTCCGGTTGCCCTGACATGCATGGTGGAGGGGATACAGATGTGGTGGGCCGGTGAGGCTCCCCTCACCCAACCCTAACTTCCTTTCCAGCCTGAGGGTCTGGGGCTGAAGCCTGACATCATTGGGTGCCTTTATACCAACTGTTGAGTGCAGCCTGGGGTCCCGAGGCCCTTGTAGAAACTAGGGGTCTGTCTTCTGGCAAACATATGTGCAGGGATTCCCTTTTTATCTGGCCACCTTGGTGCCTTCCTCCTTGCTCTTCTCTCTGCGTCGGGGGTCTGGGACAGAGAAGGACCAGAAGATGGTCCCCAGCACCACTGCAGGGGACACCAGGCCCCAAGGGGTTGAGCCACCCCAGAGCAGACCAGACTGCAGGCAGAGACAGAAACAGAGGACCAGGGCCTGCAGAGTGACGTGGCTGCCCCCACAAGCCTGAGCGGGCAGGACAGCTTGGGTCCAGTTCTGGGCTCCAGCTCTTGGGGGATTTTGAAACCTTGGCTCATGGTCCCAGAGAGACACTCCAAAGGTTTGGGGTCTGGGCAAGAGAAATTAAGGAGGGAGCCTCATGTGCTGAGGTGCTGTCCCAAGCTGGAAAGGCCCTCCTTTCATAGATGTCCCAGACACCAGGCCAGAGCTGAGGGGCAGGCAGGCCCCAGGGAAATGAATCTGAGCTCGTTGCGAGAACACTGCATATGTCGGTATGTAGTATTAGTTTTCTTAATTTAGAAAGTAACAAAACAGCACTACAGAAAATTTAGAAAACAGAAAATTCACCCACTGTTTCTTCACCGGCGCCGTGACTGTTATTATCGTGGCACTCCCCGCCTCCTTTTCCTTATCTTTTTTCCCCTCATTGCTGTTGTCATTTAGGCCTGTGTGCCAGCCATCACACCTTTTTTCATTTAATACCGTATCTGGGCATTTTCTCTTGTGGCTACATGGTCCATGTAACTTAATCTCTAGAAAACTACAGAGCATCCCAAACTGCTCTGCCACAGCAGCTTCACCCAACCCTCTTACCAAGCCTGTGCATTGTTGTTTCCCATCTGTTGCTGTTGTGGTTATTGTTACTCCAGGCCCCAGGGTACTGGAGAGAGGGGCAACTTGGTACCCAGCCAACGTGATTCCAGGCCCAGCCATGCTATTTAGGCCAGGGCAGAGGGACCTTGGATAGGTCATCCTCTGAGCTGGGGCGGTGATACATACCTCAGGGGAGCATGTGCAGACACTAACTAACTAACCAAGGTACTAGAAGGTCCCTGGTGCAGCCCCTGGCCACCACTAGACGCATTGTTGACCCAGTGCCCACCGTAGGCTACCTCTGCATGTGCCGAAAACGCCTGGGACAGGGTTGGCTGATGGCTCACTTAGCGGAGGGGGGGGGTCTCTGCCTGGGGAGTCCTTCTGAAACCCCATGTCCCTGAGGTTCTGGGCTACTCAGGCCAGTGTGCTGTCCCACCTCCCTGCCTCCCTGCCCTGCCCCGCCCCCATCACCATGTGGAAGATGGGCTGCTGGTTGGCTTCTGGGCCCTGGACCTACCCATTTTCCTTCTGTTCCTCCAGCATCAGAGATGCACAGACAAGGCCTCTTCTCTGAGGGTCCAGATGCCTCCTGTCCACCAGCTTCAGCCATCCTGGGCCAGCCCTGTTTCCCCAGTGCAAATAGAGGCCAGCTTTCCCTGGGAAAACTGAGTCTTGGACAAGGGACCCAGGCGTCTTGCGCCCCAAGCAAGGGACAGCCATGCCAGCCTCATGGTCTTGCCCTTCCCAGCATCTGGGAGGGAGGAGGCAGAGATTCTAGACCCTCGCCCCTGGGAGGTGGAGGAGAACATGGGTAGTCCCCAAATCACGGGGGAAGGCTTGTGTGTTAGCGTCCTTCCCTTTGGCCGGTGTTCCTCAGGTTTAACCTGAGTGTGTACTGCTGTGACGTCACTCGCTTCCTCTTGTTCTGCTTCTGTGGGGACCAGTGCCCTACTAGGGCCAGCCCGTGGACAGTAGGAGGAAGCCAGTCTCAGCCTGGCACTCCCAGGGCCTAGGAGTCCATAACCCCAGGTGATCCTGGTATGGCTCAGGACTAACTTAGGAAAGGGTCCTCCCTGAAGCGGTCCATTCAATGCAGAGGGCTCCCAGGTGCATGACATTGGATTCCAGCAGCCAGACTTTTGCCTTTGGAGTTTCTCCCTCTTCCCTGGTCTTGGCACAGGGGAAGTGGGCATTACAACTGCCCTCCTGTCCCACAGCTTGGGCTTGGATGAGGTCACAGGGTGTGGTCCTCTCCAAGATGCTGGCCTGGCTGGGGTGAGCCCTTTGGGTGTTTCTCAGTGCCCCCCTCCTTGGTTGGGGACAGGATGGGTGGAGGAGCAGGCCACCCCCCACGCCAGGCAGGGAGCACTGCCTCCCTTCCTCCACTCCTCTGGGTCCCTTCATCCAAGGGCTGGAAATAGAATCCGCTAAGTAATGATTAAAGTCAAATTCAGACCTAAAAATAAAGAGCTGGTGAAGGAAGAGCTAGTGTGCTCCCTGCGTGGCTGAGGGGAGAAGCAGACTGGGCGAGGCTGGCTTCAGGGGGCTGACCCCGCTTCCCGGGAGAGTCCAGAGCCCACTGCGGGATCAGGAGTACTCCACTAGTGGGGGGTGGTCTCGTATCAGGCAGGCCCCAGCCCGTCCCAGTCAGGGCAGACTGGAAGGACCAGGCAGAGAATCCCGTTTTTCCCATAGGGAAGCTGAGGCCTGGGAGGAGAGGTGGTTTGTCCAGTGACTGTCCAGTAGCTCCCCTTGGCAGGCCCCCAGGGCCCTGAGGGCCCCACGCAGCCTGGCTCGCCTTTCTGCCTGCTCAGTTTCTCTTCCTGGTTTTGAGGTACTGTGATGAGCATAGCTTCTCATCACACACCAGCTCTGTACGCCTCAGTAGGGCTGGGCCTCCAACCGCAGCTTCCCTCCGCCTCCCCCCCTTTCCGTGGTCTGGGCCCCCAAGAAGCAGAAGAGAGGCGGCCTGGCACCCCCTCTGTCGGTCCTGCTCTCTGCAGTTGGAAGCCTTGTGGGTGGGTGAAAACCTGGGTATCATCTGACGCCTGCACACCCTGGCGGCTGCTTCTCAGCCCGGCCCCTGGTCCTCACCCAGGCCTGGCTGGCTGTAGCCTGTGCTGTCCACACTGCAGGGAGACTGGAGGGGAGCGGGGAAGAAGGAACCCTGAGAGCTCCACTGCTGGCCAGTAGAGGAGACCAGAGTCAGAGGAGTTAGTCAGGGGAGGCCTGTGGTTCCAACTTCCTGGCAGGGCTGGTAGGAGCTCAGAAGCTGGGGATCTGCGTAGGCTGGAGCAGCCTGGAGGGCTTCCTGGAGGGGAAGGGCCATGAACATCGAGAAGCATTTGAGAAAGAGGGAGGGTAGGGGCAGAGATCCTTGCTTGGAGTATCTACCTGCTCTAGGGCTGCTGGCTTCTCTAGCTGCTGTGTGGCCCTGGATAAACTCTTGGCCTCTCTGCCAGGCAGGGTATGGCACAGATGTAACCCACACTTCCCAGAGCAGGAGGCCGGTCTCTGGGCACAGGTCCCCTCAGCCACCCTCCTTCGCCTAACTGTCCCTTTTTAGGGTGTCATCTGTCCTGCCTAAGGAGAGGGTGGAGGGCTTTCTCCCATCCAAGTTCAGACAGAATTTGAACTCAAACCCTTGCTCTGCCCCTTGGAGCTGGGTGACTCTCCTCAGCCTGGTTCCTCCTCTGTCAAGCAGATCAACAGTAGTACCTGAGGGGAGTTTTGAGGATTAAGTAACTCAGGCGGCATTGGGTCAGTAGGCGCTCACTCCCATGCTCTCGTTTGCACAGTCTACCCTGTGGGGGGAGGGTACTGGTAACACCTCTTTTCCCTCTTCTGGGGAGCTAGGCTGAATGTGCTTTGAGTTGGGCCGCCCTAGCTGTGTGTTTTGTGGGTCCTGGTTCTGAGATGGGGAGACCAGGAATCAGGGGGCCAAAGTTCTGGATAGTTCCCTGGCCTCTGGGCCCCACCTGTAAGGTGGCTAGGAGACTTTGGGGTGAGGGACAAGGACACTCTGGTTTTTAAGGGTTCATTGAAGGTCAGTGCTGACAGGCTGTATGTAAATGTGGGCAAATGAAGATGCAAAGACCATAGCGTGTACTTGGGGCGGGGGGCGGCAGAACCGAGGCCTGGGTTAGGGCTCTGGGGAGGCCTAGAGTCCCCACTGCCCAGTGCATGTAGGTAATTAGGCTCTTGAGCGGTAATTAGAAGCTTAGAAGCCTTTCTGGGCCAGGAGTGTCAGCCTCTAGCCGCAGAAGTGCCTGGGGGAGGAGGCTCCCCATTAGCCTCCTCTAGCTGCGGCCCAGCCCCGCCAAACCGCTAGACGAGATTTCCGGTCCCACTGAGCCATTGGGGGCAGGAAGAGCCAGTGAGTTGCTCTCGTTTAGTTTTTAGCATTTTTCAGCCATTCAGCTCACCCCTCCCCTTAGGGCAGGGGTGCTGAAGGCTGGGGGAACCCTAGAGGTGGGGGTTGGGCAGCAAACACTGGAGCCAAGGTGGGACCCTCCTTCCTGCCCTCTCCTCTGACCCCCAGGGAGCTTCAGCCTTCTGCAAGGGTCTTGTGCCCGATTCTGTAGCTGCCCGACCCTGAGACATCTGTGTAGCAGGTCTGATAAGGGCTCCGGGACCACCCGTCTGGCTCAGTGGGAACCTTCCAGCCCATGGCCTGGTGTGGGGCTAGAGGCGTCACACAGCCTGGGTGCCCCTTGCAGAACCAGAGGAGCGGCTGATTTTACTGCTGCCAAACCAGCTCAGCTGCTGGCGGGCCCCGCCCTCCTCAGGTGCACTGCCCTTTCAGAGGGGCGTGCCCAGGCGGAAACTCAGTTCTGCTTGAGTCTGTCCCAAGACCTGTCAGAAACTTCCGGGCTGGCTGGGTTCAAAGCCTCTGTGGACCCCCACCTTGAACCTTCCTCAGCCATAATTAATTCTCTGTACCATAATTTGAAATCCTAATCCTGGCCTGATCTAGTCACTTCCACCTGCAGTCCTCAGTTCCAGCTCCCCTCCCCCTCTTCCTGGAAGCCTTCCCCAGTGGCCCCTGTCCCTGTCCCCCCTCCCCACCTCCGTCTTTCCCATCTACTGAGGCACTGACCTGGCCGTGATTGACCACCTGGTAGCCAGAGGGCATCAGCAAGGATGCATTGGGTTGGGGGCCTCAGGCCAGCACGGGGGAGAGACATTGAGAAGCATTCTTGGGGTTTCAAGAGCAGGACCTCCTGGACCCTGTCCCCGCCATCCATCCTGGCTTCCCACACATGGGACTGAACGTTGCCCAGGGAGGCTTCTGAAACAACAGCTGAAAGAATGAGAGGGCAAGGTGAACCTGCCTGTTACCTCCCGGGGCTGCCCCTGCCCCACAGAGGCTCCAGCTGGGTCCTGTGGCAGGAGCAGAGTCTCTGGGGGCCATGGCCCTGAGTCCCCCCAGGTCTCTTGTGCACTTCCCTTTTCAGTGGGTATTTTTAGCTGGGTGTAAACAGCTACTGAAGGCTCCCACGCCCCATTAGGCAGTGGAGTTTTGGTGTGGGGGGCAGGGTGGGAGCCCTTTGACCTACTGTGGCCCTCAGCACACGCTTGGCTCTGGGGGTGTGCAGCTGCCCCAAGGCAGGGAGAGGGCAGCCTTGGAGTTCATGGGCTCCCCCTCCCTGCCAGCCTGGGTTCCCAAGAAAGGCCTGCCTGAAGCTGCGGCCACTGACCTCAGCGCTTGGGCACAATGCCCAGCCTGTTCCCGGGACCCCAGCACAAGGGCTGCTGGGAGCAGGGTTTGGGGCAGGAAGTCAGAGTGAAAGCCCCCTGTGCTCCAGCCCTGTGGGGGTGGGGTGGCAGCTGCTGTCCCTGTGGGGTTAAATATAGTCCTGGCAGTTATGGGACCTCAGCATGAGCAGCCCAGCTTCCCTTGTCGTTTGTTGGTTCATTCATTCATTCAGGCTCACTCACTGAGCAGCCACTTTGGGCCCAGTCCCTGCCGGGACATGAGTCAGCCCCAGCCTTCTTCCTGCAGGGCTTCCATGCAGGGTCAGTGAGAACACTGGAGCAAGAGCTGTGAGAGGCCAGGGAGGCCCAGAGCAGCCACCACAGCCAGGGGACCATGGAAGGTTCCTGGCACATGTGGTTTTCAAAACGTTACTTATTTTCTTACTAATCCTATTTTTAGGGGGAAGTTAATAGGTACATGTGGTTAAAAAAATAAAAGTCAAAAGAACAAAATAGCAAATGTACAATAAAAAGTAAGTTTCCCTTGAATTTGATACTTACTCCTCCTTCCCATTCCCAGAAGCAACCTATTATCAGTTTCTTCGATCTTTCAGAAATAATCTGTAGGAGTTCCCTCGTGGCTCAGTGGGTTAAGGATCTGACATTGTCACTGCTGTGGCACGAGTTTGATCCTTGGCCCGGGAACAAAAAAAAAAAAAAGAAAGAAAAGAGATAGTCTGCATGTCTGAGGTCAGGGGAAAATGGTACATCTTTTTAAAAAATAATAATTTGTGGAGTTCACGTTGTGGCTTAGCGGTTAATGAACCTGACCAGCATCCATAGGGATGCAGGTTCCATCCCTGGCCTTGCTCAGTGGGTTAAGGATCTGTCCTTGCTGTGAGCTGTGGTGTAGGTCGCAGACACGGCTGGGATTCTGCGTTACTGTAGCTGTGGCATAGACTGGCAGCTACAGCTCCGATTGGACCCCTAGCCTGTAAACCTCCATATGCCGCGGGTGCGGCCCTAGAAAAGATAATGAATAAATAAATAAATAAATAAATAAAAATAAATAATAATTTGCGATATACCATGGATAATGTCCTTCTCTCTGCTTTTTTCTTTCAGTCTTTTACTTTGAGTATTTCAAACCTACCGAAAAGCTGAAATGATAGTATAGTGAATGTACTCTACCCAGATTCACCAATTCTTAACATTTTGCTCTTTTGCTTTCCCTGTCTTATATATATATATATATGCACACATATGTACACGTATTGTTTTGCAGATTTGTTTGAGTGTTAGCTACGGGCCTGGGTACCTTTCTCTCCTAAGTACGTTAGCTTGGATCTCTTACATAATCACAGCACTGTGATCACATTTAAAAAATTAACATTTGGGGAGTTCCCGTCTTGGCGCAATGGTTAACGAATCCGACTAGGAACCATGAAGTTGCAGGTTCGTTCCCTGCCCTTGCTCAGTGGGTTAACGATCTGGCGTTGCTGTGAGCTGTGGTGTAGGTTGCAGATGCGGCTCGGATCCCGTGTTGCTGTGGCTCTGGCGTAGGCCGGTGGCTACAGCTCCGATTTGACCCCTAGCCTGGGAACCTCCATATGCCGTGGGAGCGGCCAAAGAAATGGCAAAAGAAAAAAAAAAGAAAATTAACATTAATTCCATAATATTATCTAACATTTTCATTTTCCCCATTGTCCCCAAATGATCTTTATAGCTATTTTTTCCCTCTGATTCTGGATCACTCATTGAATCTTGTTGTCATGTGTCTTCTTTCTTTTCCAGCTTTATTGAGATATAATTGCTATTTAACATCCTGTGAGTTTAAGGTGTACTAAGTGATGATTTGATATGCGCGTGTATTGTGAAATGATTACCACAATAAGATTACTTAACACATCCTTCATCTCACATAATTACCATTTTGTTGTCGTGTTGTGTTTCTTTAGTGTCCTATTTAATCCAGAACATTCCCCAGCCTTTGTTTGTTTTATCTTTTATGACACTGACTTGGGAGTCCAGGCTGGTTGTTTGGGCTCTGTCTGCTTGTGTCGTCCTGTTTGGAGTCGGCTGAAGCAGCTCTACAGGACCATGGCACAGAGGATGCTGTGCCCTCAGTGCGGGGGGAAGAGCACTTAGTGTGCCCCTCTCAGTATTGGTGATGCTTAATTCGATGACTTGGTGAGCGAGGTGTCTGCAACATCTCTGTATTGTGGAGGTGCCTTTTCCTCTCTGATTAATCTGGAGGGTGATACGTGGATGCTGCATCTTGTTTCCCCCAGCAGCATTTCTGTCTTGACTTGAGCTCGTTTTTTGCCATTTCTGCTTACTCTCTCATGGAGATGGGGGTCCTCTCTCACACCTATCCTGGCTCATCACTGCTGGAGTTGCGGTGTTCCCTTGTTGGGATGTCTGGTCATGGATTTACTTGGTCCCTTATTAATGGCATAAAGGTTGTCTCCCAAACTCTTGCTACTACAAACAGTACTATAGGGACTGTCCTACTGTGTTCTTTGAGGCACACGTGTGTGCAGCTGCCAAGGTTGAGTGGAAGTTCCTTGGGCAGAGGACCTCCCGGGAGGAAGTGGAAAGGGAATGCCAAGGCAGGGAGGAGGCTGAGGCGCCCATGTCCTAGGAGCAGCAGGTGAGAAACGGGTCTGGCTCGGGTGTTAGAGAGCCAGTGAGTCCCAGAAAGGCCAAGGGACTTTCCCAAGGTCACATAGCAAGTTGGTGGCAGAGCCAGGAACCAGATACAGAGCCCCTGACTCCCAAGACACAGTTCCTGCACTTCTTCCAGAAAGTGGCCTGAAACCAGGTTCATGTAACCCTGGAAGGGCTCTCTGTGCCTGACCAAGGCTGGACCAGAGGCCCAGGTTTGCAGTAGCCCCTCCCAGCCACTCTGACTCTTGGCCTCTGACCTGGAGGGGGATGGCCTAGCTGGACCCTTAGAACTATAAGGAAGGGGCCATCTTGGCCTCGTGGCTTTGCCAGGGAGGCGCTTTCAGGGAGGATCCGCAGCTCCCACTGGCGGGATTTCTGTCTAAAGAAGGCAGGTCTCTCACCAGCCCTGCAGGGTTATCACCAACCCACTGAACAGATGTGGAAACCAGATCCTAAAGTCCCAGCCAGTAGAGCAAAGAGGAGAGGTTAGCTCCTCCCTCTCCTTTCTAGACATGTCATCCTCAAAACCTGCCCCTGAAGGAAGCCCACCCTCACATGGCTGGGCCTGCCCCTTCCTCTTGAGCACCGCTCGCTTCTGCCTCCTCCTTGGCACTCTTTTCTAGGCCAGTTTGCCCCCCGGCAGCCCCTGCAGGCATGGCGTGGGCACATGGGTGGGGAGGCACCAGGGCTGGCTCCTGGCACAGGTGTCTGACACCTGCGTGGGTCAGGACACCCACCGGAGGTGTAGCTCCAGGCAGGGCCGCCTTGCCTCTCGGCTTGGCTTGAGATCCTCATCTGTAAAATGGGGATAATAATAGCCCCTCTTCCACTTGTTAGAGGATTTGATGAGCCATAATGTGCCAAGGACAGGGCCTGGCACAGAATAAGTGCTCAGCAAACAGGGGCTGTTATTATTTTTATTATTATCATCAAATCGGTGGGGAGGCAGCAGCAGCAGCTGCAGGCCAAGAAAGGAGTGTTTGCAAACTGACAGCTGGGAGGGTGACTAACAGTGCCTCAGCCTCCGCGCCCTCCCACCCCCCATGGCGGCGAGCCTTGTGCAGGAGAGGAGGTGTGGGGATGTAGAGAGCCACCAGGGCCCCTATTCAGAAGGGGCTGAATTTGGGGGTCCCAGCCAACCACAGAGAGACCCCCAGTTCAAGTTCTGGACTGTCATCCCTAACTAGCTCTGTGACTAGGGGCAAGTTGTTCAAACCTCACAAGCCTGTTACCATTTCTATTAAATGGGAGTAAGAGATCTCATGGCTCCCACACGTGGTCCTCAGAGCCCAGGGCTGCTTGCTACGCAGCCGTGTCAATGTATACTTGGCATAGGGACCCCTGTCTCCCTGTCCAGATGGCAGAGGTTGACGGACCAGCTGAGGCACAGGAAGCGCTCTGTGTCCTAGGAGAAAGGGAAGCCCTTTATTCCTCGTGGGATGGTAGTGATGGCCCGGCCCTACAGTGGACACTTCCAGGTCTGGGGCTCACTCCCCTTCCTCCACAGCCTGCGTGCAGGAGATTCCGGTCCTCCCCTTTGGGGTGAGGGATCTGAGGCTCAGAAGGGTTGAGTCATTTGCCTGAGTTATGTAGAACCAGGAGTGAAGCCTGAAAGCGGTGGCAGTTCTCCCCGGCTCCTTCTGGTCTCCAAGACCACACATGCCCCCGCTGAGGCCCCCAGGCCCTGTGGCCCTCAGAAGCAAGCCCTGCTTCCTCATGTTGGCATCTGAAGCCCCCGCCTCCCTGCCAGGTTTGTGCCAGGCAGACCCAGTCCACACAGTCGCCTGCAGTGGACTGACAGGGGCTTCATTGGTCAGGATCTGTTTCCCACCCTCCTCACCGTGGGCTTCCAGCCTGGGGCACCTTCTCCAGCCCACCTCTGCCTTTCTAAGCTCTCCAACCTTCAGGGCTCAGCTCCAGCGCTCCCTCCTCCAGGAAGCCCACCTAAACTCTGCACTCCTCCCTCACCTCACACCCCTGGGTACAGGTACTCAAATGTCTTCTCCCCACGCCTGGCCTGGGGCAGGAGGTAACGTTTGTGTCCGCCCGACCCCAGACCTTGTCCATCCTGCAAGTGAGCCTGGGGACAAGGCCCATGGAGGAGCTTTTTCTCTAACATACTGTGACCATGGTGCAGTCACTACCCCTGTCCAACTCAGTTTCCTCATCTGTACAGAGAGCAGTATCCCCAGCGCCCCTGCTTCCTGAGCCAGGTCCACGGGGGTTCTGGGCTGTGTTTGGGTGATGATGCTCATAGAGGGAGCTCTGAGCATGGGCCACAGAGTGTGTGCAGGATAGGGTTGGCTTGCTGATCTCGGGGCGTGGAGAGCTATCTGGGGGGAGTCTGCTTTACTGAAGTAAACATACACAAAAAGTACATCAGTCACAAGGGCCCAGCTCAGCGAATTGCCACAGAGTTGGACTTGCTTCTCCCCCTTCCAGTCACTGCCCCCTCCAAGGGCAGTCACCATCCTGCACTGGGAAATCCCCTGATTTTGAACTTTATACAAATGGAATCACATGGCATTTTGGTATTTCACACGCTATTTAGAAATGCATCAGTGTTGTTTCATAGCTGTAGTTTATTCACGTTCCCCGTTGTACAGTATTCTGTTCTGTGAATGTACACAGTTTATCCAGCTCGCTCCTGATGGGCGACTGGGCGGCTCCCAGTATGAGGTTTGTTACAGACCCTGCTGCTGTGTGTGCTCCCGTGCCTGCCTCAGCGACGCCTGCCCTATTTTCTCTTGAGCGTATGCCAGGAAGTGGGGTGACCAGATCTTGGGGTCGGCGTACATTTACCTTCAAAGATACTGCCTGGGCGAGTGTTTATAGTTGAAGGAACTAAAGGCCTACAGAGGACAAGTGACTTTCCCAAGGTCCTGAGCACCTTCCCCAGGTTCACAGCTGCCCTGTGGTCCCCCACAGACCACTTAGCTAACATTGCGTGAAACTGGTGGAGCAGGTGCAACTCACTCACTCTGCTTCCGTGGCTTCTGTCGGTCGGTCATTCTGTGGGCTGTAAGACTGCATCGGGCTCGGGGTTGGTGAACCTTTTTGTCCCTGGGTGGTCCTCAGCCTTCTACCTGCTGAGACTGGAGAGGACAGCCCTTGCCCTGAGTCCCAGCTTTGGGGAAAGAGCATCATCTCTGTGACTTGGAGGGACCCATCTCCTCTCACCCTCACCCCAATCGTCCCCTTTCCCCACAGCTCTCATGGTACCAAGTGATAGGTCGGCCTTCCTGTGACACGGGGACGCCAGATCTTCTGAGAAGATGTCGGCAATACAGGTACTGCAGGGATGGGGGGCTAGGCAGTTGCGTGTCCCCACCACCACCACGGGGGGGTGCTGAGAGGAGAGAGAGTGAGGGTTCAGGTCAGTTCCCTCCCCTTTTCCCCAGTCCTGGCTTTCAACACAATAGATTTCCAGGGCACACTGGTCGTGCAGGGTCCTAAAGATGTGAGCACAGGTCTGGGGCAGTGGAGAGATCTCAGCTGGAAGATGCCCGGAGCTCTCCGGGGGAAGGGCACCTCACCCAGGCTCCTGCAGGCCAGCCAAGAGGCTGTGATCTCGAGGGTGTGCGGGCAGGTGGGCCGGGGTTGCCCTGGGCTGCACTGCCCACCTGTCACCTGCCTTGCAGGCCGCCTGGCCATCCGGTACAGAATGCATTGCCAAGTACAACTTTCACGGCACTGCTGAGCAGGACCTTCCTTTCTGCAAAGGAGACGTGCTCACCATTGTGGCCGTCACCAAGGTAATCAGTGACCTCAGCTCCCCAAACTCCACGCCCACCTCTGGGTCCCAGCTGCCCTGCAGGGAAGGGTGGGTGAGCCTGAGAGCGTGTCTGGGCTCCTCCCCACCCAGGACCCCAACTGGTACAAAGCCAAGAACAAGGTGGGCCGTGAGGGCATCATCCCAGCCAACTACGTCCAAAAGCGGGAGGGCGTGAAGGCAGGCACCAAACTCAGCCTCATGCCGTGAGTACCTCCGAGGAGCGATGGTTGGGGGCCCCCAGGCTGGGGAGGAAAGAGGACCAGGAGCCCTGGTTTCCCCAGAAGAGAGTCAGGAGAACAGGGAGGTGAGAGCAAGGGGCTGGGATTCCGTGAGGGCTTCCGGCAACGAGGGGAAGGGCGTGGGTGCTGGACCTGGAAGGGGAGGATGGAGCCAGGAGGACTGAAGAAAGAAAGTCAGAGACAGAGGGTGAGGGCCCCAGGGCCTGACACCTGCAGAAGCGTGTGAAGAACCCGGAGGGAGAGGGCCTCCAGGAAGTGGAGCCTGGCAGATGCATGAGGAGGCTGGTGGGGGCACCGGGGACAGTGCCCGCGGGCCACCACGACCCCAGGCCTGGCCTTCCCATAGCTGGTTCCATGGCAAGATCACAAGGGAGCAGGCAGAGCGGCTCCTGTGCCCACCAGAGACAGGCCTGTTCCTGGTGCGGGAGAGCACCAACTACCCCGGGGACTACACGCTGTGCGTGAGCTGCGACGGCAAGGTGGAGCACTACCGCATCATGTACCACGCCAGCAAGCTCAGCATCGACGAGGAGGTGTACTTTGAGAACCTCATGCAGCTGGTGGAGGTGAGCAGACACAAGGGCTGGCCCAGGTTCCAGCTCCAGTCCCACTGCTTCTGACTGGTGGCCTGGGGCACGTCATGCAGCCTCTGTGAGCAACACCCTGATAGAGCACCTGCTGTGTTCCAGGGTTGATCTCTGACCCCACCACAGGGAGGTGGCACCCTGGTTCATAGGTCAGGAAACAAAGGTTCAGAGCAGTTAAAGAACCCACCTCTGGTCACATGGTTGTAAACTAGAGGTGCTGGGACTAGAATCTGAGTTTTCTGACCCCAGAATGAGCTTCCATCCAGTTCCTCATAGACTATATGCCAAGTGTGTGTGTGTAAGCACATACTCATGACCTTCACCTTGAAGGGCCACATGTCCCTGAATCTTCCAAGGCCATCTGTGCCCCAGGCAGCCTTCACATGCCTCCTGCACTCACTGGGCGCCTTCGCCTTTTCTCTGCTGGCCTGGCTTGACCTGCGACAGGGGGCACCTGGGCCCACTAGAGCCTGATATCTAGAGTGAGCCAGGGCTTGTCCTCTGCCTCAGGATACTGGTGAGGCCCCAGAGTGGTAGCAACAACCCCAGTATCCATTCAGCACCTCGGTGTGTGGTGACATGGGCCAGGTGTCTGGGGCCTCCCTCACCCCTGCTGGAAACGCAAAGCCCTCCAAACCCAAAGCAACTGCAGGGCTGGGTGGAACTGGCCTCTGCTTCCCCCTGGTGGTCAGACCAGGACAGGGCATGGCAGCCATTGGAGTTGCACAGGGGACCCTGAGCGCCTGCCCTGCCCTCTGCAGCACTACACCTCAGATGCAGATGGACTCTGTACCCGCCTCATCAAGCCAAAACTCATGGAGGGCACCGTGGCGGCCCAGGATGAGTTCTTTCGCAGTGAGTGCCACCCCTCCCCGAGACCTCACTGGCCCACCCACCCGCCTCCCACCCAGGCTTCCTGGCACTACTTCCATCCCAGAGGCTCTGGAGGCCTCCAGGGAACCCCTCACCCCACCCCGACCCGTCCTCCACTTTATGTCCAGTCTGCCTCTGCTGTGACCCCTTCTCTGGCTTCACCACCCCTCAACTGACCACCCCCTCCCCCCAGGTGGCTGGGCACTGAACATGAAGGACCTGAAGCTGCTGCAGACCATTGGGAAGGGGGAATTTGGAGGTGAGCCAGAAAGGGTGGGAGCCCTGAGAGGTGCCAGGGACTGTGCGGAATCCAGGGCCAACCCTTAACTCTCTTCTCCAGACGTGATGCTTGGCGACTACCGAGGGAACAAAGTCGCCGTCAAGTGCATTAAGAATGACGCCACTGCCCAGGCCTTCCTGGCTGAAGCCTCAGTTATGACGTGAGTTGGACTGGGGGTGAAGGGGTAGGGAGGTCGCCCCGGGGGCCAGGAGGTGATGGGGAGGCTCGGCAGGCTCTGACCACCCCATGTTGCCCCAGGCAACTTCGGCATAGCAACCTGGTACAGCTTCTGGGCGTGATCGTAGAGGAGAAAGGCGGGCTCTACATCGTCACAGAGTACATGGCCAAGGTGGGTGCCTTCCCTGGGACCCAGCCCCCATCCTGGAGCTGAACACGGGCTCGAGCTTTCCAGCTGCCCCAAGCCCCTCCCCCCACACACACACCCTTGGGCCCCTGCTCCTTCTCTCCAGCCGAGCTTTGAAGTCACCCAGGCTCAACTTGGCTCATCATTTTTTCACTATGACCTTAGACCAAGCCTCAGGTCCTCACCTGTGAACAGAGGCACTAGCAAAGTTTACCTCAGAGATTTATGAGAATTAAGAAATAATGCATGAAAATTGCTGAGCACAGCGTCTGCTATTCCTTCAGAAGTGATGTCCTGACCCTTCCCCTGTCCACCTCCTCTTCACACTGCCCACTGAGTGTCACCGGTTACCCAGCCCCAGGCCTACTGTTCCCAAGGTCTGGCGGGCAGGTTTGACTTATAGGGCCTGTTGGTCTGTCTGTCCACCCCAGGGGAGCCTGGTGGACTATCTGCGATCCCGGGGTCGGTCGGTGCTAGGCGGAGACTGCCTCCTCAAGTTCTCGCTGTGAGTGAAGCAGCCCCTGGGGGCGGGGCGGGGCGGGGCGGGGGTGGGGGAGCAGCCCTGCTCTGGAACCCCTGTCTGAGGGGACCTGTGGCTGGCTCTCTCCTAGAGATGTCTGCGAGGCTATGGAATACCTGGAAGGCAACAACTTCGTGCACCGGGACCTGGCTGCCCGCAACGTGCTGGTATCTGAGGACAACGTGGCCAAGGTCAGCGACTTTGGCCTCACCAAGGAGGCCTCGAGCACCCAGGACACGGGCAAGCTGCCGGTCAAGTGGACAGCCCCCGAGGCCCTGAGAGAGAAGGTGGGTGGCCTCCCCCAGGGCCTGAGCAGTGGGGGGTGGGGTTCCTGGGTCCCTCCCACCCCCAATTCCCGGGATCTGACACTGCTTCTCCCATCCACGTGGCAGAAATTCTCCACCAAGTCTGACGTGTGGAGTTTCGGAATCCTTCTCTGGGAGATCTACTCCTTCGGGCGAGTGCCTTATCCGAGAATTGTGAGTGCGGGCTGGGGGTGCCGGGGCTGAGCATGGGGCTCGGGGCAAGGGAGAGTGAGGGCCAGGGCTTGGCCTGGAGCCCTGCCTCCCCAGCCTTAGGCCTAGAAGCTGCTGACTTGCCCTCAGGACCTCCCAGGCCATTCTCTGGGCCTGGATCTAAGGTGAAGCTAGAGCGGCCCTTGGAGAGGAATGCTGAGTAGGGGGTCCCCTCGGCAGGGGTGGGGGAAGTCAGGCCTGGCAATGATTCATACCAGCCACCTGCCTACAGCCCCTAAAGGACGTTGTCCCTCGGGTGGAGAAGGGCTACAAGATGGACGCCCCTGACGGCTGCCCTGCTGCGGTCTACGAGGTCATGAAGAACTGCTGGCACCTGGACGCCGCCACGCGGCCCTCCTTCCTGCAGCTCCGTGAGCAGCTGGAGCACATCAAAACCCATGAGCTGCACCTGTGACTGCCAGCCCCCGCCTAGCTCGTGGGCCTGCGGGGACTGAACTCGGATGGATTGTGGACCTGGTGCCCCAGCTCGCTGGGCCCAAACCCGAACTGAGCCCAGCGGGCCGGTGGGCCTCTTTTCTCTGTCCCAGCCTGCGCCCCCTCTGGCTCCCAGAGACCTGCCTAGGACTGGCACCTTCTCTCAAGGACCCACCTGGGGGGCTTTGGGAGCCCCGCCCAAGGGCCAAGAAGGGAGGAGGCTGAGGAGCAGGAGGTGATGCCCCTTCCGTGGTCAGGCTCCCCCTGGCCTCCCACCTCTCGCCTTCTTAGAGTTTTATTCCTTTCCTTTTTTGAGATTTTTTTTTCCGTGTGTTTATTTTTTATTATTTTTCAAGATAAGGAGAAAGAAAGTACCCAGCAAATGGGCATTTTACAAGAAGTACGAATCTTATTTTTCCTGTCCTGCCCGCAAGGGTTGGGGAGACCAGGCCCCTCTCTAGGGACCCATCGCCCCAGCCTTGTCCCCATCCAGTGTTCCGTGTCCGTGTCGCCTCGGTCGCCCGGTGTCTGCGCTTGACCATGTTGCACTGTTTGCATGCGCCCGAGGCAGACGTCTGTCAGGGGCTTGGAGTCCGTGTGCCGCTGCCGCCCGCCCACCTGCCTTGTGAGATGGAATCGTAATAAACCACTCCATGAGGACACCGCTGCCCGGCCTCGGCGCTTCCTCCGCCGGGCCTGCCTGTCCCATCCGGCCCCCATCCCCGTGCCATCTTGTCCATCCCCCTGTCTCTGTGAGTGGGGCTGTGCTTGCCCTGTGGGTGGGGCGGGGTGGGGAGCACTGCCGGGAGATGTAACGCCGCTTTGTGTCAGCTGCACGAGCGAGTGTCCTGTGTCTGCCGTGGGAGAACTCTCACCACCCGCCTCCCCCAGCATCCTGCTGCCACGCAGGCTTGGCCCAGGGGTGGTCATGGGCTTGGGGCCCATCCACAGGGTGATGCCGAGAGGTCCTGGCTGCCTCTCTCGCCGTACTGTTCAAGCCCTCAGCACAAGAGGGGTTGGAGCCAAGGACGGGGAGAAAACCAGGCCTGACCAGCTGGAGATGGGCTCCCCTTGCTAGGAGGCAGAATAAAGGCCTCATACTTCAGAGGAGGCAGTGACCTGGAGGGAGAGGGGAGGCTCTGAGCTCCCAGTGGTTCTCAGTTCACCCTGTCGTCACCCCCATGTGTGCCCAGCCCTGTGCCTGAGGATACAAAAGCTGGGGGGGCCTTCTCCACCGCCCTTGGGGGGAATAGATGGAGAATGTGAACCAGCCATGGGATTTTCTCCCTTCAGGTTCCTAGGGCCATTGGTCATTGCCAAACCTCTGAGGGTTGGAGGAGGTTCACTATTCACTGAGACAGGCAGCTGGTGGGGGTTCCCCTTGTCCAGTTGGGGCTCTGACCCTTCCTGTCCCAGCCAGCAGGACCTGAAATCCGGGCAGTTCTGACTTGGCAGCATGCCTCCTCAGTCTGGCACCATCACACACCACTACCCCACCCCACGCAGCCCAGTGCTGCTGGCTCCTCGCCTCCCCCAGTCCATTCTGCACACTGCCAGACTCATTTCTCTAAAACTAGATCCATTCAAGAACCAATATTTGGATACCTACTATGCAGTAGGACTGGGGTTCAGCAGTGAGCAAAACAGACCCTGTGGAGTTCACAGTTGGGAAGACAGATAATCACACAGACAATTACAAACTGGTAAGTGCTATGAAACACATATAACATGTAGATCAGGGAAGGCATCTCAGAAGAGATGACATGTAAGCAGAGATTAGAAGGGTGAACGGCCATCATTGTGCAGCGGAAACGAATCTGACTGGGAGCCATGAGGTTGTGGGTTCGCTCCCTGGCCTCGCTCAGTGGGTTAAGGATCCAGCGTTGCTGTGGCTGTGGTGTAGGCTGGTGGCTACAGCTCTGATTAGACTCCTAGCCTGGGAACCTCCATGTGCCGCAGGTGCAGCCCTAAAAAGACAAAAGAAAAAAAAGGGGGGGGTTGGAGAGCCCCAGCATTGCAAGGGGGTGGGGCCAGCCTGTCCCAACTTCCTAGAGCACATGGGAGAGGAGACACTGACTGCTGCAGGTGTCAGCCACAAAGTGTTTGCTAGTGACTTTAGCAAGAGCTGCCTTTAGTGGAGGCAGATTCCAGATTACAGTGGCTAGAGGAGGTACAAGCCATGCGGGAAGCCAGACAGTCTTTGGAGGAATCTTGCTTAATGAAGAGAGAGGCTGAGGATTTTTAAGACAGCAGAGGCTTGAGCAAACCTCACTGCCGAAAGGAAGACTGCTTACCTTTGTTCATATCCACGTATTGAGAGGGGAGGGAGTGATAGTGGTTGAAGGTGGAACCTCCCCCAGAGCAAGGACGGGCTGCTGGAATCCACAGCATGAGGCATGGTGGGTCTGCAATGGGACGGGATTGTCCCAGTGAAACTGCAGAGGAAAGGGAAGCCAGCAGTGGCACACTGCATGTCTGACCCTCAGATCTGGGGCCAGGGTGGGGTGGGGTGGGGAGCTCTGATCAATTGTGCGAGGTATCCATGGTGTGCCCTCTGCCACAGCCAATCTCACACTACCAGTCTGACATTACTGGAAGCAGTGCTTGGGGGGTTTTGACAGTTGGCCCTCACCAGCTTAGGTTCAGAAGCCTGCGAAGATGCCCATGACCATATGGTCACAGGAAGGGCCAGGCAGGTGACATAATGGAGAATCAGGCCAGGTGTGACAAGCAAGAGTGCAGGGGCAAGCCCTGCTGATGGGGCGCTATGGGAGCACAGGCGTAGGTAGCGGGATGTTCCTGTTCCATCTACCTGGTGGCCTGTGATCCCTCCTGCCCCCATTCCTTCTTTCTCCCCTTTCTCGGTTTAGGTTTTTTTGTTTGTCCCTCTTTCTTCTCTCTCATCCTTCTCTTCTGTCCTGCTGGCCACTGACATAGATAAGTGAGACAGAGCTCTCACCCAAGGAGCTCACAGACATGGGGGACGCGGTTTCGTGCCCAGAAATCTGGTGGGTGTCGCCTACTGCCAGCACCGAGCCAGTGAGGCCAAGGACAAAAGTGCAAAGTAGCTTCTCAGACACGTGGAGGACAGGAACAAAGGGAGAGTGTGATCCTGGCAAAGGGATGCCACTGCCTGGGCAAAGGTGGTGAGGTGACAGACTGCTGAGGTACTCAAGTGTGGCTGAGGCTAAGGGGCCAAGGGGGTATAGTTTGGGAGCAAGTGAGACTGAAGAGAAAGCAAGGCCCAGACCCCACCTGGCTTTGCAGGCCTCATGAGGAATATGACTTTGTCCAAAGATGACCGAGAGCAATTGAAGGATTTAAGGCAAAGGAGTGACATGGTCAGATCTACATTTTTAAAAGGTCATTCTAGTTAGAGTCTGACTAGAAGGGGCTGTGGTGTCCCAAGTAGAGACAGAGAGATGGTGGGGAGGCTGATAGGCCAGTTTAGTGATTGATGGTGCCCTGGTCTAGGCAAGCCAGTAGGAGGTGAGGACAAGACACTGTTGACATTTACTGAGCTGAGCTCTGTCAGACCTTATTCTAAGCATAATAGATGTATTATCAGAGTTCCTATTGTGGCACAGCTGAAACGAATCCAACTAAGAACCATGAAGTTGCAGGTTCGATCCTTGGCCTCGCTCAGTGGGTTAAGGATCCGGCATTGCTGTGAGCTGTGGTGTAGGTTGCAGATTCGGCTTGGATCTGATGTGGCTGTGGCTATCGCATAGGCCAGGAGCTGTGACTCCAATTAGTGATTAGACCCCTAGCCTGGGAACCTCCATATGTCTTGGGTGTGGCTCTAAAAAGCAAAAAAAAAAGTTTTATCTCATGGAAGCCTCCCAACAACTCTTAGATGATTTTTACATCCATTTTACAGATAAGGAAAATGAGACTTAGAGTGAAGCATCAGGTGACACAGTGTGGGAGTGCAAAGAGCACACTGAAGAGCCTGCTGCTGGTTGATGAGAGATGTTGAGGCAGAGGAAGGCATGGGGGTGGGTGGGTTCCAATCTCCCATCTGATAAGGTGGGTGGTGCCGTTCACGACACCCCAGCCCTGGAGGAGGATGTGTCGGGGTTGGCAAGGAGTTGGGTTTGGGATATGTTGGCTGGGGGTCTTTGTGTCATCCAAGCAGAGAAGTCCCCTCCAGAGTTAGGCATTCATGTGGGCCTGCAGCTCCAGAAGAAGCCAGGCTAAAAGTAGCTATTTGAGGATCATGTGCAAAGCCATGGGTGTGGATGAGCTTGGCCAGATAGCAGTGGACAGTGAGGAGAGACTTGCCCTGCAAGAGGCCCCACTGTGAAAGGCTGGGGAGGGAGAGCAGTGGCAAAGGAGCAGCTCCTGTTCCCATTGTGGCTCAGTGGGTTCAGAACCCAACTAGTATCCATGAGGACACGGGTTTGCTCCCTGGCCTCCGATCCGTGGGTTCAACATCCAGAGTTGCCACAAGCTGTGGTATAGGTCACAGTTGTGGCTCAGATCCAATGTGGCTGTGGCGTGGGCTGGCAGCTGCAACTCTGATTTGACCCCTAGCCTGGGAACTTCCCCTGCCCTCCCCCCCAAAAAAAGAAGCAGCAGCTCCTGGGGTGCAGAGGGCTGGGGAAAGGCAGGTGAGCCCTGGGGCAGTGGTTCTCGGAGCAAGGGGAGGGGCTGAGGGAGGGGTGACCACAGCATCTCTCACTGTGGAGACCCTGCACAGACAGAGAACAGGCTGGGTCTTGTTGGAGCAGTTTTCCCTGGGGAGTGTGGGGAGCTGGAAGGACGTAGAGGGAGGCCAGGAAGCAGGGCTGGAACGGAAGCCACCTTTCCACAGCTTGGCTGTGAAGGTGAGGGATGAGAGCAGGCCGAGGGCTTAGTGTAGGGAAATGAAGTTCTTCATTTCTTCATGTCCTAAAATTCCCCATTTACAGCCTTGGTTTTAATTAATTTGTAGCACTTCAGTATCTTAATTCTACTGGGGACTTAAAATACAGTAAAACTGCAGCTATCCAGAATTCTTGGCAAGTGAGCCACTCGAAAACCAGAATTTGGATGAATATATCTGAAATATAGCATATCTTTTTTTTTTTTTTTTTTTTCATGGCCATACCCGCGTGGCATATGGAGGTTCCCAGGCTAGGTGTCAAATCGGAACTGTAGCTGCCAGCCTACACCACAGCCACAGCAACACAGGATTCAACCTACACCACAGCTAATGGCAATGCCAGATCCGTAACCCTCTGAGCCGAGGCCAGGGATTGAACCTGCATCCTCATGGATGCTAGTCAGATTCATTAACCGCTGAGCCATCACAGGAACTCCTAGCATATCTTTTTAAATTTTTATTTAATTATAGAAACTATCAAACATGTAGAAGTAAAGTAGAGGGAGTTCACTCTCAATACGGAGGTATGAACTCAGTGTTGTTGCTGCTGTGGCTCAGGGTTGATCCCTGGCCCAGGAATTTCTGCATGCCGCTGGGGTGGCCAAAAAAAAAAAAAAAAAAATAGAAGTAGGGAGAAGCATACAAGGAACACCCATGCCCCTACCACCCACTTTAATAGTTACCAGCTCAAGGCCACTCCCCTGTCATCCACACCCTATTCCCCCTGGGATATTTGGAAGCAAATTCTAGGTGTCATATCAAGTTATCCATAAAAAAACACGTTAGTATGTTTATCCAGAAAACAAGACTTTTTTTTTTTTTGTCTCTTTGGCCTTTTCTAGGGCCCCTCCTGCGGCACATGGAGGTTCCCAGCCTAGGGGTCTAATCAGAGCTGTAGCCACTGGCCTACGGCAGAGCCACAGCAACACGGGATCTGAGCTGCATCTGCAACCTACACCACAGCTCATGGCAACACCAGATCCTTAACCCACTGAGCAAGGCCAGGGATCGAACCTGCAACCTCATGGTTCCTAATCGGATTCGTTAACCACTGAGCCACGACAGGAACTCCAGAAGACAAGACTTTTTAGAAAAACTCTACCCGAGGAGTTCCTGCACAGCTCAATGGGATAAGGATTTGGTATTGTCACTGCTATGGCCCTGGTTACAGCAGTGGTGCAGGTTTGATTCCTGGCCTGGGAACTGCCACATGCCACAGGCATGGCCAGCAATACCATTATTACTCCTAAAAAATTTTAATGAGAATTCCGTAATTTAATTAGTCATTGTTCAAATTCCCCCAATTGTCTCATTCCCCCCTCCAACTGCCACTTAGTTGGTTAAAATTAGGCTACAAAAAATGTCTGTGGATAGCACTTATTTGCTCTCTCAAAACTCCCTCTTTCTTCTTTTATTTTTCCTTTTTCTTTATTATTTATTTATTTTTTTTTAGTGCCGCACCTGCAGCATATGGAAGTTCCCAAGCTAAGGTCGAATCAGAGCTGCAGCTGCCTGCCTACACTGCAGCCACGGCAACACCAGATCCTTAACCCACTGATCAAGGCCAGGGATTGAATCCGCTTCTTCAAGGATACTAGTTGAGTTTGTTACCACTGAGCCACAACAGGAACTCCCCTTTCTTTTTTCATATACTTTAAATAAATAAATATTGAGGAAGCCAGTTGCTTGGAGGCACGAGCATTTGGGAACATGCAGGAGAACTGAATATAACAGTGGAGAGTGTAGGACAGGGAGAGAAGGTGGGGGCAGGTAATGTCCAGATAGTGGGGGACATCCAGCTATGGGAAGGAGGCAGGATGTGGGAGCCCACCCAGGCAGGGAGGAAAGTCAGCTATTGAGAGTGGCCTGTCCCAGTGACACCTGAGGCCCTTAGCTGCTGGAGCAGAAGGAAGGTGGAGAAATGGCCTGAGCCAAGGAGCAGGGGCAGAGCTCAGGTTTGCAAGAAGTGAAGGAGGGGTGGGGCCTGAGGTCAGGCCCGAAAGGAACAGGATGTCTGTGTTGGGGAGGGAGGGATGAGGCAGTGCCAAAAACCAGCTCCTGCTCAGTCCAGCTCCTCCCTACCTGGACCAGTCCCAGGAGCCCGTCCCTAGCCTCCCAGCTACAAATCCACCCTGGGGCCGGATACCAGATCCCTTCACAATGCTGGTGGTCCATGGTCTGGATCCTTTGCTCAGCCTTCTCCTCATCTTGCTCCTGGACCCCCACAGCCCTGAGGGGGGCCATCCTCCTCAGCGAAGGTTTGAATACAAGCTCAGCTTCAAAGGACCAAGGCTGGCATTGCCTGGGGCTGGAATACCTTTCTGGAGTCATCATGGAGGTGAGGGACCAGCCATGCCCAGGGTTCCTCAGAATGCTGGAGCAGCTGACCAACTCTGGGTGGCTGTGACTTGGTGGGGAATGGGCCTGCCAGTAATAGCCTCTGCCCAAGATGGGGCCAGGACTGGGACAGACAGTGCCAGGGGCCCCAGGACTTTCCCTAGGCCTGTCTCCCACTCCACCACAACCCCAGCCTCATCCACCAGCCTCAGTTTCTACTCTCTGCCTCTCCCCTTTTATGCTCTGGGACTTCTCTCTTCTCTTTTTCCTCTCCTTGTAGGATCCCCCCCAACCCTGCCTCTTTGACCCATGAACACACACTCACACCCTCACATGCTGAGTCCTAGACACATAGACACAAAGCAACTTGGACCAGCACAAACCTACACTCTGTCAGGTGTGTGGCTGTCCATGACAGCTGGGGGGCTGCTGGAGGGAGGCATCCTCACAGCCAGCTATTTCACCAGCAGCGCCCCTAGCCCTGCCCTATATGTTTGTTGGGTGGAAGTAAGAATGAGAGCATCTTAGCCCATGCATTGTGTTCAGGGCTTTCTAAATCCAGGCCTACAAAGAATCCATCTTCTATTTGGTTTTGTTTTAAAAAGATTTTTGAGGAGTTCCCGTCATGGCTCAGTGGTTAACGAATCCGACTAGGAACCATGAGGTTGTGGGTTCGATCCTTGGCCTTGCTCAGTGGGTTAAGGATCTGGCATTGCCGTGACCTGTGGTGTAGGTCGCAGACGCAGCTCAGATCCCACATTGCTGGCATAGGCTGGCAGCTACAGCTCCGATTAGGCCCCTAGCCTGGGAATCTCCATATGCCGTGGGTGCGGCCCTGGAAAAGACAAAGATAAAAAATTAAAATAAAAAAATTTTTAAATTAAAAAAAATATTTTTGAGGCTGTATAAGGCCTATGTAATAGAGAAGAGCTTAAATCAGGAGCAAGCAAGAAGAATGGGACTTAAGAGTTGAGGCAGGAAATGAGTCCAGTTGCCAAAATTATGCTGTAAAGTCAGTCCACCCTTCAGAGCTGAGCCATTGATCTGGTTCAGAGACTCCTAGAAGGCAAACCAAAGAAAGAAATCAAATCCATTGTGTATTTCTGTGTCTATGAGATGTAAGTTCTGAAAAACAGCATGACTGCATGATTCCTAAGACCAGAACAAATATCTCTAAGAAGACAGGCCCTCTCAGCAGGGCCCTCCCTCACGGGGGCCAGGAGGTAAGCAAAGGAGGGGGGCTGTTCCTCACAGCACAGGGCCAGGCCCCGCCTCAGGGCCACTCACTGCCCTGGGCAGTATCAGGTCTGAGGTGTCACAGGCCATGTGGGGGAACAGGCATATTCGCCAAGATCACCCAGTAATGTTCATCATTCATTCATCTTTTGGGAGTTCCCTGGTGGTCTAGTGATTAGGATTCAGCATTTTCACCACTACAGCTCAGATTCAGTCCCTGGTATGGGAACTGAAATCTCACATCAAGCCACTGCATGCCTCAGCCAAAAACAAAACAAACAAACAAACAAAACATTCATTCATCCTTTTATCATACCTCACTCCCACACCCTCTGTGACTAGCCCAGAGGCTGAGTTAGGTTCACAAAGCCCGCAGTATGGGGTGAGGTCCCATGAACAACCCACATGAGGGAGTTCCTGTTGCGGCTCAGTGGTTATGAACCAGTGGTTATGACTAGGATCCATAAGGATGTGGGTTCAATCCCTGGTCTGGCTCAGTGGGTTAAGGATCCGGCATTGCCCTGAGCTGTGGTGTAGGTCTCAGACTCAGCTCAGATCCCGCATTGCTGTGGTTGTCGTGTAGGCCGGCAGCTGTGGCTCCGATTATCGATTAGACCCCTAGCCTGGGAACTTCCATATGCCACACTTGCGTCCCCAAAAAAGAAAAAAAAGAAAAAGAAAAAAAATATCTATATGCAGCAGAACGAGAAGCAGGGTAGGCAGTGGACAATCCTTGCCTCCTGCAAGTCACTTCAGAGGCAGAGGTGGCTTCCACGAGCCCCAGCACTCCTGGCCTGAGCCTCCCTGCCCCCAGCCCTGGCCTTTGCCGAGCAAACAGGGTGGATTAGCAGTCTCCGGAACATCCCAGCAGGGACTGGGCCCTGGGCCAGGTTCCAGGCTGGCAGGCCACAGGGGAGGGGAAGGGAGCCAGCTGGGGTGGGGTCTCTCATCTCCCTCCATTTCCTGCCAAGCCTACCTCAGTTTCCCGCCCCTTTCATCCCACCCCCCAGCCCCTCACCAGAGGTAATTGTCACACAGACCATCCTTCAGCCTTTCCTCAGCCCACCCGCACTTTCATGGCTTCCCCACCTTGGAAGGTCCAGCCTCATGTGGCTACTTCACAGCCTGGAGTCCTGGCCCTCCGCATGCTTCCTCTGTCAAGGAGCTCCCCCGTGTTCTATGGCCTCGGGCACATCCTTTCTCTCACAGGCCCTCAACTGAGAAACACAAAGGACTGGACACAAATCTCTCTCACGGTGGAAAAAGCTTGTGCTTTGGAGACGGAGTAGAGTTTCACTTAGTTCCTTAACTTTTCTGAGCCTCAGCATCCTCATCTGTAAAGTGGGGGTCTTATGAAAGCAGACCGCACAGATGTGCGGTGAGCCTTAGCCATGAGAAGGAATGCAATGTACTCCCTTCAGTCTGGCCTTCATGGCCCTTCCCTGGCAAAGACCCATCCAGCCATGCTGGGCTCCAATTCCTACTTGTTCGGTGGATTCCTGTGTCCGACCAGCCGGCCTGTTATTTGATGGTCGTGATGTCACCTCCTTCCTCCTCCTAGAGCCCAGCCTAGATCAGTGAGAGAGAAGGACTGGGGAGCAGGGCCGATGGGGCTCAGGCCTTGAGTTGCCCCGGTTTGCAGATGCCATCCTGGGCCTGGAGGAGGTGCGCCTGGCCCCATCCATGCGGAACCGGAGTGGGGCTGTGTGGAGCAGGACCCCTGTCCTCTTCCCCGCCTGGGAGGTAGAGGTGCAGATGAGGGTGACCGGGCCGGGGCGCTTGGGAGCCCAGGGCATGGTGAGTGGCCCCCACCAAGGTCCAGCAGAGGGGGTGAATCAGGGAGGCTGGAGGTGAGCCTGGGGTTCCAGTGCCCTGCAGGGACCCCGAGCTGAGCAGCTGGGGCCCCGCAGGCTGTGTGGTACACCCGGGGCAGGGGCCAGGTAAGCTCTGTCCTGGGGGCGCTGGACTCGGGGGACAGCATCGGGATCCTCTTCGACTCCTCGGCTGAGGATACCCAGGTAAGTCATAGTCTCCCGCCCCCCGCCCTGCCTACACCCTCCCCCTCCTCCCTGTGCCAGTGGCTCAGGCCGCTTGTCGCCTCCCACACAGAAGAGCCCTGCTATCCGCGTGCTGGTTGGTAATGGGCACAACCCCGACGAGCCACTCGGGTAAGTGCTGCCTGGGCTGACCCTCACCCCATCCCTGGGCTTTAAGGGGCTCAGAGGTTACCTCCACTGCCCCCGATGCCCTGCCCCAGCCTCTGATGGGGAGCCTTCCCCTCCTAGGGTGGTGCCCTCCTTGTTGACCTCTCATCTGAGCTGACGGTGCTGCGCTGGGGCTCCTGCCCACTGGGTCCCAGCTCTACCTTCTCTGGCCTGGAACCAGAGTTTCCTTGCTCTTCCCGGGAACCATCCCACTGAGTCCTCCATTCATGCAACGCAACAGCCCCAGGCCAGCGGGGGTGGTGAAATGACACAGGGTGGGGTCGGAGCACAGTGCTTTCACACACATCCTCTCATCTTGACACTCTTGAGAAGTGGGGATGATTCGTGCCCAGTTACAGGTGAGGACACTGAGGCCCAAACAGGTGAAGTGACTTGCCCCAGTTCACACAGCTGTGCACAGAGCTGAGATTTGAGGCCAGACTTGCCTGTGGAAGGCCCACGCCCTTCTCCGCGCCTGCTGCCAACCAGCCTGCCAGCCCTGTCCCTGTCTCCTAGATGACGTGGCTTCCCATCCTTCCCCAATCAGGTTGCTGCCTCAGCAGCTGCCTCCTCAGTTTGTCAGTGTCTCTCGGCAAACATCCTTTAGCTCATAACAATTAGAATAATTGCTAACATTTATGACCTAAGCTTACTGTACGCCAGGCTCAGCGCCAAGCACTTCACATTCATTTCTTGGTTAAGACTCATAACAATGTTATGAGGTAGTTTCAATTATTATCCTTTTTTAAAGATGGGGAAACTCAAGTTTGGGAAGGTGAGGTAACTCTCCCAAGGTCACACAGCTCTCCCTGGCTCTGAGCCCACTGAAGGTAGTGGTGACAGACGCTCCAGTGTGAGAGCGCCCAGAGAAACTCAGAACCTCTCAGGCTCAACGCCCCTAACTCTCAGAGCCAGCTGCACTGCCCCCCGGTGGGGGGGCAGGCTGGTCATACTCTTCTTGGCTGCTAAGGTGATCCAGTCTCATGTTGTCTGTCCTGAGTCAGTCCTGCTGCAGCCAAGCCTGGCAGAAGGGAAAGAGCAGCTGTACCCAGAGGGAAGCCAGTGGGAGATGGTAGGAGGAGGTGGTGGGCCTGGAGGATTGTGGGTAGAAACCCCACTCCTGATTCAGGCTCTGCCCCCTAGGGAAGATCCCCAGGGAGGCCCTTGGCCTCTTCTGCGAATTCCAAGTCCCAGCCTCCCGCCAGGCAAGGCTTTTGTTCCTCTCTCTTCTGCCATGGGGGCAGACCACAGCCGGGGAGGCTCAAGCTAGACAGCAGGGACACGTCCTGTACCAGTGAGGAGGGGTGGCACCACAGCCCGGGGCAGGACGGCCTCTGGGACCACCCCTACTTGTCAGGCCTTGGGTCCTGTGTGACTTGGCTGGATTGCATGTGCCCACAGGGATGGAGCCAGCCGGGTGCTGGGGTCCTGCCACCGGGCCTTCCGGAACCGGCCGAACCCCTTCAGAGCACGGATCACCTACTGGAGGCAGAGGCTGCGTGTGAGTCGCCCCTCCTGCTTCTGCGGGTCCACTGGGCGTGAGGTGGAGATTACAGGGCTTGGAGTTTTGTGAATGCCCACGACCCCACATACCTGTGTCACCACACAGGGTCCCTGGCATACACACACAGGATCCTCCTCCCCACACAGACTCCTAACTGGCCCCAAGGACATGCTTGGGTGGGCCAGGATGAGACTAGATGTGTGAGCCCCTCCACACGGCTCTGACAGCAGGCCCTAGGGCTGCCAGCAGGTCTTCCAGTCCAGGGGAGCCCTTGAGTCAGGCAGGGACCATCCCCTGCTGGGCTCAGGGGAGAGGAGTGGGCTCCCTCTACAAGGGGCTTGTGCCTTCCATGCCCCTCAGTTATCCCTGAACAGCGGACTCACTCCCAGCGACCCGGACGAGCTCTGCGTTGACGTGGGGCCTCTGCTTTTGGCCCCTGGAGGTTTCTTTGGGGTCTTGGCAGCCACTAGCACGCTGGCAGGTAAGTGCCTTCTGGGCAGGTAAGAACAGAGGAGTGGTGCCTGCTAGACACCCCTTCTAAGGGGCACTGGGTGTGAGGCCACCGTGTGTGACCCAGTAAAGCCATGAGCCATCTCTGGGCCTTCGTTACCAGCAAAGGAAGGTCATGTCTGCCTTGCAGAGTTGAAAAAAGTCTCAAAAAGAATAAAACATGAGAAGATTTTTTCCCAGTATCGGCACCACAAGAGCCCCTAGCTGAGAATTGTGGGGCAAGAGGAAGAGGGACAGCCACGAGGGACATTTCGGGAAATGGAGCAAAGCGATGTGATGTAACGGGGGTCCTGTGGAGAGACTCAGCTGGAAAGCAGGGTGCAGCTGGAGGTGGGAGTCCTGGGATGCCAGGACTTTGATCTTTAGACTCTGGGCCCCAGGGACCATGGAAATTTGCAGAGGAGGAGAGTGACATGGTCAGACCCACGTAGAGGAGGTGGCCTCTGTGTAGCTGCTTCTGCCAGTAGCAGCCAGGCTCCAGGCCTGAGGGTGTTGCTTATTCTGCAGCCATGGCTCTAGCTCAGGACTGTCCAGGTTTCCCTCTCACTGGGGCTCCCCCCAGCTCTGTGTGTGGGTCAGCCCTCACAGCCCACTCATCTGCTTGTCTGGTCCTCACACCTTTCCTATGAAGTGAGCAGGTCAAGGGTCAGAGCGGCCCAAAGTCAACCAGATCTCTTGCCTGCCTGGAACATAATGGAGGTTGGGGGCAAGGGCTGAATGGGTGAGTGGCTGGGTGGGGGCCACCTTCCCTCTCCACCCCTATTTACAGATGACCATGATGTCTTGTCCTTCCTGACCTTCAGTCTGAGTGAGCCGGGTCCGGAGGTAATGCCAGCCCTGGGCCTGCCCCGGGGGGAGGGCTGGGGGAGCGGCAGCCCAAGGATCTCTCCCCTCCCTGGATGCTCTGTTCAAATCCAGCTGCCAGACCTGTCATTCCAGCTGTTGTCTCTACCTGCTTGCTGAGCTCTGCTCAGGCCAAGCCTTGTGCTGGGCAGTGCTGGGGGCTGGAATTGACCCAGCCAGGCCCTGTCTTCAGGGACTTTCCAGCCTGGCTGGGAGCCGTGGGAGTACAGGGGGCTCCTAACTGGCCAGGAAAGCAGGGAAGACCGCATGGAAAAGATGAGTTTGAAGGGACAGAGGGAGTGGCATAGACAAAGTGAGGCCTAAGAGAGCTGCTGGGGTCTGGGCTGCAGCAGGAGGAAAGGGTATGAGGATTGGCCACAGCAGGGCTGGGAGAACTGGAAAGTTCTGGGCCTAGTGGCTGAGGTAAAGGAGAGCCGGCTTGGGGTGGGGGAGCACGTCCTTCCCATGCTGGGGTAAATGTTTGCACAAGGAGGGGGACTGGGCTTGTGGGAAGACCCCTTTGGCCCCCAGGTCACCCCTGGATTTGGGGCCTGAGTTTTTATCTTCTTCCTCCAGCCTCCCCCGCAGCCCTTCCTTGAGATGGAGCAGCTCCGCCTGGCAAGGCAGCTGGAAGGGCTGCGGGCAAGGCTGGCCCTGGGCACCAAGGAGGACACGATTCTGAAGCCAAACTCCAAAGTCCAGGAGGAGGGTAGGGATTCAGGGAACAGGCAGGTGGTCCAAGGGCCCATTCGAGTGTCCCAGGATCTTCTTCCCTTCAGACCAGGGGTCCTATACCCAGTGGGGAGATGGAGGCCTGAGGCAGCCATATATTAGCAGGCTCTGGGGCCCAGGTTCTGAGTCCTGTCCCTGTCACACCACCCAGACACATCTTTCCGGGGAAGAATCTTGGAGGGCCAGGAAAGTGTGGTTTCTGCCCCAAGCCAGGGTCTGTTGCCCCACCCCAGTGGGCTGCCCATCCCAGCTCTGCCCCAATCCCCAGGGGAAAGAATCTTTGACCTGGAGGAAACACTGGACCGATACAGCCAGATCCTGCAGGCTCTCCAGGGTCTCTCCAAACAGCTGGCCCAGGCTGAGAGGCAATGGAAGAAGGAGCTGGGGTCCACAGACTGTGCCAGGCCTGAGAGCACCTGGGTGAGTGGACTCTGTGGTAATCAAAGGTTTGCCTACAGGCCTGGAGAAGCTGAGCTCCCCAGGCACCAGTGGCCTCCCTCTGTCTAAAAAGAGGAGCAAGCACTACACTTGGGCACTTGCCTCCCCCGAAGCCTGGAGGGAAAGGTGGGCAGGGTGAAATGCTGCAGGTCGCAGGATGGGGAGAACTTGCCAGGCAGCAGAGTGTGCGGGGAGGGCTGCTCTGCACAAGCAAAGGCCCACAGAGCCCCGCGGCTGGGGCCGAGGAGAGGAGTTGCCAGGTATTTAGATGTGGGTCTCTAGACAAGTGACAGAAATAGACCAAGTGCTTATCTGCATGTAGCTCCACATGTGATTTGATTCACATACGCTTGCTTAACGCTCAGATGCACCAGAATCCCCGTTTCTCCTCCACTGCCATCCTGGCTTCCCCCTGGGAGTCATGTCCCCTGGCATACCCAGCCTGCAGCCTGAGAGCCGAACTCAGTCAAGATGTTAGATGCTGGGCAGAAGAGGCCAGCAGCCCCTGTGGGCTTTGCTGAGCTCTGGCAGCTCAAGGTTTGCCAGAGCAGCTGGAGTAGGGCAGAGGGGAAGGGGGCTACACTCAAGGGCTAGGTCTCTCTGACCCTACTGCCAGGCCCGGAACTCCCCCTGCCAGATTCTGTCCACCCGAGAGAAGCAGCAAGCTCTCCAGGTCACTCAGAAAGACAGGGGCCCAAAAATTGGGAGTGGTTGCCTGTACCCCGGGAAGAGAAGAGGAAAGGACTGGACTGGGCTGCTGCCTCCTTCTGGGGAAGGGAGGGATTCTGAGAAAGCCCCTAGTCAGTCACTGTCAAGGGGAAACCAGCACCCTCAGGGAGAGGGGTTTGCCAGGAGGGGGAAATCGGAGCCCAGGTGGACAGGGTCAGATAAACCTAACATATCCAAAATGAGGAGGGCCCGGGGAAGGCCTCTAGAAGGAAGAGGCTGCAAGTCCCTGGGGAAGATGGAATCTGAGAAGAGAGGGGCTGTGCCCTGGGCCCTAGAGAAGAGGCTGGCACTCCCGCAGGACTCAGCCAAGGTCAGTGCCCTACTCCGTGGACAGCTGACTCTCCTCCAAGACCTGCAAGAGATGAGGTAAGTGCACAGGGTGGGGAGGATCCCGGGGGAGAGGGAAGAGGAGTCCCAGTCCACTGATTTGCTTCTCTGCCTGAAGTCCCCCCATTAGCCCATTATTCTTTTTTTCTTTTTTTTTTTTTTTTTTTTTGTCTTTTTAGGGCCACATCCATGGCATATGGAAGTTCCCAGGCTAGGGGTGGAATTGGAGCTGTAGCTGCCAGCCTACAGCCACAGAAATGCCAGATCTGAGGCTCATCTGAGACCTACACCATAGCTCATGGCAACACCGGATCCTTAACCCACTGAGCAGTGCCAGGGATCAAACCTGCGTCCTCATGAATACTAGTCAGAATCGTTTCTGCTGAGCCACGAAGGGAACTCCAGCCCATTATTCCTTTGTGTTTCCTGAGCACCCAGCACAAAGCCTGGAGCCCAGGGAAGAGCTAGGGGCAGAATTAGGTTTGTTGAGTTGACTTGAATTTAAGTGAATTAAGTTTAAAGTTTTGAATCTCCTAGTTTAAATACAATTCCCTGAGACATTCTCACTCCAGGGAGAGTTAATAAATTTGAGCCTTCCTTCAGTGATAGCTTCTGGAAGGAGGAGGCATTTTGATGGGATTCTTGGAGTACAACCAAAATCAGGCCCAGTTGGAGGGAGCAGGGGTGGGGGTAGAGGGGAGCAGTCCTTAACTTCATTTTACTCACCTTCGGCCTCCCAGCATCCCACTCTAATCCTCTGGAGTTACCTATGAAGCCCTGTCATGAGAGGAGGGTGGCTTCAGGTTGGATGCTATGGCTGCAGCCCAACCCCCTTACTCCCTCCCCCACATCAAGATGCTTGAGGATGGGACTATGGGAAGAGAAAGAGGGGCCAAGGACCAAAAGCAGAGCCCAGGGAGCCTGGGTTTAAGAATGGACAGCTTTAGGGAGATGCTTCTCTGAGCTAAAACTGTCTCAGGATCCAGGAAGAAGGTTTAGGGTAAGAAGACCAGCCCCCAAGAAGAGGCCCTATGAATGGTACCTGTTCTCCACCCAGGTGCTGCCTTAGGGGATTATGGGAAATGATTAAGCAGTTTGGGTGTAATAATAAAGGATAATGAATTTTCTCCCTTGGTTTCCATCCTGCACTAGGGATGCAGCTGCTCACATGGCCTCAAGAGCCCAGGTCTTCTACCTACCTGTGGGCACCAAGCATCATTTCTTAGAGCTGGCCCAGATCCTGAGCCTACTGCAGAAGGACCTTCGGGGTCCAGCGGTGAGAGGGAAGGAAGGGGTACCATGGGGCTCAGCCCCGCTTTTTCCAGCACTTCTGTAGCCCCAGACCCCTCCTGCCTTGCCCCTGCCCTCCCAACAGGAACACCTGTGTCTGTGTGTGCATGCAAGAACACGGATCACATCCTCCCTCTGCCGTCTCTGCTTTCTGGAGAGTCCCACAGACTCTCAGTACTAGCAGAGCCCTGGAAACCACTTGGTCCAACTCCCACAATAACCAGAACACAAATGGGAATAGGTTGTACCCAAGAGCGTTCAAAGCTCGGTGAAGGCTGCTCTTCCCTACCCCTGCCCCATCTTTCTCTTTCCCTTGCCCTCTCCATCACACCAGTCTTTTGCTCTCTAATTCTCTTATCTCTAGAGCCTTCAGCCTCCCAATGATCCCAGATGGACCCATGGGAGCTGGTGTGGGGGAGGCAGTTTTGTCCCCTGCCCCCTCTACAAGTTCTGTGGATAAGAGCCAGGGTAGTCCAAGCCTGGGAAACAGAGCCCACAATGACCTAGATTCCAGGTCCCCCTCCCTCCTTCTGGATAAGAAGCTGACCTGGGATCTTAGAATATCCCCTTTCAGAAAGCGGCAGCCAAGGACCCCCGCCCACCTGGCTGGCCCCCAGGGATTTTCTCGTGCCTTCGGCCTGGCATCTTCCTGTTCTTCCTCCTCGTCCAGACTGTAGGCTTCTTCTGCTACGTACACTTCAGGTGGGCCTTCCCGTGGGCAGGACTTCCCACATCTACTTGGCATTTCTTGGGTCTGGGTCATAGTCATTGGGGCATTGAGGCCTGTGGTAGGGGTGCCTGTCTAGTCCACCGGTTGGCAAGGAGCAGTACCCAAGTTAGGATCCATTTTTTTTTTTCATTAGAGACTACTGACTACCTGCTCAGCCACTGGTCCCATCTCGGTCCTGCCCTCACAGAACTCACTCTCTAAAGTGAGAAACTGACAAGTAAATGACAGTCACATCCTTTGTGGTCAGTGTCATGATGGCAGGAAGCTCAGGGGCTATAAGAATGCAGGAAACAGCACCTGATTCAGCTAGGGGAGATCAGGGAATCACCTGGAAGGGATATTTGATATGGGTCATCAAGGCAACTAGGAACTTTCCAGCCTGACAAGATAAGTCAGGATGATACAGAAGGAAGAGCATGAGAAAAGGCATGGAAGCATGAGAAAAAACAAACAAACAAAAAAACCAGAATAGTTTGGAGAAAAAGTAGCAAGTTCAGTACTCTTAGGCAAAGGGTGGAACCAGTTTTTGAAACTTGGCAAAGAGAATTTAAAAGGTTGGTGGGCAGAGTTCCCATCATGGCACAATGGAAACGAATCCAACTAGAAACCATAAGGTTGTGGGTTTGATCCCTGGCCTTGCTCAGTGGGTTAAGGATCTGGCATTGCTGTGAGCTACGGTGTAGGTTGCAGATGCTGCTCGGATTTGGTGTTGCTGTGGCTGTGGTGTAGGTTGGCAGCTGTAGCTCTGATTTGACCCCTAGCCTGGGAACCTCCATATGCTGCCACTGCGGCCCTAAAAGGACAAAAGACCAAAAAAAAAAAAATTAAAAAAAGGTTGGAGGGAGGTCACATTTCTGCTTGAAGAGTGTTTGTAGATGAATGGAACATTTAGAAATACTAAGGTGTGCTAAGGAGCTCAGAAATAGGACAGTCCTTGTTGGTGGAATTTCAAGACAAGAAGAATCAGTATGGGCTGGGATGGTCCTAGAGGAGGACCAAAATGCACTGAGTTTTAAAAGCAGAGTGGGAGAGGGAATGACCTGCAGTTGTGGAGAACAGCAAAGGTATGTGGTGGAAATGATGACAGGCTTATGTGTTACACAGGGATGTTATGCTGGCCATAAGGCTGGAGCTACCTGCACAGACCTTGAATGCTAGAGGAAAGTGTGGTCCTGATGGAGCAGGTCAAGGCAGCTATAGAAGTCCCAGAGGAGGGGGTGCTGTGGTGCAGTGTGTAGGGAGATGAGTATAGCAGGTGTAGAGTGTCTAGTCTCAAAAACCCAGATCTGAGAAGCTCAAGTAAATTTCTTCTCTTCCTAGCAGCAAGCAGGAGCTGGACAAGAACCTTCAGGACTATCTGTCCACAGGCAGCCTTCCTCTGAGTCCAGCACCACAAATCTCTAGGGCTCTGGGTGCTCTGAGACGGCAGCCCCTCTACCCCAACATACATGCATGACCTGCCTCAAAGACCTGAAGAAAATGTCCACGACTCGAAACTAAGAAATCGATATATGCCTGGAGGATGGAGGGCTTGGCCAGTTTCTCTCCCTCTGGGTACCCACTTCCTATCCACACCTTAGTTTTCAGAGGCTCCAACCTTATTAAAAGTGATTTCCCTCTCCCCATGCTTTAATATACTCATTTACCTTCCAGCTTTCCCTTAATCTCTCTGAAGACTTCCATCTCTTTCAGATAATAGCTAGGAGTGAGGTCCAAACAGGCAAAGAGGCCAAGGGCTGGCTTGACTTCCAGAAGACAGTCCTTGATACTCCACAGGCCCTGAGCCCTGGGCTGTGGTGGGAGACGGAGTCACAGCTGTGTATAATTCTGTCCCCACATTTATCCAGAACAAAGAGTGGTCCAGGTGCCTTTCCTGGTCCTGCCCAGCCAGCATCACCAGGAACAGCTATTTCTCCCTGCTTCTTATAGCTCCAGGGGTCAGCAGGGCAGGCGCACAATTAAGAACTCTGAGAGGCAACCCATGGAGCCGTAATTGGGATTCCCGCTCTGCTTCCCTTTCCCAGCTGCTGGAGCAGCGGGTCGAAGAGGAGGTTGGGGTAGGGCCCGGGGCTATTCGCTATTCGCATCTCTCAGTGAAATCCTGGTTATTAGCGACCCGGGGGAGGAGGAACTAGGGGGAGAGTAGGAAATAGGGTTCTGGGCGCGTAAAAGCGCAGCTCATTCCCCTGGAGAGCGAGCCCCCCACCCCCCACATCGCGGCAGGCCCCAATCCGCTGTGGCCAGCGGAGCTTGGCATTGAAGGAGGGACGTGGGGGAGGCGGGAGTGAAGAGCGTGCACGTGGTCCAGCCTTCTCAGCCCCGTGCATGCCCCCCGCCCCCTGTGAGGAGGGGTTTGGGGAGGTGGAGGCGGGCCCGGGCAGGGGCGGGCGGTGGGCGGTGCAGAACGTGGGGCGCCTGCCTGCGGCGGGAGCTGTCCCCGAGACCTAGTGCTGAAGTAGGCGCGGACGTGCCTGGGTGCCCGGCGCGTGGTACCCAGCGCCCGGGGCCAGCGAAGACCATGGCGTTTATGGTGAAGACCATGGTGGGCGGCCAGCTGAAGAACCTCACTGGGAGCCTAGGGGGCGGCGAGGACAAGGGGGACGGGGACAAGTCGGCCGCCGAAGCGCAGGGCATGAGCCGAGAGGAGTATGAAGAGTATCAGAAGCAACTGGTGGAAGAGAAGTGAGTGGCTCCAACGACCCTCCCCATCCTAACCCCTAATGAACCGCCCTGCCCACGCTTAGGGGAGTCTCAGACCCCGAGCCTCTCCCCTACTTTTCTAGACGCAATAAGAAACTGGGAGGTGCCCTCTAGGCTGCCCCCAGAGCCACCCCATCTCAAACCCAGAAACCCTGCTCCACTTTCGCCTTCGGGTCCAGGGAGTGGGGGAAGGGGCGATAGGGCCCTGGGACGAGGTGGGGGCACGTGCATTTCTGACGAAATAAGTAATCCCTTAATCCGATCTGGTCCCAGCCGTCTGTGTCTTCCAACTGGAGCTCCTCAGAGCCTGAAACTCTGAGAAAAGCGGTGCAGCTGAGGGGGAAACCAGTTGTGGAAACAGATCCTGAGATGGAGGCACTCACAGATATTGAGGGTACTTGTGTGAGGACAATGCTGGACAAAAAGGCAGCTGGGGTGGAATCAAGGGCTGAACTCTAGAGCTAGGCTGCTTGGGTCAGGTCCCAGCTTTGCTTCTTTTTAGAAGGGTGACTTTAGGCAAGTTACTTAATCTTTCTGTGCCTCAGTTTCTTCTTCTGTAAAATGAGGATGGTAATCATAAAAAGTGCCTTATATTTTTTTGAGGGATAAACTTTAATGCACATAAACCACTTAGTGGAGCTCCTGGTACATGGTAAATCATTGAATATTAGCTCTTATTATATCACTTAGTCGTAATAACAGTTTTGTGAGTTGCAAAATCTTACCCCCATTTTACAAAAGAGGAAGGTAAGTGACCTACTCAAAGACGTACCAAAAGTGGTACGGAAGTGGAGCCAGGACTCGGACTCATGTCTGTCCTGAATACTTCCCCTCACAAGACACAATCTGTCAAGGAGGGAAAAAGACCCAGTCAGAGGCCACAAGGGACATATATTAGGGTCTGCAGAGAGAGCCAGACAGAGTGACGCCCCTGCCCCAATAGCTCCGTCTAGTAACGGGTGTGGAGGTGATAAAGTGCTCTGTGATAGGGGAGAGGTGGCAAAGATTGCAGCAGATCAGAGCACCAAGTACCCAGCACACAGGCCAGCAGGTGGAAGCATTGTTAACCTTGGCCAGGACGCAGAGACCCTTCCAGCCCCTTCCTCTCAGCCCCCACCCATTCTCTCAGCCCTGTCCATGATTCTGGCCCTCGTGCCCCCGCAGGATGGAGCGGGATGCACAGTTCACTCAGAGGAAGGCAGAACGGGCCACGCTGCGGAGCCACTTTCGAGACAAATACCGGCTGCCCAAGGTAAGCTTAGGGGCTGGGGCTGCAAGGAACATCCAGGACCCTGAGCTCTGGGCTGCAGACTCCTCTGCAACTCTCGAGGAGGGTTTGACGAAATCCTGATACTCTCACTCATTCATTCATTTAGTTTAATGCTGGGCACTCAGAAGTAGTCTAGTCCTTCTGGAGCCAGTCCAGGCCCCTTCTCAGAGTCAGGCCTAGACAGGCGAGAAGTTGGAAGGCAGTATACTTTATGCAGGGGTAAAATCTCTTGGACTTTGAACACTTAGGGAGGGGAGCAGATGGGGAGAAGGCAGTACTGTGGGCCAGGCACTTGACCTTCACACTCTTACATAACCCCACAGTAATTCTACCACATAACTATTACCCACATCTGGAAATAAGGAAACTGAGCCTCAGTGAGATTAAGGGACTTGGTTAAGGTCACACAGCCAGCAAGTGATGGAACTGGGATCAGACCTCAAGCCTGGGCGTGCTGAGCCTGCACTTGCTCCAGGACCCCTGGCTGCCTTCTAGAGTATGGAGTCTCTCTGTAGAGAGCAAAGTACCCCCTCAGTTGGCTGAGTAGCCATAAGGATGCTTCCCTGGGCACTGCAGCACCAGATGGGCATGTAAGTGTTCTACTCCTGCTGCCTAAGGAGGGAACTGAAGAACAAGCTACTCCCAGTGCCCATAATCATGCTAGACTCTGAGGAGAAACAGAAGTACGGGCTACAGTACACCTGACCTTGATCTTCCACTTGAATTGGAAGATCCGATATGTGAACATCACATTTACCCATTCAACAAATGTTTGCTGAGCCCTTGATGGCCTCTAACTCCCTACGGGGCATTAGTCTTTTGAAAGGCTCTCAAAGTGAGAGTTAAATCCAGCTAGGAATGGAGTCAATCCTCAAATGCTTGCACTAAGTATATAAGGGACACAACTCCTGCCATCAGGGAACTCTGAGTCCAGTAGGAGAGAAAAGACTTGGCTGTAACTGAGCAAGATATAAAGTAGAAAGCCCCAGGGCCCCCAAAGAGACAGGGAGGTGCAATGACAATCAGCAGGTAGGTGCTGCACAAAAAAGGCACAGATGTCAGAATCAGGGACATAGGTTGAAATCTAGCTCCCCCACTTCCTAGTTGTGTGACTTTAGGCAAGGTACTTAAGCTATCTGAGCCTCAATTTCCTTTTTTTGTAAAATGGAGAAAACAACATCTACCTCACAGGGTTGTTTTGAGAATCACAAGCACTCAGCTCAATGTCAGCCATGTAATAGGTGTTTGACAAATGGAACCCATCACTGCGATTAGTAACATCCTTCAGGACAGTTAACGACAGTCAACACACAACTTGGCTGACTCAGTCTGACGCCCAGGTACTTTCGTGTTGTCATCACTCACTATGCTGCTGTCTTACCTTCAGTATCTCAGAGTGAAGTAAGCCGGCGGACAAGTGCAAGGTCTCCATATTCAAGTGGCAAAAGCTCGATCCTGGGATGGGGGACGGGGACTGAGCGTACTGAAATACGGAACTCCAGAATCTAGGGGCCTGGGACCCAGTCCAGACCTCCTCCTTGTCCCTCGACTCTGAGTTCCCACAGACCTCCAACCCCACCCCACCCCTTTCCTTCTTCCCTTCAGAACGAGACAGATGAGAGCCAGATCCAGATGGCAGGTGGAGACGTGGAGCTGCCCCGGGAGCTGGCCAAGATGATTGAGGAGGACACAGAGGAGGAGGAGGAGAGGGCCTCGGTCCTTGGACAGCTGGCCAGCCTCCCTGGCCTGGACCTTGGCTCACTCAAGGACAAGGCCCAGACCACACTGGGGGACCTCAAGCAATCAGCTGAGAAGTGCCATGTCATGTGACTACATCCCCTGGGGTGACCAGAGGGCTGGGCCCACATAAGCACTAAAAGCATGTCTCACATTCCAGGGTCCCATATCCCATCTTGGCTTTTTTCCCTGCCCCACACCAGCCCCTTCTCATCCATGGCTCAAGTCTGCCTTCCACACTCTCTCTCCACAGGGAGAAAAGTCCCCATTCCTTGCCCTACCCTTCAGGACCCACCCTCCCTACTCTGCCTGGGGAAGCCTCCTAAGATTGTGAGAATAGGCCTGACCCTCTCTGGCCATGGTCCCAAGTTTCTGCACACAGGAACACCTGTAGAGGAATACACAGAGGGACACAGAAACCCTGGCAGGTGTAGAGGCATATGCCTCAGATGCATCCTGGCACACACAGACGCAAACACAGGCCAGCTCCTGAGTGCCTATCCCCTCTAGACATCAACACTCAGATATGCTTAGAGGGGGCTTTAGGCAGACACCCTCAGCAGGCAGGAGGCCTAAATACAAGTCTCCACATTTATTCTCCTCAAAACCCACTGCCCTTTCTGGGTCTCATTTCATCATCTATAAAATGGGGATGGACTGGGTGATTTCTAAGACTTTCTAAATTGGCCCTTTCTGGCCCCTTGGAGTCAAACCCACACTCCTCCTTGGGCAAGGCAGCAGCTGCAGCCATGGCCTCAAGTGGCTGCCACTGTGGGCTCTGGCTCTTGGAAGCTGAGCAATGCTATGTGAGGGGCCTACTTCCAAGGATGAAGCTGGCACTGAACAGTAGCCCAGGCAGCTCCAGGCCTTCTCTGGGCCTAGGGCCCAGCCAATTTCTGTTCTGTTCCTGTAGTTCTATCTCTGGATTCCATAGCTGGATTTCCTCTCTCAACTCAGTGAAAAATAAAAATTCCAAATGACCTGCCTATTCTCCCAGTTCTTACTGGCCTCCAGGAGTCTTGTGTTTCCCAGGCCCCTAACCCGGCCCTTGGAGGGGTGTCCTCTCCCTCCTCAGCCGTAGCTTCGTAGGAGTTCCAGCCCCTGTAAGATATCCAAGCTCTACTCTCAGGGCCCTGGGTAAGTGCAGGGTCCTAGTATTAGTCGAATGAGCATCAGTTCAGTCTGCAGCCAGATGAAACAGATCTGGGCTTTGGGGAGGATGTGGGAGCCAGCTGGATGGGCTGCAGTTGGGAAAGGCAGGGCCTCTGGGTCATTACCTGAAACTGAAGGAGGTGCCAAGGCTCAACTATGGCTCTTTCTGTTACCTGTGCCTATATGCCTCTCTGCAGCTTGCAAATGGAGGGTGTAACAAAAAGAAGGCAGAGCAACTGTTTCCAGCCCTGGCACTGCTGTGTGATTTCTGAGCAGGTCTCTTTCCCTCCCTGAGCCTGTTTTTCTTGCTGTGAAATGGAGAGTCCCTCCCTCAATAACAATAATACATTTCAAAAGGTGACCATCTGTAAAGTCCTTGGCATATGACACCATATCAATCAGTAGTAACTCATTCTTTAAAAGGAAAGTGAAGAGTCCAAATTTCATCCTGCTTACCACTGGGAAGCGGGGAGGTCCAGGAGACCAATCAGGAGGCTCCACAAGCAGGCCATCCCAGGGGCCTGAGAGGAACAAGGTGCTATAGGCCGACCCTGATGTCCCCGCTTGGCACCAGCCTGTGGAGAAGCCAGCCAAGATTTACAGGTGGAACAGCCATCTAAGGGTTTGGTTTCAAGGGCGAAGCTTCCATTAGGCCTCCCTTTTTTTTTTAAGGGCTGTACCCACAGCATATGGAGGTTCCCATGCTAGGGGTCGAATTGGAGCTACAGCTGCTGGCCTACACCACAGCCACAGCAACGTCAGAACCTCAACCCACTGAGCAAGGCCAGGGATTGAACCCGCAATCCCATGGTTCCTAGTCAGATTCGTTTCCACTGAGCCGTGATGGGAACTCCAAGCCTCCTTTTTAAAATAAAAACAAGGAACATATAACCTGGGCCATAGGTAATGTTGGGAGGGACAAGTGGAAGAGAAAGAGAGGATGAGGAGTTTGGAGGGTTAAGGGTGGCAAGGGACGAAGGCCTAGGATCTGGGCAGTGCTGCTCAGGCTGTCGTGCCAGGCCTTCTCTCTTAAGCATCCCTGGGGCAAGGGGCCTGGGCCTCTGAGCTGCTCCTAAGCAGCCCACACCCCCATCCCTGGGGGTGGTCACTGGACAAAAACCCCTCCTGACCTTCCTGGAGCTGGAGGAGACCAAGTTCCAGCCCTGGGCTGTGCAGAAGGGAGCACGGGCCTCAGCAGCGTCAGCAGCAAGACCCACGTCAGCACTCCGCCCTCCAGGGGCCTCCTGCCTAATGGGATTGGACAGACCCCTTTCCCCTCAGTGGTTTGCAAGACCAAGAGCAAAAGAGGCAGGGATGTGGGCCGTGGGAAGGCTGGAGGGTTAGCACTCACTAAACCCTCACAAAATGGGCTGCTTGGGGCCTGAGGTCAGGGAGGGGGAGGGGGCTGAGCCCCCACACTGATTACTTCCTCACAGCCTGAGAACCCTAAGAAGCTTTGACCTGTCTGCACATCCCTGGAATCGAGACGGGGATGAGGCTCTGTGGGAGAAGGAGCTGGCTCTGGGGCTCAGGCAGAGATGGGCAAGAAGGGCAGGCTGAGGGGCCCCCAAGTTCTGCTGGCCTCACCTGCCTCCCCCTTCCTTCCTCTGCTCTCTAGGCTTCTCTGTCAGTCCATGTCCCCTCATCTGTGTGCCCCACCCTCTGTCTCATTCCTGGCTCCTATGTGTCCTACCCCGACGCCCTCAGTGTGGGGCAGGCCTGCCCCACTGCCAGCCCTATTACTAGACCTATGCTCTGGAGTTCCCATTGTGGCACAGTGGAAATGAATGCGACCAGGAACCATGAGGTTGCAGGTTCGATCCCTGGCCTCTCTCAGTGGGTTAAGGATCCAGCATTGCTGTGAGCTGTGGCGTAGGCGGGCAGCTGTAGCTCTGATTCGACCCCTAGCCTGGGAACCTCCATAGGCTGCAGGTGCAGCCCTGAAAAGCAAAAAAAGAGCAATGCTCTCCTCCTATCCTGCTTCACGCCCATTCAGACAACCACTTTCTCCAAGGCTAGTCCACCCTCCTGGTGTGATGTGAGGGCCACAGAGAAAGGCACTTACCACCAAAACTTGCCCTTCCGGACCGATTATATAAAGTCCCATCGTTTAGGGCACCAAGACTTTAGAGAAGGCCACTGCCTCTCCAGGCCCTTCCTCCTGTTCTTCTCTCCTTTCCTCCTTCTCGCCCTGAGAGTAGCCAGAGGATACAGGAAATGTTGAAAGGTCATGAGACGGCCCTCCAGCCCCCTTTGACTCTTTCAGGCCGCCCTGTACACTTTCAATCTCACCCTCAGGTTTTCTGGCCCCAGAAACAGGGAATTTCAGGGAGGTTGGTGACAAGCCCTGGCTCCTGCACAGCTCAAGTCCCCTTCTGCCTTCCATCCCCCCAGATGGCTCAGACCTGGTTCCCAGAGGAAAAAGGGGTGCAGAGAGAGCAAATGACTCTCCGGAGGCCAGTCAGTCTCCAGGGAGAAGTCTGGGAGGGCAGTGATGGGTTAGTTCTGAGGATTCCCCCTTCCCCCAACAGCCAGATGGTCCCTCCTCAAACACGGGAGGCCCTGGCAGGGCAGGGGCTGGGACATCTGGGGGAATGTCTGTTGGCTGAGCCTGAGCTGCTGGCAGTGCCTATTGACCCAGCTGACTCCTGAGGCTGGCTTGGGGGTGGGGAGCCCAAAGCCTGCTGCCCTGCCTCCCACCAGGTGCCTGCCAGACATCACTGTTCCCGGAATCCGTGTGAGGCTCAGAACAGGGGAGCCAGGATGGGCTGGGTCCAGGAGAAGAGTAATGTTGAAGCTGCCTTTCCTTTATTTAGCGAGAACTGTGCCTGTATGATCCTGAGTGTAAGTCTGCATGGGGTCTACAGGGCTTGTGATCTTGTATGTAGCTTTCAGTGTTTTTGTGCCTGTGGCCCATGGCCTATGTCTGTGTATCTATGGGATTTCCACCATACAGGTGTGGGTGTGTTACTCTTGGGAAAGTGGTCCTTGATGTCCTCCCTTCCCTCATGCCCTAGCCTCAAGGTCAGGGAGGGGTAAGATGGCAGCTGGCCTCTGAGGATAAGGATCCTTCTATTTTAATTTTTTTTATCTTTTTATTTTCTGTCTTTTTAGGGCAGCATCACGGCATATGGAGGTTCCCAGGCTAGGGGTCCAATTGGAGCTACAGCTGCTGGCCTATGCCACAACCACAGCCACATCAGATCCAAGCCATGTCTGCGACCTACACCACAGCTCGTGGCAACACCAGATCCTTAAACCACTGAGCAAGGTGGCTAAGCCACGCTGAGAACTCCGACAAGGGCCCTTCTAAATGACCTCCTATCAGGAATCAAGTTTTGGAGTTCCTGGTGTGGCTCAGTGGAAACAAATCCAACTAGTAACTGTGAGGTTGCAGGTTCGATCCATGGCCTTGCCCAGTGGGTTAAGGATCTAGTATTGCCGTGAGCTGTGCTGTAGGTTGCAGACACAGCTGCGATCCCACATTGCTATGGCTGTGGCGTAGGGCGGCAGCTGTAGCTTGATTCCCCTAGAGTGGGAACTTCCACATGCCTCAGGTGTGGCCCTAAAAAGAAAAAAAAGGGGGGAGTTCCCGTCGTGGCTCCGGGGTTAACGAATCTGACTAGGAACCATGAGGTTTCGGGTTCTATCCCTGGCCTTGCTCAGTGGGTTAAGGATCCCACGTTGCTGTGGCTCTGGTGTGGGCTGGCAGCTACAGCTCCGATTAGACCCCTAGCCTGGGAACCTCCATAGGCCTCGAAAGAGCGGCCCTAGAAAAGGCAAAAAGACAAAAAGACAAAAAAAAAAAAAAAAAAGGAACCAAGTTTCTGTACCCTAGGGTTAGGCCCCTGGGAGACAGAGGGTCCAGGCTCCAGGCTCAGGTGCTGCTTCCCCAGCTTGGCCCAGTGCTGGCTCGGCTAGGGGACTTAGGGGAGCGGGGAGGACAGGGCAGGGTGAGGCACTCAGACGCTGGGGTTTGGGGGCTGTCTTCCTGCACTTTGAAAGTGTCTTAGGCACTTTCAAAGTGTTAACGGTGAGAGGTGGAAAAAACTCGCTTCTAGGAGAAAACTGTATTTAACAAGCACATTAGTAATTTCCCATAGGCCTCTGTCATTTGAAAAAAATTCTAGGGAGCCCCACCTCCTCTGGCTGGCCTGCCTCCCTCCCTGGCAAGTGGATTAGACACAGGACCAGCCTGAAGGGTATCTCAATGTTTTATCCAGGGAGGGCCCTTCTCCAGGGCCTCCTCCTCTGGCTTCTTCTGTACCCAGTCCCCCCAAGGGGGCTCATGCCCTTCCATATCCACATGTATAATAACTTCAGGCCTCTGTTCTCAGAGAACCAATGCCGATATTACAAACAACTGGGCCCTGTGGGCCAGTCCTCCATCCCACCATGCTTCTATTCAATTAGTCTTTCACAAACCCCATCCTTCCTAATTCCCACTCTCCCTCCCACTTAGTCTTCTCCATTCACCCACCCATGGGCCCCTTCATCCCCCTCCTCCCTTCCTCTATTTTACTCACTGAAGCTTTTAAGTCCAGCCCATTCCCAGAGAAATCTGAGCGCATTCTTCTGTCTAGATTTGAAAATAACATTTTATCGAAATCTTACTATGCGTCAGGCTCCTGTACAGTGACTAACTTAATCCTTACATATTGCCACGGCACATGGCATCTTCATCTCATTTTACCAAGAAACAGGCTAATCAATGGGTCCCAAGCTTCAGGGCCAAATGGCAGGGCCAGGATTTTAGCCTTGCCTCCTGCCCTCTGGGCCCCTGCTCTACACTGCCTCCCAATGTCAGGCCAAGGGCTTCAGGGAAATTAGGTCCCTCCTAGGGTTTCCTTCCCTGTACAGCAGCCCTTCAGTGTCTGCATGGAAGGCTGAGCAGCTAGGGAACTCCTGCCTTGGCGGCTGCCCAGGGAGTGAGCTGCCTCTCCCTTAAGTCCCCAGAGATGCTCCTGAGTACCATTCAGACCAAGACCTGGGGAAGGGGGCTGCTGGAAACCACCCCAACTTGGGGGTCCTGGGGGGCTGCACATGAGCACAGATACCCTAGAAGATGTCCTTTCCCCAGTCCAGCTCACTGGCCAGAGTAAGAGGGGTGGGCCGGGGATCCTGTCTTGGGTAAGTAAGCATACAGGGCAGAGCTCAGAAGTTTGCCAGGATTGCATTCCTGCCATTGAGCCCTCCTCCACATGCAGATAGGGTCTTGGCTGGGCCCCTGGATCCCCTCAAGGCTGAGGGCAGGAGGAGACGTGACTCTCACTCCCTACCACCTTGTGGCCTCCCCCAGGTCACCTGGCTTTTTCTGGGGCCCCTCTAGCTCCAGCCTGTGAACAGGGACTACCTCACCTGTTTTTTTTCCCAGGGCAAGAAGAGAAGAACACATTCAGAAAATAATTTAATAGAAAAACAATGAATTACATTCTTTACACCCAGCCTCCTAGAGGGAACGCAGACACTCTCCTAAAGAAAGGAGGCATTTAAGGGCAGTGGGATTAGAAACCACTAACACCTTCTCTGATTTTTTAGAAAAGAAACCTCCAAGTAACTATGGGTATGCATGTTCTTTCCAGATTAAAGTCACTTTGTTCTCCTAAAAGCCCATGTGGGATCCTAGGAAGATATTGGCAGACCTACTGGAGAGATGGGGTCAGGCCCAGAAAGGGGAAGGAGCCTGTCCAGGGTCACACGCTGGAATAGTGGCAGTGTCAGACTTAGAACCAGCTATCCTGGATCACTGGGTCCCCCACAGCTTGATGGGCCAGGAAGTCCCCATGCCTCTCTCTCCCAGGCCAGGACCAGCTCTGGGGCCAGTAGGGGCGTTCCCCAAAGAGGGACGGAGGTGGGAAGGATGAGGATTGAGGACCCCTCCCCTTGTACCCCCTGGGCCAGGGCAAGAACAAGGCATGGGTTTCTCATATTTGCTCCACTTCTACAGAGGATATTATTTTCATGCATGAAGGAGTATCTTAAAATATTGAGAAAGTGGGCAGGGGTCAGTTTCCAGGAAGACTGGTGAGTTCTGCGGGGCTGAGTGCATATGTGGGATGGGTGGTCCCTGAGGGGTCTTCGGCCCCATTCCAGTGCAAGGAGGGAGGTGAGCTGCAATAAGGGCTCTCAGGAAGGACAGGGGTGGCCACAGGGCAGAGACTGCCCCGTGCCCTCTGCTCAGAGCAAAAACAGAAACCAACAGGTTCAGGGCACAGCAACCACCAAATAACAAAAGTCACGTGAAAGAAATACTCTTCTCCCAGAGTCCTGCTCCTCTTCCCCTGGGCCGAGGCCCAGTGCTCCCAGCGCACTCCGTGGGCTATCAGACCCTCTAGCCGGTAAAGAGTCTCCCAAGGGGTGCTAGGGATCTGGGGTGTGGGGAGGTCTCAGAGTCGCCCATCCAGGAAGCCTGCTCTGCAGGGCTGCAGAGGGCCACAGTAGGGGTGAGTGCGTCCCCAACTCCCAGTGACCTGTCCAATCATCCTTCAGGGTCACTGCAGAGTGCAAGCTATAGAGGGGAAAGTGGGGAGGGTCAGTTTCAGGTCTCTGGCCAAAGAGGCAGAATCCGGGGCTGCTTCAGCCCTCATCCCTCCTTGGGTGGAAGGTCAGACCCCAGGGCAGGACTCACAGCTACGAACAGACTCCAACAGCCCCTCTTTGTCCAGGGTCTCAGCTTCCCAGCGAGACTCCCTCATCTGTGGAACATAAAGGACACAGATAGCGATGGAGCAGTCTTCAGACAGAGACGAGAGGGATACACACAGATTGAGGAGCAGAACCCAAACGGCTTCGCCCCAGTGAGGGCCCCCACGTGCCCACCTTGACCTGCTCCTTCAGGTATTCAGCTCGAGCCATGAGGTTCTGAACCTGTCAAGGGAAGACATGCCCGTGGGTGTGAGGCGATGAAGGGCCTTCAAATTGAGCTCCTCCTCACTCCTGATGCTCTCCACAATCCTCTGCCTCATTAGAACAACCTGCCACTGAACCCTCATCCGCTCCCTCCTCCAGGAAGCCGTCTGACTGCAGCGGACCAGCTGACTTTCTGCTGCCGAGTTCCCAGATTCCGCCTGACTCCTTGGCCTGACCAAGCACCCAAGCCCTGAGGGGGCCACCGACTCAGCAAGTCCCCAGGAGGGCCCCCTAAACTGGAGCAGGTCAAATGGGGAAGAGGAAGGCCCCAACCCTCCCAACCCCAATAGGCACCTCAGTGTGAAGCAACTCCCGCCTCCGGCCTGGGGGCTCCGCTGCAAAGACAGGAAGAGCGCATGGTGAGGGCAGGGCAGGGCAGCCAGGGGCGTGAAGGAATGTGGAGATGGGGTCTCACCTGCCAGCAGCAGCAGCAGCTCCCCCAGGCTGTGCTGGTACAGAACCAGGGCGTCCTGCTCCCCACCGGCCTCTTCTGCCTGCAGCCCCAGGGACACGAGGTCATTTAGGGTCATGACCTGGATTCTCTCTCCCCCACCTGGACCCCTCCCACTGGCTGCAAACCTTGGCCATGGCAGCTGAAGCCACTTCCAGAGCAGCTAGGAGGCGGGGCTTGTCCCGGGCCATCTCTGGAATGAGGGCAAAAGCTCAGGGTGAGAGGAACAACCTGCCTTTTCCTCTCAGGACACCTACCCTGAGGGGTCTGCCTCCCCCTCAGGCTGGAGGAAATTGCTGGGGACCTGGTGGTCAGCCAGAATTGGGGCCTACCTTTAAGCAGGTCTCGGGCAGAGGTTTCCTGCCTCAACAGGGCCCGATTGGAGGAGGAGACGATGGCCTTGAGCTCCTCAGCCCGGGACACGTACTGGCCCACCTGCAGGAAGGCAAGGGGCTGAGGAAGGGCTGTCCCGCCTTGCCTCCCTCGCCAGTACCCACCTCCAGGTTCGCCCTCCGAGTCCTCAGTGACTGCCCCAAGCTGTAACATCAGGGGTCAACAGAGGCTGGCCTGACCCCTTCCCAAGAAGAGAAGTTCCTCTAGGAGAACCAAGCCCCAGAGGCCCTGAGATCCCTCACCCATTTCCTCAGAAGCCTCTCATTCACCTTTGCCTTAATTGCCTCCTTCCGCTGGGCATCCACCTCATCTGCAGAAAAGAAGGGGGTTATATGAGGAGTGTGGGGCAAGGAGAGCCCTGCCCCCACCAAACTCTCTGAAACCCCACAAAGTACTAAAGTCCAAATTTACCCTCTGCCTTGTCTCCCACAAAATTCTGGAAGGAGAGCTGCTTCTAGAATCTATCCACTGCAGCCATGGCTGACCCCACCCCTCCTGGAACAGCCTGGCACTCACAGTGTAGGGCAGGCACGAAGAAGTCCAGAGCCTTGCAGTAGAGAGATAAGGCTGCTGCGGCGTCCCCCTGCTGGTCTTTCTGCACAGCCTGCACCACCAGGGCGGTCTGGGGGACAAGTAGATGGGAGTCATGCCCACCCACCATGCTCACCACGAGGGGGTGATGTCCCATGCCCACTCTGTCTCCTGCTGGGCAAGTCACGTGATCACCACTGAAAGGGGTAGATAAGACCCCCCAACTCGCCCTCAGACCACCTGTCTCTACTCACTGCTCGTGCCAGGCTCTCCCCGCTAGGCATGTGCTCCAGGTCCACCCAGGGGTGGGCAAAAAAATCCTGGAAGGAGATGCGGCGGTTGGGGTCCCGCTCCAGGAGTCGCTGCAGCAGGTCCCGGCAGTCCTGGGAGAGCAGGGGTCGCAGGGGGAGCTGGGGGAGAGGGGTACAGATCACACTGGGCTCCAGCACCTCCAACCCCAGCCTCAGGGGCCTGTCAGGACCACCTTGTAACCCTGTCCTGAGATGCCCCAGATGGATAACATGACCAGTTAGAGTGTCGCAGCCGGTGAAGAGCCAAGCCTCCTCCCCCAGGCTCCTGCTCACGCTTTCGCTGGAACCCATAGCTATCACAGAACCCTGTTTCCAGGTCCTTCTTCCTCTCTGGATTGTGCTCATGGGAAGCCTGGCCCAGGTCTGCTTTGGCCTTCTCCCCAAAGGGGGACTGTAGCAGGCTGTGGGGCAGGCCCTTTGCATCCTGTTGTAGGCTGATCTGAATCCCTGGAACTGAACGGAGCCTGACTTCTAGGCCAGAGTGTACCCCAGATCCATGAAGGTGGCCTGGAGCCCACCCCTCCACCTGCGTAGGCAGCAGTGAGCTCTCCCACCTCAGGGCCCTGACTCCTTCCGCCCCCCCCAAAGTTGCCAAGGCCCTGCTAGATCTACCTCAATAACCCGGTTGCTCCGGATCTTCTCTTCCAGCTCCGAGAACGACCTGGAGGCAAAGGGGGGCTGCCCGAAGAGGGCTTCTGTGGAAGGGAGGCAGAGGGCAGGCTGGGAGGGGACAGGGTCAAGCCTGGTCTGGCCCCTCCTGGGGAGGGGGCCTGGCATCCCTTAGAACAGGGGCCCCAGACCAGGAAAGTCAACCTTCTCATTAAAACCCTTCAGGAGTGCCCCAGAGAGGCCTTGCCTGAGGACACAGTGCAGGCCACCAGGTGGGGGCAAGGGGACAGAGCTCTCACCGTACAGGATGACCCCCACAGACCAGAGGTCCACACGGGCATCGTATTGCCGCTGACACACCATCTCGGGAGCCATGTAGAGCGGGGAGCCACGGAGCACATGCTTCTCATCCCAGGGGGACATGTGCTGGGCAAAACCAAAGTCTGCAGGCAAGAGGGCAGGCAGCAGGGCTGCAGATTCCAGCTGCTTCTGCTCCAGGACTGTACAGGGCTCCAGCACAGGGCTCCTCCCACCCTCTAGACTCACTGGGATTGATCCCACTTCCCTCCTTTGCTCATGCTGTTTCTCTCATTATGTGCCTGGAACACCCTCTCACCTCTTGCTCTAGGGGCATAAATCCTTCCAATCCTGCATAACCCCATCAGTGCCCTTTTTTTTTTTTTTTTTTTTTTTTTTGTCTTTTTGCCTTTTCTAGGGCCACTCCCATGGCATACGGAGGTTCCCAGGCTAGGGGTCTAATCAGAGCTGTAGCCACCGGCCTACACCACAGCCACAGCAACACCAGATCCAAGCCGGGTCTGCGACCTACACCACAGCTCACAGCAACGCTGGATCCTTAACCCACTGAGCGAGGCCAGGGATCAACCTGCAACCTCATGGTTCCTAGTCAGATTCGCTAACCACTGCGCCACGACGGGAACTCCCATCAGCGCCTTTTTAGGATGCCCACCCTAATCATACCAGCAATGAGGATAAGGGCTCACGGGGGTTAGAACCCTCCCTCACTGTCCCACCAAGCTCAGTGGGCCTCTCTGGCCTCCAGCTTCAAGTCAGTTCTTCAAATTTCACCAGAGGCCACAACCAACCCTTCCCCATCTCACATCTTTCAACACTGCCACAGACTGAGTCATAGTCTGAGCCCCAATCCTGGTGACAGAAAAAGTCCTAATCCTGGTCACACTCTGAACTCTGGTCACACACTGAGTCTTAACCCTGACCCCAGAGTGAGCCCTGACCCCACCATGCCACTGCTGGAGTCAAGCATGGGTAGCCCAAGAAAGGCCCTGCCTTTTGGTGACAGGGCCCACCCCTGGATCTCCCAGTCTGTCACTGCTTGATGACTCAACAGAGGCCTCCATGAGAACCAGGGCTGCCGAGTGAACCCAGACAGGAGGAGGCCTCTGCCTACCCACCTTCCAAACCCCCACCCCTGCTGTTCCAGACTCACACCTGCCAATTTAAGGTGAGGCTTCTCCAAGGAGCTCAGCAGAATGTTCTGTGGCTTTAGATCCAGGTGAGAGATGTTCCGTTCATGTAGGAACTGCAGGGCACTAGCTGGGGGGCAGGACCCATGCAGAGAGCCCGGTCAGAGGACCCTATCTCTCACCTCCTCTCATCTTTCCAGGCTTGTCTGTCTTTCCAAGCCTGCACAACCCCAGTTCTGGACTCAATGGTCGACTGAATGCTTTATATATAAGCACCAGGCTCTCATCTCTGCCATGAACTTGTCCCACCCCCCATCCCGAGTGACCTCCTTCCTCCCTTTAGCCCTTCACAAGTCTTTTTCCTCCCGAGATGCCCCAGCCCTTCAGGCCCTTGCTCTTTCCCTTGGCAAAGCACCTGGGTCTTCAGAATGTTCTACGAGGTCCTTATATTATGTTTCAATAGTGGAAGCCTGGACTCCCCACAGATGGGGGTCCTCCCTGTCTTTCTCACAGCATCCTTAAGCCAGAGATGGGCACCTAGGAAGGAGGGGCCCTACAAATCCAAGCTGGGATGAGAGGCAACTGCTAAGAGTGCCAGAGCTCTAAGCCAGGGGCAGGGGTGGGTGAGAGAGCAGAGATCACGGGAAGAGGTTGCAGACTGCATTCAGAGGCTTTTACCCAACTGCTGCATGAAGACCCGAGCCACCTTCTCAGGCAGAATCCTGCGGGTATGGATGAAGCGAGAGAGGTCACCTCCTGCACAGAACTCCATGATGAGGTAGATGTTGTCACTGTCCCACTGTGATGAGAGGCAGAGAGGAGGCTTGGAGAGAGGGTCCTTTCTCCAGCCCTCTTTGGGGGTGGCCCCGCCGCAGGTCCACACCTGGAAGTCCTTCAGCTGCACGATGTGTGGGTGTCGAATGCCCTTGAGGATCTCAATCTCTGTCAGGAGGTTTTCCACAGATGCCTTGTTCAGACTCTTCTTGGCCACACACTTTATGGCTACCACCTCACGAGTGTCCTTCTGTGGGGACAGGAGATTTGAGAGCTCTGCCTTGAGAAAACCAGGGACCATGTGTGGCCAGAAGGGCTCTGGTTCCTCTGGCCCTCTCCCCCTCACTGGGCCTGCCCACTCACACCCGCTCCAGGCTTCCCAGCTGCCCCTTCCCAGGCCAATGAGGCACCCAGATTCTGGAATTTCAGCTTCCCCACAAGCCTGGTGTTCTCTGCTCCACAATCCCTTTCACTGAGTTCTAGGCGCCCCTGCTGAGGAATGCCCTTTCCTGCTCTACACCGCACACTCTGCGTCCTCCGTGGGTCCAGTCTCCTAGAACCCTGCCCCAGACTCCTCCCAGCCCACAGAGACCGGCCCCCCCCCCCCTGTTGTGAGCCTATTCTGGGGCCACTGACACAGAGGCTGCATGGAGGATTCCACCTGTGTCTCCACACAAAATGGGTGTGTGCGCGTGTGTTGGTTTTGAAGGCCTATTTGTGGCGGTCACCTCCCACCCCCTCCACAGAACCTGGGAGGGACAAGGCAGATGTGAGCCCCGAGTGCCTCTCACGCCGTCTCTAACCTCTCCTAGTTTCCGGCCCAGCACCCGGCTCGGCTTGCTCGCCGTCGACTTGCTCTTGCGGGCACGGAGACCAGGCCCTCAGAAGTTCTCGTGCCCCCAGATCCTGCCTTTCACAGAAACCCCGGGGCGCCCCGCACCCACCTTGGCGTAGGCCTTGTACACCGTCGCGTACGTGCCACTGCCCAGGCGCTCGGTGAGGATGAAGCCTTCCAGCCGCGGGGGACCCCAACCTGGCCCTGCCATCCCGACCGCCCCGCGCCAGCCGCCGGGCGCTTCCTGGTTCCCGGCGCAGGGTTCCGGCTGGGAGCCGAGAGGGTAGAGCGCGACGCGGCCGGAGTGGACTCCACACTGCCCCCAGCGCCGCCCGCCGGAAGTGCAGCACGGCGGGCTGGGCGGGGCTCCCCACCCCCCAGATGCTCGTCCAGGGCGTCCGCCCCCACCGGCCCTGGAAATCACATGATCTGCCAGTACGCACAAGACCTACTTGGGCAGGCTGAATAGAAGTGAGCAGGAGCCGGCAGACAGATCACTCGGGGAATTTCATCCAGGTTCAGACAGCATCCTAGAGATCGACCACGGGAAGACAGAGGAGGAGTCCTGCTGCGCAGGTGTGTAAAATGTAGGGAAGATTCCAAGAGGCCCCCTTTCCCCAAGACCAGCAGCTCCGAACGTGAAAGTACTGGTACAAGAAATTACCACCAGGGTGTTCCCATCGTGGCTCAGTGGTTAACAAACCCGACTAGTATCCATGAGGACGTGGATTCAGTCCCCGGCCTCGCTCAATGGGTTAAGGATCCTGCTGTTGCCACCAACTGTGGTGTAGGTTGCAGATGTGGCTCAGATCCTGCATTGCTGTGGCTGTGGTGTAGGCCAGCAGCTATAGCTCCAATTCGACCCCTAGCCTGGGAACCTCCCTATGCCATGGGTGAGGCCCTAAAAAGACAAAAAAAAAAAAAAAAAAAAAAAGAAAGAAAGAAAGAAAGAAAAGAAAGAAAAGAAAAAGAAGGAAAAGAAATTACCACAGAAGAGGCCAAACAGTCTCAGTAAGGGGCTTAGCCCCAGGGGTGAGGGCCTTGGCCTGTCACAGACCAGCCAGGGAGTGGAGTGGCCAGATGCAGCATCTTCACTGTCCCTTCCTGCCTGAGGCTGGCGTGCCTCAGCCCCCACCTACCCTGTGGGCCTCTCCCACTTCCCAAGTCCAGCAGACACGAGGACCAATGTTGTCTGAAAATGTCTTGTTTTATTTAAGGACAAAAATTGAGACATAACATATACATTTTTACATGGAGAAAAAAATACCAGAAAGGAGTTTACAAAACCGTCGTCACTGACATTATCATCCAGTGGCTCTGGGGCTGTATGGGGTGGCATCCTGTGGGCTGCCTGAGATGGGCCCAGGACCTAGAGACCTAAGGCAAGCCAGTTTTTTGAGATGTCCCCTCAGTCCACACACCCACTTGTACCACCTGTGGTGGACACGGTACAGGTTTTAACTCTGAACTACTAGGTACCCATCACAGTGACACATGTCCTGGGAAATCCCCAGGACTAGAAGAAGGTGACCTAGTCTCTACTTGAAGTATGGGAGGAACCCTGGAGGATTAGTCTGGAACTCTCAAAAAGGTGGCTCATCAGTCCAGTCTGAAGGATGCATTTCTGGACTGATTCCCCCTGCCCTCCCTAAGAGTCATACAAGCTAGATATTGCTGATGCGGGGGGTGGGGGGCAAGGTAAAGGGCAGCTGTCCCTCAGGAAGAGAGGAAATCAAAACAAACAGGACCAAAAACAAACCACACCAGAACAGTGCGACCCACTCTCCTAGAAGACTGCCAAAGGCTGGTCAGGACAACTTGGGGTCAGTGTCCTCGAGCTCTCCCCATCCCCAAATCCCAACCAACCCCATTGCACATTCAGTAAGTCTAAAGAGGAAAGGGTTCAAGGAGCACCCCAGAGGGTACTGCCCATACCAGGAGGGAACGGGTCTAAAGGGTTGTGAAACTGTGAGAAACGTAAGGCTGGAGCAACCAGGCCAGAGGCTCTGGAAGCCCAAAGACCACCCGAGACTGACCTGGGGAACAGAGCCCAGACTTCAGCTCATCTAAAGGGGAGCCCTTAGGAGACCTCCTCAGCCTGGCTAGGAAGGAAGAGCGGGCCTGTGGAGCCAGATTCAGGCCAGGCCTGCTCAGGTAAGAGTGGTGTCTCAGGACCCCGACAGAAAGAAAACTCCAGCTGTGGTGGGCCCAGGGCAGCTGGCGATCCCAAATGTGTACGTGTGTGTGTGCGCGTGTGCGTGTGTGTGTAGAAGAGAACTTCAGTCCCACTGTCTCCAGAGGGACCAAAAACCCTACCAAACCACCACCAGAGAAGGAATGATAGCTTTGTTTTCCTCTTTTCTCCTGTGTAAAAAAAAGTCCCTGTCCCTCCCTCCCCTTTCCTCAAGTGGAAGGGACAGCTGGCTGCTGAGGAAGGAGGAAGAAACACGGGCAAGACCCTCCCCAGGTCTGTGCTGGGCATAACCACTGCGTAAGGCACCCACAGAAAGTGCAGCTCAGAAGGCAGGTTGAGAGAAAGGGCTGGGCCAAAGGGAGGAGAGGCAAGAGGACTAATTCCCCTGGAAGGCTCCTCGGGCAGCAGATGAGGCGGCGCTCTGGAAGGTCCTGCTGCTGAAGATGCCCTGGGAAAACTCCTCTTGGGCCTGCTGGAAGCTGGCCCCAGTCCGGCGGTACAGGGAGTGAACCTGTGGAAAGAGGCTACGGTGAGAGAAGCCCGCCCTGTGGGCCACCAGGAAGCCCAGCCTGCTGACCTCCCACCCAGAGCCTTGGAGGGAGCTGCGGGACCTCTGGGGACCCAGGAGGCCATAGCGATGGACATCTCCATGGAGAAGGCTGGAGAGAGGTGCCTGCTTCCTCGGGTCTGCTGTTGGCCCAGCACCACCACTCACCCGCTTCAGGAGAAAGAGTGAGAGCACGGCACAGAGGGTGAAGAAGCCAGCCACCACCATCATGATGATTGACACGGCCAAGTCTTCCTTCAGTGTGGACAGGGCTGCGATCCAACCACTGCAAAGGGAGGAGGCCAGAGGGAGCACAGTGGGAGTGGGTCCCAGGGCTCCCTGGAGGGACTCTTCTCCCAGTGGCCACTGTGTGTGGAATACTACCCAGATATCTTCTTGCAGCAGAACTCTGAGGGCCAGAAATCCTTAGCCTGTGAGAGGCCAGGCTTCTGTGAAGGCCCTCAGGCCACATACTGCCCATGAGGAATCTTCTGGCCATGTGAGGTCTTGAAGGGAGGATGTGGCTGCTGTCATGACAGGAGGAGCACTGGGTGGGGCCTTTCCCTGTGCTTTGGGGGCTCCGGGGACATGGAAAGCCTGGCTGCTCACTCCTGAGGGCCCTCCCTCTGGGAAGGAAGGTCATTGGCCAATCCGCTCCATTCATCCTGTCACCTCAGCTCCTCCCACTGGGGCCCAGGGACAACCCCTCTGCCTCCAGTCAGTCATGTCTCCTCCTTGAGCCCCAGTGTCCTCATCTATAAAAGGGGATAGCCTCACACTTTGACTTAAAAAATTACTGCAAAGCTACAACTATCAAAACAGTGTGGAACTGGCATCAGGATAGACATACAGATCAATGGAATAGAACTGAGAGTCCAGAAACAAACCTATATATTTATCATTGACTGATTTTTGAAAATACCCCACTGAATGGAGAAAGAATGGCCTCTTCAACAAATGGTGCAGCGACAACTAGATATCCACATGCAAAACCAATGAAGTTGGACCCTACCTCAACCAGACACAAAAATTAACTCAAACCTACTAACTAAAGCTATAAAACTCTTAGAAGAAAACAGAGGTAACTCTTCATAACCTCAGATTTAGTGATGGTTCTTAGATATGACATCAAAAGCGCAAGCAATACAAGCAAAAAATAACTTGGATTTCATCAAAATTAAAAAACTTTTGTACATCCTACAGAGTTCCTGCTGTGGCACAGTGGGTTAAGGATCTAGCATTACCGCAGCTGTGGCATAGGTCACAGCTGGCCTGGGAACTTGCATATGCTGCAGGTGCAGTCAAAAAAGAAAACCCTAAAGACTCCACACAAAAACTACTAGAACTGATAAACAAGTTCAGCAAGTATCAGGATACAATATTAACATATACAAATAGATTGCAGGAGTTCCCACTATGGCGCTGTAGGTTCATGATCTGGCGTTGTCTCTTTGGTGGCACAGGTTTGATCCCTGGCCTGGCACAGTGGGTTAAGGTTCTGGTGTTGCCCCAGCTGTGCCACAGGTCAAAGTTGTGGCTTGGATTCAACCCCTGGCCTGGGAACTTCCATATGCCACAGGTGCAGCCAAAAAGAAAAAAAGAGAGAGCATTTTTTGGGGGAAGGGTGTTGCCCTGTGGCACATGGAGTTCCCAGGCCAGTGACTGGGTCCAAGCCAGAGTTGTAACCTATGCCACAGCTGCAGTAATGCCAGATCCATAAACCACTGCACTGGGCCAGGGATCAAACCCACTTAACCCGCTGCCCCAATGGGACAATCACATTTTTTTTTTTTTCTTTTTTGGCCACCCTGCAGCATACAGAAATTCCCTGTCTAGGGATCGAATCCGAGCTGCAGCTGGGGCTCACCAGGCTGCAGATCAAACCTGCTGCACCAAAGTAGGAACTCCCAATAAATTTAAAAAAAAAAAAAAAAAAAAAAAAAAAAAAAAAAAAAAACTTTGTACACCAAAGGACACCATCAAGAATGAAAAATAGGGAGTTCCCGTCGTGGCGCAGTGGTTAACGAATCCGACTAGGAACCATGAGGTTGCGGGTTCGGTCCCTGCCTTTGCTCAGTGGGTTAACGATCCGGCGTTGCCGTGAGCTGTGGTGTAGGTTGCAGACGCGGCTTGGATCCCGCGGTGCTGTGGCTCTGGCGTAGGCCAGTGGCTACAGCTCCGATTAGACCCCTAGCCTGGGAACCTCCATATGCCGCGGGAGCGGCCCAAGAGATAGCAACAACAACAACAACAACAACAACAACAAAAGACAAAAAGACCAAAAAAAAAAAAAAAAACAAAAAAACAAAAAAAAAAGAATGAAAAATATGCAGGAGTTCCCGTCGTGGTACAGTGGTTAACAAATCCGACTAGGAACCATGAGGTTGCGGGTTCGATCCCTGGCCTTGCTCAGTGGGTTAAGGATCCGGAGTTGCCATGAGCTCTGGTGTAGGTTGCAGACACGGCTGGATCCCGCATTGCTGTGGCTCTGGTGTAGGCTGGCAGCCATAGCTGTGATTAGACCCCTAGCCTGGGAACCTCCATATGCCATGGGTGCGGCCCTAGAAAAGGCAAAAAGACCAAAAAAAAAAAAAAAAAAAAAAAGAATGAAAAACATGCGGAAAGGAAAAAAACTATAAATTACATATCTGATAAGAAGCTCGTATCCTGAATATATAAAGAACCCAACAACAAAAAGACAATGTGATTACTAAATTAGCAAATGAATTTTTTTTTTACTGCATCCATGTTGTATGCAAGTTTCTGGGCCAGGGATCTAGCCTGCATCACAGTGGCAACCCAAGCCACTATAGTGCTAACACCAGATCCTTAACCTGCTTGCACCATAAGAGAACTCCAGCAAACGATTTCAATAGACATTTCTCCAAAGAAAATATATAAATGGCTAAACAAGTACATAAAAGATGGCCAATGCATTCATCATTCAGAAAACACCAATCAAAAACCACAATGAAATACCATACTTCTAGACTGGCTATTAATAGGGAAAAAAAAAAAGGAAAATAATAAGTGTTGGTAAGGATATAGAGAAACTGGAACCATCACACACTGCTACTGGGAATGAATGGTTCAGTTCCTTGATAAATTACATAGAGAATTACCATAAGACCCAGTAAGGAGATCCCGTCATGGCGCAGTGGTTAACAAATCTGACTAGGAACCGTAAGGTTGCAGGTTCAATCCCTGGCCTGGCTCAGTGGGTTAATGATCCGGCATTGCCATGAGCTGTGGTGTAGGTCCCAGACGAGCCTCAGATCCCGAGTTGCTGTGGCTCTGGTGTAGGCCGGCAGCTATAGCTCCAATTCAACCCCTAGCCTGGGAACCGCCATGTGCCGCAGGAGCGGCACAAGAAAAAGGCAAAAAAACCAAAAAAAAAAAAAAAGACCTAGTAATTTCATCTTAGGATACATATCCTTAAGAACACAAAATGGGTACTCAAAAATTTCTACACAGATGTTCATAGTAGCGCTATTCACAGCAAAAAGGTAGAAACCCAGATGTCTATCAACTGATGAGTGAGTGGATAACAAAATGCAGTATCTCCAAAAATAACAGAATATTATTCAGCCATGAAGTGGAATGAAGTACTAATATGAACCTTGAAAACAGTGTGCTAAGTGAAAGAAGCCAGGTATAAAAAGTCAAATGCTGTATGATTCCATTTACATGAAACGTCCAGAACAGGCAAATCCAGAAAGATAGAAAGCAGTTTAATGGCTGCCAGGGGCTCAGGGAACGAGGGAATGGGGAATGATTGCTTAATGGGTATGGAGTTTCCTTACAGGGTAAAAATGTCCTGGAATTAGACAGAGGTGATATTCGCACAACAGTATGACTAATAAAATGCCACCGAACTGTATACTGAAAATGGTTTAAGTGGTAAATAAAATGACAAATTTTATGTTGTGTGTATTTTACCATCAACAAATAAGGCAGGGGGCCTTATGCCAACCCAACTGTGGGTGCTCTGAGGAGAGACGAGAAAGGCTTTGGGAGGCTGGAGGCTGCAGAGCTCATCCAGACAGACCCAGGCAGGGCAGTGAGGGGAGGAGCCAGGACCAGAACTCAAGCCTTCCAACTCCCAGGCCAGGGTGTAAACAGCAGTTATTAATCATAGCCCTTTACCAGGATCTCACTTAGGGTAATGAGTAATGAAACTGGGTCACCAGTCAAAGAGAAAAGGGGCCAGATTAGAAAGAGCAAGGTGAGAAGGAAGAGGGGCAGGGGGGAGGGCAGTGTGCACTGGATCGGAACATGAGGTGAGTCACCCCTCCCTACCACTCTGGATGTGTCAGCTCCACTGAAGGGAGGGGACCAAAATAGTGCAGCCCTTCCAGGCTCAGGCTTTCAGCCAAGTGCCAGCCTGACCTTTCTGTAATGTTCCCTGTGCACTGGAGCAGAAAGGAAAACATCAGCCATCAGCTTTTCTTTCTGAGACTAATTCTGAGCTGAGCACTGCAGCAGCCAGGACACTCAAGTCAGCTATATGCTCAAGGAGGGCAGCCAGAAGAAGCCAATCCACAAGGGGCACGGGCTCCATCTCCTGAGGTTAAAGGGCCTCTGAGAAAAGTCACGGCTCAGAAGTTCCCGTCGTGGCTCAGTGATTAACAAATCCAACTGGGAACCATGAGGTTGCGGGTTTGATCCCTGGCCTTGCTCAGTGGGTTAAGGATCCAGTGTTGCCATGAGCTGTGGTGTAGGTTGCAGATGCGGCTCGGATCCCGAGTTGCTGTGGCTGTGGCGTAGGCCGGTGGCTACAGCTCCGATTCGACCCCTAGCCTGGGAACCTCCATATGCCATGGGAGTGGCCTTGGAAAAGGCGGAAAAAAAAAAAAAAGACAAAAAGTCACAGCTCAGAGTTTGCAAAGGCCAAGACATCCATCAGCAGCTGTACAACCCCCAGGGCTAGTCTGGGGCCTGTGGAAGCCAGAAAAAAAGAAGGACATGACAGGAAAAAAGGAAGAAGAGGCCATCAGTCAGTACAGGACACAGCCCTGGTAGCCTAAGAATTCAGGCCAAGTTCACCCACAACACCCCAGAAAATGGTGAGCAAGGCAGGACAGTAAGTGGATGGGGGCACTCCCTTCCCTCCCTTTTCCCCACATGTCAGAAGACAAGTCATCTGTGGGAGCTTCCTGGGAGCAGGGAACAGGGTACAATTCCCTCTGTGCTGCCCCAGGTCTCACCTGTCCCCCAAGCTAGGGATGCCGACCAACTGGATGATGTAGATCCCTATTTGACAAAAAAACACAAAGAAGAACACGAAGAAGCTGAAGGAGTTGTCGGACCTGTAGAGAGAGAGGGAAATGAGAAGTCACTAGAGGGCCTGGGCTTCTTCCTCACTTAGAGCCAGAAGGCAGGATGCGGGAGCAGACAGAGTTCTGGTGGGGCAGCCACACTGTGCACAAGGACACAGACATGCAGACACTCACCACCATAATCAGAAAGGGCTTGCCTGCCACTGCTTTCCAATTTAAGAGGTCAATGTTTGACCCCTTCCTCAAAGAGCTAATAAAGTTGCTCACCCAAAAGACAATATGAAGAGCCTAATAGTTCATCTCCTGGAGTACTTACTTGCATTTTATAACAGGCAAGAAAATCTAAGCCAAAGGTATAAATCCCTAATAATAAAACTGTAAGAGTTCCAACAGTGACTCAGTGGGTTCAGGATCCGGAAGTGCCACAAATTGTGGCATAGGTCACAGATGCAACTCGGATCCAGTGTTTCTGTGGCTGTGGTATAGGCTGGCAGCTGCAGCTCTGATTTGACCCCTAGCTCAGGAACTTCCATATACCACAGGTACAGCTGTAAAAAGAAAAAAAAATGTAGGCCTGGGTCGAAAAAAAGGTATTCGGGAAGTAAAAAACATTAGACAAAGCAATGACATCCTGCTGTAGAGCACAGGGAACTATATCTAATCACTTGTGATGGAACGTGATGGAGGATAATGTGAGAAAAAGAATATATATATACATATAACTGGGGACTTTTGCTGTATAGCAGAAATTGACAAAACACTGTAAATCAACTACAATTAAAAAGAAAAAAAAGGGAGTTCCTGTCATGGCTCAGTGGTTAATGAATCTGACTAGGAACCATGAGGTTGCAGGTTCGATCCCTGGCCTCGCTCAGTGGGTTAAGGATGCGGCGTTGCTGTGAGCTGTCGTGTAGATCACAGAGGCGGCTTGGATCTGGTGTTGCTGTGGCTCTGGCATAGGCCGGCAGCCATAGCTGTGATTAGACCCCTAGCCTGGGAACCTCCATATGCCTAAGGTGTGGCCCTAGAAAAGGCAAAAAGACAAAACAAAAAACAAACAAAACAAAAAACATCGGACCAAACTGATGTTTTGAGAACCTCTATCTCTGTGTCCTGGAGAGCTAGAACACAGTGAGGGTGCAGGTTCTGCCTGCTGAGTGCATGGGAGGGTTCAGCCACTGCCCTGCCCCCTCTTCCAGGGGCCTGCTGCCTCCCTATGCTGAAAGCATCAACTCTGAGGCACAATTTTAAAAGCCCTGTGAGGTGGATTCATTAACGTCCACAGTATCTACTCCAGGTCAAGCAAATAGTGGCACTCAGTGATGCTCGAGAGCTACTGGGGAGGTGGGGAGGGAAGAAATGGGTGTGGAGAAATATGCCATTGAGAGCTTATCCAACTCTGACTATCAGAGAAGTCTATTTCCATCAGAGGAGCACCCTCTTCCTAGTACTAAAATCCCACCAGACAGACTGGGAACAGGAGAAAGGCAAGTAAAACTCCCGATCCCTTCTCCAGGTCTCCTGTGCCTCATCCAAGGACATGGCCCACAGCAGACCTGAAGACAATGGCTCCAGAGCCCTGTCTGCTCTCGCTATAGGTAGGAATGGGAAAGTCTGCTCTAAGACTGGGATGGGGTCCCAGGACTTATGGCCCTTGGCTTGCTGCTGGGGATGCCAGCCATACACTCACCCCTTGTCCCAGCCCCACTTACCTAAAGGCCTTATAGATGGGTCGGTACCAACAGAGGAAGGCACAGGGGGTGAAGATCACAAACCACAGGATCGAGAGGCCAAAGTCTACTCCCCTGCTGGTGTCAACTAAGAACCAGGCCAGGCAGGCAAGCAGGTTCAGAAACAGAGTCACTGAATGCACTGAGGAAGAAGAGGGAGAGAGAGATGGGCTTAAGCCAGGGTGACTGAAGGGCTCCCCAACAAGGCAAACTGCCCTCGGGAGAGGAAATGAGGTCCACGCTGAGAGGGCAGCTGCAGAAATACTAAAGGAACTCGGTCTGTACACCAACGGGGTTAGCTCTCAAATCTGGGTTTCTGGGACCATAAAACCAGGGACCAAACCAAGTTCCTAAAAGGTGATGGGACAGTCCAGGTATCTGAGAGGTGGCAGTGGAAAGGCAGATGCAGACCCAAGGACTGATCCTTGAGAATGAAGTCTTTCTCTCAGCAACTTTTTCCCCTGGCCCACAATGGAGCTCCAAGAAGTCTTTTATCCCAACAACTAGGAGCTGAGGGGACTGTGGGGAAGGGAGGCCTTTGCCTAAGGAAGGCCCTTTAGTGCAGTGAGCTGCACAGGAACTCAGAAGCCCCCAGCCGGTCCCACCCTACCTGATCTGTGGCCTGGACTGGCCCTTTCGGGGAGGTTCCCAGGCAGGGAGCAGACTGCAGAGGGCCAGTCACGTGGGAGAAGGCACCTCCACCCCACCCCAGCACTGAGGAAGACTGGAGCCAGCCAGGGAGGAGGAGCCAGAGCACGGATAGGGCTCTCAAGTCACAGCCCATTTCACCCTGGAGCTCAAAGGGGCAGGAGCAGGACTCACACATCCAGAGATAGTAGAGCATCTTGCATATCCGCTGGTAGTCAGCAGGGATCTCTGTGGAGAAATCCTGATAGAAGCAGGGTTTGATGGGGCACCATATGGGCAGGGGTGGCCAGTTGTTCTCTCTCACTGTTTGGAAAGAGGTGAGGAGGTGAGCCGGGCCTCAGCAGGGCACGGCAGAGTGCACACACCCGCTCAGTACACCACCCAAACCAGGGCTAACAGAGGGGTACCAGCAAGTGGGGCTTGTGGTCCCTGGGTATGGGGCAGGATGGGAAAGGGTGATGGGACGCAAATACCATGAGCTCATTCCAAGATATGGACCCCTACTGTCCTGGGAAACACAGCTCAGCGGCCCAAGTGATTATTTTTATTAACAAACAGCCCATAGCACAAGGGGTCAACCTCATGAGTGAGGAATCCTGGGACCAGCGCCCCCACTCTATCGAAGAATTCTAGAGCTGAGGAGTATAAAAATAATCTACATCCACTAGGATTACATGGCAAGTCTCCTGACCTCCACCTCACCGCTCTTCCCCAAGACCAAGACCATTCTAAGATGAACAAGAGCTCAGCAAAGCTCTGAGGCTGCCCCAGAGCAAGCGGGCTCAGACAACTCCTTGAGCTGGGCATGGTGGCCCAGCCCCATGCAGCCTCCCATACCATGTAAGTTGGCCACAGTGTTCTGCAGCTCCCGCTCCTTGCGTTCCAGCTCAGCCGCTTTTCTGTCCAGTTCTTCCTGCTGCCGGAGCAGGCTTGCCTGAGCTGCAGAGGCCACAGCCTGGAGGAAACAGAGGTGACGGGCACCCAGACACGAGAGACAGTGTCAGCCTGAACAGAAGTCAGAGGGGCCTTGCCTCATGCAGGGAGAGCCCACCCAGAGGAAGTGCCAGCCCCCACCTCTTGGGTACCTGAGACCACCACAGAGAGGCCAAGGTGACCTGCCCCTGCCACCTCTCATCACCCCTGGCCCTTAGCCGTTACCAGGACTCTCCTCTCCCCTTCATCCCTGAGCTTGCCATCAAGGGGAACTAGCCCCCATATCAGAGTCAAGGCAAAGTTCACTGAAGCCTTTGGGGTAACAGTGAAGGGAAGAAGACCTCACAAGAGACTAACTTATAGTCAGAAACCCAGAGACCCAAGCCTGATTTGAAGAGTTTATACATGTGCATGCATGTGTGCCTGTCTGCATGTGTGTGTGTGTAAGGAAAACAGTACAAACCAGCTAGCAGTGACAGGGAAGGGAAGAGACTTGAGGGCAGCCTTGGGGACCTGGAGCCTCAAGGATCTATATTTAAGCACCTCCCCTTGCCCCAGCCCCAGCAGCTGCCCAGAGGTCCACCTGAACTGTGACTGGCTATACCCCAGGATGGCCCCTCACGCTTGACCCTGCTTTCATGTGTGCAGAGTCCAAGCTCTAGCCTTCTCTAGGCAAGGCAGGCCTCTGGGTAAGGCAGCTAGGAGACTACACATGAAGCTGCAGAAAACTAGGCTTGGGCCTCATGTTCCATCCCAGGGCCCTGCACCCCGTGTTGGTGCCCGTTTCCTCCTAAAGTCTACAGTCCTCTTAGGGAGTAGGTATTAAACTGGTCATCCCACAGGATGACATGGCAGGCATACATGTACATGTACGTACACACGTGCGTGTGCACACACACTCCACCATCCCCCCCAAAAGAAGTTCTCCAGGGAGCTAAGGCTGCCTTCCGGAGGTAAATACGAGGCAGCAGGGACAGAAGCAGAACCAGGAATCAACTGCACTAGACCACCCTGAGAGTCTTAGCCTCCTCTCTCCAAGTCTGCAACTTCAGTTGAGCAGGACTAGGTCCCTATAGCCCACTACCCAACCAAACAGCAAAGTTACCTCTGCCTCCAAGCCTTACTTTACCTCCACAGGGTTCTGGGGCCAAGGGTGGGGCCCAGGTGGGGGCAGCACATTCAGAGCACGTCCAATCAGAAGGCAGGAGCTGCCTGGGGCCCCCTGGAGTCCACAGCCCAGCCTGAGCAGGCTCCAGGCGCCCTGCCCTCACTCTTGCTCATCTGCACTTGGCCTACCTTGGGAAGCTCTCGCATGTAGCTGTCTCTGAGAATACTATCTCCGCCTAGGAGCATCTGCCTCTCTGAGAGCTCGCTCACTGCCAGGAATCTGGTAGGCAGGAACCTGCTGGCCTGTCTAAGCAGGAGCTGCAACATACAACTCCACTGTGGGCCACGCTCACCGGGAGCAGCGAGGAGCGTGGGGTAGGGCAATGAGGCGTGGAGGGGAGTGTGGCACAAAACAGACAAGATTCACAGTATCTGGTGAAGGGACGAAGGCAAACAGGAAGGCAGTGAAGGGACAAAGGCAAACAGGAAGGAGTAAATGAGGTTAAAAAAACACAGAGAGAGGAGTTCCTGTCGTGGCGCAGCAGAAACAAATCTGACTAGTATCCATAAGGACGTGGGTTCGATTCCTGGGTTCGCTCAGTGAGTCGGGGATCCGGTGTTGCTGTGAGCTGTGGTGTAGGTCGCAGATGCGGCTCAGAGCTGGCGTTGCTGTGGCTATGGTGTGGGCAGACAGCTGCAGCTCTGATTCAACCCCTAGCCTGGGAACCTCCATATGCTATGAGTGCTGCCCTAAAAAAAAAAAAACAAAGAGAGAGAGAGAGAGATTCTGGGCCATGAGGAAGGCAGAATAAACAAAAGGCCTGAGAGGATCTGAAATGGCACAACAGGGGCAAATACTTGCTCTGACACCAAGGACGCTGGTCTGGTGAGTAGAGCATATTGTGGGTGGTGGGAGCAGGGTGGGGGTGAGGATAAAGGTTGGCAGAGCAGACCCTCCATATGCAGTGACCAACTCCAAAGAGATGATCAAGGGAGCCAGGGATGAAAGCCCTCTGCCCACCTTCGATCCTGGGGCTCAGCTATTGATCTGGGTGCATCCCTTTCTGGAAGTAAGAGGCCAAAGGGACCTTGTCAACAATACCTGGGGGGTTGGCTGAGTTGGCTCTACTGAGGGCTGGAGAACTGCTGGCTGCGAGGGCCCGGGAAGCTGTGTGACAGGAACCGTTGTCGCTGCATTTGTCTGCATGGGGCAGATCAGAGCAAGGAGATGAGTGGGCCTCCACTAGTTGGCCATGTGGGGACAAACCCACAGAAGGGTGAGTGATATGCCCTTGCCCATGAGAGGCCCTCCCTCTGGGCCTCCCTCTGCAGCTTCTTGGCCAACAAGCCTCAGGGTCCAGGCAATGTGATGCCCAACACAGACCCCTGGGCTGTGCTGGAGAGCCCCCAGCAATTCCTGGCCCTCTTCCAGAAGAGGCCCAGATTGCAAATCTCAGGGGAGAATGAATGAGTTCCTCATCCTTACTGCACCCCAAGTTCACAGTAGGTCTGTCCCTTTGAGGAAGGCACCTTCTCAGCCTGTCTGTGTCTCTGCCAAGGCTCCTTACCCCAGAGATGCCAGCACCACCTAGGGGACCCAGGGACTCAGAGAGCAAGTTCACCAACCTCGGAGAAGGGGTTGAATTCAGCCAGGCCTCCTTGTGGAGCATTGGTCAGCTGGGTCACAGAGGGATCCTAGAAGGTGAAAAAGAGCCATTAGACACTGGGGAGAAAGGAGAACCGTGGTGAGGTGGTGGGGCACCATCGTCTCTTGGCCCCTTCCAGGGACGCCTGGCTGAAGTGAAGCTGCTGATGGCCTTTCCTAGCGCCCACAAAAGCCTCTCCAGAAGGTTCCTGGGCCTGGCCCCTGACACACCATAGCTGCCATCTCTTCTCTAGTTCTGAAAAAGGAGGGGTTCAGACCAGATGACTTCCCAGAAAAGACTCAGAGTAAGGCTTACACTCTGAGACCTGGGAATAGACACCATCCATGTTCTTGTAAGTGCTCTTTATAAATTCAAAATAGTTTATTTACCTCCAGGGAGGGGTTTTTGGGGGGGAGTAAAGGAGGTAGTGTGGATGGATAATTACTTTTCACTTTATAATCTCTCTATACTCTTGGTTTTTTTGTGGCACATGGAGGTTCCCGTATGGGAACCCGTGGCATATGGAGGTTCCCAGGCTAGGGGTCTAATTGGAGCTGTAGCCGCCAGCCTACGCCAGAGCCACAGCAACATGGGATCCGAGCCGCGTCTGCAACCTACACCATGGCTCACAGCAACACCGGATCCTTAACCCACTGAGCAAGGCCAGGGATTAAACCTGCAACCTCATGATTCCTAGTCGGATTCATTAACCACTGAGCCACGACGAGAACTCCCTCTTGTTTTTTTTTTTTTGTTTGTTTTTTGTTTTTTTGCTTTTTAGGGCCACACCCTCGGCATATGAAAGTTCCCAGGAGGGGTTCAATCAGAGCTATAGCTGCCGGCCTATACCACAGCCACAGCAACACAGGATCCGAGCTTCACCTGTGATCTACACCACAGCTCACTGCAACACCGGATCCTTAACCCACTGAGCGAGGCCAGGGATCAAACCCGAATCGTCATGGATACTGGTTGGGTTCATTACCGCTGAGCCACAATGGAAACTCCTCTCTGCACTGTTTTATTTATGATTTTACAGAAAGCATTTATTCTTCTTATTTTTTAAAGGGCAGCTTAGGGTTCTGGAACAAACACATGCTGCTGGCTGCCTGTGTGATTTTATTACCTCGTGCACAGTTGCTAGGAATACAGATATGAAGGACTCAGATGAAAAGCCAGGAAAATGTTTTGGGTTTTTTGGTTTTTGTTTTTTTTTTTTTTCGGATTCTTTTCAGAAAATGCAAAAACGTCCTTAGAACACAGACTTTTCCTGAGTTTTCAATCTCCCCTTTCCCATCTGATTTCTGCCGAGGGCAATCCTCCGGCCTAAGGCCTCATGGGGTCCCTACCACCCTCTCCAACCAAGCGGCCTCTGTGTGCTGGCCTGGGGCTGGGCTGGCTTCATCCTGCCCTTCATCCAACAGAGCTCCTGTGCACCCCCTCCTCTTCCCAGGCAAGAGGTGTGGCTCAAGTCCAGTTTAACAGCTTGGCCTTTGGCCCCTGGGAGAAATAGCTGCTACCAGACTCTGCCAAGGCCCGTTTTAAGGCCTCTCCTAGGCACCGCTATCTGTACACCTCACCCTCAGTCCCTGATGACTCGTCCAGATGCTCCTGTCCTTCCTGCTCCGCTTCCCCTCCACCAGGAAGCCTCCATAGACTGGATTTTTAAACACAATGTTAACAGGAGAGAGACCCTTGGGGAACAACCTCTCATTTTTTTTTTTTTTTTAAGGGCCGCACCTGTAGCATACGGAAGTTCCCAGTCTAGGGGTCAAATCAGAGCTGCAGCTGCCAGCCTACGCCACAGCCACATGGGATCCCACATGGGATCCAGGCTGCATCTGCAATCTATGCTGCAGCCTGTGGCAACGCCAGATCCTCAACCCATGAGCAAGGCCATGGATCAAACCTGCATCCTCATGGATACTAGATGAGCCCCTCATTTTAATTTATTTATTTATTTTTGCTTTTTAGGGCCACACCCACGACATATGGAGGTTCCCAGGCTAGGGGTCAAATTGGAGCTGTAGCTGCTGGCCAACGCCATAGCCACAGCAAGCTGGATCCTTAACCCAGCCAGGGATCGAACCTACATCCTCATGGATGCTAGTCAGATTCGTTAACCACTGAGCCACCACTGGAACCCCCAAGCCCCTCATTTTTACATGTGGAAATGACATTCTCCATAGTGCAGTACTTGTCCTAGGTCTCAAAATGGGAGCTGGCTCTCTATTTCCAATATTTATAGAGCTGAGGACCAGTCAGCTATGAATGTGACTTTTTCACACATCTTGTCATACATTTTCCCACTGAGGCCACCAGCTTAGAGGACAAGACTGTGTTTGAAGGGCCCCAGGGCCTAACCCAGAGCTGGGCACACAGCCTCAACTCATTTCCTGTCTCTGGATGAGCCTCAGCCTCTGCACCCCACCCAGTCTCCTGTGCAAAGAGGCAGTGTGGCTCTGTCCTTTTTGCTGGACACCATCCCTGCCGGTGGCTTCTACAACTCGCACAAAGTGACAACTTCAGGCTCCAGAGGCCCCTGAAGTTGGAGGAATTGGCCTTGGGGTTATTTGTTGGCTGAACAACTAGCAGATTTCTCCCAGAATTACTGGACTGGCTTCCTGCAAGAATGATTTAAGGCTCAGAATCCGCTCCCCTTTCAGACTCAGCAGACATCAAGCCACAGGAGAGTAAGTGAGCTGAAGTCACTGAAATCCGATCCACTATTCAAGGAACTGGTTACTCAAGTCTGTCACCAGAGGACAAGGACAGAGGGGTGGCTCTGGTGCAGTTTCAGGTGCTGGTCTACATCCCTGGCTAAGGTACATGTGTTGGCAGCTCCAGACCCATGAAGAGATGTCATTTCCTTTACCAAAGTCAGCCAGAAGAGGAGTCTGGGGGCTGGGGAGCACTGACGACCCTGTCCATGCTGAAACCTTCTCCTTTTTCAAAAATCTTGAAGGCTTGTCCCTGAACCCCTTGCCAAGCTCACCATAAACAGATCCTGTCTCCACTAGCAGGCTGTAAACGCTGCAGCCAAGTGCTTCTGTATCTAGCTCATTCTTCTGGCTCCCTAGTACTTGGTGAAGGGCCTGATGCACACAAAAGCTCAGCTAATGTCTGAGAATAAATGCTGCATGCTGTAGGCCCTTCTCTGCTTTCTCTAGGAGGTACTGCCCAAATGCTAGGGCACAGAGAAGGGGAGGGCCACTCGCATCACAGCGGCAGCCCTGGGGCCCAGAAGCACCTTGCCTGGGAAAAGGAGATATGGGTACTTTCCATCAGAGGAAACCCAGGCACATTCTGAAAGATGTGCATGGCTTCAAGAGAAGCTGAGGCTTGGAGAGAGAAGGAAGGAGGAGGGACTGAGAAGGGAGCTGACATTTACTGAATGCCTCCCATGTGCCAGCAATGCTATTATGGAATTCTAGTCATTCCAGAACTGGCCACTGTGGCAAGCCATCAAAAAAGAAGGTTCTACCAGAGCTCCCGTCATGGCTCAGAGAAAATGAATCTGACTAGCAACCACGAGGACACAGGTTCAATCCCTGGCCTCATTCAGTGGGTTAAGGATCCAGCGTTGCTGTGAGCTGTGGTGTAGGTGACAGACATGGCTCGAATCCTGCATTGCTGTGGCTGTGGCGTAGGCCGGCGACTATAGCTCTGATTGGACCCCTAGCCTGGGAACCTCTATATCCTGCAGGTGCGGTCCTAAAAAGATAAAAAATAAAAATAAAATAAAAATAAATAAAAATAGGAGGTTCTACCAGCCTTTCTCAAGAAAATTGAGCCCTACTGCCCTCAGGCATCCACTGTCTGCAATGACTTGACTCCTCTGCTGTGCATCTAGAAAAGGCCTGGTTGTGTTCCGTCCTGGGAGAATGGAGAAAAGAGTTGCTCCAATTAGCTTCTGTGTTCTGTGGCTCAGCTGAGGAGCCCTGGCTGAGAAAAGCTACAGCTTCTCGTTTAACCTCAAGACCACCCTGTGAGGGAGAAGGCTTTACAGCTGGCAGATGAAGAAAGCCCCAGCTCAGAGGGGAAGTAGCTCATCCAAGACCTCAGGGGTAGTGACTGAGCCTGACTTTGAAACCAAGTGTGTCTGTCTCTAAAGAAAGTGGTAAACCTGAGTGGGCAGTGAGCCCCAGAGCTAGGCATGGGGGCGGACCAAGAGAAGGTGCCCTGTTGGTGTGGGGCTGGCTGGGTGACAGGGCACCATGAGTGACCGGGATGACTGCTTCTGCTTGACTCTTTTGTTTGTTTGCTTGTTTTGTCTTTTTTGGTTTTTTTAGGGCCGCACCTGCAGCACATGAAGTTCCCAGGGTAGGGGTTGCCTCAGGGGTACAGCTGTTGGTCTATGCCACAGCCCCAGCAACATGGGATCTGAGCCTCATCTGCAACCTACACCACAACCACAGCTCACAGCAATGCTGGATCCTTAACCACTGAGCAAGGCCAGGGATTCAACCCACATCCTCATGGATATGAGTCGGGTTCGTAACCTGCTGAACCATAACAGGAACTCCCTCTGCTCAACTCTTTACTCACGGACTTCACAGCAGTCTTTCTTGGCAAACACCCTTGGTAGGACACATAGCTTCAATGAGGACCCTCAGCTTTTACTGAGTTAAAAATAAAAAGTCAACAGCAATGACCTTCTTTCCCACTCACCAAGTGTCAACTGGCTTGTTAAGTGGGTCAAGCAGTTATTTAAAAAGCATGGTGAGAGCTAAGTTTCACCTACAAAGAAGTAACCTGACACATCCTGGGTACCCAAAGGCCTCAGACTGGCTCATGCCCTTTACTGAATTTATAACAAAGAGAACGCCCCTGAACTCAGATCTTTTCATTCAGCAAAGAGTCACAGTGTGAGGGACACACCAAGAGAACAGGGCACAGCCCTTTGCCCTTCTGAAGACCATATCTGGTAGCTGGACGGCAGGCACACAGCCTAAGACAGGAGGGGAGGGGCAGCCCCAGGCGGGTTTCAGGAAGGGGAGCAAAAACCCAGTCAGTAATCTTAGGCCATCACAGTTCCGGGGCAAGGGGAGCCCTCCGTGGAGCTGGGGTGTAAGGGACCTAAGAAAAAGAGGCAGCACAGTCAGGCTGGAGCTCTGCTGGGGAAGGGCCTTGAAAAACACACTTATTTTCCCTGGTTTGGCAACCCCTTTCCATGCACATCCCATCTCCTGGCTGTGCTGGAGCTTACTGTGACTTTCTTGTTTTCCCACCCTACACTCCACCCCAGCTCCTAATGTGTGGTTTATTTCAGTCTCCAAATAAACACATTAAATAAATAACCTCATGGGCTAAACAAACCTTGGCCACTCTCTCTTGGGGGGCAGAGAGTCACCAGGACTTTGGAACCTCTGTGAAGTCCTGTTTACTCTGGCGACAAGGCTGTGTGTTATAGAACAAGAAAGAGCAGTTATCCCCAGACTGACTGGCTGGGTCCCAGGCGCATAAAGAGACACAGTGAACCTTGGTACCCTCTGACCCAGAGCCTAAGGATCCATGATGAAAATATATAAAAATCTGTACCTGCAAATGTACTCATTGCATAAGTATTTACAACAGGAAAAAAAAGCAGGAAATGACTTAAATATTCAGTAACAGCGAGCACAAGTACATTTGGGTGCACATCCCCTTGATGGCCTAATCAGCTACTAAAAATCACAGCTAAGAACTCGGGGCAGCAATACACAAAAGGCTTGGTTATATGAATAGCGGATGATGATTCTGTCAAAAGTACTCACCCAGAAAACTCACATCTAAATAACAGACTAGTAGAAATATGGATGATTTATTTTGTTTTCCAAATTTTTTATAACGTGATTATCTTTTCTTTTCTTTTTTTTGCTTTTTAGGGCCATACCTGCGGCATATGGAGATTCCCAGGCTAGGCGTTGAATCAGAGATACAGCTGCTGGCCTACACCACAGCCACAGCAACCGGGAACCTGAGTCGCATCTATGACCTATACCACAGCTCACAGCAACACCAGAAAGCTGACCTAATGATCGAGGCCTGGGATCGAACCTACATCCTCATGGATACTAGTCAGATTTGTTTCCACTGAACCACAATGGGAACTCCCTATGATGTGATTATCTTATGTTTATGTTAAACACACGCTTACTGTTTTTTTTGTTGTTTTTTTTTTTAAGGGCTGTACCTGTGGCATATGGATGTTCCCAGGCTAGGTGTGGAATCAGAGCTGCAGCTGCTAGCCTACACAAAGCCACAGCAACACCAGATCCGAACCCCGTCTGCAAACTATACCGCAGCTCACAGCAATGCTGGATCCTTAACCCACAGAGCAAAGGCAGGGATTGAACCTGTGTTCTCATGGATCCTAGTGAGGTTCATTATCACTGAGCCACAACAAGAACTTTCTTTTTTTTTTGTCTTTTTGCCATTTATTGGGCCGCTCTTGCAGCATATGGAGGTTCCCAGGCTAGGGGTCTAATTGGAGCTGTAGCCGCCGGCCTACGCCAGAGCCACAGCAACAAGGGATCTGAACCACGTCTTCGACCTACATCACAGCTCATGGCAACACCGGATCCTTAACCCACTGAGCAAGGCCAGGGATGGAACCTACAACCTCATGGTTCCTAGTCAGATTCATTAACCACTGTGCCACCATGGGAACTCCTTTTTTTTTTTTTAAGCCATACTCACAGCATGTGGAAGTTCCATGGTCAGGGATTTAACCCATGCCACAGCAGTAACCAGAGTCACAGCATTGACAATGCTGGATCCTTAAGCCACTGAGCCACCAGGGAACTCCATACATTTATTTTTAAAAAGAGAGCCTGAAAACCCACCAAATGAGCAAGATGCACCTTGGGGGCCTCCCCCTCTGCCACAGCAGTGGTGTATAGAACTGCCCAGAAAAGTGAGTCTCACTCACTCCCCTGCCTGGGATTGAGGCCCTCCATGACCTGGCACCAGCCTGTCCTCTCAAATGGAGCCCCCTGCCATCTCCTTCCAGCTCTGTTTACTCCCTACACAAACTATTCCACACCAAGCACAGGGCGAGGGCACCAAGAAAAAGCCTTGGTTCCTGCCCTCAAGAAGCAAATAGCACAGAGAGCAAAACAGAAGCCAGGTCAAGAAGTGAGAGCACATGATCAGTGCTGTGAGAAGAGGAGAGCAAGTGCAGTGGGCTCTCAGAGGAGTGAGTGAGGAAGCTGTCTGGAGATTCGGGGAAGGCTTCACAGAGGTAGGACCCGAGCTGGATTTTGAGAGATGAAAGAAATGTAGCAAGCACCAAAAAGGGAGAGAAGAAAAGCATTTGCAAAGACACAGCATCTTTTTTTTTTTTTTTTTTTTTTTTTTTGTATTCTTGCCATTTCTAGGGCCACTCCCATGGCATATGGAGGTTCCCAAGATAGGGGTCAAATCTGAGCTGTAGCTGCCGGCCTATGCCAGGGCCCCAGCAATGTGGGATCCGAGCCGCATCTGCAACCTACACCACAGCTCATGGCAACACCGGATCCTTAACCCACTGAGCAATGCCAGGGATCGAACACACAACCTCATGGTTCCTAGTCGGATTCGTTGACCACTGAGCCATGGGAACTCCCGAGATACGGCATCTTTAAAAAGAGCTTAAAGGTGTCCTGCAGACTGTGGAGCAAGGGACAGGAGCCAGGAGCAGCAGGAAGCCAGCCCGATGAAGAGGTTGGGCCTGACTACAGGAGTTTGGACTTTACCCTAAGGGAAAACCAGAGATTGTGAGTGGGAAATGCCGTGACCATCTCTGCCAGCAGGGAGGGGAGTGTAAGGCGAGGGGAAGGTGGATGGCAGAGGGTGACTGGCTGGGACATAAAAGTCCACGTGGGGACAGCAAAGACTGAACTAAGGGATGACACTGGGGGTCTCTCTACCAGAGACCCTTCTCAGGTAGCTGCCACAGGCTCATTCACTCTCAGGGTTGGTTGGGGGTATGGAGTTACTGCAGGGCAATGAAGGGGAAGGGAGGAGAAAGGAGGAAGTGGAGTGACGGGAGTCGCTAGCTCGGGGGAATGGAGGACAGAGCTGCCCCTGAGCAGGACAGGTGGTCAGGGGGGAAGAGGAACGGGTTTCTCAGGAGTGGGAGCAGGGAGAAGATCCGAGAAGATACTGAGTTGCACTGGTTGGAACGGGTGGAAATGTCCAGGTGAGAGTTGAATATACTGGTTTGAAGCTCAGGAAAAAGGTGAGAGCTAGAGTTCTAGATCTGGGACCACTGGTAGGTGGATGCTGTTCTGAAACCACAGACATGGGAGGACTTACTCCGAGAGGTGTATGGTGGGAACAAAGTCAAGGACAGAACTCCAGGACACCTCTAAATGTACGAGACGGGAGGTGAAAACAAGCAGAAGGAGGTGAGAGTTACCAGTGTAAAGAGGCCAAGGACGGAGAGGATTGCGAGAGACTGGCCAGATAAGCATCTGCGTCACCAGCAGCTGACGTATTGCGGGCCCACAGTCCCCAAAGAGACCACAGGATCCAAAAGTGAGGAGGCGCCTGGGCTGTGGGGGTGACCTCGCAGGGAAACAACTTTCGGTTCCTGGTGCTCCTTCACCTGAAATATCCTCTCGTGCCATATGCCAGGCTTTCTGCTCTCAGCTCAAGCCCTTCCTACCACAGGAGTCTGCACTGTTCCTCCTCAGGGCCTCACAGATCCTCTGGTCAAGTTTTCACTGCCCTCATCGCACCACGGTGTGTTGTCATGATCAGCGAGCATTTCTTAGCTCTCCTGCCAGATCAGAAGCTCTGGCAGGCCATCTGCCCATTTACCTTGGTCACCTGCACAGGCCCTTCGAGTAGCAGTGGCTCGGTGACATGCACAAATGTGTCAGCATCTCAAAGGAGTGCTGCTGGTCAGGTCACACCTTGCTGATTAATGTGTATGGCACCCTTCCCTGAAGCAGCATCAAGTACCCCTTGTTTGCCTTAGTTAAACAGTACCAGGAGTTCCCATTGTGGCGCAGCAGAAACAAATCCGACTAGGAACCATGAGGTTGTGGGTTTGATCCCTGGCCTGGCTCAGTGGGTTAAGGATCCAGAGTTGCCATGAGCTGTGGTATAGGTTGCAGACGAGGCTCAGATCTGGCGTTGCTGTGGCTGTGGTGTTGGCCGGTGGCTACAGCTCCGATTAGACCCCTAGCCTGGGAACCTCCATATGCCACAGGTGTGGCCCTAAAAAGACAAAAAGACCAAAAAACATACAAACAAATAAAAAAAAACAGCACCATTTCTCTAAATCCAGGATTATCCCATACCAAGTGGCTCCAAAAAAAACTTAACAGAAGTATAGGGTCAAAGTTCAGCAGTGTCTCTGATGTCCCATACCAAGTGGATCCAAAAAAAACTTAACAGAAGTATAGCGTCAAAGTTCAGTGCTTTCTAACACCAAGCCTAGCTCCAGGCGCCAACCATGATGGTAGGGAGACCTTCCCTGCCCCCATCTGGGCAGCTGTCTGGAGTCAGTTAAACTATGTGAACTTTGTCATTTTCAGATTTCTTGAGACAAAGCTCCTGTTCCCAGGAAAGTTCCACCAGGTCTAACTGGTGATTTCATGAATTCCCAAAGCCACAGTCAAGCTGGAGCCCACCCTCTCTGAGAAGTGACAGAGTCCTCAGTTGTCTGTGCTGGGAACTTCATGTAACTCTGTTCACACCCAAATCACGTTGCTGCCACCACTTTTTCCTCCTACAGGAGAGAAATGTTTAAATCCTTGGGAAGCAGCCACACCACCAAGATTATCTTTTAACTGCAAGGAGGCAACGTGTGAAAGTGATATGGTGTGATTTGGCAACTCACAAACACTGAAAGGCTTTCTCTGCTCAGCACCACCAGCTAGTCCATTCCCCCTCCTGCCTGGGGTAACCTGGCAGAAATGCCCGAGTAGGAAAGCAGCCCAAGCTTTTGTCTGAATGACCTGCTTGTTAGTGGACTGCTGAAAAATACAATGGGCAGTGCAATGTCTACCTGTAGCCCTCAACCTCTTCATCATTCGACAAGACTTACTGAGAAACTTTGGGGAACAGACATGCTGGAATCAGGTGAAAGCAGGACACCCGTGTAGCCAGATGGTACAAAGCAGATGTGCCATAATTCAAAGAGGGATTGGGGAGTGCCAGTGGAGTTGGGAAATCAACCACACTTGGCTTACACTTTCCTCCTTCCTCCTAGGAGTTTGGTAAAATCTCTGCTGCACTCTTGTGACAACTTTCCATTAGCAGCCTTACTCTGCAGGAAGTTTTCTAATAATCCCGCTATAACTGCACACAAGGAGGAGGTCATAAAAGCCCATGACCACAGTGTGGGGTGGGGATGGGAGCAGGGTGTGGATCAAGAACGTGCATAAGGAAGTCAACTTAAAAGGCACACCAGGACTTTCAGGGGATATTTAAGAGTTAGCAGAAAAAGGACTCCATGGTTGAATAACTTTGAGAAATGCTAGGTCAAACAAAGTTGAGCAAATATCTTTATTGTAGGATTTCTCAGAGCCTTTAACAAACTAACAAGCCTGGTCAATCTTCAAGAAAAATGATTCCCAAATTCATTTAACCACAGAACTTGGAGCACCTTTCAGGACCGGTATTAATCAGAACATGTGCTGTTTTAAAGTACTGTCTTAAAAAGCACATACAATTCATATTGTTCCAGCCCCAATTTCTGAACCGTGCCCCCCCCCCGCCAAAAAAGCTTACTTAATATTAAATTGTTACTTTCACCCCACCAGTACTCTCATTTTAAGAATGGTGACAGTGATGATGACATTATATTCTTTCCTTAGCAGCCTAAATAACCCCAAGGCAGTTTAAAACAGCACTGCCCTGAGAATGACACCCAGAACTGAGCCCCTTCCTGCTTCAAGTTAGCTGGGGACTCCGGCATGTCCCACCCTCACTGAGTTTTCGGTTTCTTCATCTCTCAACTAAAGGGGTTAGCAGAGATTTCCAAGGACGTTCTCGGTTCTAACAGTCCACCATGGATTCTAAACACTAAGTATATTTTCGTAAACCACGTGGAGTGAAGGCAAAAAAAATTAACTCTGCTCTGAAAGCTGGCTAGGTGTGCCAGTTTCTGAGTCTATCGCTTCTCCGCCTGTTCTCTCCTGAGCTCTGTGCCAACACCCTGGGTAAATGAAGCTAGGCTCACACCCAGTCACCCTAGGGCTGCACCCTCCCAATGTTCCAGCCCTGGCAGTCAGGAAAGTGGCATACACAACCATCACAAAGAGAGGGAGGGTAGCTCTCCAGGAGAAGGAGACTGGGGGTCTCACGTTCTAAGTTCCTTTGCCCCCACACAGCTATATACCAAGAGGAAAAACCCAGCCCAGGGTCAGGAGAAGCAGAATTGCAGCCAGCCAGCTCTCTTCTTTCCACACAGAGTTCCCCACCAGATGTTGCTCTTTAAGGACCACAGCTGCTTCCTGTCCTGTCATATCCTGGGGCTGCCTGGACAGACCGTCTCGCTGGAATGCAGAAGCTACTTCTACCACAGTTTGCACAATCATTTCTGGAGCTGAAGATGTGGTTTAAGACTTTCAATATAGGGCAGAATTCAGGCCAACTATCTTGCCCACCACTAGCACTGGGGACAAGCTCTCTCTACATATTTGGACAGCTGACTGCCTCTGTCAGATAGCAGCGGATATTTTATTTCTGATTCTGACAGGACCAAAGGAAAAAAAAAAGGCATATCATTACAACAGCACACAGCCAAAGGGCTATTAGATCCTTACTAAAACCCAAACTCCAGTATCATGCAGCAGTTTTATAATTAAAGCAAAACAGTTATCTGAAAACACTGACAGAAAAAAAAAAAAAAAAAAGAAAGAAAATGGAAGTTCCCATTGTGGCACAGTAGTAACAAACCCAACTACTATCCACGATGACACCGGTTTGATCCCTGGCCCTGCTCAGTGGGTTTAGGATCTGGCATTGTTTTGAGCTGTGGTGTAGGCCGGCAGACTCAGCTTAGATCTTGCGTTGCTGTGGCTGTGGTGTAGGCCGGCAGCTGCGGCTCCAATTCAACCCCTAGCCTGGGTACCGCTATATGCTGTGGGTATGACCCTAAAAAGACCAAAAAAAAGCAAATATTCTTTCTTTACTCAAATAGAGATGACTGCATTACATAAGAGATAAAGTCCTTCAAACAGTTCTGTCAAGAAGCGTTAAGTTATAAGAGGAATGTTAGGAATTCCCTGATGTTACAAAGAACAAGCTACCAAAACTTGCCTTGAGGGCTTCCATTGGCTAAGTCACCTTGAGACCAAGAAAGAGGCACAAAATGTCCATTATCTGACATTCATTCTAGTCTCCTTTGTGTTTGTTCTGACCCTTGAAGGTGGATTCAAGGTGGGAAAGCTCATGCTGTGAGGTGCAGCAAGGACCCCTCCAAGGACTCCCCCTACACCTGCAGGAAACTTGGAAGTTGCCAGTGACCAAAAAAAGTACAAGCAGGATGAGTTCATCTGCCTGGTGACATCCTGACAAAGCAGAAAGCTCAGGGCTCATAAATCACCCGTCAGCACAAGCAAGCTTCCCGAGAACTGGTTTTGGACAGACATGAAACGAGAGGCACGGGAGCTTTGGAGCTAACTGGAATCCCAACCCTTCATCATGAGTAAGAATACCCCTGTGCTCTTAGCTCAAAGGCAGAATGGTTTTTACTTTGAGTAGGAAGTTTGTTTTCTCCTTGATTATTTGTTCAAAGGGTCAAGGCAGCTCATAGGTCAGGGCATCTCAACTACCTCGCCATCACACATAGATCCATGAGACCAACATTCCTTGTGCTTCAAGATCACCAGAGGCTCCGCACTTCTCCTCCCTCTCTAACCCGGGCTCTCCCATCTAGCCAAAATCCAGTCAAAAACAGACCCACAGCGGAGGTGTGGAATTGTTATCAAGGCCGTATTTCAGTTTGGGTTACCAGACTTCCTTTCCTGATAAACCTCAGCGGCTCTCCTACACCTTATACAGTAGTTGGCTGTGTCTGTGTTGTGGAGGGGTGGTCTTGGGATTTTCTCCACTTTCACCCCAATTATAGGGTTCCACCACCTCATTAGGTTGCTGCCATCTAAAGTGACTCAAGGCTGGTGTCTCCCCAAGACTGTGGGATGTAGCCACACTACCCCCTCAGGTGAAATCGCTTCTCTCTCTGAAGCTGAGGATCTCCTTGATCATGTCCTTCCTCAGCAGTGTCCAGTTAGAGGGGCTACGTCTGGGGAGCTACATGGTCCCACCTCTTTCCAAAGTACAGCGCCCCGCCTCCTCTGCTATTCCACCTGCTGATAGTCCCGCCCCCCAGGAGCTATGATAAGCCAGCCCTCAGAGCCTGCTCTCCCATTGGGCAGATAGCCCGTCCCTCCTATGCCACGTCTCCCGACCCTGGCGAAAGAGGCCAGGGCGGTGCGGCCTTTGGCACTAGAGAGCGCTGTAAGATTAGGACTCTACCTGGAAAGGGTTTACGTCCACTGGGTCCGCGAAGGGGTTGGTGTCGAAGGCCGACATGGCGATCGGGGTCCAACGGGCTAGCTCCGCGAGCGTTTCTGCCTCTTGGCACCCAGACCCAGCGGTGCTCTTCTTGCAGACCCTCCACTTCCGGGAGCGAGGCAGCCGTTCTGGCGCAGGCGCAGCATCCTCCCAGAGGGGCGTGGTGGTGTGACGTAACAGAAATCCGCTCCGCCCTCCTGCCCAACCCAGTATGGAGCAGCTCGTGGGCGTTCCGCTTCCATCAGCTGCTTCCCTGTGCTGGTGCGTTTAGGGTCTGGGAGACCACAAGGGACTTGAGAGAGGCGGGGCTGGAGCGTTCCCAATTGCTTCTCGGTCAGTTAGCTTTCAGCATTGAGAACTCCCCAAAGTAAACTCAAGTAAACTTCCCAAAGTGGGCCTGGAAACTTAACCCCTTAACTTCCTTGGAGGGCAAGTTTAGGAAGCATGCACAGGTTAGGTCCGGAAACAGAAGTCTAAGCCTATGGCGAGAGTAGGGAATAGAATTCCTGACCCAGAGAATTTCGCCAGGCTAGGAAAGTGTTCTAGTGGTAGCAGCCGAGCAGAGAGGTTCTTTTAAGAACCGGCAGTGCTGCTGTTCCCGACACTAGCTGAGCCCTGACTCTTTCAGGCCTTGACCCCTAATGTCAAGTTTTATCTTATCGTTTCAGGGATGAGGATCCCTCAGCCCGGTCAGGTTTAAGGCCTGAGCAGGGATTAACCTGGGGATCAAGCATTTATCCAAGCAAGTGGGAGTTCAGCAATAGAACCATCAGCCATGGGAGAGATGGCTGATTCGCCCCCCACAAACTCACCTTATTTATTCCTGCCTTTTTACAGTTCTGCTGCCACTGAATCCAGCCAATCATCCTTTACTCTGGATGAGTACAGGGCTGCTAATTTGTCTATTGTTCGTGTTGTAACCAGAGATCCATTCGAAGGAGGCAAAATTAGTAGGGAACTTTCTGTTTAAAACTCTTCAATTATTTTCCATAGAGGCCCAAATTCTAGTTTGGCCTCCAGGTCTTAACAAGATCTGCCTCCACCTATCAACTCTTCTCATTCCTTCTTGTGCCTACCCTACCACCACAACATAGCCATGTGCATCCCAACTCTCCTAGTAGCTTTTCAGTGCTTCAGACTTCCCTTGTTCCTCCTGCCTCAGGGCCTTTGCACTGGACTTTTCCTTTTTCTGGTATGCTCTTAGCCCATGCTCTCATCATACCCCAGTTAACTCCTACTTATCCATCAAATCCAAGCTTATATGTCCCTTCCTCAGGAGTAGTCTCTCTTCACCAGAGATTAGATCAGCCCCACCCCCAATATAAACTCTTATATTACCCTGTGCTTTTCCTTTATAATACCTTGCACATTGTAAGTACACGCTTGTATAGATGATTTTTTATTTGTGTCTGTCTCTCCTGCTAGACTATAAGCTCCACAAGGGCACGAGTAGCCTCTGTTTTCCTCATTATTTCTGGCACTGACATAGTACTAAACACATGATAGACATTTAGCAAATATTTACTATTTCCCTCATCCACTTTTCTTAGGGTCCAGCTCACACTTCTTCAGGAAATGTCAAATGGGAGAATAGGAGGGACATATGTTTGTGTCCTATTAGAAGCTACCTACTCCTGGAGTTTCTGTTGTGGCTCAGTGTGTTAAGAATCTGACTAGAATCCATGAGGATGCAGGTTTGATCCATGGGTTAAAGAATCCAGCATTGCTGAGAACTACAGTGTAGGTTGCAGACGTGGCATGGACCTGGTGAGAGTGCGGCCCTTACTCCTTAACCCCCCAGGGCCATCCCTCGGAGGGCAATATAAGAAAAACCTCTTTTGGAATTCCCATGGTGGCGCAGTGGTTAACAAACCCGACTAGGAACCATGAGGTTGCAGGTTCAATCCCTGGCCTCACTCAGTGGGTTAAGGATCCGGCATTGCCATGAGCTGTGGAGTAGGTTGCAGACATGGCTCGGATCCTGTGTTGCTGTGGCTCTGGTGTAGGCCGGTGGCTACAGCTCCGATTAGACCCTTAGCCTGGGAACCTCCATATGCCATGGGTGCGACCCTACAAAAGACCAAAAAAAAAAAAAAAGAAAAACCTCTTGTGTTTCTCAGGTTAATTAAGGGCTCAGTCCCACAAGATTTCCCCCACTTCAGAGGCAAATTGCAAGTCCCAGGCTGTTCTCACCTGTACTTCTATAAATCAGGGTTCCCACGGCCCCCTCAGGTTCAATAATTTGCTAGAATGGCTTCCAGAACTCAGGTAAACACATTTACTGGCTTATTATATAATAAAAAGCATGATAAAGAGTACAAATGAATGGCCAGTTGAAGGGTGAGGTCCGGGTCCTGATCCCAGAGCTTTTGTCCTTGTAGAGCTGGGGTGTGCCACCTTTCTGGTAAGGGGATGTGTTCACCAGTCCAGAAGCTCTCTAAACCAGTAGTTCAGGGGAGTTCCTGCTGCAGCACAGTGGGTGAAGGATCTGGCGTTGCCACAGCTGTGGTGTAGATTGCAGCTGCAGCTCAGATTCATCTCCTGGCCCAAGAACTTCCATACGCCTCGGGTGTGGCTGAAATGAAGAAACAAAATAAACCATTAGGAGTTCCCTTCATGGCTCAGTGGTTAACAAATCCGACTAGGAACCATGAGGTTGCGGATTCGATCCCTGGCCTTGCTCAGTGGGTTAAGGATCCGGCATTGCCGTGAGCTGTGGTGTAGGTTGCAGACGCGGCTCAGATCAAGCGTTGCTGTGGGCTGTGGTGTAGGCCAGGGGCTACAGCTCCAATTCGACCCCTAGCCTGGGAACCTCCATATGCCTCAGGAGTGGCCCAAGAAAATGGCAAAAAAAAAAAAAAAATTAGTTCAGGGATTTTTATGGAGGCTTCATCATGTAGACATGATTAACTATTAACTCAACCTCTCCCCTCTTCCCTCCCCATAGCATGAGCGGTGTGGCTGAATATTCCAAGCTTCTAATCATGGCTTAGTCTTTCCGCCCCCATACTGAAGCTATCCAGGAGCCCACCAATTAAGACAAAAGATGCTCAGATCACCCAGGAAATTCCAAGAGACTTAGGAGCTCTGTGTCAGGAACCAAGTCAAAGACCAAGTATTAGAACAAAGGATGCCTGGAGTTCCCATTATGGCTCAGGGTGTTAAGAACCTGACTAATATCCATGAAGATGCGGTTTTGATCCCCAGCCTTACTCAGTGGGTTTAGGATCCCACATTGCTGAGAGCTGTGTCAGGTCGAAGAGGCACCTTGGATCTGGTGTTGCTGTGGCTATGGTATAGCCTGGCAGCTGCAGCTCCAATTTGACCCTTAACCCAGGAACTTCCATATGCCACAGGTGCAGCCCTAAAAAGAAAAAAGATGGCCCTACAACTCTTGCTGCTTAGGAAATTACAAAGGTTTTAGGTGCTCTGGCCAGGAGTTAGTTATTCTTTCATAGTATCACAGGCAGCATACAGAGATCTTTGCTGTGGCAGCCTCAGAGGAGAGCAGTCCACAGAACATGAGGCTATCCTGCCTCCTCCTTGATGTGTCTCACATCATCCCACCTGACCCTCCAGCAACCCTGTCAGTCCAGCATTATTACCCACATTCTTCAGAGGAAGACACTGATGCTCAGCTAGATTAAAAGTCCTGCATGTGACATTTGCCATCACCACAAAGCATCAGTGTGTTCCTGCTTAGATCACAGCAATTCATTCCTCAGACTCGCTGGCGAAAACTTGACATCCTCACAATAGTATACAAAGTTTTGCCTTTCCTCTCTAAACACCTGCCCTGCTCACTCTGCTCCAACCACTCTGGCCTCTGCTATTTACTCCAGAATATGACACATACATTCCCCTGTTCCCATTTTAGGGCCTTCGCTCTAGCTATATTTTCTGTCTAGAACATTCTCTTCGCCTCATTTCCAAGTCTGTGCTCAAATCTCACTTTCTCAATGAGACTTATCTAGACAACTTTTCTTTCTCTCCTTTTTTTTAGGGCCACACCCACGGCATATGGGGAAATTCCCATGCTAGGAGCTGTAGCCACCAGCCTACATCATAGCTCACAGCAACGCCAGAGCCTTAATTCGCTGAGTGAGGCTAGGGATCGAACCTGTGTCCTCATGTCCTCATGGATACTAGTCAGATTCGTTTTTGCTGAGCCATGACAAGAACTCCTCCTTTTTTTTTTTTTTTTCCTTTTTGCTTTTTAGGGTTGCATCCACGGCATATGGAGCTTCCCAGGCTAGGGGTCCAATCGGAGCTATAGCTGCCAGCCTATGCCACAGCCATAGCAACATGGGATCTGAGCCGCGTCTGTGACCTACACCACAGCTCATGGCAGCACCAGATCCTTAACCCACTGAGCAAGGCCAGGGATTGAACCCCCAACCTCATGGTTCCTAGTCAGATTTGTTTCCGCTGCAACACGATGGGAACTCCTTTTTTTTTTTTTTTGATGGTCACATCTGCGGCATATGGAAATTTCTGGGTCAGGGATTGAATCCGAACCACAGCTGCAACCTACACCAGCAGCTGTGGCAACGCAGGCTCCTTTAACCCACTGCAGCGGCAGGAGGATGGAACCTGCACCTTTGTAGCAACCTGAGCCCCTGCAGCTAGATTCTTAACCCACTGGCCACTGAAGTGGGGCTCCCCAGGCAACATTTTAAAATTCTACAAACTGCCTCCAACTCCCACACACTCCCCTTACTTTCTGTAATGCTTATCTTTCAACATACTATGTGATTTTCTGTTTGGCTACACCTTTGGCACTGCAGAAGCTTCTGGGCCAGGGATCAAACCTGAGCCACAGCTGTACAGAGCCACAGAAGTGACCCCTGGGGGAGTTCCCGTCGTGGTACAGTGGTTAATGAATCTGACTAGGAACCATGAGGTTGAGGGTTCGATCCCTGGCCTTGCTCAGTGGGTTAAGGATTTGGCGTTGCCATGAGCTGTGCTGTAGGTCACAGACGGCAGCTCGGATCCGGCGTTGCCGTGGCTCTGGTGTCAGCCAGTGGCTACAGCTCCCATTAGACCCCTGGCCTGGGAACCTCCATATGCTGCGGGAAGCAGCTCTAGAAAAGGTAAAAAGACCAAAAAAAAAAAAGTGACAACCTGGGATTCTTAACCTGCTCAGCCACCAGGGCACTCCGTGATTTACATATTTATTGCTGTCTTCCCTTCACCAGAATGTAAGCTCTACAGAGGCAAAGCAATCCTTATCTTGTTCTTGGGTGCATGTCCAGCCCTCAGAACAGTCTGTGGCATTTAGCAGGTTCTCAATAAATACGTGTCCAATGTACTCCAATGTTTATTGCAGCATTATTTACAATAGCCAAAACATGGAAACAACCTAAATGTCCATCGATAGAGGCGTGGATCAAGAAGATGTGGTACATATATACAATGGAATATTACTCAGCCATTAAAAAGAACGAAATACCTGCATTTTTAGCAACTTAGCATCATGCTAAGTGAAGTTAGAAATACAATGAGACACCAACATCAAATGTTTTCACTGACATGCGGAATTTGAAAAAAGGATAGACTGAACTTTGCAGAACAGATGCTGACTCACAGACATTGCAAAACTTATGGTCTCCGGAGGAGACAGTTTGGGGGTTGGGGAGATGTGCTTGGGCTGTGGGATGGAAATCCTGTGAAATCAGACTGTTATGATCATTATACAACTGCATATGTGATAAATTCATTTGAGTAATAAAAATAAATAAATAAATACGTGTCCAGTGAATGAATAAATGAATGAATACCGAGACCCAAAATTTTGGGCTGGAAGTCTCTGTGCTGTTGGGGGCTCCTCCTGAGAGCTGCAGGTTGGAAGAGGGATTGAAAGTGCGGGGAATGGCCGCACAGGACGCACGGGCTTCCAAGGAAGCGTTCGAGGAACTACATTTCCCATGAAGCTCTGGGCGCAGAAGGGCTGCGGGAGCTGCCGGGAAAGGTATACGTGTTGGATGCCAGGTTTGGTGCCGGAAGGATGGCCGCTCAACGAGGTGGGCTCTTAGCCGGGGTGCTGGCAAGCGTGGGGGGGTGGGTCGAGTGCTTGGACCCTTCCCGACCTGAAATGCCGGGTCGAACCCTCCCGTGGGGCTCTGCGGAAAGATGGATGGATGCCGGGTAGAGGAGGGGGCACTTCAGGTGGGAACAGAGCCGTTATTGCAGCCCTATAAGGAGAGCCTTCAGGGGAGGGGGCTGCGCGTGGGTCATTTCAAGAGCGGGTGCAGTGGAAGAGATTCCTCCCACTCCCTCTCCGTCACCTCAGCACAACAGCCTCATATCAGCAAAAGGTCCTTACTGCCCGTCTTACACATACGAACAGTGAGGCCTGCAAAGGTGCCTCAGCAACCTACAAATCCGTTATTTGACTCTATCCCCCAGACAAAACCCTCAGCTCGGTCTAGTTTCCCCGAAACAGGAGGGTCAGGTCTCAGGAATGGAGTGGAAGCTGACGTTCAATCTGTATCCCCAGTATTCCCACTTTCCTGTGTGGTGCAGCAGTATGCCTGGGGGAAGATGGGTTCCAACAGTGAAGTGGCTAGGCTGCTGGCTAGCAGTGATGCACTGGCTCAGATCTCAGAGGACAAGCCATATGCAGAGGTAAGACCCAGCTGTATTTCAGTCTACTTTACCAGCAGGTGAGACCAAGGGACTCCTCCACTCAAAGGGGTGGGGGGTGGTGCAGTCAGGTAGATCAGCAGGGAAGGGAAAACAGCAAAGACAGAGGAGGTCCTCTTGCCTCCTTAGGTCTGTGCAGGTTGATGAACCTAGATGGTAGCACCAAAAGAAGTGAGGTTTTGTCATAATAGACTGGGAATTCCAGTACCCTCCTTCCTCACCCAAGAACTCTCAGCACTTAATAAGTTTTATCTTATTTATTTTACATTTTTAGCACTTACTGAAATTTTTTTTTTGGTCTTTTTTTTGCCTTTTCTAGGGCCGCTCCCATGGCATATGGAGGTTCCCTGGCTAGGGGTCTAATTGCAGCTATAGCCGCCAGCCTATGCCACAGCCACAGCAACTCGGGATCCGAGCCGAGTCTGCAACCTACACCACAGCTCACAGCAATGCCGGATCCTTAACCCACTGAGCAAGGCCAGGGATTGAACCCGCAACCTCATGGTTCCTAGTCGGATTTGTTAACCACTGCACCACGACAGGAACTCCCAGCACTTACTGAATTTAATTCAGTCCTCCTTGACAATTAAAATTTTTACTCTAACTTTGACACTTTTAATGGCCTAAAATATATGTATTTCTCCTGCCCATTTAGTAGAGAAAAAGTGAAAGCACAGAAAGTCTTTAGTCTGTACTTTTGAGACTGGAATAAATTAATGTTAACCCCAGAGTTCCTGTCTTGGCTCAGTGGTTAACGAATCCGACTAGGAACCATGAGGTTGCAGGTTTGATCCCTGGGCTTGCTCAGTGGGTTAAGGGATCCGACATTGCTGTGAGCTGTGGTGTAAGTCGCAGATGCAGGTCAGATCCCGCGTTGCTGTGGCTCTGGCATAGGCCGGCGGCTGCGGCTCCTACTGGACCCCTAGCCTGGGAACGTCCATATGCCATGGGAGCGGCCCTAGAAATGGCAAAAAGACAAAAAAAAAAAAAAAAAAAGAATGTTAACCCCTTATAGAGTCATGTAAATGAGTCAGAGATTTTCAGTGACCTTAACTGTGTAGGTTTTGTTCTCATTGGAGATTTCCAGTGACCTTAACAGTGCAGGTTTTGTTCTCATTGGACAGATGAGGAAACTGAGACCCAGGAAATAACTAGCCGTAACCTCCCCAGTTGGAGGCAAAGCCTGGACTAGGGTTTGGGTCTCTTGACTCCTGGGCTTCTGTGGTCTCTTGCTCCCATAGATATCTGTGATGGTACGAGCATTTGTACCCATTCCTGGAAGGCCCCTCTCAGAACTTAGCTGCTCTGTGGGGAGCACAGGGTTACAAATTGGGGCAGGCCAACTGGTGGTGCCAGATTCTTCCTTTTTTCCTCCCAAGTTTCCTGTTTTTTACAGCTGTGGATGGGGACCCACCCCAGGGGAGATTCCAAGATCCTTGACAACCGCATCTCACAGAAGACCCTAGGCCAGTGGATTGCTGAGAACCAGGAGTGCTTGGGTTCGAAGGTCAAGGACACCTTCAGTGGCAAGCTGCCCTTCCTCTTCAAAGTGCTGTCAGTTGAAACGGCCTTGTCCATCCAGGCACACCCTAACAAGGTAGAGAATCAGAGTAGGGCGCAGAGGTCAGGGTAGAGAAGAGCTTATGTCAAGGCCTTCCTACAACTTTGACTGCTGCTTTTACCCTGACCGTGTCAACTCCAGCCCAATACTAAGTCCAGGCCTGACAACTCCCAATTTAGCTCTGCAAAGCCAGTTGATGGTGACACATGTTGGCAGTTAAGTCTAAGTGAACAGCCGAGCAGCCTGTGCCAGGGGAGCTTCTTCAAGCTTATTCCTGGGCTCCCCTCAGCCATCCTAGGACTATTTATATCTGCCATTTTTCCATCTGGCTCTCTGAGTTCACCTTCTAGGGCAGGGCAGGTATCCTAGTCATTACCTCACTTCCACCCCCATAGTCTTTTTATACAAGCCCGTGAGTCACACCTTTTAAGCGTTTGTCCAGACTCCTCATTTCTCAATGAGCAAAGTAAGACCCAGAGAAGAGAGATTTACGCAGTCATACAGCTTGTTAGTGTCACAGCTTGGCTTGATGTCTGAGTTTCCTATTCGTACTCTATGTCTCTTAAAGCTTGCCCCAGCTCTCCTCCAGATTTGGCCCATGTGCCTGCCTTGGGTTGGCTGAACTCTGAGTTTCCGAATTATGCCTTGACTGGGCTCATTGCCAGAGGTAGGAAGCCACTGCTCTCTGGCAACTGGGGAAGGTAGAGAGCAAGTACTGGGTGGGACTGGTGTCCTCTTAGATGATTATGCACCTTAGCCATCCTCCTCTTCCCCTGGCTATCCCACAGGAGCTGGCAGAGAAGCTGCACCTGCAGGCTCCACAGCACTACCCTGATGCCAACCATAAGCCAGAGATAGCCATTGCCCTCACCTCCTTCCAGGGCTTATGTGGCTTCCGGCCAGTTGAAGAGATTGTGACCTTTCTGACGAGTAAGGTTGGGCAAAATGCTAAGAGCATGCATATTGGGTCCAGGTGCATGGGCAACCCAGGGCAGAGCTGGAACAGTGGCAGAGAGTAGAGGCTGAATGTCATAGGAACTGAGGGGTTGGTTGGCCTCATGAAGTCTTGACGCCCCTGGTGCAGGCCCATGAGACCAGGCTCATGTATAGTTGCTGAGGGCTGGTGGTGAGCAGCTGGTTTTCACTGCAAAGCATGCATAGCATTGCCTGCCCCCTTAGGGATGAGATGGGGAGGCCTCTTCCAGTTTCCCACTTTTGTGGGTTCCATCTTAACCATTCCTGATGTGGCCCCTGACCTTCCTGCAGAGGTGCCCGAGTTCCAGTTTCTAATTGGAGACAGTGCAGCAACACAGCTGAAGCAGAGCATAAGCCATGACTCCCAGGCTGTGGCCTCTGCTCTGCGGAGCTGTTTCTCCCATCTGATGAATAGCGAAAAGAAGGTAGTGGTGGAGCAGCTCAACCTGTTGGTGAAGCGGATCTCCCAACAAGGTGGGTGTTTTAGGCCTGCGTGTAATGCCCTGGCGTGGACCCCTGGCACAGACACTGGGCTATGGGGCTACGATTCTCAACTCAGTTAGAACTAGCCTGACTTAGCTGGCCTGATAGCGAGTTAGCATTTCTTCCCCAGTCTTTGTGGAGCAGGGCCCTCATTTGAGTGCTGCTTCCTAAGTGACCACTTTCTCTAGATGGCTGGCCTGAAGGACTATTAGGTGTCCACCCAGGTGTTCTGAGATCTCCCCAGCCCTGTAGCTGCTCTCCATGTGTGGTTTTATACTTTGGGGCTGGAGAGCAGGAGGGGGACAGAGGGATCTTCTTTCTACTCTGCCTGAAGTGCAGAGCTCTCAATTGTAGATCTTTCCTTCAGTTACCTGCTCTGTGCCCAACCTTGTGCTAACTCAGGAGAGTTCAGGAAATGACCGTGATGGGTGTGGTCATGTCACCTCTGGGCTGGGGAGTCAATATAAGCAGTGAAAACCAAGGCAGAACGGATTCTCTGCTAGGAGCTTATGTGGCATACATGACAAGGCCCCAGCCCCTTCTATAAGCGACTCTGGAGTTCTGGTTCTATTTCTACACATTTCCCCTACTACTTTTGAGCCACAAGGAACTATTTATTTTACTCAATCATACATTATTATTATTACTTATTTATTTATTTTTCTTAAGGGCAGAACATGCGGCATATGGAAGTTCCCAGGCTAGGGGTCAAATCGGAGCTGCAGTTGCTGGCGTACACCACAGCCATAGCAATGCCAGATACGAGCCGTGTCTGTGACCTATATACCACAACTCAAGGCAAAGCCAGACCGTTAATCCAGTAAGTGGGGCCAGGGATCGAACCCGCATCCTCATGGATACTAGTCAGGTTCGTTACTGCTGAGCCACAATGGGAACTCTCCCTTAGAAGGCTGTTTTTTTTTTTTTTTTTTTTGGTATTTCCCTGCTTGCATGCCTCTCCCTTTAGGGCTTCTTGTACTCACAGGATTGCTGATTACTTCGTCTGGAGCTCCCGTAACACCCTGTTCATATGGCATGTATAGCCCTTAGCACCTGTGAGTAGATATCATCACATGCACACTTGTTCAAACTGGGGTTTTCGCCAGGCTGGGGACCTGTCTCAACCTTTGTGTGTCCCCACAGTGCTTAGCACAGAGTAGGCATTCAGCATGTCTTTGAACAATCCTCTAGTCCAGACCAGGTGATTCTTGCATTATGGCCCTGACACACTCTGCTTTTACTTAGAAACACCATCCTCTTTCTCTGCACACGCGGGGAAATCCAGCTCACCACCCTCCCTTCCTCCCTGCTCAGTTCCCAAGAAGCCTTTCCTCTCCACTCTAGCCCAGGCTGAGCTCACTCTCCCCTGGTCAGCCTCCAGGACACATTTTGGCCCTTGGTTGCATCCTGCCTCATGCCATCTGGGGTGACCAACCACCTCAGTTTGCCTAAGACTGAGTGAATTTCAGTGTTAAAAAAGGGAAAGACCTGGGCTGACTGGGACAGTTGGTCACCCCACATGGAACCCTTGGGTTATCTCCTAACTAGATTGTAAGCTCCTAAAGCAGTAATTCCCAAGCAGGGGACATCGACAATCTGGAGACATTTTTTGTTGTCAAACCTGGGTTTAGGGTACTAGTGATATCTTGTGGGTAGAGGTCAGGGATGCTGCTAAACACCCTATTATGCATAGGACAGCACCCACAACAGAAAGTTAATCTGGGGAGTTCCTGTCATGGCACAGCAGAAACGAATCCGACTAGTAACCATGAGGTTGTAGCTTCGATCCCTGGCCTCATTCAGTGGGTTAAGGATCCGGTGTTTCCATGGGCTGTGGTGTAGGTCGCAGACTTGGCTCAGATCTGGCATGACTGTGGCTGTGGCATAGGCCGACAGCTACAGCTCCAATTAATTAGACCCCTAGCCTGGGAAGTTCCGTATGACGCTGGTGCGGCCCTAAAAAGACCAAAAAAAAGAAAGAAAGAAAGAAAGAAAATCTGACCCCAAATGTCAGTAACGCTGAGATTGAGAAACAGTGTCCTAAATAATACTTTAGCCCTTTTAGTGCTTAGTGTAGTGGTGAACATAGAATAAAAATGGGGAAAACAGGAGTTCCCATCGTGGCTCAGTGGTTAAAGGATCCAGCGTTGCTGTGAGCTGTGGTGTAGGTTGCAGACGTGGCTCGGATTTGGCGTTGCTGTGGCTCTGGCAAAGGCTGGCAGCTACAGCTCTGATTAGACCTCTAGCCTGGGCACCTCCATATGCCATGGGTGCAGCCCCAGAAGAGACCAAAAAGGGGGGGGGCAGGGGTTTTCTTGTGGCACAGCAGGTTAAGGATCTGGCTTTTTCACTGCAGCAGTATGGGTTTGATCCCTGACCCAGGAACTTCCACATGCTGTAGGAGTGGCCAAAAAAAGGGGGGGGGATGGGGGAAGCAGCATCTGTGTAGGCTGGAATATTAAGGCAGGCTGGCCCCCAAAGGGCTGGGGGGTGACTAGAACAGCCCTTGGATTTCTGGACTCTTGTGGGTGGGGACTTCTTTTGCACTTTCCATGGCTGGGATGGGGCTGTGAATACCATTGAGTGTTTGTTCCTAAGTACTCTGTTCCTCAGTGGCTGCTGGAAACAACATGGAAGACATCTGTGGGGAGCTCTTGCTGCAGCTGCACCAGCAGTACCCAGGTGATATTGGGTGCTTTGCCATCTACTTCTTGAACCTGCTTACCCTGAAGCCAGGGGAGGCCATGTTTCTGGAGGCCAACGTGCCCCATGCCTACCTGAAAGGAGGTGAGCCACATTTCAGTAGTGACCCCACTGCCGTCCCTTCAGGTCTTGTTTCCCCATCTGGAAAAATGTGGGAGGGTGTGGTCGAGGAGACCACTTTTTTCTTTTCCTTTTTTTCTTCTTAGGGCTGCATTCGTGGTATGTGGCGGTTCCCAGGCTAGGGGTCTAATTGGAGCTGTAGCTGCCAGCCCACACCACAGCCAGAGCAACATGGTATCCGAGCCCCGTCTGCAACCTACACCACAGATCATTGTAATGCCGGGTCCTTAACCCACTGGGCAAGGCCAGGGATTGAACCTGCGTCATCATGGATGCTAGTCAGAGTCGATGACCACTGAGCCACTATGGGAACTCCGAGACCACCTTTAAAGTCTCTTCTAGCTCTGACCTTGCAGGGTTTCAGGGGTCAGCAGGGAAGTGGCCAGTAGGGATGGTGAATGCCAGCTTGGTTTTGGACACTGCTTGGATCCTCACACCAACCTTGTGAGGTCATGATACTCTTAACGTTAAGCCCTGTCATGTGTGTGGGAACCAAAATTTGAGTCCAAGACTATGGTTTGCTCCCTGTGACACACTGCCTTAACATATCTACAGAGATTTTATGCTAAAATACACGTTGGGAGTTTCTGCGGTGGCACAGTGGGTTAATGATCTGGCTTGTCTGTGTGATGTTGCCAGTTCCATTGCTGGCCCAGCTCAGTGTTAACCCACTGGTTAAGGATCCAGCATTGCCGCAGCTGTGGCATAGGTTGCAGATGCAGCTTGAATTCGAACTTTAGCCTGGGAGCTTCCATATGCTGTGGATGTGGCTGAAAAAGGGGAAAAAAAATACACATTGCTATAGAAGGGTGTCACGTATTGACTGCTGACTCTTTATCCACTCATGGACAGGATTCTGTGGTAGAAGGGGAGAATACAAAGTTTCCAGAGGGTTGGGGTTCCCTCAGGAGTTAACATGACTCTCCTTAAAAATGGTGGGTGACATGTCACCTCTTTTTGGTATCAAATATCTTAGCCCATTATCATAGAAAATGCAATTCACACATTTTTAACTAACTGCAGGGGGCTCATGGTGCTTAGGTTAGGAGGCTCAGCCCTGGAGAGCCAGACACTAAGGCATCCTTCGTTAGCTTAGCCCATGACAACTGTCTGTCCCCAGACTGCGTGGAATGCATGGCATGTTCAGACAACACGGTGCGTGCTGGCCTGACACCCAAGTTCATCGATGTGTCGACTCTGTGTGAAATGCTCAGCTATACCCCCAGCCCCAGCCAGGACAGGCTCTTCCCTCCAACACAGAGTCAAGAAGACCCTTACCTCGTTATCTATGACCCCCCTGTGCCAGACTTCACTGTTATGAAGATGGAGGTGAGTGGGGGCTGTGGTGAGTGTCTGTTGTGTGGTATGAACAATGCAGGCAAGAGCCACAATATAGCGTATACCTGGGGCTGGGTTTCCTTTCCACCAAGCTCATGTGGGGGAATGGCCACAGGGCCTGCCCACTCCTCTAGCAGGGACCAGACAAGGGCATCCATGCTGACAACCCGAGCAGTGGAGAAGGCAGCACAGCTCTCCCGCCCACTGCCCTTGGGGTTGTCCAGGGCCCCCTGTGAGCTGACAGTAGCTCAGACTTGCTGTTTTTTTCTGCCCAGGTACCTGGCTCCGTTCCTGAATACAAGGTCTTGGCACTAGACTCTGCCAGCATTCTCTTGATGGTTCAGGGAACAGTGACAGCCAGCACCCCCACAGCCCAGGCAACTATCCCCCTGCAGCGTGGCGGGGTGCTCTTCATTGGGGCCAATGAGAGTGTGTCACTGAAGCTCACTATGCCTGAGGACCTGCTGATGTTCCGTGCCTGCTGTCTACTGTAGAGACCACAGCCGTCCTGGCTTTCCTCTGCCAGTCACCCTACCTCCTGGCCAGCCTCACCTCTTCAGACCCAGCCCAAATCCCTTCCCTGCTCTGAGTTCTTTGGGTATACCCTGCAAGAGCAGGGTAGAGGAGTAAGCTTCAAAGTACTGATTCCTGAGCAGCCCTAGCCTGAACCGTCTTCTTCTGGGGGCAGAATCTGAGGACTAAGGGCTGACACTTCCCTTGTATTCTAGCTACCCTTGAGCTGGGCTCCCCTCAATGCAGGAAGCAGTAGCTCTGTTCCAGCCTGTAGCATTAGGCAGGATGGTGAAACCTGTGATTAGCTCAGCATCAGTCAGAGCAAGACAATTAATTTCTAAGAACAGGGTTCTGGCCCTGGGACTGCCTATTTCCTCAGCTGCAGAGAAGGAGGGGAAGGGAAGGCCTGGGGACTAACGTTGCTTACTCTGGCTCTGTCAAAGCAATTAAAGATCACTTGTGTTGAGGCCTGTGGGCTAAGAGCACTCAGCCTTTGCCATTCCAGTCCCTGAAGTGGGCTGAAAGAGCCCTCCCTGGATGTTGTCCAGTTTTTGCTTTATTCTTATATCAAACATTTCCCTGAAGTAGGCAGGCTAAGACTCCTGTGGACTTTATTTTTGATTTTCTTTTATTTTTTGCCGGAGGGGGGAGGGGGGTGCACCCATGGCATATGGAAGTTCCCAGGCTAAGGGTCTAATTGGAGCTGTAGCTACTGGCCTACACCACAGCCATAGCAGTGCAGCATCCAGGCCCTGGCCTATACCATAGCTCATGACAATGCTGGATCCCTGAACCACTGAGTGAGGGCAGGGATCAAACCCACATCCTCATGGATACTAGATGGATTCATTTCTGCTGCACTGTAACAGGAACTCCTCCTGTGGCCTTTTAAAGGAAGGTGTGGGACAGAGGGCCTGCTATAGTCTCTGCTGCAGAGCCTGGAAGCAAGCCTTGGGCCCTCCAGCCCTGCAGACAGTGGAAGGTGGGTTTAAGGATAGGTGTTGTCAGTGCAAGATTCTTCTCTCCTGTGTTTTAGTTGGCCTTAGCTAAGGCAGGGATCCTCAAGCTGAGGCCAGCAAGCTGGATCTGGTCATGCCCACTCACATACTATCCAGCTGTCAGCTGCTGTCCAGGCAAAGCTGAGTAGGAACGCCAGACTGTATGGCCTGTAAAGCCAAGTGTACTGACTGGCCATTCACACAGAAAGTTTGTCAACCACTTCTCTAGAGTACACTCAGTCACTCTAGAGACAGGATAATCTGATTAGTGTTGTGAAGAGAAAACTAGCTACTTTTTCTCTTCACTGGTAGGAAGTACCAAGGAGGACATCCGCTCACCTTGTGCCTACCCTCTAGAGGTGGGACACACCCTTGCAGGAGGTTGCACATGTTTTGCCATTGAAGTTCCTAACTGCCAGTCTCAGAATCCTGTCACCTTATAGTAGGCAGAGACCCAGGTTAGTGGCTCCTTCCTGTGGGGTAAGGGATCAGACTTGCACAAAAGGACCTTTCTGGGCTGTTGCCTGCATTAGACCTGTAGGATGGAATTCCAGGAAAACACCTTCAAAAGTTGAGCCGGGAGTTCCCTTGTGGCGCAGTGGGTTAAGGAACTGGCATTGTCCCTGCAGTAGCTCAGGTTGCTGCTGTGGCATGAGTTCAATCCCTGGCCCTAGAACTTCCACATGTCTCAGGTGTGGCCAAAAAAAAAAAGTTCTAGCTAATCTGTTCTGGGTTCTTTTTGGCCTTTAGTAAATTAAATAAAAACCTGGGAAGAAAGGATCTGCTAAAGGAAACTCATTTTTTTTCCTTTTTAGGTCTGCACCTGCAGCATATGGAACTTCCCAGGCTAGGGGTTGAATCAGAGTTATAGATGCCAGCCTACACCACAGCCACAGCAGCACCAGATCTTAACACACTGAGCGAGGCCAGGGATTGAACCTGCGTCCTCATAGATACTGGTCATTCATTTCCGCTGAGCCATGACAGGAACTCCCAGGAAACTCATTCTAAAGAGAAGTGATATGCAAAGGCCTATTCCATCCATGGTCTTCAGTGAGCAGGCCTGAAAACGACACCCACTGGGAAAAGAAGAGGTCCTTAGAGGAACGGTCACAGTTGGGGCGATTAGGCTATTTCTTCATTTCAGAATTCAAAAAGGGAATGACTGAATGGTCTAGGCCTTTCTTAAAAATTCTAGTGCAACACAGACGGCTCAACTAGCATGATTGTGTTTATTCTTATAAACTTACAGAGCCGTAGAAGCCTAAGCCAGGAGTTCTATAGAGTATTCTGTAAACACCATACAGGACCGCTCCCATCTGTGAGGTAAGCCTGAATACACCTTGACTCCCCAGGGCACTGTCACCTGCAAAACACCCAGCACTGTTAATTAAGGCAGTTTGGTTCTAGGTACCTTGGTGCCTTTACTGGTGACATTTTAGCCTGTGGCTTCTAGCCCAAGACAATTGACCAATTCTACCCTGCCTCCCTGCATGGTGTTCCGGAAATTTTTTCTATAAAAGTAATGCCTACCAGACAAGGTCAACCAGCTCTAGAACATTCCAGGGACAAGTGCAACCCAAAATACCAGTGTTGATTTATAGCAATGACCACTGGAGGTCTTAGTCTTGAGGTCCCACTGCTACCCTCACTCCCAGAAGCTGTCACTCAGGCTACACTGTCCTAACCAAATGAAGCAACAAACTGGGCATGTTCCCAAGTTGGGGCCCACCTCAATCCTGACTACCATACCCCTCATGATTTTAGACAGGAAAAAAAGAGGAACCACTGAAAAACTAAATTCCAGAGAGAGACCTGGTATAGCAAGAGATGCTATTTAGTGGGAGATTAGGCCTGTGTTGCACCCAGAGGTTTACTCTATAAAGTCTAACCCCAAGTATGCACTGTGAGGCCCATGCTGTGGTCAGAGGCATCTAGATGCAACTGAATGGCCCTTACTAGGGTGAAGGGAGGCCCTGTGCAATGGCAAGATTATCTCCTTGGGTAGGGGCCTTGGGAGCTTCCACAGGTCCCTCCTCACTGTGAGCCTCCATCTATGCCAAAGCCCACACAGAGCTGTGCTAGTATACATATCCACTGCTCCTCAAGTTTAAAAAGCTGAACAAGTGGTAAGGCCCCTCACTGCTCCTGCAGCTCCCTCTGCTGGTAACCAAAAACTGCAGGCCTCTGGGGCAAGCTCCAGAACCTTCATCCTAACGTAGCTTAAAGACTAGATACTGTCTGACCAAGGTGAACAGTGGCAACCAAAGAAAGACAAATTTTGTCTGCACGGTAGAGCAGTTTTCCTCTAACTATTGATGGAGTGACTGGAGTCACTGAACAGACAGTTGGACCAGCTGGGGCTGCTCTGAGTCCAGGGATTCTGGAAGCCTTGATGAGGCTGTGCCATCAAGCAACCTGCTGTACTCCCTGCCCTAGTCAAACAGGCATGATGTAAAGAGGCCAAAGGGCCTGCTTTATGCTCTCTTGAAGGTAAGGTGTAACCCATCCTGGAACTAGGAAGAGGAAGAGAGCGTATGAAATGCCTTGAACTGAACTGGTCCCAAATAAATTCTTGTTCAAAGATTCTCTTGCAAAAGCCATAAAATGCCTTTTATATTCTGCCTCCATATATTACACCACCAGGACAGCCTGGGCACAAAAGCTCTCTTTTCCCTCCATAGAGCATGATGACAAATACTAGTCAAGATGTCTGCAAGTTTTTCTGTTAGCCAGCTTTGTCTCTCACCATAAGAACCAGAATTCCTCTGTTCTTGCCCTTATTAAAGTGGTTTCTCCAAACTCTGCTCCAGCAGCAGAGGAAAACTCCAGAATTCTACTTATTACCCTATGGCTCAGATGGGGGCCTCTGGCTAAGAAGCACCAGGTGAGGGGTAACTGCAGGTCACTGACTTTCCTAGAGCATCAGTGCTTCCAGTGTTTTGGGGCTGATGACAGTTCCCACCACACTCTGTCACCCCTGATGGGCCAAGTGGACTCTGCAGGCATGGTGAGCAGGACCCATCTTAGGGGATTTTGTCTACTGGAGGGTACAGGAGGAAGAGTTCCCAGGACAGCACCAGCAGCAGGAGCATGTTGAAGAGGCCATAGGTTTGGGGGGGATAAGGTCCAAGTCCTCATCATCTGGAATCTCATCCAGGTGATACCCATCCTGGAGCAGCTGCCGGCTCACATCCTGGTTCACCTGCTAAGAGCGTGAGAGGAGACAACTATAAGCCAGGCTGCAAATGACTGCTGCTCAAAAGGGTGACCCACATTTCCTTACTGAGGCTTCCTGTCCACACTCCACCCTCAGGCCAATCCCACACATCCCTGGACTACAGGAGGAAGTGCCACCTTTTCCTACCTGTGCCTCACCCTGTACTGAGCCAGTACTGTCCAAGCTGCCTTGTCACTTGCCTCCAAGGAAACTGCCCTCACTAAAGAATCCTGAGGGAGCTGATGAAAGTATCAGATTCCAGATTATATTTGTAAGTCAAGCCCTAACCATTCCCACTGAGAACCCAGGTTGGTCCCTATGAGGGCTGAAGAATATGGAACAATGTACCAGAACTATGGGTTAGAGTAGAACAGGGTGCAGAATGGCTTTTTCTGCACTGCCAGTAAGACATGTTATTCTTTGATGCCAACAGAGCTCATTCCTTGCAAAGTGGAACCTGTTAGCCTGGCTTCACCAGTTCCACTGAGCAGAAGGAAAATGAGCCTAGGAAGTCTAGGCCTTTCTCTGGCTCTCAGCTAATTTTTCTCTTCAGTTTTAACAATCTTAGGCATCCAGACATTCAAAGAAGATACAATTTTCAAACTGCCTGTATTCTTTTTGGCAGAAACTCAGGGGTTATCCAAGGGTTTCCAGGAAAATAAGGACAAGATACCAGCAGTATAGTCTTCATCCCAGCACTTCACCTCTATCAAAGGCAGTAAGATGCACATGCCAGGACTTTACATCCCTGGTTTTGTTTTTTTTTTGCTTGTTAGGGCTGCACCCACGGCATATGGAGGTTCCCAGGCTAGGGGTCTAATCAGAGCTACAGCTGCTATCCTACACCACAGCCACAGCAACGCAGGATCCGAGCCATGTCTGTGACCTACACCACAGCTCACGGCAACACCAGATCCTTAACCCATTAAGCAAGGCCAGGGATCGAACCCGCAACCTCATGGTTCCTAGCTGGATTCGTTTCCACTGCGCCACACAGGAACTCCACATTCCTGTGTTTTTGTGTAGGACAATCACTCTGGAAACATGTCCAAAAGGCCAGCCCAGGAGTATCTCAGTCTCAGTTCTCATAGATGGAACAACTGAAGGAATAGAAGTTGTCTGGCTTGGAAGAAAGCAAGCTTGGTGGAAGACAGATGGGGAGGGATGAGAAGGCTTAACTCAGATAAGAAACAATCAAAACAAGGGAGACTAGAATTACTGTGTGACAATGGAGGCAGGACTAGGACTACTACATCCAAGCTGCAGGCGACATCTGAAATTAGTAAGGAAGACTTAAGAGCTACCTGAATTGTGTGTTGGGGTAGGAGGTGGAGATAGGCAGCCAGATTTCTTGGAGACACTGAATACCCAATTACAATGAGCATTCAAACAAGTAGAGGGTGGTAAACACTTAGCTGAGATTTATCAAGAGGATTCCTTTTGTAAGTGGTGGCCTGGATTAGAAGACTTGTGAGGTCATTTGCAGCCCTAAGGGTCTGTGGTCTCTTGAACTTTCAACAGCCCTTCTTAGTTAGACACCTTTACTTCTGCTGGGGGGAGAGTGCAGAGTAGAAGACTGGAGGACAAACCACAAGTCTGGCACAGTGCCGTGCATACAGCAGGAACCAGACAAGCATTTGGCAGTGGCAGTGACACTGCCTTCAGCCTGGCCCCACACAGAAAGGCGCTCTGGACTTGCCTCTGCAGAGGAATACCCGGAGGAGTATCTGGATTCCAGCTCCCCATCACTAGAAGATGAAGACAGTCAGATCAGGGAGATGCCTGTGGAGTACAGCTATAAACAGCACGGTGCAGAGCATGCAAAGGGGTTTGGGGGACTTGTGAAGCAAAGACCACACACCATAAAACTCAAGCCCAGAATGTGCCATGAGTATAAATAGCTCCTTCCACTGGCTCCAGCAGGGACAGGGTCACTGGCACTAACAGTGCAGACATTATAGGGTAGGATGATTTCCCCAGATAAGGTTGGTGCTTCAAATCCAAGAGCAGCAAGATGACCTATGAGTCCTCTAAGCAAGCCATCCTGGGAAGGGATAGTGCAGCCCTGGAACATGCACAAAAGGTCTTGGAAGAGACAGGGAATAAGCAAAGCAAGTGATCTGCAATTTTACCCAAATCACTCCCCAAGGGTATTTCCAAGGAGTGCACTTACCTGTCAGAGTCAAGGGACACCAGGTTTTCATCTGGACTCTGACTAAGAGCAGTATAGCCCTTGTTAAACTTCACTGACCTAAGGGGAGATGGGGGGAAAACCAAGCATAGGTAAAGCACCAGCTTTTCGCAGCGAAAGCCAGAGTCCTCACCCTTATGGGAAAAAACCCAACTGATGGCACTACTCCTGACTTGCCTTCTACCTGGTCACACAGCCACCACTGCCTGCCATGTATGTGGCTACAGCTCCTCAGAATATGCACTTCCTCACACCACTCCCCCTGCTGCTCCTGAAGAAAAGCACACCCCCTCTTTAATGAATTGGGAAAAGCCCTGTCTCCCCACCTAATTTAACCAGGGAACAGAAAAAGTTCTTAGGCAAATTCCTTCACCTGCTTTAGCCCTTATTTGTAAGAGAGGCCCTGGATAAAGTCCCACCCAATCCTTAGAGTTTACCATTCTGTTAGAAGCAAACAAACAGCCCTGACTTCCCACACTGCTCTCCATCCTCACTCTTTGGGGCCCCAGCCACTATATTCCTCCCTAACTTAGTGAATGACCCTACTCACTGACAAAACTTATTCCAAAGCCCTTTCCTTGAAATCATCACATTCTAGAAGGAAAAGAAAAGGTGGTTCCTCTTCTCATTTTAATGCAGTGAACCTGACAGGTTGGCTTCAGGGGAATCACTAGTTCGGCCCCTAAACGTGTGTTTGCTTTCTGTCTCCCGGCCTGAACACTAAAGCCTTCTCTGGAAACGGTTGCACAGAGGAAGTGGCGCTTGCTGAGACCTTTTTCCTGAAGAGTCGGGGCGGTTCGGCGCGGCACCCAGCATGCCCTTTCTCCGCAAAACTGCCTTGGCCAGGTCCCGGTGTTTCTCTGGAAGTCAAAGGGCCGCAGTCAGAGGGATCCTCCCCATTCCGCAGTGTATCCCAAACGCCAGGAGCCCGCTCTCCGAACGGATTTTGAGGTGCGGGAGCGGGCTGCAGGTGCCCCTCCAGGGTCGCCCCGGTGCGGCTCCGGAGCCCGCCCGGGGACACAGCAGCCCGCCCCGGCAGAGAACCCCCACCAGGCAGCACTCACGCAACTTGGCCTGAATGGAAGGCGCGCGCGTCACCATGTATGGCCCCCGCTTCTCCACAGCAGCCAGAGTCCGCTCCCCAAGCCGGGGTACTCCAATACCGCTTCGGCCGGAGGGCGGACCTGCAGACCCAGCACCGCTGGGCCGGGGTCCCAGAACGGACGCCAGAACCGCGTGCCCACTGGGCTCCGCTGTCGCCATCGCTTGGCCACGCCCCTCCGGGTGGTGGAGCCCCGCCTCCTGGCTAACCAGCCAGCAACCGGGAAGGAGGCGGTCTCTCCTCGAGCAAGATGGCGGCGCGCGGGCGCAGATTGTACCCGCCTGAGCTTTCCGGTCCCATCAGTTGCGGGGTTGGCTCAATTGTTCCGCCCTTCCGGAGGGTTTGGATTGCTGCAGTCCCGCCTTTCTGGCACACCACGTGCTTTTAGTTGGCCTGAGTTCCTGGCTGTCAAACTAAATTTTTTCTCTAGTGGAAATTAAATATCAATATTTTCGGGGTGGCCGCGGATGTGCACCTGCGGACTTCGAGCTCTTTGCGCCCTGGTGCGCACGCGCTCCTCGTGGTATCTGCGCATGGGTCCTCTTGCCACAGCCGCAGCTCCCCCAGGGCGGACCGGGGAGAGCTTGGATTGAACCAGAAAGAGCAGTAGGAGACAGGAACGTGTCAGCGCCCTTCTCCAGAAAAGAAACTAGGCGCGGGAAAACAGTTTAAAGACCTTGTGGAGGTCACACAACCAGAGACACTGCCTGCGCTGATACTCTAATGTCAAGTCCAGGTTATTTCCAACACCACGCAATGCCTGAGACCTTGGATGAGGCTGACTCTCTCTAGGACTCAGTTTTCACATATTATTATTATTTTTTGTCTTTTTAGGGCCGCACCCGTGGCATATGGAGGTTTCCAGCCTACCGGGTCTAATCGGAGCTACAGCTGCCGGCCTATGCCACAGCCACAGCAACGCGGGATCCAAGCAGTGTCTGCAACCTACACCACAGCTCACGGCAGCGCCGGATCCTTAACCCACTGAGTGAGGCCAGGGGTGGAACCCGCATCCTCATGGCTCTTAGTCGGATTCGTTTCTGCTGCTCCACCGGGAACTCCAGTTTCCACGTTTTAAAATGGAACCAATATCACTACCCTTCTTACAGCGACAAACAAGGGCAAAATAGGCCTTGGGAAGAAGAATGAAAGTGTGTCCAGGCCGGAGCTGTCACAGCTCGTGACTTCTCTGGCCCCCAAGGGATGTGTTTGTAGCTGGCTGGTAAGTAGCTCCAGATCCTTGTAGTAACTGCGAAATCTCATGAGGCTGTCCCAAGGCTAATTTATTAGTCTCCACAGGGTAGTTCAAAAATGTACAACTTATGAGCCTCCAGGGCCACAAAAACAGTTGAGTGGGAGTGTGATTAGGCGGGATAGGAGAAAATAATTTATGACTGCGTTTTTTAAAGTTTTATTTTTTAGAGCCACAGGTGCGGCATATGAAAGTTCCCAGGCTAGGGGTGGAATCAGAGCGGCAGGTGCAGGCCTATGCCACAGCCACATCAACTCGGGATCCTTAGTCTGAATCCTCATGGATACTAGTAGGGTTTGTTTCTGCTGAACCACAATGAGAACTCCTAGAACTAAATTTTTTGAAAAATGAGAAGCAGAGTTCTTTCGTGGCACAGTGAGTTAAGAATCCAGCATTGTCACTACAGCAGCTTGGGTAGCTGCAGTGGCGTGGGTTCCATCCCTGGTCCAGGAACTCCTGTGCCCCCAAAAAGAAAAATCAGAAGCATAAAGGAATGCTATTTTGGTTGATTCCACCATTTTTGACCTCCAGAAGCAACGACTTCATATGACTCAATATTTTCTCCTTTTGACTACTACTTCTGTTAAGCAAATGATGCTTACATTTGGTTGGATTCGCCAGTTAGGTGGTAAACCTGGAATTCGAACCTAGCCTGTGGACTCCAAAGAGGTGGTTTTCCTCATGGCTATTGCTGCCTGTTAAGCTGATGGATATTTCACTAAGGGCCAAAAAAATGTGACCAGAACCTTTCCACATTACAAAATCTCCAGGAACTAGTAGCCAAAAAGTCACCCATCCATGTCACTCTGGGTCTCCCATTACTAGTGCTCAGCTAATTGTTATGTCATTGAATATGAGCCCTGAACCCAGATTTTAATTCTTTATCTGTGTCCTTATTTGAGGAACAGGGATTTTAATAGTACTTGCATAATAGAATTTATAAGGTTAAATCCTAAGGTGCTTGGAATGGTACCTGGCATGTACTAAGTGCTCAAGAAATGTAATCTTAGGAAGTTTACAGTGTTTTAAGTATGTAGTGTTTATTCTCTCATTTCGATTTACCCTCCCCAAGGGCAGACTTCCTTATTTATTTATTTATATTTTTATTTTTTACTTTTCAGGGCAGCACCCACGGCACATGGAAGTTCCCAGGCTAGGGGGTGAATCGGAGCTAGAGCTGCTGGCCTGTGCCACAGCCACAGCGACATGGGATTTGAGCTGTGTCCGTGATCTACACCACAGCTCACAGTAATGCCAGATCATTAACCCAGCAAGGCCAGGGATCAAACCTGTTTCTTCGTGGATACTAGTCGGGTTCATTACCCTGAGCCACTATGAGAACTCCCTATTAGATATTTTATTATCTTTGATGCAATTGTAAATAGGATTGTTTTAATTTCTTTCTGATAGCTTTTAAGTGTATAGAAACAACATATTTCGATACATTGATTTTGTATCTTGATGCTTTACAGTATTTACTAGTTGTGACAGTTTCTTTAGTTGTTTTTTTTTTTTTTTTTTTTTTTTTTTTTTTTTTGCTTTATAGGGCCGCACTCATGGCATATGGAGGTTCCCACGCTAGGGGTCCAGAGCCACAGCAACTCGCTGAGCCGCGTCTACAACCTATACCCCAGTTCACGGCAACACCAGATCCTTAACCCACCGAGCAAGGCCAGGGATCAAACCCGAAACCTCATGGTTCCTAGTCGGATTCGTTAACGACTGAGCCACGACAGGAACTCCTCTTTAGGGTTTTGTTTTGTTTTTTTTAAATATATATCATGTCATCTGCAAATAGTGAGTTTCACTTCTTCCTTACAATCTGGCTATCTTTTCTTTTGCTTGCCCAATTGCTCTGCCTAGGACTTCCAATGCTATATTGAGTAAAAGTGGTGAGAGTGGGCATTCTTGTCTTGTTCCTGATCTTAGAGGAAAAGCTTTCAGTGTTCACCATTGAGTATGCTGTTAGTTGTGGGCTTGTCATATATGACTTTTAGTATGTTGAGGCACATTCTATCCCACGTTGTTGAGTGTCATAAATTAAGCTGAATTTTGTCCTGTGCTTTTTCTCCATCTAGTGAGATGACTATACAATTTTCATCCTTTATTTTGTTAATATGGTGTGTCATACTGATTTAGTTGTGACTTTCAAACTATCCCTGCATTCCTGGAATAAATCCCACTTAATTCATTCAGGTCATTTGACCCTTTTAACAATTATTGAATTTTTTGCTAATATTTTATTGAGGATTTTTGCATCTGTGTTCATCAGGATGAATTTTTTATCCTGCTACTTCTTTCTGAGGTCCTCTCTTCCCATCTGACCAGGTTTCAGACTCTACCCTTTGACCTTTCCTATCACTGGTAGAGCACAATGGTCAGGTGGAGCCTAAGAACATGCAGCTCTTTCTGGGTCTCCAGGTCACCAGCCCCACCTTAATCACATTAATCCATGTCATCTCCCTCTAGGGAAGATTATTTCCTAATCCAATCCTTACAGCATCTTCATATGGTATTATCATACCTACTTCACATATGTATAAGGGAACTGAGGGTCACGGGGATTTACTGACTTGTTGAAAGCCAGAGAGTTGTACAAGAGTTGAATCCTTATCTGCCTCAAAATCTTGACCTGTATTTGTATCAGTCAGGTGTGACTTTAATGTTATGGACTGAATTGTGCTCCCACCCACATAAATTCATATGTTGAAGCCCTAACCTCCATGTGATTGTATTTGGAACTAGAGCATTTAAGGAGGTGATTAAGGTTAAATGAGGTCATAAAGGTGGAGCCCTAATAGGACTGGTGTCCTTGTAAGAAAATTCCCTGGTGGCTTAGCAGTTAAGGATCTGGTGTTATCATTGCTGTGGCTCAGGTCACTACTGTGGCACAGGTTTGATCCCTAGCCTGGGAACTTCTGCATATCATTCGTTGGGTGCAGCCAAAAACCAAAAACCAAAAACAGGGAGTTCCTATTATGGCTCAGTGGGTTAAGAACATGACATCTCTGTGAGTATGCAGGTTCATTTCCTGGCCTCGCCCAGTGGGTTAAAGATCCAGCATTTCCATGTATGTGGCATGGGCTTCAGCTATGGCTCTGATTCAACCCCATGCTTGAGAACTTCCATGTGCCGCAGGTTGGGGTGAAAGAGTACCACAATGGGAACTAGGCATATATTTGGACAAAACTTCATTCAAAAAGACACATGGGGGAGTTCCTGTCGTGGCTCAGGGGAAACGAATCTGATTAGCATTCTTGAGGATGCAGGTTCAGTCCCTGGCCTCCCTCAGTGAGTTGGGGAACTAGTGTTGCCGTGAGCTGTAGTGCAGGTCACAGATGTGGCTTGGATCCTGTGTTGCTGTGGCTGGCAACTGTAGCTCTAATTTGACTCCTAGCCTGGGAACTTTCATATGCCACCAGAGCAGCTGTTTAAAAAAAAAAAGATACATGTACCCCTACGCTCTCACTGCAGCACTATTCACAATAGCCAAGATACAGAAAAACCTAATGTCATGGACAGATAAATGGATTAAGATGTTTTATTTATATATATATGTATATATATATATACACACACACACAATGGAATACTACTCAGCCATAAAAAGAGTGAAATGATGCCATTTCCAGCAACATGGATGCAATTAGAGTTTCTCATACTATGTGAAGTCAGTCAGAGAAAGACAAATATCACATGATATCACTTATATGTGCAATCTAAAATATGGCACAGGAGTTCCAGTCGTGGCTCAGTGGTTAACAAATCTGACTAGGAACCATGAGGTTGCAGGTTCGATCCCTTGCCTTGCTCAGGTGGGTTAAGGTTCCGGCGTTGTCGTGAGCTCGGGTGTAGGTTGCAGATGCAGCTCGGATCCCGTGTGGCTGTGGCTCTGGTGTAGGCCGGTGGCTACAGCTCCGATTAGACCCCTAGCCTGGGTGCGGCCCTAGAAGAGACAAAATAAATAAAATAAAATAAAATAAAATGGCATATAGATGAACCTATCTACAAAACAGAAACGGACTCAGACATAGAGAGCAGACTTGTAGTTGCCAAGGGGCAAGGGAGTGGGATGGACTGGGAGTTTGGGGTTAAGTAGGTGTAAACTATTCCATTTAGAATGGATAAGCAATGAGATCCTGCTGTACAGCACAGGGAACTATGTCCAATCACTGGTGACAGATAAATATGAGAAAAAAAATGCATAACTGGGTTATTTTGCTTTACAGCAGAATCTGACATCACAGGAGTTCTCTTTGTGGCTCAGTGGTTAACAAATCTGACTAGGATCCATGAGGATTCAGGTTTGATCCCTGGCCTTGTTCAATGGGTTAAGGATCTGGCATTGCCGTGGGCTGTGGTGTAGGCCAGCAGCTGCAGCTCCCATTGAACTCCTAGCCTGGGAACCTCCATGTGCCACAAGCATGGACCTTAAAAGCAAAACAACAACAACAACAACAACAAAAAACACATTGTAAATCACCTATAATAAAAAAATTAAAAAAAATTTCAACCTAGTATTAATCCAATTTGCCTAATGCTGCTGCCTGAACTGGCTATATCAGAAGTCACTTAAACCTTAGAGTTCCTGCTGTGGCTCAGTGGTTAACGAATCCAAGTAGGAACCATGAGGTTGCAGGTCAATCCCTGACTTAGCTCAGTGGATTAAGGATCTGGTGTTGCTGTGAGCTGGGGTGTAGATCGCAGACACGGCTTGGATTCTGGGTTGCTGTGGCTGTGGTATAGGCTGGCAGCTATAGCTTGGACTGGATCCCTAGCCTGGGAACCTCCATATGCCGAGGGTGCAGCCCTAGAAAAGGCAAAAAGACAAAAAAAAGTCACTCAAACCTAGAACCTCATCTAGCAGCTAGTTTCCAGTATTATGGGGCTTCTAAAGTAAGAGAGGATTTATATTTCATTCTTTCAAGAAGTAAACCCATTTACTCAGTGTTTTAAGCAGAAACCAAATTCCACAGCAGATTCTTTAATGCCCTAGGCTAATACAGTACTGCTAGGTAAAAACAGTAGGGAAGGAAAGAGGAACTAAAGGGGTGGCTACCACACAACCCATCCACAAGACTATCACAATGACTACTTTAAAATTTTATTTCCCCTCTTTGGGAAGGTACACAATTTGATCTGTCCCCACAGACAACCAATCCCCTAAGCCCAGGGTACTTGGTGGCCCTGTCAATAAGAAAATTCTAGGAGTTCCTGTCGTGGCGCAGTGGTTAACGAATCTGACTAGGAACCATGAGGTTGCGGGTTTGATCCCTGGCCTTGCTCAGTGGGTTAAGGATCCAGCGTTGCTGTGGCTCTGGTGTGGGCTGGCAGCTACAGTTCTGATTAGACCCCTAGCCTGGGAACCTCCACATGCTGCGGGAGCGGCCCTAAAAAGGCAAAAAGACCAAAAAAAAAAAAAAGAAAAGAAAAAAAAGAAAATTCTACATATACGACTTAATTTTTAGCAAACTTACCAGCCAGTACATCCGAATATGTTTATAGAGCTGACTTTCACATCAGGTGGTTTCCAGAGAACTGAAGCAGTCCTCTCAGCACATAACATGGCAAGCAAACAGTGCAATCAATGACCTTCTAAAAGGTTTTTTCCCCCCCCAATTTTTAATGCAAACACATGAAACAACATCTAATTTCAGTTCAAACTCATTTCCCTTTTATTAAAGTCCAAGTTACATACACAGTTTGGTACTCAACGAAGGAAAACTTGTTCAAATAAGGTAATATGTTATCATCAGTATTTCCAGGTGATTGTTTATAATCAAGTAGCATTATCAATAAATCCTTGGGAAGCTCATCTGTAAGAGAAAACATGAAGAATTAGCTAAAAAATACAGATAGAAGTCTTCTTCTTCTTCTTCTTTTTTTTTTTTTTTTTTTGTCTTTTTGCCATATCTTGGGCCGCTCCTACGGCACATGGGAGGTTCCCAGGCTAGGGGTCTAATCGGAGCTGTAGCCGCCAGCCTACGCCAGAGCCACAGCAACGCGGAATCCGAGCCGCATCTGTGACCTACGCCACAGCTCACTGCAACGCCGGATCCTTAACCCACTGAGCAAGGGCAGGGATTGAACCCGCAACCTCATGGTTCCTAGTCGGATTCGTTAACCACTGCGCCATGACGGGAACTCCCCAGATTGAAGTCTTCTAATGATAACCATCTTATTTTTTTTTTTTTTTGGCCACACCCATGGCATACGGAAATTTCTGGGTCAGGGATCGAATCTGCACCACAGCAGCAACCTGAGCCACTCTAGTGACAACGCTAGATTCTTAAGCTTCTGTGCCCCAAGAACTCTAAAAATAACCTTCTTTAGAGCAAGAGCCCAAGGAAATCACTCCCTCTATGTAGTCTCTTCTGCTCTTACTTAATTCTGCCTATAGTCAACACATCAGGTACTAGCAGCTTGGCTTTTTTTTTTTTTTTTTTTTTTGTCTTTTTGTCTTTTTAAGGCTGCACCCAGAGTTCCCGTTGTGGCTCAGCGGTTAATGAATCCGACTAGGAACCATGAGGTTTTGGGTTCCATCCCTGGGCTTGCTCAGTGGCTTAAGGATCTGGCGTTGCCTGAGCTGTGGTGTAGGCTGGCAACTACAGCTCCGACTGGACCCCTAGCCCAGGAACCTCCATATGCCACAGGAGCGGCCCAAGAAATGGTAAAAAGACAAAAAACAAAAAAACAAACAAAAAAATGGGCTGTATCCATGGCATATGGAGGTTCCCATGCTTGGAGTCCAATCGAAGCTGTAGCTGCCAGCCTACACCACAACCACAGCAGTGCAGGATCTGAACTGTCTGTGACCTACACCATAGCTCACAGCAATGCTGGATCCTTAACCCGCTGAGCAAGGCCAGGGATCGAACCACGTCCTCATGGATGCTAGTCAGGTTCACTAACCACTAAGCCATGACGGGAACTCCTGTTTGGCTTATTTTGTTGATTTATACCTGGCTCTTACTGGGGTAATCTTCTTTTCCAATCAGGAGTGTTGAAAAGTGCCCTCTTAAAAAATTTTAAGTAAAAGAAATACAATGTAGGATTTCATAAAACCTCAGGCATTTTCTGCTCAGTTTGTCAAGTAGGAAGACTGAATACAGGAACTCTTTTGAGTTCTAAGATTTTTAAATAAGTACTTCATCAAGTGTTCACTAATGATATCCTAACTAGGCTCACTGGTTCTTTATCTTGGAAGGATCTGCCACTAGTTCTCAACATCAGATCCACTTTTATTGAAACTTTTATGAGAGTTTAGTTCTACCTTTTAAAAATAAACTTTCTCAGAGTTCCTGTCACGGCACAGCAGAAACAAATCTGACTAGGAACCATGGGATTGAGGGTTCGATCCCTTGCCTCGCTCAGTGAGTTAAGGATCCGGCGTTGCTATAAGCTATGGTGTGGGTCACAGACACGGCTCAGACCTGGTGTTACTATGGCTGTGGCGTAGGCTGGCAGCTACAGCTCTGACTAGACCCCTGGCCTGGGAACCTCCACATGCCACAAGTGCAGCCCAAAAAGGACAAAAGACAAAAATAAACAAACAAATTTCCTCTTACTCTTAGGAAGCAAATCCTCTAATTAATCCTCATTATTTACCTGTGAGAAATAAGAACATGGCCTTACTAAATGCCTCAGTACCACAATGCCTACAAAAGATGTGTGCCATAGTAAAAGCAATTGACTCTGGAGCCAGAGTGTGGGGATTTAAACATGGGTTTCTGTACTAATTTCATGACCTTGAACAAGGTGACTCAGTTTTCTCATCGGCAAAACAATAAAATAGGAAAAATAACAATAATAGCAGTTACCTCATAAGGCTGCTTATGAAGATTAAATGAGCTAATATTTATAAAGCACTTAAAACAGCACCTAACACATATTAAGAGTTATATGTACTGTATGTGTTTGTTAAAATAATTTTGTTTTTTTTTGTCTTTTTAGGGCCGCACCTGAGGCATATGGAGGTTCCCAGGCTAGGGGTCAAATTAGAGCTACAGCTGCTGGCCTATACCACAGCCATGGCAACACCAGATCCGAGCCACGACTTCGACCTACACCACAGCTCACGGCAACACCAGATCCTTAACCCACTGAGCCAGGCTAGGGACCGAACCCGTAACCTCGTGGTTTCTAGTCAGATTCGTTTCTGCTGTGCCATGACGGGAACTCCAAAATAAATATTTGAGGCATTCTCTTATGGCGCAGTGGGTTAAGGATGTAGTGTTGTCACTGCAGCAGCTTCAGTTGCTGCTGTGGCTTGGTTTCAATCTCTGGCCCAGAAACTTCTACATGCCACAGGTAGACACACAAAATAAATAAATATTTGAGTTATTACTTATATATTTTCTATTTTACAGTGGACTTTCTTCATGCTGCTCATTATCTAGGCAATTTTGTGACAGGTTTTATTACCTAACCTGTCTTCGCACAGAGAACAAAGTATCAAATAAGTTATTATCAATGAGTATTTATATAACCATTAAATTCCAACTTGAGCACATGAAAACAAAAGCATCAAATTAATAAAATCTTGCTGTTAAAAAAAAACAAACAGATGTGGAGTTTCCGTTGTGGCTCAGTGGTCACAAATCTGACTAGTATCCATGAGGATGCGGTTCGATCCCTGGCCTTGATCAGTAGGTTAAGGATCTGGCATTGCTGTGAGCTGTGGTGTAGGTTGAAGATGCAGTGTGGATCCCACATTGCTGTAGCTGTGGTGTAGACTGGCAGCTATAGCTCTGATTCAACCCCTAGCTTGGGAAATTACATATGCCACGGGAGTGGCTCTAAAAGGACAAAACAAACAAACAAACAGATGTATAAATGCATGCATGATGAATACCTTGTATGTAATGGATTACCTTTAGTTAGAGGAGGTTAAAGGGTTAGAATTAAGGAAGTGGTACAGAGAGAGCTTCAACTCTATGTAAAACCTATCATTTCTTGGTGAGGGGGAGGGAACTAAAGTAAATAGGCAAAAATAATAAAATCTGAAAATCTGGGTTTGGTTATATTTATTCTCTATGCTTGAAATATTCTTTTTCTTTTCCTTTTTTTTTTTTGCCTTTTGCTTTTTAGAGCCACACCCGCAGCATATGGAGGTTCCCAGGCTAGGGGGCAAATCGGAGCTACAGCTGCTGGCCTATGCCACAGCCACAGCAACTCAGGATCCAAGCTGCATCTGCAATCTACACCACAGCTCATGGCAACACTGGATCCTTATCCCACTGAGCGAGGCCAGGCATCGAACCTGCAACCTCATGGTTACTAGTTGGGTTCATTAACCACTGAGCCACCATGGGAACGCCTATGTTTGAAATAATCTATACAGATTTTAAATTAAGGAGGTGTTTTTTTGTTTTGCTTTTTTTTTTTTTTTTTTTTGTCTTTTTGTCTTTTTCTAGGGCCGCTCCTGTGGCATATGGAGGTTCCCCGGCTAGGGATCTCTTCGGAGCTGTAGCTACCGACCTGCACCAGAGCCACAGTAATGCCAGATCCGAGCTGCGTCTGCGACCTACGCCACAGCTCACGGCAACGCCGGATCCTTAACCCACTGAGCAAGGGCAGGGATTGAACCCGCAACCTCATGGTTCCTAGTTGGATTCGTTAACCACTGACCCACGACGGGAACTCCATTAAGGAGGTTTTTACTTGTCTTTAAACCAATAAAATAATTATAACTAGAAAATTCTAGCTCCTTAAATTAATGGTCACAGGTACTCTCTAAATCTCTGTGCCCACAGCATCTAACGAGGCCATGAAAAGGTCTTATTCTGAGAATACTGAAATGTCACTCACTCAACCCTCCCTGGATTCTTTCCTACCCTATTTAGGAATGTATCTTACCCATGGAGTTTACACTTTGTCAAGGCCCAGTTCCTCTGGAGTGGAGATTCCCAGTTCATTTAAAGTTGGTCTAAGCTCCTGGATGACATAGGGGTAGATTTCCTTATGAGGTCCTGCTTTGTCCTGATGGCAAAGAAAATATTTACATTTAGCTCTGAAAAACTGTCTCTGTTAACAAAATAAACTTGAAATGCTTTTAATCACATATGCAGAGGCTAGTAGCAGAGAATACAAGTCACCTATTTATTATTATTATTATTATTATTTTCAAGGCCTGCACTCGAGGCATATGGAGAGGAGGTTCCCAGGCTAGGGGTCAAATTGGAGCTGTAGCTGGTGGCCTACACCACAGCCACAGCAACGCCAGATCCGAGCTGCATCTGCGACCTACACCACAGCTCACTACCATGTCGGATCCTTAACCCACTGAGCAAGGCCAGGGATTGAACCCGAAACCTCATGATTCCTAATTGGATTTGCTGCCACCACACCACAATGGAACTCAAAACTCACCTACTTTTAAGTTAACATATTTGTCCAAAAAAAGAGAGCAACTTATGTAGGCACCATTCAACACTGTTTTTTTTTGTTGTTTTGTTTTTTGGCCACGGCCACAGCATGTGGAAATCAGGGATCAGACCCACACCACAGTGGTGACCCAAGCCGCTACAGTGACAATGCTGGATCCTTAACCTGCTGTACCACAGGAGAACTCTAAGGGGAGGATAAATTTTAAAGCCTTGAATTAGTGGAAAAGAAGGTGGTGATGACAGAGTTTTGTAAAGGCAATTAAATGTGCCTAACAGGCAATAGGAATAATTAACACAGAAAAGATTTTTTATATGCCTCAATTTGATACCCTAACTGAATGAAGTACTAGTGCTGAATGGATTGACAGCCTACAGAACCCTTAATTATCTTACCTATTTTAGACAAAGTAATGTCATACTTTCTCTCTTACAGACCTTGAATTTATTCCTTTTTTGTCTTTTGTCTTTACTAGGGCCACACCCGCAGCATACGGAGGTTCCCAGGCGAGGGGTCTAATCGGAACTATAGCTGCCGGCCTACGCCACAGCCACAGCCACACCAGATCCAAGATATGTCTGCAACCTACACCACAGCTCGTGGCAACACCGGATCCTTAACCTACTGAGCAAGGTCAGGTATCAAACCTGCACCCTCATTATTCCTAGTCGGATTCGTTTCTGCTGGGCCACAACGGGAATTTCTGAATTTCTTTCTTATAGAACATGTCTTTTCACAGAGAACTACATTTAGTCAATACTTATTTCCAAGTCAAAAGAGTATGTTTCCCCCTTTTTTTCTCTTTATGGCTGCACCTGCGGCATATGGACGTTCCCAGTCTAGGAGATCAAATCAGAGCTGCAGCTGCCTGCCAATACCACAGCAATGCCAGATGTGAGCCACCTCTGTATCCTATGCTGCAGCCCACGGCAACGCTGGATTCTTAACCTTCTGAGCGAGAACCCAGATCCAACCCGCACCCTCACAGACACTGTGTCAGGTTCTCAACCTGTTGAACCACAATGAGAACTCCAGTGAAAAGTTCTGATGAATACTCACTATAACATATAATTATACCTATATTCTCACAAGGTTCCTCAGGGACAAATATTAAAAACTCAAATGGACTAAGACAGTGTCAAGCTGTTATTCTTCTGTCTTTAACAATTCTAGATCTCTTTATCTTTTTGGCCGCAGCATGCAGTGGGACTGATGTGGGATCTCAGTTCCCAGTCCAGGAACTGAAACTGGGCCACAGGGGTGAAAGCACCAAGTCCTAACCACTAGACAACCAGGGAACTCCCTAGTTCTCCTTAGTCGTTTTTTTTTTTTTTTTTTTAAATGAGAGTTTCAACATTTACTTCAGGTTCTCTCTCTCTTTTGCCACACAGGCAGTATGTGGGAATTCCTGGGCCAGGGAATGAACCTATGTCACACAGCAGCAACCAGAGCCACAGCAGTGAATGCAAGAGCCTCAACCTGCTAGGCCATCAGAGAACTCCCTAATTGTATTTTTTATTTTATTTTATTTTATTATTATTATTTTTTTTTTGTCTTTTTGACTTTTTCTTTTGTCTTTTGTTGTTGCTATTTCTTGGGCCGCTCCCGCGGCATATGGAGGTTCCCAGGCTAGGGGTTGAATCGGAGCTGTAGCCACCGGCCTACGCCAGAGCCACAGCAACGCGGGATCCGAGCCGTGTCTGCACCCTACACCACAGCTCACGGCAACGCCGGATCGTTAACCCACTGAGCAAGGGCAGGGATCGAACCCGCAACCTCATGGTTCCTAGTCGGATTCGTTAACCACTGCGCCACGACGGGAACTCCTATTTTATTTTATTTTATTTTATTTTTTGTCTTTTGTCTTTTTGTTGTTGTTGTTGCTATTTCTTGGGCCGCTCCCGAGGCATATGGAGGTTCCCAGGCTAGGGGTCGAATCGGAGCTGTAGCCACCGGCCTACGCCAGAGGCACAGCAACGCAGGATCCGAGCCACGTCTGCAACCTACACCACAGCTCACGGCAACGCCGGATCGTTAACCCACTGAACAAGGGCAGGGATCGAACCTGCAACCTCTTGGTTCCTAGTCGGATTCGTTAACCACTGCGCCACGACGGGAACTCCTGTATTTTTTAAATATAAAATTCTTGTTTAAAATTCAGTGCATTGGAGGGAGTTCCGTTTGTGGCTCAACGGTTACAAACCCAACTAGTATCCATAAGGTTGCGGGTTTAATCCCTGGCTTTGCTCAGTGGGTTAAGGATCCGGCGTCACCATAAGCTGCAGTGTAGGTCACAGACTCAGCATGGATCCCGCATTACTGCGGCTATGGTGTACGCTGGCAGCTATAGCTCCGATCTGACCCCTAGCCTCGGAACTTCCATATGCCATGGGTGGGGCACTAAAAAGCAAAAGAAAACCAAAAGCAAACAAACAAAAAAGCCCCAGCTCAATGCACTGGAGTTCCTACTGTGGTGCAGTGGTTTAAGAATCCAACTGCAGAGGGTTTCCAGAGGGTGGCTCAGCAAGTTAAAAATCCAAATAGTATCCAGGAGGATGCAGTTTCGATCTCTGGCCTCATTTACTGGGTTAAAGGATGTGGCATTGCCTTGAGATGTGGTGTAGGTCGAAGACATGGCTCAGATCTGGCATTGCTGTGGCTGTGGTCCAGGCCAGCAGCTGCAGCTCCCATTCATCCCCAGCCTGGGGACTTCCATATGCTGCAGATGTGGCCCTGGGAAAAAAAAAAAAAAAAAGAATCCATCTTCAGTGGCTCAGGTTGCTGCAGAGGTGAGGGTTTGATCCCCTCCCTGGCCTGGTGTAGTGGGTTAAAGGATCTGATGTGTAGGCACAGGTCACAGCTGCAGCTCAGATTCAATCCCTGGAATTTCATATGCTGTGTGTGTAGCCATTAAAAAAAAAAAAAAAAAAAAAGAGGAGTTCCCGTCGTGGCGAATCCGACTAGGAACCATGAGGTTGCGGGTTCGGTCCCTGCACTTGCTCAGTGGGTTAACAATCTGGCGTTGCCGTGAGCTGAGGTGTAAGTTGTAGACGCGGCTCGGATCCCGTGTTGCTGTGGCTCTGGCATAGGCCAGTGGCTACAGCTCCGATCTGACCCCTAGCCTGGGAACCTCCATATGCCGAGGGTGCGGCCCAAAGAAATAGCAAAAAGACAAAATAAATAAATAAATAAAAATTTTAAAAAAAAAGAAAGAAAAGAGAAAAATCAACGTATTAATTTGTTCACTACAGAAAAATCAGAAGGTATTATCAACTAAGAGGAAGGAAAGTAAGTATATACATTGCTACATTTTCATCACTCTCTATATACTTAAAAAAACAAAAACAAAAAACACTTAATTTTTTGGCCAGGCCCACAGCATTGGAAGCTGCCAGGCCAGGGATCGAACCTGCATCACAGCAGTGATCCAAGCTGCTGCAGTGACAACATGGGATCCTTAATCTGCTGTGCCACAAGAGAACTCCACTCTCTCGCTATACTTTTTAAAATAATGTGGTCATGTATCATAAAAATTATTTCATAATTTCCTTCAGTTAAGATACTACTAATATCGGAGTTCCTGTTGTGGCTTAGTGGTTAACAAATCCAACTAGGAACCACGAGGTTGTGGGTTCGATCCCTGGCCTCACTCAGTGGGTTAAGGATCCAGCGTTGCCATGAGCTATGGTGTAGGTCGTCGGCTACAGCTCCGATTAGACTCCTAGCCTGGGACCCTCCATATGCCACGGGTTCAGCCCTAGAAAAGACAAAAAAAAAAAAAAAAAAAAAAAGATATTACAAATATTTTTAATGGAGTTCCCTAGCGGCCAGGGGGTTAAGGATCAGGCATTGCCACCACTATGGCTTGGGTTTGATCCCTGCCCCAGGAACACCTGCACACTAGAGTCAATAAATAAAATTTTAAAAAGTTTAATGTTAAACACAATTCTACAACATTAGTAACAACCTCTTCTGGGAAGTTCCATCTTAAGAAACCACTAGCAACATTTATTTTTTTATCTTTTGGGCTGATCTTGGGCATGTGGAAGCTCCCAGGCTAGGGAATGAACCCAAGCTACAGCAGTGACCTGAGCCACTGCAGAGACAATGCTAGATCCTTAATTAACTGTGCCACAAGGGAATGCCTAGTAACACTTAAATTTTTTTTTTTGTCTTTTTGCCTTTTCTAGGGCCACTTCTGTGGCATTGGAGGTTCCCAGGCTAGGGGTCCAATCGGAGCTGCAGCCGCTGGTCTACGCCAGAGCCACAGCAATGTGGGATCCGAGCCACGTCTGTGACCTACACCACAGCTCACGGCAACGCCAGATCCTTCACCCACTGAGGGAGGCCAGGGATCGAACCCGCAAGCTCATGGTTCCCAGTCGGATTCGTTAATCACTGTGCCACAATGGGAACTCCGCAACACTTAATTTTTAACTTCACATCACAAATAGCACAAAGATAAATTGTAGTTAAAACCTTTGTATAGGAGCTCCCCCTGCGGTGCAATGGTAGATTAGCAGCATCATGGGAATGCTAGAATGTAGGTTTGATTCCTGGCCTTGCACAGTGGGTTAAGGACCTGGTGTTGCCGCAACTACAGCTTGGATTTGATCAATACCTAGCCTGGGAACTCCATATGCCATGGGGTGGCCAGGAAAAAAAGACAACCAAAAAACCTTTGTACATTCTTGGGTTTTTTTTTTTTGTTGTTGTTATGGCCAAACACTCAGCATATGGAAGTTCCCAGGCCAGGGATTGAACCCACACCTCCACAGTGACCCAAGCTGCCAGAGTTGGATTCTTAACCCACTGCACCACAGCGGGAACTCCCTGTACATTCTTCATTATTTCCTTAAGATTAATTCTTAAATGGAATTGCTGAACAAATGGGTATCAAGCACAATTTTTAAGCCCCTGAATAAATCTATCAAAGCATCCTCCAGAGAGTTCCTGTTGTGGCTCAGTGGGTTAAGAACCTGACTAGTATCCATGAGAATGTGAGTTCGATCTCTGGCCTTCCTCAGTGGGTTAAGGATCCGGCATTGTAGGTCACAGATGCGGCTCGGAACCCGTGTTGCTGTGGCGTAGGCTGGCAGCCGCAGCTCCAATTCGACCCCTACCCTGGGAACTTCCATATGTTGTAGATGAGGCTTGAAAAAGAAAAAACAAAACAAAACAAATAACAAAGCATCCTCCAAAAGGACTAGCTACAGGAGTTCCTGTCGTGGCTCAGTGGTTAATGAATCCGACTAGGAACCATGAGGTTGTGGGTTTGATCCCTGGCCTAGCTCAGTGGGTTAAGGATCTGGCATTGCTGTGAGTTGTGGTGCAGGTTGCAGACGCAGCTTGGATCTGGTATTGATGTGGCTCTGGTGTAGGCTGGCAGCTACAGCCCTGATTAGACTCCTAGCCTGGGAACCTCCACATGCCACAGGTACAGCCCTAGAAAAGTCAAAAAGACACACACACACACACACAAAAATAGACAACGACTAACTATAATGTACATCCCCTCTAGCTAAATATAGGAACTAATTTTAGATATTTTAACAAACACAAAAATAGAGAATATGCCAATACCTAATCAACAGCCCACCTACTTCCAGTACAACTTTAACACTGGTACTTCACTGACCTTAACAACCTCTAGGATGCGAACGGCACTAGCAAAATCATTTAAGCGTCTGCATGCCCGCAAAGCAGCATCAATGATTTTGGGTTCTGGAACCAGATCATAGCCAACAAGCGTGTTCATCCCTGTCAAAATTAAAAAGAGGGGTCATCTCAACCTGGAATAAACTATGATTTGGTTACCCATATCTTCATTCAACCATAGACACTGATCTTGTCTGTTTGGGCCTTTATTTTCCTCTCTTTATAAAATTATACACTCTATCTTTCACAAATTCTAAATGGTAAGATCATAGTGGATCTTCCAGGCAATTAGTAAAAAAAAAAGACTATGCAATAGCATGCAGACTGAAGAAACAACCCACTTTTTTTTTTTTTTTTTGGTCTTTTTAGGAATGATCCTACAGCATATTGAAGTTCCCAGGCTAGGGGTCGAGATGGAGCTGTAGCTGCTGGCCTACGCCACAGCCACAGCAATGTGGGATCTGACCCGCGTCTGAGACTCACACCACAGCTCAGGCCATGCCTGATCCTTAACCCACTGAGCAAGCCCAGGGATTGAATCTGCACCTTTATGGATACTAGTCAGGTTCGTTACCGCTGAGCCATGACAGGAACTCCCCAAGAGTTTTCTTAACTGCAAACAGTATTTTCACAATCAGCTGGTTTCTTTTCAAACAAGAGGGTCATTTTCAACTCACATCTTTAACTCTTAGTACAATGTATGTACTATGGTTGCTTTATGATAGATCTAATTGGAAAATAATATAAACTAGCCAGAGAAATGCTTGAGACATAATGAAACCCAAGTGAGGATATTAAGGAGATACAGAGATCCATTAGTGCACAGTCATAAACATTCAACAAGAAAATGACTGGGCATGATTACTTTTGGCTCTGCACAAAAGGATACACGATAAAATTTAAAATTCTCTTAATGGGAATGTTCTTTTCATTAATTCTACTCAAGATTATTCAATAAGAATTTCCCTAGTTGCAGCAAAATGGAATCATTACGTCCTGCAGAGAAGTATGAAGCATTTAGGTTTCTTAATTTTACTTATTTTAAAATATTAAACAAAGGACACCAGTGACTAGAATACGGCCATAGAGACTGAACTCTTGGTCCGAGATAAACTACTACCACTTAAAATTTGTTATTTACCAGTCTACTAGCCTACTTATTATTATTTTTGTTGTTGTTTTTTAGGGCTGCACCGTGGCATATGGAGGTTCCTAGGCTAGGGGTCCAATCGGGGCTATGGCTGCCGGCCTACACCACAGCCACAGCAATGTGAGATCCAAGCCTCATCTGCAACCTACACCACAGTTCACGGCAACGCCGGATCCTTACCCCACTGAGCAAGGCCAGGGATTGAAGCCCCAACCTCATGGTTCCTTAGCCTAGGTATTATTAATGCTACTTACTCAAGTTAAATGTGCATCCACAAAGTTAAGAAAAACAAGTTCTAGCTTACTCAGATTGGACACTTATTCAGAGCAGGACAAATCATAAAAATAACAAAACTCCCAAACTATTATCAAGAGGGAAAGAGGACCAAAGGACTACTTGCATAAATTATCTAAAAGGTACACTAATTGTTAATTCCAGCTCACGGTGACTTATCATTAGAGAAGCTGTTTTCAATCAGGGATTATTTTGTCCCCCGGGAGACATTTTTGTCTGTCACAACTAAGGCCGTTGCCATCTAGTGGGCAGAAACCAAGGATGCTGCTAAACATCTTTCAATGCAAAGGACAGCCCTTCAACACAGAGCTCTTTGGCCCAAATGCCAACTGTGCTTCCTGTAAAAAAACCTTGTTTTACAGGAAACACTATGAAAACCATAAACTTTCCTAACTGCACAATACATGACAATACCTAGTTTACATGACACATGTTTTCAAAATACAGCGAACCCTTGACCAACATGGACTGAACGTGGATTTTTTTCAATATTACAGTACTACACTATCTGAAGTTGGTTGAATCTGTAGATGGGGAACCTTGGATGCAAAACTGCAGATAAGGAGGGCCAACTATAAAATTATGTGTGGATTTTCCACATAGGGGTGGGTATTGATGCCCCAACCCTGAGTTTTTCAAGGTTTAACTGTCATTACTTTCAACAAAGTAGTGGAAGATGACACAGAGGTTCATAATTCTATATCAAAATAGACAAATATGCCTATGTTCCAATTACCTTTACGCAATTCCCAAGCATCAATATCTGGCTTATTGAAGTATGTCACCCAGCGAGCATCAAACTCCTCATCTGTCTCATGTGAGCCATGGGAGTAGCAGCGAATTGACTGGATAGCTACAATGGAGAAAGAACAATAACTTCAATGTACAGAAGCAGTACTAGACGTATCTTGCCAATATATTAGTTTTTTTTTGTTGTTTTTTCTTTTTTTTTTTTTTTGCTCCCGTGGCATATGGGGGTTCCCAGGCTAGGGGTCCAATCGGAGCTGTAGCCACCGGCCTACGCCAGAGCCACAGCAACGCGGGATCCGAGCCGCATCTGCGATCTACACCACAGCTCACGGCAACGCCGGATCGTTAACCCACTGAGCAAGGGCAGGGGCCAAACCCGCAACCTCATGGTTCCTAGTCGGATTCGTTAACCACTGCGCCACGACGGGAACTCCTGTTTTTTCTTTTTTGTTTTGGGGTGTCTTAAAGTACACGCAACATAAAATTTACAATCTTAACTACTTTTTTTAGCCATGCCCATGGCATGCAGAAGTTTCTTGGCCAGTGACCCAGGCTACAGCAGAGATTAACATGGGATTGATCCTTAACCCAATAAGCCACCAGGGAACTCCAAATCTTGGGCATTTTTGCACCAAGATTTTTTGGGGGCCCACGCCTGTGACATATGGAAGTTCCCAGGCCAGGGATCAAACCTTAGCCATGGCTGTGCCAATGCTGGATCCTTAACCCACTGTACCACAAGGGAACTTCCCAGTCTTAACCATTTTTAAATGCACGGTTCAGTAGTATTACAAACACTCAATGCATTTAATTTTTTTTCTTTTTTTCCTTTTTGGGGCTGCACCCATGGCATATGGAAGTTCCCAGGCTAGGGGTCGAATCAGAGCTACAGCTGCCAGTCTAAACCACAGGCACAGCAACGCCAGATCCAAGCCAAATCTTTGAACTTTAGCACAGCTCGTGGCAATGCCGGGTCCTTAACTCACTGTGCAAGGCTAGGGATTAAAACCACTTTCTCATGGATACTAGTCGGGTTTTTAACCTGCTGAGCCACAATGGGAACTCCAATTTTTTTTTTTTGGTCTTTTGAGGGCTGCACCCACGCCATATGGAGGTTCCCAGGCTGAGTTGAATCAGAGCCATAGCTGCTGGCCTACACCATAGCCACAGCAACATGAGATCTGAGCCATGTCTGCGACCTACACCACAGATCACGGCAACGCCGGATCCTTAACCCACAAAACGAGGTCAGGGATCGAACCTGCGTCCTCATGGATTCTAGTCAGATTCGTTTCTGCTGAACCATGATGGGAACTCTAGGAACCCCATGTTTTGAATCAACCACATTATGTCACGGCAGGAAAGTCATTCAGTAGGTCAAATCAAACAAATCTTTTGCACTGGCTTAATTAAGCACAGAAAAGCAAGTAGAACAAAAAGGACTACACACTTTTCCACCTCTAATGTGTAATGGTAGCAGGAAATTATCTTTGGAAGGAAAAATTATTTATTTATACACTTAAGTAAATAAGTGAATAAGCAAGAGTATTAATTTCTAGCAAATTAATGTCCATTCTTGTTTTTAAGCAAATTTTTTGGGGGACTTTTTTTATATACCCACGGCATATGGAGGTTTCCAGGCTAGGGCTTGAATCAGAGCTGCAGCTGCTGGCCTATACCACAGCCCATGGCAATGCCAGATCCCTGAACCCACTAAATGAGGGCGGGATCAAACCTGCACCCTCCTGGATACTAGTTGGATTTGTTTCTGCTGCACCACGATGGGAACTCCCTTCATGATAAGTTTTAAAATACCTCATGCTCTCCATTAAATTATATTCCAAAATAAGTTACACATCCTGACAAAGCAATTATATTTTAAAAATTGCTTTATCAGAGTTCCCTTCATGGCTCAGTGGTAACAAATCTTACTAGCAACCATGAGGATGAGGGTTCAATCCCTGGCCTCATTCAGTGGGTTAAGGATCCAGCACTGCCATAAGATGAGGTGTAGGTCACAGATGTGACTCAGAGCCTAAGTTGCCTTGGCTGAAGTATAGGCCAGCAGCTGCAGTTCCAATTTGACCCCTAGCCTGGGAATTCCACATGGGCAGATATGGCCCTAAAAAGACAAAAATCAATCAATCAATCAATAACTGTTTTATCAAACTACAGCTCCTCCCCCAAATTCTTATAAAAAAAAGTGCACTCTGGGAGTTCCCATTGTGGTTGTGGCATAGCAGAAACGAATCTGACTAGGAACCATGAGGATCTGGGTTCCATCCATGGCCTTGCTCAGTGGGTTAAGGATCTGGTGTTACCGTGAGCTGTGGTGTAGGTTGCAGATGCAGCTCGGATCTGATGTGGCTGTGGCTGTGGCTGTGGCGAAGTGCAGCAACTGCAGCTCCGATTCAACCCCTAGCCTGGGAACCTCCATATGCCACAAGTGTGGCCCTAAAAAGTCAACAAACAAACAAACAAAAAATACAGCTTTATTAGATTTCCAAGAAGTAAGACTTTAAAAAATATAACACAATCACAAAAACAGGACATACTTATTAGCATTCTGCTCCCAATCAATATACCCTTTCCAGTACCATATGAAAAGCCTTTCCATTTTAGTTTCTGCTTGTCATATGGATAGTGAATTGAGAGTTAAAGAAATCTGAATTCTTTGTAAACAGCCTCTGTACTGGGCAGGAGAGAGGATAAGGAATTTTCACCTTTGAGTTTTAGGAGGCAGCAAAGCTTTAATAGTCAGATACTTTTAGGTTCTTCACTCTCCCACTGTTTGACTTTGGTAAAATTAACTCAAGTTTTATAATCCTTATCTGTAAAATGGGATACCACTACTTTAGCAGAATATGATTAAAAATGAAGGCCAGGGTGTTCCCCTTGTGATGCAGTAGAAATGAATCCGACTAGTAACCACGAGGTTGCGGGTTCCAACCCTGGCCTCGCTCCGGGGTTAAGGATCTGGCATTGCCATGAGCTGTGTGTAGGTCACAGATGTGGCTCGGATTTAGCACTGCTGTGTTTGTAGCGTACACCGGCAGCTGGAGCTCTGATTTGATCCCTTGCCATATGCCACAGGTGCGGCCCTAAAAGGCAAAAAAAAAAAAAAAAAAAAAAAAAAAAAAAAAAAAAAAAAAAAAGAAAGCCAGGTGGAGTTCCCGTTGTAGCTCAGTGGTTAATGAATTTGACTAGTATCTACAAGGATGAGGGTTTGATCCCTGGCATTGCTCTGTGGGTTAAAGATCCGGCACTGCAGTGAGCTGTGATGCAGGTCACAGACTAGGCTTGGATCTAGCATGGCTGTGGCTGTGGTGTAGGCCAGCAGATACAGCTATGATTAGACCTCTAGCCTGGGAACTTCCACATGCTGTGGGTGGGGCCCTGAGAAGACAAAAGACAAAAAAAAGAAAAGTAAAGAAAGCCAGCTAACACTTTGCCCAGGGCTTAGCCCCTTGTAAGTAGGCATTGAAAAAATGGCAGCTTTAAGGGCTGCAGCTATGGCACATGGAAGTTCCCAGGCTAGGGGTTGAATCAGAACTGCAGTTGCCTGCCTACACCATAGCTTACAGCAATGTCAGATCCTTTAACCCACTGAACAAGACCAGGGATGGAACCCACATCTTCATGGATGCTAGCTGGGTTCTCAACCCACTCAGCTATGATGGGAACTCCCTAATTTATCTTATATTTATGGAAATCATAACTTATAGAAATAAAACATTCTTCAAATTCCATTTCTTGTTACATGAATTAGAAGCTTGGTATTAATTTCTGGTTATTTTAAAAGCTTAACATGTCAGAAACAAAAACAACTCTTCAGCCCACTGTTTGCAAAAATTTGTAAACTATCTTTTCAAAAAATGAAGTTATCTGTAGCTGAATAAAGTGCAAATATATAATGCAAGTATAAACTGTTTAGCAGTTCCTTATTAAGTAAAACACACATCTATCATCCCACCCAATTATCTCTAAGTATTTACCTAAGGAAAACAAAGTATATATTTCTCTTCCCATAAGTAATTTTATTTTTATTTTTATTTGTCTTTTTGCCATTTCTAGGGCCGCTTCCGGCGGCATATGGAAGTTCCCAGGCTAGGGGTCTAATTGGAGCTGTAGCTGCCGGCCTACGGCAGAGCCACAGCCACGTGGGATCCGAGCCGAGTCTGTGACCTACACCACAGCTTACGGCAAAGCCAGATCCTTAACCCACTGAGCAAGGCCAGGGATCAAACCCGAAACCTGATGGTTCCTAGTTGGATTCGTTTCTGCTGCGCCACAATGGGAACTCCCCTATAAGTAATTTTAAAGTGTACTTCTCCAACCATCTAGGAAAGTGAGTGTTTCATGATAGTGAATTTCTTTTGCTCACTGCCAACATGGGATTTCAGTGGATGACTGTGACTTTGTTTTGTTTTCTCACTATGAAAAAGATGACCAGCAACTGCAAATCCTAGTCAAGGAGATCAATTGATCACCCTCAATGATTTGTTCACCTTGCTTCTGAGAGTCTCAAGTTATAAACCGGTTGTATTCCAAAACAAAAACCCTACAGGAGATAACTATTTAGAATACCAAGTAAGCACTGGGAACACATACTGCTTCTAGATCAGGAAAAACATACTTTCCCACATGGCTTAAATTATATTCCTAATTCCAGTAATGGGTAGAGCAGGATCTATTCTTCTAGTTAGAGACATACTTAACATTTTTATTTTTATTTTATTTTATCTGTCTTTTAAGGGTGACACCCGCAGTATATGGAAGTTCCCAGGGTAGAGCGTCAAATCAGAGTTGCAGCTGCTGGCCTACACCACAGTCACAGCGATGTCTGAGCTGCATCTTCCACCTACACCATAGCTCACAGCAACACTGGATCCTTAACCCAGTGAGTGAGGCCAGGGATCGAACTCGCATCCTCATGGATACCAGTTGGTTTTGTTACCACTGAGCCACAACGGGAACTCTGGCATTTTGATTTTTAGATAAACTACATAGGCATTCTTTCCCTCCCCCATACCAACCCTACTTAAGTACAGCATTTCCACTTAGTTTTGAAGCTTGTGAGGTAAACTGTCTTGGAAAACAGTTACTCGGTACTTTTATACAAACTGACGCTTCCAGAGAAGGAAAAGGGAGCTATAAAAAAACTGGGATTTTTCAGGAGTTCCCGTGGTGGCACAGCGGAAACGAATACAACTAGGAACCATGATGTTGCTGGTTTGATCCCTGGCCTCACTCAGTGGGTTAAGGATCTGGCGTTGCTGTGAGTTGTGGTGTAGGCTGCAGATGTGGCTCGGATCCCATGTTGCTGTGGCTCTGCTGTAGGCCAGCGGCTACAGCTCCGATTTGACCCCTAGCCTGGGAAACTCCATATGCCAGAGGTGCAGCCCTAGGAAAGACCAAAAAAAAAAAAAAAAAAGACATTTTTTCTTTATTGGCCACACTCATGGCATATGGAAACTCCTCGAACTGAATCCAAGCTGTAGCATCAACCTATGCCATAGCTGCGGTGATGCCGGATCCTTAAGCCACTGCACCAGTCCAGGGATCAAACCTGCAATGCTGCAGAGACAACGCTGGATTCCTAATCCACCTTGCCACAACGGGAACTCCTAAAAATCTATTTCTAACACTGCTTTTTGGCATTCAGTCAAGCAGTCTATTACCTGACAATAAAATGCTAACATATTCAGAAAAATTAAAGGAGCTTATTAATTCCCTTGGTTTAAATTTAGTTAAATCAGATAGTTTTCCATTCAATAACTCTCAGATATGGCTCAAAGAATGGACATTTTGGTAGTGGTATATCTAAGAGCAACGGATAGAGGTGAACAATGTAGGGTGTCCATGAACAAGCCCAAAGGCAGGGCTACGGAGGTACAAGACCTAAGAGCAGTCATGAATCTTGGGGCCCAAAGGCTGTAAATCTATAAATGTGGGAGTGGTGCAGAAAAAAATATCAGAAGGTAATAAAAAGTGCCTACTTAAAGGCACTGCAACAAGAAAGGGAAAGTGAAAACAACTCCCATCTTTCCAAAACTATCAGGATAAGGATTAGGAGCCAGGATTGCATAACTTTTAAGGGTTGACTAGAGAATCTAACCATTATTCAAAATATTTCATTATTTAATCCCGCAGTTACTGGAAAACAATTCTGTTAGAAGCTGAAGATTTCTTGGAGCAAATACGGAATTTAAGTTTTTTATCTAAAGCAAACTTGAAGCCCTCCATCCAGGTTAACCCCCTCAGAGCTCTCAAGTATATTCTCATTTGCCCTTGGATAGCTTCATCCAAAAATCTTAATCTTTTTAACTTTCAATTGCATAAAACCTCTTCAGTCTCAAACTGGTAACAAACCTCACCTATAATATGCAAAAATGAAAAGCACTATAATAAAGCAAGTATGTCTTAAGCATTTGTACCTGGAAAGGGGTAAGAGTTTATATTATCTCATTTAAATTTCACAACTACTAAATATTATCCTGGTTTTAGAGATGAGGGAACTGAGTCTTAAGGTTTAACTAATACCTCCAAGGTCACACCGCTAGAAAGCAGTTGACATGAATATAACCAATACTGCCTCCTTGTGGCAAATATTTAGGTCTATGGGACAATACCTAAAATAAAGCTTTTTGTTAGGGAATTATACTAAAGAGGGTGCGGAGAATGCCTAGCAGATAAACCAGTAGTCCAAATTTACTGGAGAAAGAACTGCCTTAAATCTAGAGTTTGCAGAAAGCCTGCCACTTCCTCAACCTGCCACAAAATGTAACAATTCTTTTCAAGAGGTCAAGAACACCTCCCCCAAATGTATCCACATGAACAAAACCGAAGCAAAACATAACTCCTTAGGTTCTGAAGCGCTAGTTAAATAGTCAAAAGAACAACACTATTAGTTTTGAGTTTGAGTGCATGTTTAAATTTTATAACGTTAGCATATGCTACCGTCATGCACCAAGATCAAAGCGCAGTTACAAGAAATGGGCACAACACTGTGAGCCAACTATATTCCAATAAATTTTTTAAAGTGCATTTACAATAATTAAAAGTTCAGTGCTGGACACAAAGTCTCCTGGAACACATATTAAGCAGAAGGCAAAATAAGAGACAGAAATCAGCAGAACATCTCATACTCCAGCAACCAGACTTCTAGCCGGAAGCACAAATAAAAAATAAAACTTCTCCAAGTTTGTAGGACCCAGGACTCCTGGGTCTGTGGTACCCCGTTTTCCAAACAGTAATATTCTTATCCTAAGACCTATCAAGTCAGGCTCTCTTCCAGACCTCAGGAAACAACCACATACACTGATCTAATGTAAAGATGGAAGAATTAAAACATGGCACAACAGTGTCTAAAAATAAAAGAACGGCTGGAGAAAGTGACACACAAAACGGTAACGAGAAATGCCTGATGAAAAGACTACACTGTGTCCCAGTCACGGAAGTATAAAGTGTTCTCGGAAGAGGCTGCGGGCGGCGGTGCCAGGGTCCCCGGAGGGGCCACTCCCGCCTTCTACCCTGAGCTCAATGTCACCTTCGCGGAAGCGCTGCAGGCCGGCGGTAGCCACTCCCAGTCAGTGGCCGCAGGATCAACGCCAGGGCACGGTCATGGCCCGGGGACCGAAGAGGTCCAGTGGGCGCGGGAGGTGCACCCACAGCAGGTCCACGCTCGACCGGTCCGCGGTGCCCGCACCAGGAAGTCGCGCCAAGGGAGGACCCCGGGACGCGCCCTCGAGTCCTCCACAACTCGGCGGCGGCGGGAATGGCTAGCGGTCCTCAGGTTCGGCCGTCGGCCCGCAGGGCAGGGGCTAGGCCTCTGGGCGAGCCTGCCCTCGCATGGCGGCGGGGGCCCAGGTCACCACAAGGACACGCGGGCGCGGACAGTGGCAGGCGGGAGCCTTACCGGCGGCGGGGCCGGGGGTCGGAGTGGGGTGCAGAAGGCCTCGAGGGCTGGCCCGGGCGACTGCGGCTGCTGCTACGGAGCAGCGGCGAACAGCGGCGCCTAGCATGACGGCGATGGCGGCGCGCAGGTTAACGCTAAGGCAAAGCCGGGTGTGAGCTCAAGGGCCGCTTCGAAGCTCGTGGGGGCCGAACTCACGCACCGACGCAGGGCGGGCGGAGCGTGGAGGCCCTCCCACTGCGGCGCTCGCGCCTAGGCGGAAAGGGGCCACACGCGGCCGCAGGCGGCCTACGGCGGCGCGTTCAGGACAAACCATTTCGGCGCCGCGCCCCGCCCCGCCGCCCGGGTCTGGGCGTGGACCAGATCTGCTATTGTGGAGCTAGGATGGTAGGATGGCAGAGGACAGCAGTGGACAGGCTCGAGAGGCGACTCCAGCACCTCAAAATGGGAACGATAACAATAATAACGACAAATTATAATAAAAATATCTTTTTTGTTTACCACCTGGTGTGAGCCTACAATAAGAGAACAAGTGGGGGCAAAACAACTGCTTGTGTATAAGATCTTATTAGCAACTAATCTTTTTTTTTTTTTTTTTTTTTTGCTTTTTAGGGCCGCACCTGCAACATAATGGAAGTTTCCAGGCTAAGGGTGGAATTGGAGCTGTAGCCGCCAGCCTATGCTGCAGCCATAGCAACGCCAGATCCTAGCGGCGTCTGCAACCTACACCATGGCTCACCGCAACGCCGGATCCTTAACCCACTGAGTGAGGCCAGGGATGGAACCCTCAACCTCATGGTTACTAGTCGGATTATTTTCCCCTGCGCCATAACAGGGATCAACAGCAATATTCCTGTATAACAAATCCGCAAGCATTAGGAAATGAGTGGAGGAGCTCCCGCTGGGGCGCCACAGGCGGGATTGGCCGTGTCTTGGGAGCTCTGAGACCAGGGTTCCATCCCCTGCCACGCATAGTGGGTTAAGGACCCGGTGTTGCCGCAGCTACGACTTGAGTGGCGATTACCTTGGAATCTGTTCCCTGGCCCAGGATCTCCATATGCCACGGGGCGGCCAAAAATTGGAAAAAAAATATGAGTGCAATCACTTTACAGAGAAGGAAACAGCCTCAGAAATTAGATTTCTTGCAGGCAATTGACTCTCTTTTCACCAAATCCCCAGTTCCAGGACTCACCTGGATGTTTCTGGGGAAACCACCACTTCCAGTCCCTACAGGAAGGGGTCGATTAAATCCCAAGACTCTTAATATCAAATCTGGCCTCAGTAACTGCATTCTGATTTTGAGCTCCTGGGCAGTGGGCCTGCTTGCCCCAGGCCTGAATTATCTCGCAGCCACCAAGAGTTAAGTAGTAAAGATTCTTGACTTGTAATCACTCATTCTCTATCCCTGGACCCACTGAAGAAAGAAAAGATGGATATTCAGCTCCTCTTCCTCACTCCAGGCTCTGTCTCCAGAAAATCAGTGTTGATCTCTTTTTCTTCCCTAGCAGTGTGGCCTTAGGAGGTATGAATCTGGCTGGGAAACGGATAAAAAAGCTTTTCTCAAAGCACCTGTCCTCTGAGAGTTCCCTTGCAGCATAGTGGGTTAAGGAGCTGGATGTTATCACTGCAGTGGTTTGAGTCACTGCTATGGTGAGGGTTCAGTCCTTGGTCCAGGAACTTACATATGCCCCTGGTTGTGGCCAAAAGTAAAAACAAACAAACAAAAAAACCCCAAAGCACCTGTCCCCATTTTCCCCCACCAACTTAACCAAACAACACCAGGGGAAGTTTTGCCTCTTTGAGTTTAATTAATATTCTCCAAATATCTTAAGAGCTGGAAGCTCAGGACAAGGTCAGCGTTCCCATACTTAAGAAAGCACTGTAGTTCTCTTGCGGCACGTGGCATTAAGGATCCACATCTTCACTGCAGCAACCTGCATCGCTGCTGTGGTACAGGCATCTCTGGTCTGGGAACTTCCACACTCCATCTGGTCTTTGCTCTTAGTCTCTCCACTTTGCTACAGTACCTTAGATTGAGAACTGGAGTGTGGTATGTTTTGGTTGTTGTTTTCAAAAACAATCATGACTGTAGTGGAGTTCCCGCTGTGGTGCAGTGGATGAAGAATCTGGTGTTGTCTCTGCAGAGGTACGGGTTTAATCTGCTACCCAGAGAAGTGGGTTAAAGATCCTGCTTTGCTGCAGCTGTGGCAGTTGTTGTAGCTGCAGTTCAGATTGGATCCCTGGCCTGGGACTCCCATATGCCACAGGTGTGGCTGAAAAAGAAAAAAAAATGAGTGTAATTTATTATGTACCACTGCATGCTATAAATTATTTATTATCTCATCTAAGCCTCATAACAATGTTGTGAGATAAGAATTTATCCCTATTTTAAAGATGAAGAAATAGGCTCAAAGGATATTTGCCTAAGAATCACATAGCTAATAAATAGTAGTGCTTAGAGCCCAGGTTTGTCTGACTCTAGAAATTGTTTTCTTTCCCTACCACCCCTAAAGGTAGGCTTTGCTGGCTTCTCAGTGAACTCTGAACCACTTGTTACCTTGAGGGCAGTTCTTAGCCCTCATCACTTGTATTAGTTTTCTATTGCTGCCTAACAATTTACCACAAACTAAGCAACTTAAAACAATACCCATTTGGAGTTCCCACTGTGACACATTGGGTTAATGATCTGGCTTGCCTCTGTGGCTTTGCTGGGTTGAATCCTTGGCCTAGAACAGTGGGTTAAGGATCCCGTGTTGCTGCAGCTGCTGCAGCTGTGGCATAAGTCATAGATGAACCTAGGAACTTTCACATGCTCTGGATGGGGCTGAAAAAGCAAGCAATCAAACAAACCAGTAAAGATTCTTGGAATTCCCTGGTGGCTCATTGGGTTAAGGATCTGGCTTGTCACTGCCATGATGTGGATTTGATCACTGGCTCTGGAACTTCTGCATGCTGCAGGCCTGGCCAAAAACGCAAAAGAGTCCCCATTTATTATATCCCAGTTTCTGTAGGTCAGAGTTATGCCTTCATAGCATAACTGGTTTTCTACTGAGGATCTTATAAGACTGAAATCAAGATGTCAGTCGGGACTCTGGTCTCATCTGGAGCTCAGAGTCCTCTTCCCCGAGCTTGTTTAGATGGTTGGCAGAATCCAGTTCTTTGGCGTTGTAGGACCGAGTCCACATTTTTTCTTACTGTCAGCCAACGATCACTCTTAGCAACTAGAGGCCACCCTCAGGGCCTTACCATACATGTGGACCCTCCACAGGCCCTCTCACAATACCACTGCTTATTTCTTCATACCAGTGGGAGAGTATCTCTGACACCTCACCCTCTTTTAAGGACCTCATCTAATCAGCTCAGGCACAGTCAAAGTAATCTCTCTTTTGATCAACTCAAAATGAATGGATTAGTAGCTTAATCTTGGGAATGATATGCCATCATATTCACAGGTTCAGCCCTGATTATACCAGGGGACCAAAGGATGTGAATCCTGGGGGCCATCTTTAAATTCAGCCTACCAGGGAGTTCCCATCAGGCTCAGTGGTTAACGAATCCGAATCCGACTAGGAACCATGAGGTTGCAGGTTCAATCTCTGGCCTTGCTCAGTGGGTTAAGGATCTGGCTTTGCTGTGAGCTGTGGTGTAGGTTGCATACGGGGCTCGGATCCCGCGCTGCTGTGGCTCTGGCGTAGGCCGGTGGCTACAGCTCTGATTAGACCCCTAGCCTGGAAACCTCCATATGCCATGGGAGCGGCCCTAGAAATGGCAAAAAGACAAAAAATAAATAAATAAATAAATAAAATAAATAAATAAATTCAGCATGCTACATCACTCAGGTTTGGGGGATACCCTGCTTGTTCACAAATTTGCCTCCAGTTGTGCCCCCAGGCCCCAGACCATTCTGCCACTTTTAGTATATACTCCTTCCATGATGGGTTTAGACAGACACCTTGGTTCTTGCCTGAGGCCATCAGGGTGTTGTCTCTTCCTATCATCTTCTGCCCTAAAATCCTTTGCTTTCTCTCTGGAGAAGCAGCAGCTAGACTTTTGATGCCTCAGGGATGTCACTTTCACCAGTTGATCAGCCTATCATCTTCTTGCTTCGGCCCAGAGCCTTCATCATGGAACAGTTGTGATGAGGCATTTCCTCTGATGTGTGCAGAGGGGAGGGATTATTGAGGGGCTTGTGAGGACAAAGACATGGTTACATCCTGTGAATTTCTAGTAAAGGGAAGTTCGTGTGCACGAAAAGCTCTTATCTTCTCTAGTAGGAATTAAGCATGCCTCTGGGGGTTTCAGATGGAAATGCTATAAAATTGGGTTGTGATGATCATTGCACAACTATAAATGAAATAAAATTCATTGAGTTAGCACTGAGGGTTTGGGATGGAAATGCTATAAAATTTGATTGTGATGATCATTGTATATCTATAAATGTAATAAAATTCATTAAGTAATTAAAAGATAAAATAAAATTCATTGAGTTAAAAAAAAAAGGAATTAAGAGCATGCCTTGGAAAAAAAAAAAACCCTGTCATTTCAAGGCTGGAAGTGACCTTGAAGCTATTAGTCTGACTGATCCTATTTTCTTTTCATTTCCTTAGGTTCCCACTTGGGCAATTCCAACAACAGGAAGACTACTACTAGACTGCTCTGAAAATGGAGATGAGGAGTTCCCGTTGTGGCTCAGTGGTTAAGGAATCTGACTAGGAACCATGAGGTTGTGGGTTTGATCCCTGGCCTTGCTCAGTGGGTTAAGGATCCTATGTTGCCATGAGCTGTGGTGTAGGTTGCAGACTCAGCTCAGATCCCACGTTGCTGTGGCTCTGCCGTAAGTCGGTGGCTACAGCTCCGATTAGGTCCCTAGCCTGGGAACCTCCACGTGCCATGGGAGTGGCCCAAGAAATGGCAAAAAGACAAAAAAAGAAAAAAAAAAAAAAAGAAAGAAAGAAAATGGAGATGAACAAGAAAGGGCACCTGAGAGAATGACATTCTTGCTGCTGTTGAATTGTAGCTCTGTCATAGAGTCTTAGGCAAGTTACTCCAATTTCCTGAACTATGGTTTATTCATCTATATAATAAGAATAATGATGGAAACTTCCTAATAGGTTATTGGGAAGATTATATAAAATAATGCATTAAGATACTGTGTCCTGGAGTTTCCGCTGTGGTGCAAAGGGATTGGCAGCGTCTCTGCAGTGCCAGGATGTAGGTTCAAGCCCTGGCCCAGCACAGTGGGTTAAAGGATCCAGAGACACTGTGGCTTGGATCTGACCCCTGGACCGGGAACTCCATATGCCATGGGGGGCTAAAAAAGAAAAAAGAAAAAGAAAATACTGTGTCCTGGCTGGCACACAGGAAGAGCTCAATAATTGGTGAGTGTTGTATTTTTGTGTTGTAAAATTATGGGAAGTTCTTTTCCCCAGGCACTGCAGGTTGTGAGACTAGGGACAAGGCACAGAGGTGGGGTGGATAAATACACCACAAAAATCACCTACGAATCAGGAAGAAAGGGTGGCAGGAGGAGGCAGCCTTCAAAGGTGATCCATGGGGCCACCATCCAGTATGGATGGGAGAGCTCTAACGGTACTTTTTCTTAATTAATTAATACTCATTATGTAATTTTCTAAATTATTACTTTTATTATCAGAATGTCATTTTTTCTTTTCTTTTTCTTTTTTTGCTACCCTGCGGCAGGTGGATCCCAGGCCAGGGATCAGATCCAAGCCACGGTCACTTCCTAAGCCAAAGATACAGCAACACAGGATCTTTAACCCACTGTGCTGGGCTGGGGATTGAACCTTCATCCTAGTGCTACCAAGATGCCACTGATCCCATTGTGCCACAGTGGGAAACCCTTTCTCTCTTTTCTTTTTAGGGTTGCTCCTGTGGCCAATGGAAGTTCCCAGGCTAGAGGTCAAATCAGGGCTGCAGCTGCCTACCTGTGCCACAGCCACAGCAGTATGGGATCTGAGCCACATCTGAGACCTGTGCCTGCCTGTAGCTTGTGGCAACGCTAGATCCTTAACCCACTGAGCGAGGCCAGGGATTGAACCTTCATCCTCATGGATACTAGTTGGGCTCTTAATCCGCTGAGCCACATTGGGAACTCCCAGAACATTATTAAAGCATATAATTTTTGATTGAGGTATAACTCACAAATCATAAAATGCATCCATTTAAAGTGTGTAATTCAGTGTTTTTTGCATATTCACTATGTTGTGTAGGCATTATCACTGTCTAATTCCAGAACATTTTCATCACCCCAAAAAGAAACCCCATACCAATGGCAGTCACTCACCATTCCCACAATCCCATCAACCCTAGGCAACCACTAATCTATTTTTTGCCTCTATGGATTTGCCTATGCTGGACATTTCATATCAGTATGAAAGTTCTTTTGTGTCTGGTTTCTTTCACTTAGTATAATTTTTCAAAGTTCACCCATGTTGTAGCCTGAATCAGTATTTCATTCCTTTTTATGGCAGAATTATACTCCATCATATGGATATTCCACATTTTGTTTACCCATTCATCAGTTTATGGATATTTGAGTTGTTTCCACTTTTTGGCTATTATAAATATGCTGCTGTGAACATTCATAGACATGTTTTTGTGTGGACATATGTGTTCCATTATCTTGGATATATATTTAGGAGTATTATATATGTTATATGGTAAGTCTATGTTTTTTTTTCTTTTTTCTTTTTGGTCTTTTTGTCTTTTAGGGCCACACTGGCAGCATATGGAGGTTCCCAGGTTAGGGGTCGAATAGGAGCTGTTAGCTGCTCTCCTGAAGATTTCTTCCTGTGTCTCCCAGCTCCCTGAGCCAAGGCCTCTCTTTCCCAGAACCACCTAGGGGAGCAGCTCTCAACACGTCTTTTTTTTTTTTTTTTTTTTTTTTTTTTAGCTTTTGTAGGGCCACTCTGTGGCAAATGGAAGTTCCCAGGTTAGGGGTCGAATCAGAGCTGTGGCTGCCAGTCTACACCATGGCCACAGCACCTTGGGATCCAAGCCACATCTGCAACCTACATCACAGCTCCTGGCAATGCCGGATTCCCAACCCGCTGAGCAAGGCCAGGGACCAAACCCGCCTCCTCAAGGATACTAGTCGGATTCATGTCCACTGTACCACAACAGGAACACAACAGTTCTTGAACAGTTGAGTTTCTCTCTTTGAATGGGAAGGAAAAGAGAAGGGGATTTAACTTTGTGTCTCTCTTACCAGTGTGAGTGCTGCTCTTTCTATATTAACTCAGGGAATAGTCAACCATGATTAATCATCAAAATCACTTGAGGATCTTATTTTTTTGATTATTTCTTATTTTTATTTTTTTCTGAATGAATTTTATTACATTTATAGTTGTACAATGATCATCGCAAACCAATTTTACAGACTTTCCATTTCAAGCCCCAGCCCATCCCTCCCCCCTTGAAGATCTTATTGAAACACCCATTTCCAAGTCCCTCCTGGGAGATTCTGACCCTGTTGCTTTGGAGTTCAACCCTAGAAACCTGTATTTCTTTAAAACTGAGATATAGGAGTTCTCGTTGTGGCCTAGCAGTAATGAATCTGGCTAGTATGCATGAAGATGTGGGTTTGATCCCTGGCCTCACTCAGTAGGTTAAGGATCCAGCATTGCCGTGAGCTGTGGTGTAGGTTGCAGAAATGGCTCGGATCTGGTATTGCCGTGGCTGTGGTGTAGGCCAGCAGCTGCAGTTTGGATTCGACCCCTAGCCTGGGAACTTCCATATGTTGTGAGTACCGCCCTTAAAAAACAAACAAACAAACAAACAAACAACAAGTTCCCATCATGGTGCAGTGGAAATGAATCTGACCAGTATCTATGAGGACATGGATTCAATTCCTGGCCTTGTTCAGCTGGTTAAGGATCTGGCATTGCTGTGGCTGTGATGTAGGCTGGCAGCTGTAGCTCTGATTCAGCCCCTAGCCTGGGAACCTAAAAAAAAAAAAAGGTAAAAAACCCTAAGGTATAATTAACATACAACATGCAATCTACATTTTTAACAAGTGCCCTAGGTTATTCTGATGATGAAAGATTGGGAAGTCTGGTATTACTATAACCCTTATCCCAAAAGCAGTCTGGCCCATTTTGCAGATGAGAAAGCTGAAGCTCAGAGAAGAATAAACTTGCTCCGGACTAGAGTCACCTTTACTTCCTACAAAGCCTAGGATCTGTTTAATATAACACCAGGCTTTACATTTGCTAGCACAAAACTACGGAGCAGAGAGTCTCTCTCCATGTGGGAATGGAAATTCTGAAGACAGGACCTTGGCGAACACTCTGTATTTCTTTTCCCTATCCCCACTGAAGGTGTTGAGACTGCCTATTGTATGTATTAGTTTCCTAAGACTGCTTAAACAAAGTGCCACTGGCTGGGTGACTTCAAACAACAGAAATTCATTCTCTCATGGTTCTGGAAGCTAGAAGTCCAAAATCAAGATGTTGGCAGGACTGTGCTCTCACTAAAGGCTCTAGGGAAGACTCCATTCCATGCCTTTTTCTTAGCATTTCTTGTTTGCCAGCAATCTTTGGCATTCTTTGGCTCAGGGCTGCATAACTCCAATCTCTGCCTCCATCTTCACATGATATTCTTTCCTCTGTGTGCCTGCCTCTTCTCCTCTTCCTCTAAGGACATATTGGATTAAGGACTCATTCTACTTCAGTATGACCTCATCTTACATATTAATTACATCTGCAAAGCTCTTTTTTTCAAATAAGGTCACATTTACAGGTACCAGGGTTAAGGCTTCAACATAGCTTTGGAGGGACACAGTTCAACTCACAATATTTATGATAGTCTGTAGGTGTCATCAACGACCCCAGAGTCCTCAAGTTGGATATTCAAACCCAATCACTCTGGTGATCCTTAGCTTCTTCAAAGAGAAGGTAGAACCCAAGGGCCCAGATGAGAAGATAAGCAGTGGTTGGGATAGGGGAAGCTTTGGCCACCGACCATGGGGCTGGATAGTTAAGGACTTTGATGTGGTGTTGGAACAGTTCAGAAATCTCGTTCATCCAGTGTTTATTCACTCAGTCAACAGCTCTCTGTTGGCTTCCTGTGTTCCACGAACTGTGCAGGGAGCAAGGCAGGCAGGTTCCATTCAATCATGGCTTCTGGTTTATTGGGATGACTGACAACAAGAGAGTCACACTTATGAGTGCACAATTCCAAACTAAGATCTGGTCAGTGACAGGAAGAAACCTGGCATTACCAAGGCAACTTTTTTGTGGCTGTATTTCCTCCCTTTCTTCAAATACCACTCTCTGTAGGTATTTCACCATCTCATTGAAATATAAGGGACTAGAGAGTCCCTAGTGGCCAATACGGGCATGGCAATGATTCAAACTGCAGAATTAGCAGAGCGAGAGCTGGGAAATGAAGGGAATGGGTGGGGGAGGTACGTGCAGCAGGGTGGGAGTGTGTCAGACCCAGATCTTCTCCCAATTGTGCGGTGACCATGCCTTGGCAGATTCATGGCCAGTGGATGAGAGATTTTAAAGATTTTTTTTTTTTTTTTTTTTTTACCAATTTGAAGCTGTGGACACACTCCTTAAAATCCTTCTATTGTTTTGTCCTTAGGTAGCATGACACTGGTGACGTCAGGAAGGCAGGCTAAGCCCTGACCAAGCTAGGGGTAGTACCACAAGGAGAAGCCCTCTCTGTCCTGACTGTAACGGCGGTAAAATCCTATCTAGTCTGGGTAGCTCTCAAATCTGTTCCTGCTACCACTGTCTCATCTCCTACCTCCCTGTAGTATCCTGAATGCAGACAGGCTCCTTCCAATCCACCTCACTCACAGCTGTCAGAAGGATCCTTCTCACACATCAATTAGACCAGGGCACCCCCTGGCTTCTATTGGTCCCCCACTTGCTTCTGGGAGGCACCTTATGACCTAGCCCCCACCTGGTACTCCCATCCCACCTGCCTCTCATCATGCTTCCTTCAGATACTTATGGCTGCCTCAACACCAGATGCATCTGTGCTCTGTCTGGAATTCCTGGTCCAGTCCTGTCCAGCTGGCTAACTCCTGGTCACTGGGGAACCAGCTCCATCAGCACCTCTGAGTGAATTAAATGCCTCTTCTCATAACTCCTGCCTTCTCCCCCTATCACTGCATTGTGCTGTAACTTTCTTTTATCTCTCAACTAGACTGGAATATTTTTTATTTTATTTATTCATTTTCTATTATTATTATTATTATTTTGCTTTTTAGGGCCACACCTGTGGCATATGGAAGTTCCCAGGCTAGGGGTCGAATCGGAGCTGCAGCTGCTGGCCTATGCCGCAGCCACGCTGGATCTGAGCTGCGTCTGCAACCTGCATCACACCTCATGACAATGCCAGATCCTTAACCCACGGAGGGAGGCTGGGGATCGAACCCTCATCCTCATGGATTCTAGTTGGTTTCATTACCCCTGAGCCATGACAGGAACTCCTGGAACATTTAAAAAAGTTTTATTGAAGTATGCAGTTCCCGTCGTGGCAAAAGGTTAGCAAATCCGACTAGGAACTTGCGGGTTCGATCCCTGCACTTGCTCTGTGGGTTAAGGATCTGGCGTTCCCGTGAGCTGTGGTGTAGGTCGCAGACACGGCTTGGATCCCGCATTGCTATGGCTCTGGCGTAGGCCGGTGGCTACAGCTCCAATTCGACCCCTAGCCTGGGAACCTCCAGGAGCGGCCCAAGAAAAGGCAAAAAGACAAAACAAAACAAAAAAAGTTTTATTGACGTATAGTGATTTTAGACTGGAACATTCTTGCAGAAACAATGTCTGATCATACTGTGATTCTTCCCTTGTAGCCCCGTCCTGTGCCTAGGCTGGGACTTGGCACAATAATGAAGTCCCTCGAGGCCCAGCTAATGGTCCATTGCCCTTCTGACCACATGCTCTGGCCTTGGATTATACACATTTACGTTCCCAAATGAATTCTGATTGTGTGACTTGACAGTCGTGTGGGTGTGAGCCTTCACTACCACTCCTAGCCTGGAAGTGCACCAAGTCAGGGCCCAGGAAGCTCTTGGATGGAGGCTACTATTGGAAAGACGGGGTTTCATGGGTGGGGAGGTTTCCCACTCCCTCCCGTTTGGTCACTAGTCAGTTCTCAAGTGAGCTACCTATGAGGTGCTCCGCTGGTCACATCCCGCCTTATTTCAGCACTTCTCAAGTTCCCACCTCAGCCTTGACAGGTGGAGGTGTCTACTCTTGTGTCAGCAGGGCCAAAGGATCCAGTAAAGCACAGAGGTGGGATGCTCATGGGTGCTGGGTTGGGTTCCATGGCCCACCTATCAAAATCCTGGAAACTGAAGTTGCTGGAGTGGAGTAGAGGTGCAGACAAGAAAGGCAGTTTCTTTTCTTTTTCTTTTTCTTTTTTTGTCTTTGTGCCATTTCTTGGGCTGCTCCCACAGCATATGGAGATTCCCAGGCTAGGGGTCAAATTGGAGCTGTAGCCGCTGGCCTACATCAGAGACACAGCAACGCGGGATCTGAGCCGCGTCTGCAACTTACACCACAGCTCATGGCAACGCTGGATCCCCAACCCACTGAGCAAGGCCAGGGATCAAACCCGCAACCTCCTGGTTCCTAGTCGGATTTGTTAACCACTTAGCCACGACAGGAACTCCAAGAAAGACAGTTTAAAAAAAAAAAAAAAAAAAAGAAAGGCAGTTTCACTACTTGCTTTCTGGCTTTGGAGGCAGAAATTCAGCCCATCATGCAAGCAGGTTAATGCTCTGAAGGTAGAGAAACAACATGCCCCTCTCCTGCCCACACCACAGGATGAGTCTCTGGACTGGAAGGGTACTTACTTGACCCAAGCCATCACAAGAGAAAGCCTCTGAGCTTCTTCTCTCTAAAAAGTCTCTGCTTGCAGACTTGGTGATCTGGCAATCAAGATGTCCAGACACTAGCGGTCACAGAAAGTTGGCCCTTTTCCAGAACAAAGATCAATCTCTCTTAAGATACTACCGTGCAGGACCTCTTTCAAGTTTTACCATTTACTTTGGATGTGAAAGCCCAGGATACCTTAGTTGTCAGGCTAGTCTGCATTCTCTCCACACTTCTTGGCCACCCCTGAGAGAGTCAGACAAGCACACCCAAACCCCTTGCCCCTCCCCAGGGACTCACCAAGAACAAGAAATTGGGGAGGGCAACTGGAGTCTGTATGACAGGGTTCACTGATCCCAAGCTCAAGCAGAGATGGAGAAGGCAGATTCCCTGAAGAGCCCCCTCCTGTCAACTATAGAAATCTTACCCCTTTGTTACCAGCAGAAGGATTTATTTCAGGTTTCAGCCTGCAAAGTGACTTACATTCTTCCCCATCCCCTTCTTTCCAAGGGTGCTGTCACTTTGCATGGGGCTGGGGCTGGTTCTGAGATCCTGGGGCTATATGCTCCCCCTCCCCCGACTTTTGCCAGAGTTCTTCCAACACACAGCACTCCTCCTCCCCCCAACCTGGGACTTGGGCAGAAAGACTTATAAGGCCGTTATCTCTCAACAGACAGCTGTGCAGGGCTGGAGGCAGCAGCTTATCAGGGAGCCTGCAGTGAATCACAGCCCAAGTCCCAGCTTCTCTGCTGAATAGTAATTTCCAGCAGTGGATTTGTGCTCAGTCTCTCTCCTCCCCCTCTCCCAAGGGTGTGCTGTCCTTTCTCAGAGAGAGAGAGGTGGGGAGAGAGCTGAAGGGGAGAACCTATCCATGGGGATGGGGGGCTCTGCACCAGCCTTCTGGATAAGACTGTTTATTGGCAGGAGGCTGCAGGTTTAGGAACCCTAGTGGGGTACACCACCCTTGGCAGTTACCCCCCCCCAGGAGAGTTCATTGATGCTCACCTTCCTTCTCTTTCCAGAAAAGCAATATGCTGCTCCCTTTCCCTGAGTGGTAATGCCTAAGGTGATGAAGGTCCCCTTCTGGCCATAAGCCCCTGAAGCTAAAGCCAGCCAGGGGGGCTGAGAAAAGGAGAGCCAGGGACTGGGTAATGTGCTCCTTGCATCAATTCGAAGCTGTCCAGTTTCTGTGCCTGACCCTGAAGGCTCCAAAGGCTAAGGAGTCCAGGCTGGAGGGGACTGAGACACAGGAAGGCAGGCCAGAGAAGTCTCTGCACAGGCAAGCGGTTAGGAAAAAACCCAGGGACAAAGTCATTTTTGTGTTTGTTTTATTGGAAGCAAGACTCCAGCTGCTATGGGGCTCAAAGGAGGAGGCCTGGAGAGTCCTGTCCTGGGTCTTCTCCTCTGGGCCAGCATGGGGAAGGGGGGATGTTAAAAGAGCTAGATCCTGGGGAGATGCCCCTGCCACCTTGATCTCAGGATGCTCCTTAAAGGCAAGGGAAGGAAAACTAGAAACTGTGTGCTGGGGTAAGTGGCAGAATAGGGCCCCACACAACTCAGAATCCCCTGCCCTCAAGCAGTGGTTTCTGACCCATTACCCTCCACTACAATTGTGGGGGGATTCCAAGAGTTTCCTCAGCTTCCACCCTCCAAGCCCTCTTCAAAAATCCTAAGTGCCTTTAACCCTTGCGGGTTCTGATCAACGCTCAAGTTCTACTGCCCACCATTCCCTCCCTGAAGTAGATCCCTGTATGGTTCAGAAAAGCTGAAGGTGGAGTCCTGTAACGTCAGGCAACATAGGTAGAGGCGCACGAAGCTTCTCTGGGGTCCCTCTCTTGTCGCCTTGGGGTCCGTGCTTCCAGTCTGAGGAGCTGGGTCCAGACTGGGGGCTCCAGTGTACCAAGACGTGAAAGGCTGGAGGTGTGTCTCAAGGTCGAAGCTCAGGGGGGTAAGATCCAGCCCGTCTACGTGGCCCAGAAGATGGAGTTCTCAGGCCGTCTGGTCCTCTTCCGCTGCACCTGGCTCAGGCTGTGACCTCTTCGCAGAGCCTTCTCCAGCTGCGGGTTCTCCGAGACTCCTCTTAGACGTCGGTGCAGTTGGCTGGGAAGAGGGCCCAGGATGGGGGCTCGGGGGCTGGTAGCCGGGTTGGCGCGGATCAAGTGCATCCTTGGAAAGTAGGATGGCGAGACTGGGCACGTTCTTGAGTACAGTGAGACTGGCGGCTGGTTCGTCAGGCTTCTGATCCGGCGTGGGCTCCGGCGGGAGGCTCTGCCACACCTCGCGCACGCTCCGGTAGCGCAGCCGCGTGACCTGATGCAGGCCCACCAGGCGGCGCTTGAGGATCTCCGCGCACGTGACGGTCTTGGTGGTGGCCCGACCGCAGCCGCTGAAGACGATGGCGCGCGTGGCTGGCTGCGCCATGCTGGCGGTGGCGAAGGCCAGCAGATTCCGGATCTTGCTGCCCTCCTTGACCCGCATGTGCACGGCGCCTGGCGCCAGGTCGCCGAAGGGGCCCGAGCCAGGGCCGCCTCCCTCCTCCCCGTTCCCCACCGGCGCCTCCTCGGAGCGCACCTTACGGAAGTTCTCCATGCGCCGTAGTTGCCGGGACCGCGGGGACGGTGGCTTCGCCATGGGGCCGCTTCAGCCCCAGGGCTGCATGGCGGCCGGTCGCGTCCGGCAAGGGCCAGCAGGGGTAAGGGTGCGGAAGCGGCGTGGATGCTAGTGGGCGGGCGGGGACCGTACAATCCTCGTCTCCCACTCCTCTCCACTGGGCGCTGCTCTACTCTGCGCTCTCGGCGCCCTGTGCTCCGCGCCTTTAGCTAAGGCCCCGCCTGGGAGCCTGGGAGCCCCGCCCCCACCGACAGGCCCCGCCCCCAACAGCCCTGCGGGCTCTTGTCCCAGCCTCACCCGCCTCCCGGATCCAGTCCGGTCCTCAGCTATAGGCGCGTGGGAGCGGCACGCACGATGGAGCGCAGTGGCAAAGCCAGGGAGTGACTTGTTAGGCGAAGTTTCCCTATAATCGCCATCAGCTCTCTCTGAGACAACCTTCATAAACGGGCAATCTAAATAAAAACTGCGTTTGAGGTAAACGCCGCCTTAGAACGGGTCCCTGAGTCCTTCTGCGTTTCAGAACTGAAGGCAGCCCCTTGTCCCCTACAAGGAGAGATTTCGAAGCGGCCTGCTGGGGGCTGAGGCTTCTTTCTTCCACTTCCCCCCAACCCCCCCACCCCCGCTGTGTCCCTCCGCTCTGGAGCGGGTATTCTCGCCTCAAGGACAGCCTGTGCACGGTCAGCAGAGTGCGAGAGGGGCTGGCTCCGGCTTCGCTCCGCGCCTGCCTTCGGATGATTACGTCGCGGTGTGGTCCTAAGACAGGTTTCAGCTTCGCCGCGCCTGACTGAAGCTGAAGCATCCTGGACCCCTTCCACCCCCACCCCCTGTGGTGTGGGGACTGAGACCGTGAGCTAGACTGTTCCCTGAGGTGAATGAGAAGAGACCAAGGAGACCTCTTCTCAAGGGAGAGTTAAGCTGCCTCCATTCATGCCTGAAAGTCGAGTATTAAAGCTGCATGCTTTAGGGTAAGCCAGGTATTTTTCTTTGCTAACGTGGATCCCCTCCAGCACCCCACCCCCTTCTTCCCAGGTGGAATTCGTTATTAGTCAGCCTGGCTTCCTTTACAAAAAGGAGACTGGGTGAAAGTATGTTTTGAGGGAAAAGGGAAGTAGGTGGGAAGTTGAAACCTCGGGGCACTATGAAGCTACAGGGTGTCCCTTCCCAGGACCTCTGCAGAACAGAGGGAGTGGCCGGGGATCTCCTGCCAGGAGAGATGAACAGCGAAGGGAGAAGCGAGGTTGGGATTGAAGCGCTGCTGATGGGAGGGAGGGAGTTTGAGAAGAAATTGGACCCTCCCTCGATCTGCCCTAGGGTCTCCTTCTTCATCCTTCCACCCCCTTGCCCACGCACAGAACTGAAGAGTGGGCCAGACCAGATCTGGGCCAGGGTGACTACGTGGGGCGTGGCAAGGAGGAGCACAGAGTTGTGGCCGGTGGGAAACCCTTAAAGTGCTGGGAGCATGACAATGCTTGGGGGAGCCGGGTCGGTTTTGAGATGGAGCTGCCGGGTCCCCCACCCTCTCCTCGCTGCCATTTTTGCATCCTCAGCATCCTGTATCTCCTAGATCTGCCCTGTTGTTTGAAACCCAGGGATGACCCATTACCGCGCCGTGGGAGTGACTGCAGGAGGCGAACCTTTGAGCCCCACCGTACGAATGACCAACGCCCTTCTCGGATCTATTGCTCGCCCTCTGGGATCAGGGGCCCTCGAGGTCGCGTTCTGCTCCAAACCTGTACTTCCACCCCGCCCCAGCTCCCAGAGGCCCCTCTAGGAACAGCCCTAGGAGTCGGAGACACAGTAGTCTGAAGAAGACACAACAGTCTGCAGCGCGTGGCAGGGCGCAGGGAACCTCAGGCCCTGTAAGACTAGGGCAGTTGTGGGACTTAAAGAGCATCAGTTTCGTTAGGCCTGAGAAAAAGTCCCAAAATGGCTGGAATCTATGTTCGAACGGGCTGATAAGCGCAGAAGCGAGCTCTCCACCCACGGGAGTATGCGAGCCAAGGCTGAACGTTCACTTTGAAGGGATCACGCAGGGGTCTACGATTCGGAGGCAGGGGCCAGGAGTTTACGTCGGGTGAGGATAAGACCGTTCTGCGTTTGCCTTTGCTCTGAGCTGGCGCTAGAAAGCGCCGCCCCGCGGTCCCCCTCCACTGGCGCCAGCTGTAGAAGACTCGATTCACTTCGTTCCGCAGTCAGTGAAGGGAGACCGGGGAAAAAGGCCCGCGCCCCCTCCCGCCGCTCCCCTCCTTTTCCCAGCTCCCTCTGCAGCACTTAAAATGTAAATGTACATCGTGATTAGCCGCCGGGTCGCTAATTACCGCTGAAGCCATTCATTACTCTGACAGCGTGCGTTGCAGCCCGCCGGCTGTGCGCTCCTGTGGGGCCGCGGAGTGGCAGGACCGGGTGCGGAGCGAAGAGGGGGAGGAGATCGCGGGCAGGGGAGCGGAAAGATTCGAGTGGGGGGGCAGCGAATGAGTGGAGCGACGCTGGCAGGCCAGAAGCTAGGGCGGGAGAGGGGACAAAATGCTGGACGGTGACGTGCGGGGGCCGGGAGAGGCGAGGTTTGCCCAGGGCTGTTAGGAAAGAAGGCGAAGGAGCCGTAGCAAGGATAGCAGAGAAAGGGGGCGCTATGAGCGAGAAAACCGAGACGAGGAGCGAGGCGACGGCAGGATACTCTGGGGTCGGCTGGGAAGGGAGTAGAGGGCTCAGCTCTGGGAAGGTGGATAAATAAATTTGAGCATCTGTGGTGCACACTCTGCGACAGTTAGAAACATGGAAAAACAGTCAAGACTTTCTGTTGAATGAACTGGGTACCAGCTATCCACACAGTAGGACAAGTATTTTTTAAGCTAGGGAGTGAGGAATCTATTTCTGTGTGCACGTTTATAGATGTAAATGTATTTTTAAAATAACTGCAAGAAAACAGCACACTTCATCTGTTACCTCTGAAGCTGCATTTTGTTGGCCTCTCTAAGGAAAGAACTACTAAGTATGAATATAAAATTAAGCCCAGAGTTTTGAAATAGCCTTTGTTAAGTGAGGTCCTGACCTTGCGCCTGAGGTTCATTAACTTCTTTTCACCTCTGTGATTTGGGCATTTTTTTTTTTTTTTCTATTTTGGCCTCCCCTCGGCATATGGAGTTCCCTGGGACCAGGGATCAGGTCCTAGTGGCAATTGCGACCTTCTCCAGTGCTGCAGCAACAACGCTGGATCCTTTTATCCATTGCGTGGGGGGGAGGGGCAGGGCAGAAATCGAACCCGCAACCTGGTGCTTTGTGCCAGACCCTGTACTATGCGCTCACCTGTACTAACTCATTTCATACAACAATGAAACCACTACCCATTTCGTAAGTCAGGTAGAGCCAGATCCAGAGTCTGTCTGGCTCCAGAGTCTGTTCTGTTCTTTTTTTTTTCTTTTTTTCCCTCCCCCTCAACCTCCCTCTCTGGCAACCACCAATCTCTTCTCTGTATCTACAAGTTAAGTTCTGTTGTTGTTTTTAGATTCCACATATAAGTGAGATCATACATTATTTATCTTTATTTCACTTAACATCATGTATGTATACATACATAACACACAATAGAATATTATACATACACACACACCACATCTTCTTTATTCTTTTATATGTCAATGGACACTTAGGTTGCTGTCATGTTTTAGCTATTATAAATAATTCTGCAGTGAACATAGGGAGGCATATGTCTTTTAGAATTAATGCTTTCATTTTCTTTAGAAAATACCCAGGGTATGGGAGTTCCCGTCGCAGTGCAGCGGTTAACGAATCCGACCAGGACCCATGAGGTTGCGGGTTCGATCCCTGGCCTTGCTCAGTGGGTTAAGGATCCAGCGTTGCCGTGAGCTGTGGTGTAGGTCGCAGACATGGCTCGGATCCCTCGTTGCTATGGCTCTGGCATAGGCCGGTGGCTACAGCTCCGATTAGACCCCTAGCCTGGGAACCTCCATATGCCGTGGGAGCGGCTCAAGAAAAAGGCAAAAAGACAAAAAAAAAAAAAAAAAAAAAAAGAAAGAAAGAAAATACCCAGGGTAGAATTGCTGGATCATACGGTAATTCTATTTTTAATTTTTTTTCTTCTGTCATTTTAGGGCTGCGCCCACAGCATATGGAAGTTCCCAGGCTAGGGGTTGAATTGGAGCTACAGCTGCCGGCCTACACCACAGCCACAGCAACGCAGGATCTGAGCTGCATCTGCAACCCATACCACAGCTCACGGCAATGCTGAATCCTTAACCCACTGATTGAGGTCAGGGATCGAACCCACAATCTCCTGGTTCCTAGTTGGATTTGTTTCTGCTGTACCACGATGGGAACTCGCTATCAGAGTCTGTTCTTAAGCATGGCACTAGACCATCTGCAAGAGGAAGGAGAAGCAGAGTGGAAAGCCATCAGCTCTAGGTCTCCCCAGCTACCCATGATGAAGGTCCAGAACTTCAGGATAGAATTCTGCTCTGCCAGCTGCTTGCCTGGGATAGCAGGCATCAGGGCTGCACTTCCTCCTCCTGCTTTTACCTTGGGGCAGAGCTAGGGTGCTTTGTTTATGCCTTCCCAGAATTATAAATATCCTTCGGGGTATACTGAGTTTTTCTACAACTTACAAAATGCTTGCCTATCTAACACCCAGGAGCACCTAGTAGGGTGGTTAACAGTGTGTACTCTGGAGCCACACACCCGGATTTGACTCCCAGCTCTGCCACTTGCTAGCTGTGCCCTTGATGTAGCTATGGAAGCTCTCTGCACCTCAGTTTCTTCTGTTGTAAAATGGAAACTATGATGGTGATAACAGGATTATCTCTTAGAATTGCCCCAGGTCCCCCCCATTCCCCCTCCAGGACCTCTATGAGATCACCACTCCCACAAATCCCTTGTCCAAACTTTGCTTGTAGGCAAAACTGGAGGATGGGTAGAGTTAAAAAAGAAAAAGAGGAGTTCCTGTGGTGGCTCAGCACGTTATGAACGGGGCTAGTATCCATGAGGATGCAAATTCGAATCCTGGCCTTGCTCAGTGAATTAAGGATCAGGCATTGTGGTGGAGGTCACAGATGCAGCTCAGATCCCGAGTTGCTGTGACTGTGGCGTAGGTCGGCAGCTGCAGCTCTAATTTGACCTCTAACCTGGGAACTTCCATATAGCACAGGTGCAGCAGTAAAAAAAGCAAAAACAAAAACAAAAACAAACAAAAAAAGGAGTCAGAGCAGGTTGTCAGCCCTCATGGGGCAGCCAGAGCTGCTGCGCCCCAGCTGTTTGTTGACAGGCAGGAATGCTGACCCAGTGGTTTTATTTTGCTTTTGTGTGATTTAACATTTTCTGCTTCATTTCAATGGGGAGTAGTTGTATCAGCTTTTCTGAATGTTACATACAGAGATCCCTTCTCCCAACACATCCTGTCAGAGTCTGACTTATGATAAACAGTGTAATTCTTTTTTTTTTTTTCTGGCTGCACCTGCAGCATGTGGAAGTTCCCAGGTCACAGATTGAACCAGAAAAGAGGTTGCTACCTGCACCATGGCTATGGCGATGCCAGATCCTTGACCCACTGCACCACAGGAAAACCTTTTCTATTGTTTTAAAATGAATTTTATTATATTTATAGTTGTATAGCCATCATCACAACCTAATTTTATAACATTTCCATCCCAAATCCCCAGCCCATCTCTCCCCCCACCAACTTGTCTTCTTTGGTAACCGTAAGTTTTTTCAAAATCCATGACTCAGTTTCTGTTCTGCAAAGAAGTTTATTGTATCTTTTTTTCTTTTTCTTTTTCTGCTTTTTAGGGCCACACCTGCAGCATATGGAGGTTCCCAGGCTAGGGGTCGAATCGGAGCTGTAGCCACCGGCCTACGCCAGAGCCATAGCAACGCGGGATCTGAGCCGTGTCTGCGACCTACACCACAGCTCACGGCAACGCTGGATCCTTAACCCACTGAGCAAGGCCAGGGACCGAACCCTCAACCTCAGGGTTCCTAGTCAGATTCATTAACTGCTGCACCATGACGGGAACTCCTCTATCCTTTTTTTAGATTCCACATATAAGTGATAGGATATGACCTTTGTTTCTCACTGTCTGACTAACTTCACTTAGCATGATAATTTCTAGGTCCATTCATGTTGCTGCAAATGCCATTATTTGATTCCTCTTTATGGCTGAGTAATATTCCATTGTGTATATGTACCACATCTTCTTTTTCCATTCCTCTGTCAATGGATGTTTAGGTTTCTTCCATGTCTTGGCCATTGTATTTGGTGCTGCAATGAATGTTGGGATACATGTATCTTTTCAAGTCATTTGTCTGGGTAGATGATTAGGAGTGGGCTTGCTGGATCAAAATAATTTTATTTTTAGTTTTTTGAGGAGTCTCAATACCGTTTTCCATAGTGGTTCCATGAATTTACATTCCCACCAACAGTGTAAGAGGCTTCCCTTTTCTCCACACCTTCTCCAGCATATATTGTTTGCAGACTTTTTGATGATGGTCTTTCTGGCTGGTGTAAGGTAGTATTTCATGGTAGTTTTGATTTGTGTTTCTCTAATAATTAGTGATGTTGAACGTCTTTTCATGTTTTTTTTTTTTTTTTTTTTTTTTGGCTATCAGTATGTCTTTTTTGGAGACTTGTCTGTTTAGATCTTCTGCCCATTTTTTGGTGGGGTTGTATGCTTTTTGGTATTGAGATTGAGGAGGTGTTTTTATATCTTAGAGGTTAATCCCTTGTCAGTTGCTTCATTTGCAAATATTTTTTCCCAGTCTGTGAGCTGTCATGTGATTTTGTTCAGGATTTCCTTTGCTGTGCAAAAACTTTTAGGTTTAATTAGGTCCCATTTGTTTATTTTTGCTTTTATTGTCATTACTCTAGGTGGTGGATTTGAAAAGATATTGCTGTTGTTTATGTCAGAGAGTGTTTGGCCTATGTTTTCATCTAAGAGTTTTATAGTATCCGGTCTTGTATTTAGGTCTTTATTCATTTTGAGTTTATATTGTGTATGGTGTTAGGAAGTGTTCTAATTTCATTCATTTACATGTAGCTGTCCAGTTTTCCCAGTGCCACTTATTGAAGGGACTGTCTTTTCTCCATTGTATATCCATGCCTCCTTTGTCATAGATTAGTTGACTGTAGGGTGTAATTCTGAGCTTTCTATCCTGTTCTGCTGATCTATATTTCTGTTTTTCTGCCAGCACCATACTGTTTTGATGATTGTAGCTTTGTGGTATAGTCTGAAGTGCATGAGCTTGATTCCTCCATTTCCATTTTTCCTTCTCAGGATAGCTTTGGCTATTCTGGTTTTTTTGTGGTTTGAAACAAACTTTAAAATATTTTGTTCTAGGAGTTCCTGTCTTGGCTCAGCAGAAAATCTGACTAGTATCCATGAGGTTGCAGGTTTGATCCCTGACCTCGCTCAGTGCGTTAAGGATCTGGCATTGCCATGAGCTGTGGTGTAGATCACAGATGCAGGTTGGATCCCATGTTGCTGTGGCTGTGGTATAGGCCAGAGGCTACAGCCCTGATTTGACCTCTAGCCTGGGAGCCTCCAAATGCTGCAGGTGTGGCCCTAAAATGACAAAAAAAATATATATTTTCTAATTCTGTGAAAAATACCATTGGTAATTTGATAGGGACTGCATTGAATCTGTAGATTGCCTTAGGCAGTATAGTCATTTTGACAATATTGATTCTTCCACTCCAAGAGCATGGTATACCTTTCCATTTGTTTGCATCATCTTTGATTTCTTTCATCAGTGTCTTATAGTTTTCAGAGTACAGATCTTTTGTCTCTTTAGGTAAGTTTATTCCTCAGTATTTTATTATTTTTCATGCAATTTTTTAATGAGATCGTCTCCCTAATTTCTCTTTCTGATCTTTCATTGTTAGTATATAGAAATGCAGCCAATGTCTGTGTATTAATTTCATATCCTGCAACTTTACCAAATTCATTGATGAACTCTAACACTTTTCTGCTGGTGTCTTTAGGATTTTCTAGGTATAGTATCATGTCATCTGCAAACAGCAGTAGTTTACTTCTTCCTTTCCAATTTGGATTCCTTTTATATCTTTTTCTTCTCTGATTGCCATGGCTAGGACTTCCAAAACTATGTTGAATTATAGTGGCAAGAGTGGACCTCCTTGTCTTGCTCCTGATCTTAGTGGGAATTCTTTCAGCTTTTCACCATTGAGAATTATGTTAGCTATGGATTTGTCATAGATGGCCCTTATTATGTTGATGTAGGTTCTCTCTATGGCCACTTTCTGGAGGGTTTTTTTTTTTTAATCACAACTGGGTGTTTGATTTTGTCAAAAGCTTTTTCTGCATCTATTGAGAGGATCATATGGTTTTTATTCTTCAGATTGTTAAAGTGGTGTATCACATTGATTGATTTGAAGATATTGAAAAATCCTTGCAACTCTGGGATAAATCCCACTTGATCGTGGTGTACAATCCTTTTTGTTTGTTTGTTTGTTTGTTTGCCTTTTTCTAGGGCTACTTCCCACGGCATATGAAGGTTCCCAGGCTAGGGGTCTAATCAGAGCTGTAGCCACTGGCCTACACCAGGGCCACAGCAACGCAGGATCCGAGCTATGTCTGCGACCTACACCACAGCTCATGGCAATGCCTAATCCTTAACCCACTGAGCAAGGCCAGGGATTGAACCCACAACCTCATGGTTCCTAGTCGGATTCCTTAACCACTGTGCTATGACAGGAACTTCTACAAATCTTTTAATGTACTACTGGATTTGGTTTGCTAGTGTTTTGTTGAGGATTTTGCATCTATATGCATCAGTGATATTGGCCTGTAATTTTCTTTTTTTGAGTGTGGTATCTTTGTCTGGTTTTGGTATCAGGGTGATGGTGGCGTCATTGAGTGAGTTTGGGAGTGTTCCTTCCTCTGAAATTTTTGAAATAGTTTCATAAATATGGGTGTTAACTCTTCCCTAAATTTTTGATATAATTCTTCTGTGAAACCATCTGGTCCTGGAATTTTGTTTTTTGGAACTTATAAAATCACAGTTTCATTTTCAGTACTTGTAACTGGTCCATTCATCTTTTTTATTTCATCTTGATCTAGTCTTGGAAGATTGTACTTTTCTAAGAATTGTCCACTTCTTTTAAGCTGTCCATTTTATTAGCATACCGTTGCTTGTAGTAGTCTCTTAGGTTCCTTTGCATTTCTGGATGTCTGTTGTAATTTCTCCTTTCTCATTTCTAATTTTATTGATTTGAGTCCTCTCCCTTTTTTCTTGTTCTTTTTTGGATGAGTCTGGCTAAGGGTTTATCAATTTTGTTGATCTTTTCAAAGAACCACCTTTTAGTTTCATTGATCCTTTCTATGGTTTTCTTCATTTCTATATCATCGATTTCTGCTCTGATCTTTATGAATTCTTTCCTTTTGCTAACTTGGGGTTTTGCCTGTTCTTCTCTAATTACTTTAGGTGCAGAGTTAGGTTGTTTATTTGAGCTTTTTCTTGTTTTCTGAGGTAGGCTTGTATTGCTCTAAACTTCCCTCTTAGAACTGCTTTTGCTGCATCCCATATGTTTTGATTTGTTGTGTCTTTATTGTCATTTGTTTTTAGGTATTTTTAAATTTCCTCTTTGATTTCTTCAGTAATCCCCATTGGTTGTTTAGTAGCGTGTTGTTTAGTCTCCATGTGTTTGTGGTTTTTTTGCAGGTTTTTTTTTTTTTTTTGTCTTTTTAAGGCTGCACCAGCGGCATATGGGGGTTTCCAGTTTAGGGGTCGTATTGCAGCTGTAGCTGCCGGCCTATACCACAGCCACAGCAACGTCAGATCCAAAGTCTGTGACCTACACCACAGTTCATGGCAATACCAGATCCTTAACCCACTGAGCAAGGCCAGAGGTAGAACCCATGACCTCATGGATACTAGTTGGGTTCGTTAACCACTGAGCCACAATGGGAACTTTGATCACTATGCTTTTTAGGACTGCACCCACAGCATGTGGAGGTTCCCAGGCTAAGGGTCTAATCGGAGCTGTTGCTGCTGAACTATGCCAGGCCAGATCCAGGCCATGTGTGTGACCTACACCACAGCTCACAACAACGCCAGATCCTTAACCCACTGAGCGAGGCGAGGGATTGAACCCGCAACCTCGTGGTTCCTAGTTGGATCTGTTTCCGCTGTGCCATGACAGGAACTCCCTCTTTGGGTTTATTTTGTATGGTACTGGTTGTGCTTCCTGAATTTGAGTGAGTGATTCCTTTCCCATGTTAGGGAAGTTTTTGGCTGTTATCTTTTATTATTATTATTTTTATTTTTTTATTATCTTTTCTGTTCCACATCAGTGATTTTCACTAGTCTGTCCTTCACCTAACTTATTCATACTTCTGCCTCCTGTATTCTGCTGTTGGTTGTTTCTAGTGAATTTTTTGTTTTAGTTATTGCGTTTTGCATCTCTGCTTGCTTAGTCCTTAAATCTTCTATTTCATTGTTCAGTGTTTCTTGTAATTTATCAATCTTTGCCTCCTCTTTACTTCCAAGATTTTTTTTTTTTGCTTTTTAGGACCTCACCTGTGGCATATGGAAGTTCCCAGGCTAGAGGTCTAATTGGAGCTACAGCTGCCAGCCTACACTGCAGCCACAGCAACGCCAGATCCAAGCCACGTCTGCAACCTACCCCACAGCTCACAGCAATGTCGGATCCTTAACCCACTGAGCAAGGCCAGGGATTGAACCCACAACCTCGTGGTTTCTAGTCAGATTCGTTTCTGCTGTGCCACGATGGGAACTCCTTTATTTCCAAGATCTTGAATCATTTTTACTATTATCAGTCTAAAGTCTTTTTCATGGAGGCTGATAATCTCCAGATCACTTGGCTGTTTTTCTGGGGTTTTTTCTTGCTCCCTTATCTGAGTTATAGTTCTCTGACTTTTCATTTTGTATAGATTTTGGTGTGGTCTCTTTTTTGCAGACAATAGGGTTATAGCCTCTCTTGCTTCTGATGTCTGCCCCCTTGTGGCTGAAGTTGGTACAGGAGCTAGCTGCAGGCTTTCTGGTGGGAGGGACTGGTGCCTGCCCACTGGTAGGTAGAGCTGATTCTTATCCCTCTGATGGGTGGGGTTTTGTCTCTGGGTGTGATTAGAGACAATGGTGTACCTGGAGGGGTGGTGTCTTTAGGCAACCTGTTTGCTGATGGGTGGGGCTGTGTTCCCACTAGGTTTGTTGTTTGGCTTGGGGCTGCTCAGCCCTGGTTGGTGAGGCCAGATTTTTCCAAAACAGCCACCTCCAGGGGAGTTCATACTGATGATTATTCCTGAGACCTTTCCCTCAATGTCATTCCCCCACAATGAGCCACAGTCACCCCCTGTTTTCCCAGGAGATCCTCAAAGTACTGCAGGCAGGTCTGGCCAGATTCCTAGAGAGTCTCTGCTTTGCCCTGGGACCCAGCACACATGAAATCCTGTGTGCACCTTTCAAGAGTGGAGTCTCCATTTCCCCTAGATCTCTGGAGCTCCTGTCTACGAGCCCCACGTGCCCTCAGTGCATGCTCCGGGGGCTCCTCTTCCCAAAGCCAGATCCCCAGGCCTGGGAACCTGACGTGGCTCAGAACTCTTATTCCTGTGGGTGAGCCTCTGCATATAGGGGACTGCCCACCTGGTCTGGGGACTGCCCACCTGGTGGGTATGGGGCAGTCATTTCTCCTACTGTCTCGATGTTAGAAAGGAGGCAAAGGCTGGAGCAATAAGATTGCAGGCAGAGTTATTGACCAAAAGAATGGTTGGGAGCTCTGAGCAGGCAAGACTCAGGCAGGCAAGACTCTGCAGAGGAGTGCTTGATTTTTTTTATAGACAGGGGCTGTTTTGTTGAGCCATGTAGTCTGCGGCTTTGGGGCTATTTTGTCTTTGGGAACTCATCTGTTTCATGGGCCTGTTTAATAAGAAGGAGTCTGCAGAGTTCCCGGCATGGCTCAGTGGAAACAAATCTGGCTAGTATCCTTGAGAATGAAGGTTCGATCCCTGGCCTTGCTCACTGGGTTAAGGATCCGGTGTTGCCATGAGCTGTGGTGTAGGCTGCAAACACAGCTTGGATCTGATGTTGCTGTGGCTGTGGTGTAGGCTGGCAGCTGTAACTCCAATTCAACCCTAGCCTGGGGATTTCCATATGCCATGGGTGCGGCCCTAAAAAGACAAAACAAACAAACAAAAAATAAAAAGAAGGAGTCTGCAAGTCTGGATTTAGCTGGGTTATGCTGATTTTTTTTGTCCTTTTAGGCCTTGTTTCATTTTCTGCTTAAGACTCTATGCAGCCTCCTCTTTGTCTTCTGGAGTGGGATATCTTTTTTTTTTTTTTTTTTTGTCTTTTGTCTTTTTTTTTTGTTGTTGTTGTTGTTGCTGTTTCTTGGGCCGCTCCCACGGCATAAGGAGATTCCCAGGCTAGGGGTTGAATCGGAGCTGTAGCCACCGGCCTACGCCAGAGCCACAGCAACGCGGGATCCGAGCCGCGTCTGCAACCTACACCACAGCTCACGGCAACGCCGGATCGTTAACCCACTGAGCGAGGGCAGGGACCTAACCCGCAACCTATGGTTCCTAGTCGGATTCTTTAACCACTGCGCCACGACGGGAACTCCCGGAGTGGGATATCTTTTTTTGACAGTTTCCAATCCTTTTTGTTGAAGGTTGGTTGTTCAGCAGTTGGTTGTCATTTGTTGCTTTTATGGGAGAAAATGAGCCCCATCCTTGTACTCCACCATCTCAATCCTAAAGTGAACTTCTTAAACAGTGTAGTTTTTTTTTTTTTTTTTTTTTTTTTGCTCCAGGCCCCTGGGATCTGGAGCATTGGGAAAGAACCAGGAAATAGTTTCCTCTTCCCTGGACCACCTCTCTTCTTGGCAATCGTCCCTTCCCCACATCCCCATGGTAGTGAGAGTAGAAACAGCTCTTTTTAACCTAATACCCCTGTCACCTCTATTCCTCAGCCTACTGGCCCAGAACAGAGCCCCCAAATCAAGCTGGAGAAATTGAGGTTCATCCCAGTTCAAGGAGCTACTTGGTCAAATCCCCTTTACGGCCATGAGGGTTCCCTGTCACCACCAGGTAACTGTCTTCTCTTCTCTTGAACAAATGACGAAGTTAACCAAGTGTGCCTGCTCTCCGTTTTTGTGAAGTAAATCACAAGGCACCCTTTACATATTGTTCTAGAACATAAATTTTATATATTTCAGCAAGGGAAAAATCACATTTTGTTTGCAGAATTCCTGGGAGAACACTTTCTCTGCTCAGAAATTAGGCATACTTGGTGATTAATGACCTGCCCAGTGAACCTGCCTTGGGAAAGATAATAGTTGTGCTCGAGTGTCACCAACTCCCATCATTTCTGCTTCCGGAGAAGCCATGGGAACAGGCAGAATTCCTCTCCTCTCTGAAGCAGCTCTCCACTGCACCCACAGAACTTCACTGTGGGTGGTGGGCACACCTTTCAGATTCTGCCTCTGATGTTCAAGCAAGGAACACAGATCCTGTGTTTCCAAAAATGAAATCCCAAATTTCATTTTTTTGAGTGTGACAGTTTAGTGCTTTTTTTTTTTTTTGTCATTGTTGTTGTTTTGTTTGCCTTTCTGTCTTTTCTAGAGTTGCACCCGCGGCATATGGAGGTTCCCAGGCTAGGGGTCCAATTGGAGCTGTAGCCGCCGGCCTACACCACAGCCACAGCAATGCAGGATCTGAGCCGCATCTGCAACCTACACCACAGCTCACAGCAACACCGGATCGTTAACCCACTGAGCGAGGCCAGGGATTGAACCCACAACTTCATGGTTCCTAGTTGGATTCATTAACCACTGAGTCAGGACTGGAACTCCCAGTTTAGGTTTTTAAATGTTGCCAAATGTTTTAGTTAACTGTTGCTGGCTAACTAATCACTTTAAAACCTAGTGGTTAAAAATAACATTGATTGACATTCTGGTTGTAGCTCAGTTGTAGCAAACCTGACTAGCACGCATGAGGACTCAGATTCAATTCTTGGCACTGCTCATCAGTGGATTAAGAATCCAGTGTTGCCACGAGCTGTGGTATAGGTTGAAGATGTAGCTCACATCCTGTGTTTCTGTGGCTGTGATGTAGGCTAGCAGCTGCCAATCTGATTGGACTCCAGCCTGGGAAATTCCCTATGCAGCAGGTGCAGCCCTAAAAAAAAAAAAAAAAAAAAAGAAAAAAAGAAAAAAAGAAATCCCCTCCCCCCCAAAAAAAACCCCACTGATTTATTTTTTTTTCTTTTTCTTTTTAGGGCCATACCCATAGGTTATGGAAGTTCTCAGGCTAGGGGTGGAATCAGAGCTGTAGCTGCCAGCCTATGCCACAGCCATGGCAATACCAGATCTGAGCTGTGTCCTTGGCCTACACTGCAGCTCATGGCAAGGCCAGCTCCTTAACCCACTGAGCAAGACCAAGGATTGAATCCACATCCTTATGCACGAGTTGAGCCAGAATGGAAACTCCCTGATTTATTATTTCTGATCTTCTTTTTTTTTTTTTTTTTTTTTTTGCCTTGTTGTTGTTGTTGTTGTTGTTGCTATTTCTTGGGCCGCTCCCGCGGCATATGGAGGTTCCCAGGCTAGGGGTTGAATCGGAGCTGTAGCCACCGGCCGACGCCAGAGCCACAGCAACGCAGGATCCGAGCCACCTCTGTAACCTACACCACAGCTCACGGCAACGCCTGATCGTTAACCCACTGAGCAAGGGCAGGGACCGAACTGGTAACCTCATGGTTCCTAGTCGGATTCGTTAACCACTGTGCCATGACGGGAACTCCTGATTTATTATTTCTAATGCTTCTGCAGTTTGTCTGGACTCAGCCAGGCAGTTCTGCTCCATATGGTGTCAGTTGGGGTCACTCACTGGTAGGCATTCAGTGGGATGCTTGTGGATAGAACACTTAAAATGGCTTCACTCACATGTCTGTGCCTCAGATGAGGTAGCTGGAATGGCTGGGGTGCTGGCCGGGCCTCTCTTCACATGGTCTCTGGCCCAAGCTTAATTTTTAGTGACTTGATTCCAAAAAGATGAAAATGGAGGCTGCAAAACATCTTAAGGCCTTGACCCAGAAGTCACACATTATTATTTCCTTTGCATTCTAATGATGAAGCTCAGATGCACATCCAGCCCAGATTCAAAGTGCAGGAAAATAAACCCCACCTCTTGGTGGAAGGTCTGACATGCATTTACAGGCACAGGAGCCATCACTCTGTACAGTCTACCACATCAACAAACTCACGTCACTAAAACATACATATCTGGGAGTTCCTGTTGTGCCTCAGCAGTAACGAACCCGACTAGTATCCATAAGGACGTGGGTTTGGTCCCTGGCCTCTCTCAGTGGGTAAAGGATCTGGCGTTGCTGTGAGCCATGGTGTAGGCTGGCAGACATGGCTCAGATCCCGCATTGCTGTGGCTGTGGTATAGGCTGGCAGCTACAGCTCTGATTCAACCCCTAGCCTGGGAACTTCCCTATGCCATGGGTGCAGCACTAAAAAGACAAAAAACGAACACCCCCGCCAAAACACACACACACACACACACACACACACACACACACACACCCACACACCCACACACACACGTAGGTCAATGTGGCCCACAGGTGCAGCTTTTACTTGAAACTTGAAACTTTTAAGACATTCACCTGGAAACCCTTCATGACCAGGGACTTTTTATGGAAGGAGATCGGGGTGAGGAGTAGCAGAAAAAGGAGACTCTGGGCTTTCCCTGGTGTTCATGTGGCCTTTGTTCTCTGGAGGAGAAGAATGTCAGAAGAATGTTACTGCCTACGCCTGACTATTATTACTTCCTTATTACTAACCTACTTTGAGACTGCTTCCATCCATAAGCCTGTATCCCCAAACTGCCCAGTTATAACCCGGTGGAAGAAGGCCAGCTGACTGCTGAGATCTCCTTTAATACTCTGATGAGTGCACTAGCTTTAGTCTAGGGAATCATCGTACGATTTTAATCAGGACTGTTTTGTTTAGGTTATTACTTGGGAATTTTTACCTTGGATGCTAAGAAGGCTCTATTCCAGTTACCAACTGCCACCTGACAAATTATCCAAAATTGAGTTTTATAAAGCAATACTTTATTATGCTTACAGATACTGTGGTACAGGAATTCAGGCAGGGCATAGTAAGGATGGATTATCTCTTTCTCATCCAAATCTATGGTTTCAGCTGAAGACTTGAAGGCTGGGGGCTAGAATAATTTTTTTTTTTGGTCTTTTTGCCATTTCTTGGGCCACTCTCCCTCGGCATATGGAGGTTCCCAGGCTAGGGGTCGAATTGGAGCGATAGCCGCTGGCCTACGCCACAGCCACAGCAACACCGGATCCTTAACCCACTGAGCAAGGGCAGGGATTGAACCTGCAACCTCATGGTTCCTAGTCGGATTCGTTAACCAATGAGCCACGATGGAAACTCCTAGAATAATCTTAAAGTTTGTTTACTTGCACGTCTGTGGGTGCTTGCTGGCTGTTAGATGAAAGTCTCTCAGAGCTCCATGTGGGCCTCTTCATGTGGTCTTTCTTCTTGGATTAATTTGAACTTCCTCACAGCATGGTGACTTGATTCCAGAGTGAGCATCCAGTGAGAGAGAGAGCCAGGCATAAACCATGTTGCGTTTTCTGACCTAGCCTCGGGTGTCTGCTGTATTCTGCTTATCAAGGAAGTCCCTAGGAGTTCCCATCATGCCTCAGTGGTAAGGAAGCTGACTAGTATCCATGAGGATGCAGGTTTGATCCCCAGCCTCGCTCAGTGTGTTAGGGATCCACCGCTGCAGTGAGCTGTGGTGTGGGTCACAGATGCCGCTCAGATTACATGTTGCTGTGGCTGTGGTGTAGGCTGACAGCTACAGCTCCAATTGACAGCTAGCCTGGGAACCTCCATATGCCATGGGTGCAACCCCCAAAAGACAAAAAAAAAAAAAAAAAAAAAAATCCCACAGGAGATAAGAAGGGATGGGAATCAGAACAAAGCTGGAGGACTGGACTTAACCTGGGAGAGAGTGGGGAGACAACCGTCTCAGTATGTTTGGCTGCTATAACTACCAGAGGGGAGTTCCCGTTGTGGCTCAGTGGTTAACTAATCCAACTAGGAACCATGAGGTTGTGGGTTCAAACCCTGGTCTTGCTCAGTGGGTTAAGGATCTGGTGTTGCTGTGAGCTGTGGTGCAGGTTGCAGACACAGCTCAGATCTCCCATTGCTGTGGCTGCGGCATAGGTCGGCAGCTGCAGCTCAGGTTCGACCCCGAGCCTAGGAACTTCCATATGCTGTGGGTGCAGCTCTAAAAAGACAAAAGGCAAAAACAAACAACAACAACAACCACCAAAACACACTAATCCCTAGTCACCTCCCAAAGGCCTCACATCCTAATACCATTACATTAGGAGTTAGGATTTCAACATATGAATTTGGATGGGTTACAAACATTCAGCCTAAGTAACGTCTCTTCCTCTGTGACAAACAGGAAGGAAGAAAAAGTATTGGTTAATATTGGTTAATTTCCCCCCCTGAAAGTGGTGAGGTTACCTTCAGAGAATGAATGGCATGGGTACTACTGGGAGGAATTATCCCCAGTGGGCTTTTGCAGGTTCCACATTTAAGAACATCAGGTAACGGGAGTTTATTGAAAGGATACGCAGGGCAGAAGGCAACACTATTATTGATCATTTGTTCCAAATATGTATGGGGGTCTCTGTTATGTGACAGGCACTGGTGTAGGTGCTGAGGATATGGCAGTGAACTGCACAAGGACAGTACTTTCTCAGTGGCTCTCACATTCTGGGAAATAAAAATAGCCCAGTAGATGTGCTCATCACCACCTCCATGGCACTGAGTCATTGGATGAGCAGAACTCCCCACGGCCTCTGCAGATGGCGCACAGAACAAAGCCCATGGCCCCCTGCATGTGCCTGGTTGTAGCAGGCTGCTCTCTAGTATTTCGTGCTCACTAAGTGTGGCAGACACTGCTGTACCCTTCTTAGTATCCATGCTCCCTTGTCTTCCTTCCTAATACAACAGTGATTTTATTTTGCAGAGAATGTGCCCAGTTAAAAAGCTAAAATGTGTCACACAGTCACTTCCTTGCCAAATAGGAGTGACAGTTCAGGACAATGAGAGATAAACGGAAATTATTGGGTAGGGCTTTCTGGAAAGCTCACTAAATGGGGGTGCAGACTCATCTGGCATGCCCTTTGGCCCTTCCTCCTCCCAGCTGCCTGCAATGCAGCCATGAGGGGAAGCTATCTCAAAAGTCTGAGGAAAAGACCAAGAGATTTGCAGAAATTTCTGCCCTGAATCCTTTTTTTTCTTTTTATGCCCACATCTGTGGTCTATGGAAATTCCCTGGCTAGGGGTTGAATTGGGGCTATAGCTGCAGGCCTACATCACAGCCACAGCCACACCAGAATGCGGTAATGCCGATCCTTAATCCCCCTGAGCAAGGGCATGGATCGAACCTACACCCTCATGGAGACTACGATGGGTTCTTAACTTGTTGAGCCACAATGGGAACTCCTCTGCCCTGAATCTTAAAGACAATAAGCCAACTCACTTATTCCTGGACTTCTCATTATGTGAGGAAAAAGACCTGTGTTGTTTAAGCCCTTGATATTTGAGTTTTCTGTTGCACTTAGCCAAGCTAAATCCATACATGATACACCAAGAATCGGCTGTGTTTGTTACCTGTGGTGGCCATGGGAATGGTTTCTCATGTCTTTTCTTTTCTTTTCTTTTCTCTTGTCTTTTTTAGGGCTGCGCCCATGGCATATGGAGGTTCCCAGGCTAGGGGTCGAATCCAAGCTGCAGCTGCCGGCCAACACCACAGCCACAGCAATGCGGGATCTGAGCTGTGTCTGTGACCTACACCACAGCTCACAGCAATGCTGGATCCTTAACCCACTGAGCAAGGCTAGGAATTGAACCCATGTCGTCATGGATACTAATTGGGTTTGTTAATCACTGAGCAACGACAGGAACTCCTGCCTTCTCACATCTTTAATGACAGGGCGTACAACTGACCAAGGTTGCTGCTGCATTCTAAAATCCGTCACTGTGGAGCTCCTGATGTGGCACAATGGGATCATGGGATCAGTGGCGTTTTGGGATCGTTGCGACACAGGTTCAATCCCCAGCCAGGTACAGTGTTTTAAGGATGCTGTGTTGCCGCAGCTGTGGCTTAGGTCTCAACTGCGGCTCAGATCTGATCCCTGGCCCAGGAGCTCCATATGTGGGGTGGCCAAAAATGAAAAAAAAAAAAAAGTCCACGTGGGCTGCTAATCAATGAACAGAGAGGGCATATTAAAGCAGGCTGATCTCTGGGAGATAGATGGAAGATGGGTGGTTTTGGCTAGAGGACTCCCTGGTGGCATTGCTGAACTTTTCTTAGAACTTCACTGCAGTCTAAGATGCTTCTACCCAGCTTACTTCCAGCTTCTTTCAGTTGCTCAGGGTCAGACTTATAGTATGGTTTAGTGGTTCTCTCAGTCTCACCTTGCTCTCTCTTCATTTTCTCTAACAGATGGTCTTCCTTATAAATGTTTTGTTTATTTAATCCCACCTTGATGACAGCTTCTCTAAGGACTTGAAATAACACATTGCCGAAACTGTTTATGCCTTTTGTACTCACTATTGCAATTACATAATTAATAAAGTATAACCAAGCCAGAAGTAAGAGTGCAGAAGAAAGTGAATTATCATTTTTATGAAAACTAACTTTACTGCTTTAGAAAGTTTTGAAAAAGACAGTTGTTTTTAAAAAAGCTATTGGAGTTCTCGTTGTGGCTCAGTGGTTAACGAACCTGACTAGGATCCATGACGATGCGGGCTTAATCCCCGGCCTTGATCAGTGGGTTAAGGATCCAGTGTTGCTGTGAGCTGTAGTGTAGGTCGCAGATGAAGCTTGGATCCCAAGTTGCTGTGGCTGTGGTGTAGGCCAGCAGCTGTAGCTCTGCTTCAACCCCTAACCTGGGAACCTCCATATGCCGAGGGTTCGGGCCTAAAAAAAAAAGCAAAAAAAAAAAAAAAATTTTCGGTTTTGCAAAATGAAAAATTTCTGGAGATCCTTTGTACAACACTTTGAATATACTTAATACTGCTGAACTGTATATTAAAAAATGGTTAAGATGGCAAATTTTCTTCTGATGTGTTTTCTTTTTTAAAATGGATTTTATTATATTTATAGTTGTATAACCATCATCGCAACCTAATTTTAGAACATTTCCACCCCAAACCCTCAGGCCACCCCTCCCTCCTTGCTACCCTCCCACCCCATCCCCTTTGGTAATCACAAGTTTTTCAAAGTCTGTGAGTCTGTTTCTGTTCTGCAAATAAATTCATTTGTATTCCTTTTTTTAGATTCCATGTATAATTGTTATCATATGATCTTTATTTCTCACTGTATGACTGATTTCACTTAGTATAATAATTGGGTGTTTTCTTTCTACAATTAAAATAAATTTAAAAAATAATTGTTGAATTTGGATTGGGGAAACCTCGGTAAAAGATTTGGGAAATAGTAGAAATCCAAGAATCTGCCCTCAAATTGCTTTGCAAGTGTTCTAAAGCTCTTATGCATGTTATAGAACCTAGAAGTCTAGGCAATTTGTTAGGAGATGTTTTACAAGAAAAGAAATGTGGAATTCCAATTAGCAGACCCATACTCAAAGAAAAAGCCATAGCATTACATCAAAACCTTGGCAAAAAAAAGAAAAAGTTTGGCAAGTTAATACATGTTTATATGTTTTAACTTAAAACATGTCCAAAAAGAAAAAAGAAAAAAGAAAATAAAAAAAATAAAACAAAACAAACAAAACAAACAAAAATGTCCAAATACATATCTTTTTTTGGTCTTTTTAGGGCCCCACCTGTGGCATATGGAGGTTCCCAGGCTAGGGGTTGAATTGGGGCTGCAGCTGTAGCCCTACACCACAGCAACACCAGATCCTTAACCCACTGAGCGAGGCCAGGGATTGAACCTTCGATCTCATGGATACTGGTCATGAGAGGTATCATCTGCTGAACCATGATGGGAACTCCCAAATACATATCATTTTAATGATACTCCTATTAAACAGAGGTTTTTTGTTTAATTGACCAACTCCTGGTTTCAATTGCACCAGATGAGAGGGCTTCTAATTACAATTTGGCCAGGGTAAAGGCTTGAGTATAGATACAAAGGAAGGATGAGCAACGAGGAGAGATGTTCCAGGCATCAGGAGGAGATTGATGAACAGGACTCAGGGAATGATGTCCAGACTGAAGGACATGTTAGGCTTTACTGAGAGGCTGGAAGAAGAGCAGACTGTAGTCCAAGAGGCAAGAGGGGAGGGTGAATTTCCTGGGCAAAATGATTCCTGGTGATGTAAGGCTGTGGGAACAGGTGGGGGGCTGCTGGAGTGAGGAGTCATAAGCCCAAGGTGTTAAGTGGGTCATTCTAACTCAGAAATCTTCTAGATGCTCAGCAAGATTGAGCCTAGAAAAGAAATTGGGGACCAGTTATGTGCAAGAAGCAGTGATGTGCTGGAAGCAGCTTGTACTGGCTCATGAGAGCCAATTGTGAAAATTTCAATTTTGGACCTGGTTATTAAACACAGTCGTTATTAGAAATTTATATTACCTTATAATGAAGTCAACTATATTAAAGCAAAGGTAATACATATTCAAAACTCATAACTTTTAATAAATTTACAACATTTTACTATTCATGCTCTTAAAGTTATTTGTTTCTTGTCTCTATAAGGCAGACATTCTATGTAGTGGTATGCCGTGGTGCCTCTTTGCTCAACTCTGCATTCAGTGCCATCATGTTGGTAGCTCAAAATCAGCTTATGGTGGAAGTGTTTACATCAGAGCTCGATTTGTTGTTTGGTCGATTACCTATATTCATTCATAAGTTGCAGCTGAAGGTTGGCTATGGATACAAGAGTTAAAAAAACAATGAAAGCATTCTGTGAGAATCAATTAGCTACATAAAATTCATGCTATACAATTTTATTTATTATTTTATTTTATTTTATTTTATTTTTTCTTTTTGCTATTTCTTGGGCCGCTCCCACGGCATATGGAGGTTCCCAGGCTAGGGGTCAAATTGGAGCTGTAGCCCCTGGCCTACACCAGAGCCACAGCAACGCAGGATCTGAGCCGCGTCTGCAACCTACACCACAGCTCATGGCAACGCCGGATCCTTAACCCACTGAGCAAGGGCAGGGATCGAACCCTCAACCTCATGGTTCCTAGTTGGATTTGATTCGTTAACCACTGTGCCACGACGGGAACTCCTATTATTTTATTTTATTTTATTTTTTGTCTTTCTGTTTTTTCTAGGGCCGCACCCGTGGCTTGTGGAGGTCCCCAGGCTAGGGGTCTAATCAGAGCTATAACCACCAGCCTTTGCCGCAGCCACAGCAACTCTGGATCCAAGCCATGTCTGCTACCTACACCACAGCTCATGGCAATGCCGGATCCTTAACCCACTGAGCAAGGCCAGGGATAGAATGCACATCCTCATGGATACTATTTGGGTTCATTACTCCTAAGCCAGGATGGGAACTCTTATTTATTTATTTATTTATGGTGGTGCCTATGGCATACAAAAGTTCTTTGGCCGGGTATAAAACCCACACATGCAGTGACCTAAGCCGCAGCAGTGACAACACTGGATCTTTAATGGACTGAGCCACCAAGGAACTCCAGTTGTATATTTTATTATATGTTAAACTGTGTGTTATACATACATATTAGTAAAACTTATAATAATAAATATATGTGTCCTTTTGTCTCTCTCTCTCTTGTTTTTAGGGCTGCACTTGTGGCATTGGATGTTCCCAGGCTAGGGGTTGAATCAGAGCTGCAGCTGCTGGCCTACACCACAGCCACAGCAACACAGAATCCTAGCTGCATCTTTGAACTACACCACAGCTCACTGCAATGCCAGATCTGTAACCCACTGAATGGGGCCAGGGATCCATCTGAGACCTCGTGCATACTAGTTGGGTTCGTTACCACAAACCCACAACGGGAACTCCCACAGTCATTTTTGAAGGGTACTGGTCAGTAATTTTGTTGAATGTTCCTCAATTTGGCTTTGTTTGATGTTTTTCTTGTGATTAGATTGAAGCTATGCGTTTTGGGGGCAAGAATATCATAGACCTTTGTGAAGTATATCAGGAGGCACATGATGTCATATCTTACTACTGATGATAGGGCTATTTTTGGAGGCAGGATCACAGGAGGAGGAACAAACCCAGGTAAAATATCTTGGATTCCAGTTTGGGATGGGGCTGAAATGCAGAAGAGAATTCAGATGAGAGACAGAGTTCTGGGAGCCCTGGCAACTTTAGAGGTAGTGCAGGACTCTGCAGGAGGCAAATTGCTGGGGAAGAAGGTATCAGGCTAAGAAGGAGGAAGGGAGACTGGAAGTTAAAAGCAAGACTGACTTTGTAATATATCTAACTTGTCAGGCAGGTGAGGACTGGAATGTGTCCTGTGGATTTGGTATTTAGGGGCTCAGCCAGTGACCGAGATCAGTGCTTACCAGGCCAGGCCCAGGCTGGGACTTGTGAAGGGTATTTTTTCTCTCTGGACAGTTAGTGGGAGCAGGGTGGGAGGGGCCCTCCGTTTTAACTCAACAAGTCAGCAGTAGGTGTTGTATGTTCAGAGCTGCTGGCAAGGCTGCAAGAGGTGGTGGTCTGTAAACTAGGAGGCTGCCTAGCCCTTCTAGCTGCCAGCAGAGCAACCTAACCGATGAAGCAGCTCTGCAAGTGTAGCGGTTGCCAAGTGCAAGTACAGGCGTGGCTGCCCTCAAGTGGTCTATTGGAAGCACTGCTGGTAGAAGGGAAGCGGTGCGAGGCAGTCATTGAGCTGGGTTTCCTGTATAGGCAATAGGTTGGAGGTCCATAATCATCTTTTCTTTTTCTTCTTTTTATGACTGCACCTGTGGCATATGGAAGTTCCCTGGCCAGGGCTGCAGCTGTGGCCTATGCCACAGACACAGCAACACCGGATTCAAGCTGCATCTGTGATCTATGCCAGAGCTTGCTGCAATGCCGAATCCTTAACCCACTGAGCAAGGCCAGGGATCAAACCCACGTCCTCAGAGAGACAACGTTGGATCCTTAATCCACTGAGCCACAGCGGGAACTCCTAGAATCTCTTTGTTCTCTAGACTCAAGTTGCCGCAGGGATCTCCATTTTTTTAATGGCTGACAGTCCTTTAGAGAGTTATAATCAATAAGTTTTCAGTGTAATAAATTTTGGCAGTTTTATATACATTATAACTATCACCCAAAAAAAGATATAGAATATTCCTACCACCCAGAAATTTTTTTTTCCAGTCAATCTACACCCATCCCCAACTGGAAGTCACTATTCTACTTTCTTTTCTTCTTCTTCTTTACTTTTTTTTTTTTTTTTTTTTTTTTTTGCTTTTTTTAGGGCCATAATTGTGGCATTTGGAAGTTCCCAGTCTAGGGATCCAACTGGGGCTATGGGTGCTGGCCTACACCACAGCCCCAGCAACACCAGAACCAAGCCACATCTTCAACTTACCCTCACGGCAAAGCTGGATCCTTTACCCACTGAGCGAGGCCAGGGATCGAACCCGAAACTTCATGGTTCCTTGTCGGGTTCATTAACCGCTGTGCCATGACGGGAACACCTTTTTTGCTTTTTAGGGCTGCACACATGACATATGGACATTTTTTTTTTTTTTTGTCTTTTGTCTTTTTGTTTGTTGTTGTTGTTGTTGTTGTTGCTGCTATTTCTTGGGCCGCTCCCGCGGCATATGGAGGTTCCCAGGCTAGGGGTTGAATCGGAGCTGTAGCCACCGGCCTACGCCAGAGCCACAGCAACGCGGGATCCGAGCCGCATCTGCGACCTACACCACAGCTCACGGCAACGCCGGATCGTTAACCCACTGAGCAAGGGCAGGGACCGAACCCGCGACCTCATGGTTCCTAGTCGGATTCGTTAACAACTGCGCCACGGCGGGAACTCCCATATGGACATTCTTAGGCTAGGGATTGAATCAGAGCTGCAGCCAGCCTACACCACAGCTACAGCAACACCAGATATAAGCCATGTCTGTGACCTACACCACACACAGCTCAGGGCAACGCCGGATCCTCAACCCACTGAGCGATGCCAGGGATCTAATCCGAATCCTCATGGATACTAGTCAGATTTTTAACCTGCTGAGCCACAACAGGAACTCCTATTCTACTTTCTATCACGTTAATTTTCTGTCCCCCCCGCCCCTTTTATGGCTGCACCTGTGGCATATATAAGTTCCTGGGCCAGGGGTTGAATCAGAGCTGCAGCTGGGGCTTACACTACTGCCATGGAAACACTGGATTTAAGCCACTTCTGTGACATACCCCTTCGGCTTGTGGCAGCGCCAGATCCTTAACCCGCTGAGGCAGGCTAGGGATCAAATCCAAATCATCACAGAGACAACGTGGGGTCCTTAACCTACTGAGCCATAATGGGAACTCTCTTAATTTTCCTGCTTTTATTTTTTATTTTATTTATTTATTTATTTTGGTCTTTTTGCCATTTCTTGGGCGGCTCCCGCGGCATATGGAGGTTCCCAGGCTAGGGGTCTAATCGGAGCTATAGCCGCCGGCAACGTGGGATCAGAGCCACGTCTGCAACCTACACCACAGCTCACGGCAACACCGCATCCTTAACCCTCTGAGCAAGGGCAGGGATCGAACCCGCAACCTCATGGTTCCTAGTCAGATCTGTTAACCACTGAGCCACGATGAGAACTCCAATTTTCCTGTTTTTAAGCTTCATGTAAGTAGAATTGTATGGTATATATTTTTTGGTCTGATTTATTTGACTCAATGTAATATTTTGAGATTCATTCATGTTGTAGTTATCAGTTGCTCATTCATTCTATTGTTGGTTCACATTCTATTATTTGAATATACAATAATCTGTTTATATATTCACTTGTTTTATTTTATTTTATTATTTTTTGCTTTTTAGGGCTGCACCTGTGGCATATGGAAATTCCCAGGCTAGGGGTAGAATCTGAGTTGCAGTTGCCAGACTACACCACAGCCACATTAATGCGAGCCACATCTGCAACCTATACACAGCTCATGGCAATGCTGGACCCTTAACCCACTGAGCGAGGCTAGAAATCAAACCTGCATCCTAATGGATACTAGTCAGGTTCGTTACTGCTGAGCCACAACGGGAACTCCTCCATTCACTTGTTGATGGCTGTTTCTGGGTTTTAGCTACTACCAATAAGATTGCAATGAATTTGTAAGTCCATTGTGAATATATGTTTTTATTTCTCTTGGGTATAAACCTAGGGCTAGAACTGTTTAACTTTTTGAGGATTGCCAGATTGTTTTGCAAAGTAGCTATACCCTTTATATTCCTCCAGGAGGCATAAGTGTTCAAATTTCTCCATATCCCTATTAATATTTGTCTTTTTGATTATAACCATTCTACTGGATGTGAAGTGGTATCTCATTGCGGTTTTGATTTGCATTTCCCTGATGACTAATGAGTTTGAGCATGTTTTCTTGTGCTCATCGGCCATCTGTATTTCTTCTTTTTTTTTTTTTTTTTTTTTGTCTTTTTGCTATTTCTTGGGCCGCTCCCACGGCATATGGAGGTTCCCAGGCTAGGGGTCTAATCGGAGCTGTAGCCACCGGCCTACACCAGAGCCACAGCAACGCAGGATCCGAGCCGTGTCTGCAACCTACACCACAGCTCACGGCAACGCCAGATCCTTAACCCACTGAGCAAGGGCAGGGACGGAACCCGCAACCTCATGGTTCCTAGTCAGATTCATTAACCACTGCGCCACGACGGGAACTCCTGTATTTCTTCTTTAGAGGAATTGCTATTCACACCTTTTTTTTTTTTTTTTGGCTGCACTTGCAGCATGTGGAAATTCCAGGGCCAGGGATTAAACCCACACCACAGCAGTGACCCAAGCCACAAGGCTGGATCCTTAACCCACTGAGCCACCAGGGAACTCCTTAGATCATATACATATGTAAATCTTTCTTTCTTTCTTTCTTTCTTTCTTTCTTTCTTTCTTCCTTCCTTCCTTCCTTCCTTTCTTTTTTTTAGGGCCACACCTGTGGCAGTTTCCGGGTTAGGGGTTGAATCAGAGCTACAGCTGATGGCCTACACCACAGCCATAGTGACACTAGATCTGAGCCACATCTGCGACCTACACCACAGCTCATGGCAGTGCCAGATCCTTAACTCACAATGATCAAACCCGTGTCCTCATGGATACTAGTCAGATTTGTTTCCACTGCACTACAACAGTAACTCCCCATTTTTATATTTTTATAGTTGATTGTCTCTTTTATTATTGGGTTGTAAGAATTCATATATTCTAGGTGAAAGTCTCTTATCAGATATACTATTTGAAAATACCTTCTTCCATTCTATGGGTTGCCTTGGGGAGTTTCTTGTCTAGTTGGGGAAAGAAGACAAACATGAGGAGTGCAGTAGTGGGAAAGAGGTGTGAGGGAAGAGGCATTGTAGGAGAGGTCCAGGGTGAATTCTCTGAGCTTCAGGTTGCCGTCCGGGTAGTGAGTGGGTTAGATGAGCTGCTCTGACATTGCCATGGCTCTGCAGGCAAGAATGTGAGTCACTGCATACTCAGTTCTGGGCTATCAGACAGACATATTTACATAAAGGCCAGGGACTTGGCATCTCATAAGACCAGGAGCATGGAGTAGGGTGGAGGGAACAGGAAGCTCTTTCTTAAGAAAGGTGTCTCCATGTTGCAAACTTCTACAGGACTAATGGGTGACCTTGGAGGTGGCATGATGTGTCTTGAGAGTGAGGCAGACTTGGATTTAGATCTTGGTTGCAGTAGATGCTGCTACCTAGTGCCCCTTTAGCCGCTCCTGATAGCTTCTTACATTCTTATAGAAGATATTCGTATATTCTTATGGTATGTAAGTCTCTGGGATTTTTCCGCCTAAGGGCTTTCTCTGCTCAGAAGACACACAGAGAAGTCTGGAAATGCCATGAGCAGCCTTTAACCCTTAGTTTCCTCATTCTTTTTGTGGGACCACTGGGCTGTATTTTGCAGTGATCCCAAGTAGGATCGAGCCCCCATTGCCCATGGTATTAACCTGCTCATTATTGCATCCCAAACTGAGTTCCTTTCTTTGTTTCAACTTCTTCCACTCCTCTTTTAGTGCTTCCTGGAATCATCTCTCAAATAGATCAGTGTCGGACTTCTCGTGTGGCTCACAGCATAACTACTCAGATAGATCAGTGTCTGTTTCTGGGGAAACCCAACCTAAGATACTGGTTCTTCCACTTCTTAGATACATCCATTCTATTTCATTGGGCAGATCACTTCACCTCTCTGAACCTCACTTTCCTTATCTACAAAATGAGGATAGAAGCATTTACTTCATAGGATAGTCATGAGGCTTAGCATCTCGCTCAGACATGTTTAGGGTTTAGTAAATGCTACTAGTCCTCTTTTCTTTCCAGTTGCTTATTGTCCTGTAACATAGATATTCTCCCAGAGGCTCTTGCATAGACATGACTCATTAAACCATATCTAAGCAGGAAAATATAAGCAGCCTGAAGCGGGCCCTGTGGGGGACTGAATTACTGTTCCCTGTCACTTGCTCCTTCCCTGCTGTAGGATTAAACATTCTGTTTGTCAGGCCTTACATCCTCTAGAGGGAGCAAGTCTCCCTGTTGTCCATGCATTAGCCATAGGACATGCTTTGATGAGTGGTAAGTGAGCAGACAGGACATTTGTCACATTTGAGAAGAAGCATTATATTTGTTATTGCATGTTTTGACTCCGGCCTTCTCGCTCCTGCCCTCCACCATGAGAAAGACATGTCCCCAGAGCCTAGTATGCAGTATGAGCTAGCACTTATTAGACACTTATGGTGTACCAGGCACTGTCCCAATTGTTACATATGTCTACATCTGTTAATTCATTTCATCCTCAAAGGAACTTTAAGACATAGGTACTATTATCATCACCCTTATTTTACATATGTGGAAAACTAACATTCGGTAAGGACGAGTGCCTGCTCAAACGTATACAACTGGGAAGGGGCAGGCAGTCTGCATTCTAGGTACATATTCCTAACCATTGCACTATGTTCTTTCTCATAGGTGATCAACAAATTCTTGTTGGATGAAAGTTTGTTTAAATGATTGTAACTTCTGAAGTATTGTTTCTTTCTATTTACCCAAATTCTGATGTGGGTATGATCCACTGGAACAAAGATGGGCTTCTGACTTTGGACCTGGGGACTTTTCCTGCTTCAGTTGTTAGCCGAATAGGAGGCCCTTCTAATTCTCCTGATTGGGGAAAGTCATCTGCGGCTATCAGACGCTAAAGCAAACATTCCTCCTATGGGACCCACATAGTCCACAAGACATCTCTTGTAAATTCCATGTGGACCCCAGACATCTCCATTGTAGGCTTCAATGTGGACCTCAGACCCCTCTCCTAAAGACTCATATGAACCCCCATATCTTTCCTGAGGCCCACGTGGATTCCCAACATCTCTCCTGTAGAAGTCGTGCTTGATAACCTCCTCAGGGTCCCATTCATCATTTCATTGGGTGCTCTCACAACTCTGTAAATCAGCTAATGCTTGTCTTATAGCAGGATAGAGAGCAGTGACCATACAAATGAACTAGAATCAGGACCAAAAGAAGCCTTGCCTTATGGCCCATGACTCTTCTGTCCTGATGGACACAGATTATGTTTCCTGATTAAAAGTCCACAGCTACTGAGGGTCCCTCCCTTTTCTTGCCTCTCTTGCACTAATTCTCATCTGCCTTTCTTTACTCCTATCCTCTTTCTATCCCAGCTGTGGGAGTGAGGCCCACTCCCAGCAGGCTGGAGACAGACAATGGGCCCTTATTCTGGGCAAAGAATCCCCACAGTGTCTCCCACCCACTGAGGCCCCATTCTAGGCCTAGGATGGTGTGGGTGGAGGGCACTGTGGAGGGCAGGAGCCACTCTGTCTGGCAAGACAGAGGGTGGCGCTGGCTGTAGATATCCGCAGGAGTTTACAATGTAAACATCACTCACAATAAAAGCCTGTCTTTCACTCCCAGCCCCATCTCTCCAAGTGCATCTCTCTCAATCCTCATTAGTTTTGGGTTTTAAACATTTATCCTGGTCTTTAATCACTTTCAGTGTTCATCTCTGCATATCACGATTTCCTTCTTTCTTCCTTCCTTTTTCTGATTCTAAGCCTCCCCTTTCTATTCCTCTGTGTACCTTGTCAAGCCCTATTTTTTACCTCTTTCTCACTTAGTTGTGCTCTCTCTCCTCTGTCATTCCTTGTCTTTTTTCTCTCCAAATCTTCATCTCTCCACGTCTCTCTTTGTGTTTCTATGTCTGTATGTTCATGGCTCTCCGCTCCTGTCTATTTTTTATCTTTTTTGGATCTGTGTGTCCTTGTTTATGTGTCATTTCTGTCTCTTTATGACTCATCTCTGATCTTCCATTCTCTATCCCCTTTCTGTCACCTTAGGGCTGTGGATCCGAAGGCCTTCATCAGTTACCACACTCTCCTGCTCTCAAAGCTCGCTTTCACTCTTCCTTTCTGCTATGTCCCAGCAGCTCCTGGGATCCGCATGGGAAGTTATTCTCCACAGTTTACAGATTTGAAAGCTGAGGTTCTGGTTGTTGGTACCAGACTTCCACTTCTGGGTCTCTTCCTTGACGTCCTCGCCTTGTTCTTTTCCCCTTTGTGCCTGCCGAACACCTGATCCAGCCCTGTCCAGGAACTTAGTGCCTCGGACAGCTCCTGGGAGGTGCAGGGGCAGCCAAGCCTCCTTTCTCGCGAGAACAGGGGAAGCAGCCCTAGAGGAAGCACGAGAATCTCGCGAGAGCGGCTGCTGCAGGCAGGGGCGGCGCGGGCGCGCGCGCGAGGAGCTTGCCTGAGGCTCGCGCGCGCACGCACCCCGCCCCAGCCCTGGAGCGGCTCGCGGCCGGCTCCGCGCCGCATCGCTGGGTTTAGCGCACACAGCGCGGCGGCCTTTCGGCAGCCAAGCGGCAGCGGCGGGTGAGTACCGGGCCTAAAGGCCCAGAGAAAGGCTTTGCAGGGAAGTTGGGCTCAGGGCGAGAGGGGAGTCACCCCATATCCAGCTTTGTACCTCTACACCTCACCTTTGGCTGCAGGGGGCAGGCGGAGCTGAAGAGGTGGAGAGTGGAAGTGACCTTCCCTGCTTGGGGCGGAGGAATAGCGCCCTGGCTGCCCCTTAACCTCCATCATCCCACTCCTGGTTCCCGCAGAGGGAACCCGAGTCTTGGATGACGTAAGACCCCTAGAATCTGGAGCCCGGGCCTTGGGCCCTCCATCCCACCCCCACCCCAGCCCCACCTGGCGTTCCCTGGAAACAGGCTCCCACCTCCTGGGGATGGCGCACTCAGCCTGGGATGGGGGCGCCCGGAGGGAGGGTGACTGTGACCTTCTTTGGGTCCTTCCTCACAAGAGGCGCCTGTAGGTCGACCCAGGTTGTACTTCCTACCCCTCAACCTTTGCCAACCCGAGACAGCGGACCTTTGGACCGCTAGTCTGAGCCGCCGCGGAATTTCATAGGGTGGGTGCATTGGCTTGAGCCAGGGGTCCAGCAGGGGTTTGGGATAGTGTGTTGGGGACGCTGGATGAAGCTTATTCTAACAGTGACAGGAGTCGGTCACGCGGCTGGGGGTGAGCTGTTTGGGAACCCATCCCTGTCTCTGCCTCTGGGAGTTTCAGATCCAGTGGTTGAGAAAACCAAATAGAGTGAGAATTCGCTATCTCAGGCGGTTCAAACCGGTAATGCCCCAACTGCGGGATGAGGTGTTTAGGGAGGGCAAGGCCGACTTTTCCCGTGGACGCCATGAACACAAGGAAAATGGGAGGCAAGAGCCAGGCTTCTTGGAGGAGGTGAGATTTGGATGAGAGGAAGGATAAGAGAGGGGATTTCTGGGGAACAGTCTGGGCAAAGGCATAGAGGTGGGAACTAAGCATAGCTTTGGGGAGCCTGGCCTGTGAGCCCAGCCACGTGATGGTGCCCATGGTGTGGGAGAGTATGGAGAATTTTGCAGTCTGTGCCCTACCTGTTCTGCTTCCAAGAGGCAAGCTTCTGAAAGAGGGAAATTGTTCTTGCAGGGGCATGACTGGCAGAGAGGTTTTGTTAGGGGCTGCACAGATCTTGTTAGTTGAGATTTGATCTGGGTTTGATGAGCTTGAGTTGCTAAGAGAGGACTGTTTCTGGTCATTGGGCCACAGGAAAAGAATCTTCTTAGGTCTAGCAAACCCATGGAGAGTCAGCAGGGTCCTGGGAAGGGAGCTCTGGATGGGGATCTTGGTCTTTGTTCCTGTTTCTTTAACTCTTTCCCTGGCTGGCCACCTCTGAACAAATTGATTCCCCTCTCTGAGTATCTCTTTGCCAGCACCTTTCTCTAGGGATGAAATAATAGGACTAAGTACTGACCTCCCTTGAGGAAGCTGCTTGTTCTAGTTTAGAGCGTCCCTCCCAGTTCTTCTCCCTCTTCCTTTTCCTTTCCTCCCCGCTCCCTCAGCCTTCTTCTCTGTGTCCCTGCCCCCTCCCCATAGCAGTTCCTCTACTGGCTGCACTTCCTTCCTTGCTGACAGCCTGGAGCCTCTATAGGTTTCCTTAAGGAAGTGGGGTACAGCAGGGTTGACAGAAGCTGTGAGCTTAGCCTAATTGGGGGAGGGCATCAGTTGCTCCACTCCCACCCCTTGGGAGGGTGTCCAAGTCTTAAGTAAGAACACAATTAACTGTACTCTGTCCCCTGCCCTGTGCTGGGTCTCTCCTAGAAGCCTATCCACGAGGGAATGAGGATGAGATTGGATGAGAGTGAGTGACACTTGGTGCACAATAACTGGTTCAGAATTAATGCAGTGGGAGGCACAGCAGGGATGTCTGGAAAGGCTTCCCAGAAGAGGTGGGATGTGAGAAAACAGTAATACTTAGAGGAACTGACAGGGCTCTGGTTTATGGTCACTGGAAGCAGAGGAGATGGCTTGATATGATCTGCATGAAGCAGGTCAGCCATGCGGTAGAGGGTAGTGAGTGGGAGGTTTGTAGCTGATTGACACAAGACCTTGATTGCTAGGCACAGGATTAGTAGGGGCTACTGAAGAGTCATCATTAGGACAGTGATATTGCACTGCCAGGTGAGTGCTGTTTTCTGAGGGTGATTCGTAGTTTTAGAACATCAGAGCTGGGGATATGGGACTGGGCATGGGATAAGAGGACCAGACATAGAGCAAAAGGGGAAAGCTTCCAGCTTAGCAGATAGGCTCTGGGCACATAGGAAGAAAATGACCATTTCTATGCAAGGATGGAGGCCTGGTGAGTAGGGAGCCCTGGAACTAATCTGTGAGGTCAGACTAGTCTGATCTGAGGCAGACCTGACACCCTTAGCTCTGCCATGGACCTTGCTCTCTTTACTGTGGGACCTTCTGTCCTCTCAACTTAATAGTAAGAAATGGAATAAATTATAGTCCTTACCAAAATTTCAGTTAGTATTTGATGTCTTATTGATAACTAAGGAGGTACTTCCTTAGACCTCCATCTTTGAGGGGACATGTAGCATCCCCAGTGCCTCCCAACATTATGAAAGACTCTCAGTTGAGGAGTAAATTGCTACTTCTCCCGTTTTGCAGTTTAAGAACTTTGGTTTGCAGAGGCTAATCATTGCTGCATCCCCCATCCCCCACCCCCCCAAAACAAGTATAAAGGCTAAGCCCTGAAATAAGAGCAGAGGAGCCTAGAGCCTTCCATTCCCGTAGCCCTCTGAGCCTCAATTCTCTCTGGGCTAACCATGTACAAACAAGGCACCTTTGCCCTGTGCTTTGGCTCTGAGCACTGGCTTTCCCATCATCTGTACTTTGCTACATTGACTTCTCTATAAGCATGGGCACACCTTTGGGTGACAACCTGGGGACCAGACAGGAGTCAGGTTGGAACCAGGGTTAGAGTCTCCCTTGAAGCTCCTATAGTCTAGTTATTGGCCACCCTCCCCCTACATCTTCTCTTTGTTTTCCTGTAGGACATTAGTGCTCTACTCAGTCTCATGTTCCACATCCCATTATCTCATGAGAGGTGATGCCACCCTTTTTACCAGCTACACCTGAGTCTGGTCATCATTGGCATGTGGCCACCTCCAAAATCTTAAACTCCAGTTTCCTTCTCTGACCACTGTCCAATTTCTGCTTTACCTACTTTGGGACCTCAAGGAGACCTCAAGTTCTCCAACACCTCCATTTTCTCTATTCCACTCGAGTGACACCTTCTGTGTCCTTCCTGGACTCCATGGTATGGGATTTTAATCATTCTCTGGCCCATGCCGTCAGTGACCATGCCACTTTGCCTGTGTATCCCACCCCAGCAGCAGGCCCTCCCAATTCTGTATTCTATGCTCAGAATGTGAAAACCCTTTTATTTATTTATTTATTTTTTAAACAATGTGGAAAACTTCTGGTGGCCTTCACATATTATTAGGGCAGTCTAGTTCTGCTTCCATGGAGGGCCTCAGCTGACCCTCCATTACTTCTAGAAACCCGTTCCTTCTTCCCATCATCTCTCCATTCTGTTTCGTGGGGAGAGTATTCCAAACTTGGACTATTATCCTGAAAACTTTTACTCATGGAGAGGGTTGGTTGTGGGAGGGAGGGGAATATCTATGTAGGAGTTAGAACCAACCCATGTTTCTCCACTTCTTGAATCCCGGTAGAGGGAGGGCTCCTAATCTAATGCACCCACTCTGTGCTATGGATGCTGGCACTTCCTATTCCTGAGCTACCATTGTCCATCAGCTGTTACCCCCTCTATTGTATCTTCAGTCACTCTACTGTTTTCCTTAATACCTTTGTCCCAGCTTATAAAAATGCTCAAGTCTCCTATTGGGAAAATCTTTCTTTTTCTTTTTCTTTTTTTGTCTTTTTAGGGCCGCACCTATGGCATATAGAGTTTCCCAGGCTAGGGGTCGAATTGGAACTGTAGCCACTGGCCTATGCCAGAGCCACAGCAACGCTGGATCCCAGCCGAGTCTGCGACCTACACCACATCTCCCGGCAACGCTGGCTCCTTAAACCACTGAGCAAGGCCAGGGATTGAACCTGTGTCTTCACAGATACTAGTCAGATTCATTTCCAATGAGCCATGACAGGAACTCCCCTAGGAAAAACTTTTCTAACTCTGTGTCTTCCTCTAGCTGCTGCTGTTTTAAACCTATGGCTTTGTCTCACTAGAAACTGATATATGACCATTGTAGAAATATTGAAAAATAAAGATTAAAGAAAGACAACAGTAGTTCTTGTTGTGGCTCAGTGGTTAACTAACTCGACTAGTATCCCTGAGGATGCAGGTTCGATCCCTGGCCTCGCTCAGTCGGTCAGGGGTCTGGCATTGCTGTGAGCTGTGGTGTAGGTTGCCGACATGGCTAAGATCCTGTGTTGCTGTGGCTGTGGCATAGGCTGGCAGCTGTAGCTCTGATTTGATCCCCAGACTGGGAACCTCCATATGCCTTGGGTGTGGCCCTAAAAAGACAAGAAAGAAAGACAGACAGACAACAAATAACTTATAATTTCACTCAGGAGAAATCACTATTAAGCCCTTAGTGTGTGGTGTTTTATTGTTGACACTAACATTCTCTGTGTTGTATTAAAGTCTCAACTGGGTTTTTAGTCTGCTAGACTTGTCCCTCTTCTTCTCCTCATGTTTCCTTATTTCTTGGCAGATGGCCTCTACCCACCAGTCTCTCAAGCTGTGACCTCCTAATTGCCGAGCATCCCATGTCACGCCTGACCACTCCATGGCCATGGACATTGTTGACCTGGTTGGCCAATCATTAAAGAGATTGAGATAACCTGTATTCATTGACATGAAACATTTTCATGAGATATTATTGAGTAGAAAAAAGCAATAATATAAAACAGCATGTATAAAACAATCTTTTTTTTTTGTCTTTTCTAGGGCCACACCCGCGGCATGTGGAGGTTCCCAGGCTAGGAGTCTAATCGGAGCTGTAGCTGCCAGCCTACGCCAGAGCCACAGCAACGCTGGATCCGAGCCGAGTCTGCGACCTACACCACAGCTCATGGCAACGCCAGATCCTTAACCCCTGCTGAGCAAGGCCAGGGATCCAACCTGCTACCTCATCGTTCCTAGTTGGATTCATTAACCACTGAGCCACGACGGGAACTCCCAGAACTTGTATTTTCTACTTTATGCACTTTTTTTTTTTTAAAGTGCAAGTGTTTTTATACATAGCTAAAAAGCAACATATTTTCAGAGTTCCCACTGTGGTTCAGTGGGTTAAGAACCTGACTAGTATCCATGAGGAAGCAGGTTCAATCCCTGGCCTTGCTTAATGGGTTAATAAGGATCTGGTGTTGCCATGAGTTGTGGTGTAGGCTGATTTGAACCCTAGCCCAGGAACTTCATATGCTGCAGGTGTGGCCCTAAAAAGAAGAAAAAACAAAACGAAACAACAAAATCCCCCATATTTTCGTTTTATTTAAAAAATGAGCTTATGTATTTTTTCTATATATTTAAATGTGTTTAAAATTTTTTTTTTTTTTTTTTTTTTGTCTTTTCTAGGGCTACACCTACGGCATATGGAAGTTCCCAGGCTAGAAGTCTAATTGGATCTGTAGCCACCGGCCTACACCATAGCCACAGCAATGCCAGATCTGAGCCGCGTCTGGGACCTACACCACTGCTCACAGCAATGCGGATCCTTAACCCATTGAGCGAGGCCAGGGATCGAACCTGCAACCTCATGGTTCCTAGTCATATTCATTAACCACTGAGCCATGACAGGAACTCCTTAATTTATTTTTTATTGGCTGCACCTGCGGCATATAGAAGTTCTGGGGCCAGGGATGGAACTTTTGCTACCGCAGTGACCCGAGCCACAGTGGTGACAACACCAGATCCTTAACCACCTGAGCCACCGGGGAGCTCCTATTTTTAATTTTTTTTAACTTGAGGTATAGTTGAATTATAATGTGTTAGTTCAGGTGTACAACACAGTAATTTAGTCTTTTTCAGATTCTTTTCCCTTATAGGTTGTTACAAAGTGTTGAGTATAGTTCCCTGGACTGCAGTAGGTCCTTGTTGGTTATCTATTTTACGCATAGACATATATATATGTTAATCACAACCTCCTAATTTATCCCTCCCCATCCCTTTCCTTTTTGGCAACCAAAATTTTATTTTCTATGTCTGTGGGTCTGTTTCTGTTTTGTAAATAAATTCCTTTGTATCTTTTAAAAAATTATTATTTTTTTGGATTCCACATATAAGTGATATCATATGATATTTGTTTTTCTCCGGCATACTTAGTATGATAATATCTAGGTCTATTCATGTTGCTTATATATTTTTTCTCCTTTAAGGTTTAACTTAAAATTGGCCAAACATCTTGCACAGTCCCTGAGCCAGCCCTGCATCTTGTTTCTTCCCCTGAATGATCACCTTTCCCAGCTCCTCCTGGGCTGCCCTGTTTTTTTGGGTCTACTGCCAGCACCTTCTTGAGGTCAGCAGTTGCTTTGTCCAGGTTCCCAAGAGCAGCCTGGGCAACCCCGCTTTGGTACAAGGCCTTTAAATGGCCAGGGTACCGCTCTAGCACCTGGTCACAGTTCTGGGCTGCCAAATGGGGCTGTCCTAGCAACAAATGTCAGGCACCCAGGTTGGCATGAAGGACAGTTTGTTCTGGAAAGCCAGGTGGTGGTAAAGTCAGCAGCAGTTGAAGAGCTCATCCATAGCATCGGGCAGCCCCTTCAGGGTTCCCAGCTCTAAATAATCCTGTGCCCCTTGCATGTTCTTTCCTGGCCAGGGCCTTTAGCTTCCAGGAGGGCCTCTAGCTCCCAGCGGTCCCGGCTCTGAGACAAGGAGGCCAGTGTGAGTCTGATAGGAAGTCCAGAGCTCCCAGGGAACTGAAGTTCTGCCTCTTCACCTTGACACAATGGACTCCAAGCATGTCTCTATGAGCTCTCCCCAAGTTTCCTCCCTCCCTGGGCCTAACCCCATAGTTAGCTCTGTCCAGCCCTCTGGCGGCCCTGACCCCAAAGGAAATCCTAAAGGCTGTACCCAGCAGTGGGAGCCCAGCTTGGGTTTGTCCAAGTTATGGCCATGAATTAGGATGTTCTTGACAAAGCTCCCATTGGGACAGTATCAGAGTTCAGAAGCTTGAAGGGGCTCTGGCATCTCACTGGCTAATCCATGAGACATCAGAATTTCTTTCAAGTCCAGCAGCCAGCCTTTCAGTTTCTTGAGGATTTTCTAGAATTTGGCTGGCTGGATCTGGGCTTACTCTCAGCTCAGGGAGTTCAATAGAAAGGTCTTGGGGCTGCTGCCTAATCTGAGTAGTTGAGTCAAGGATCTTCCAGGAGTTCTTTTCCCCATCGTTGCGTTTGAGAGGTGTCCTTCTCTCCCACTGGACTGACTGGTGGTGTCTCCATTTGGGTACGTGGTCCCTTCCACCATGGGTGAAGTTTTGGTCAGAAAGATATGGACCAGGTTCAGATCAGCACTTTCTAACCCTGAACTCCAGAGGTTATATTTTTTAAAAGAAGAAGAAAGGAGTCTCTCAGTGGCTGTCAAGATGCCAAGGATAAAGCTCAAATCCTGTCCATGGCCTTCAAGGCCGGGATGACTGAACCCTCCCACCTTTCAGCCCTATTTTTGTCCTTTATTCCCTCCTTCCACACTGGGCTTTATCTGTGCTCTCCTTCTTTCTGTTCCCTGAATATGCCATGCCATTGCTCTCCTGATCGTCATATTGCTTTCCTGGTTCTCTCTTCTTCTGGCCAGCTCTTATTCATCCTTCAGTATTTAGCTCTGACATCGCTTCTACTATGAAGCCCTTCCTGGCTCCTCCAGGATGGACTAGGGAGGTGGTCCTCTGTGTTCCCACACTTTGTAGACTTGCTTTCAGCTTTGTATACGTGTACTGAGCCCTTCTCAGGCTCTGTTGTAATTGCCCATTGCCTTAGCTGCATTTTCTACTCTTACCTCCTCCCTTTCAAATCAAACCTGCCTCTTATTATAGAGAAAATTAAAGCAGACATGTAGGACTCTCACTGTCCTTTCCAAGGCCCCAAACCTTTCCCCTCTGCTTGCATCATGTTCTTTTTCTGCCTGTTAGGATTGAGGCTTCTCATACCTCCTTGCACTGGACCCCCTGCTTCTTCCCCTTTTGCGAACTTGCTCTGTCAATTAACCTCTGCCCCTATTGTGATTGCAACTCTTCCCTGGATCTTTCACTTCCCTAGCTTATTGTCAACTTAAACATCCCTCAGCCATAGTTCCCCCTGGACTTCATACCCCACCCGTGTAGTACCCTATCTCTGTTCTCTTCTAAGGCAGGCTTCTTCAGCATTTGCTCTCAGCTTATGAGTTCAGCTATAAATTTAGCTGCTACTCACTGCACTCCCCCTGCCTCCCAGTTACCACCACCATCAGTGTAGTTCTTGCTGGGGGTCACAGGTGACTTGCTGTTGCTGAGTGTATTGAACATTTTTCAGGAGTTACTATCGTGGCTCAGTGGTTAACAAATCCGACTGGGACCCATGAAGTTGTGAGTTTGATCCCTGGCCTTGCTCAGTGGTTTAAGGATCTGGCATTGCTGTGAGCTGTGGTGTAGGTTGCAGACGCGTCTTGGATCCTGCATTGCTGTGGCTCTGTCGTAGGCTGGTGCCTACAGCTCGGATTAGACCTCTAGCCTGGGACCCTCCATATGCCTCAGGTGCGGCTCTGGAAAAAGACCAAAAAAAAAGACACCATTTTGCAGTCCAGCCTTTTTCATGCTGGACCTCTCAGTGGCATCTGCCACACTTGTCTGTTCTCTTCTCCTGGCTTTGGAGACGTCATGCTCTCCTGGTTTTCCTCCTGCCTCATCAGATGCTCCTGCTTATTCTTTATAGACAGCGCTCATCCTCTTCTGACTTTTCATTTATTTTTTTAAACGAGCAATGCATTTACATGATTCATAATTCAAAAAGATGTCCTAAATTTCATAAATTCTAAGATGAACATTTTGGTATTTCTGAAAACATTTTAATGTCTATGTCTTTAAAATTTTGACATCGTATCATTGTAAGTTGGTGGTATTTTTTCTTTCTTTTGGTAAATGAGATAATGATCTACCTTAAAACTGGTAGTGTTTTGGGAGTTCCCATCGTGGCGCAGTGGTTAACAAATCCTACTAGGGACCATGAGGTTGCGGGTTCAATCCCTGGCTTCACTCAGTGGGTAAGGATCTGGTGTTGCCACGAGCTGTGGTGTAGGTTGCAGACGTGGCTTGGATCTGGTGTTGCTATGGCTGTGGCATAGGTTGGCGGCTATAGTCCTGATTAGACCCCTAGCTTGGGAACCTCCATATGCCATGGGAGTGGCGCTAGAAAAGGTAAAAAGACAAAAAACAAACAAACTGGTAATGTTTTGGCTTTGATGATATAAAGATACATAGTAAAAATTCTTCCTCCCTCCCATTCCACATTGATTCAGTTCTTCTGTCCTCCAGGAACCACAATTATTTTTTTCTTGATGTCCCACTAGAGATTTTTTTTGTCTTTTTAGGGCTGCACCTGCAGCATATGGAAGTTCCCAGGCTAGGGCTGGAATCTGAGCTACTGCTGCTGGCCTACACCACAGCCACAGCAACACGGGATCTGAGCTGCGTCTGCAACCTATACAGCAGCTTACAGTGATGCTGGATCCTTCACCCCACTCAGCGAGGCCAGGGATCGAACCTGAATCCTCGAGAATACTAGTGGGATTCTGATGTGCCACAACGGAAACTCCCCTACTAGAGATTCTTTGTGTATATATTACCAGATGCAACTATATATATTTTTTCCCAACTTAAAAGTATTCGTTTTTATTAAGTGTAATTGATATATATTACTTTCAGGTATATAACATAAAGATATTTGTACAACATAATGATTCTTGTATATATTGTGAAATGATCACCACAATAAATCTAGTTGACATCCATTGCCGCATAAGTTGTGGCATTTTTTTTTTTCTTGTGATGAGAACTTTTAATATTTACTCTCTTTACAACTTTCAAATATGCAGTGCAGTGTTATTAAATATAGTCACCATGCTTTACCTCACATTCCCAGCCCCTGCCTCTGGGAACCACCAATTTTTTTTTTTTTTTTTTTTTTTTTTTTTTTTGTCTTTTTAGGGCTGCACTGAAGACGTACGGAAGTTCCCAGGCTAGGGGTCAATTTGAACTGTAGTTTCCAGCCTACACCACAGCTGCAGCAACATGAGATCCGAGCTGCATCTGCCACATACACCATAGCTCACTGCAACATTGTATCCCCAACCCACTGAGTGAGGCCAGGGATCGAACCTGTGTCCTCATGGATGCTACTCAAGTTTGTTACCACTGAGCCATGATGGGAATTCCCTGGGAACCACCAATTTGTTCTCTATCAATGAACTTGGTCTTTTGTTTATTTAAATTTTGTTTTGTTTTAGATTCCACCTGTAAGTGAGATCATACAGTATTTGTCTTTGTCTGTCTGACCTATTTCACTTAGCATAATGCCCTCCAGATCCATCTTATCACAAATGGCAAACTTTCATTCTTTCTATGTCTTGGCTATTACAATGCTACAGTGAACCTTGGTGGGGGGTACATATATCTTTTCAAGTTAGTGTTTTTATTTTTGGATAAATACCAAGAAATGGGATTGCTGGATCTTATGGTAGTTCTATTTTTAATTTTTGAAAGGAATCTCAATACTGCTTTACATAGTGCACCAATTTATATTCCCATCAACAGTGCACAAACGTTCCATTTTTTTCCACATCCTCCAATGTTTGTTATCTTTCTTTCTTTTTTTTATGACCACACCCATGGCGTATGGAGGTTCCTGGGCCAGGGATTGAATCTGAACCATAGCTGCAGCAATGCCAGATCCTTTAATCCCCCGAACAAGGCCAGGGATAGAACCTGTGTCCTCATGGTTGCTAGTCAGATTCGTTTCTACTGAGCCATGACAGGAATTCCATATCTCATCTTTTTGATAATAGCCATTCTAACAGGTGTGAAGTGATACCTCATTGTGGTTTTGCTCTGCATTGCCCTGATGATCAGTGATGTTGAGCATCTTTTCATGTACCTGTTAGCCATCTGTATGTCTATTTCCCTTTTTATTTTGAAAAATTTCAAAGTTACAAAAAGTTTGAAGAACAGTGCAAGGAACTACGATACTTTACCTAGATTCATCAGCTGTTAAGATTTTGTGACATCTGCTTTATCTGTCAGTATTTTATCTGTCTGTAATTTTTTTTTTCAGAATCATTCAAAAGTTAGTAGCAGACAAGACTTTGTATTTCTAAATACTTGGGTGTGTAGCTCCTAAGAACAAAGATAATCTCCTATGTAACCATAACAAGTAAGAAATTTAACATTGAGCAATGATATCTACTATTTAGTCTGTATTCACATTTCTTACTTGTCTTAAAAGTGTCTTTTATAGCTGTGATTTAAAATTCCACAGAGCTCCTGCTGTGGCACAGTGGCACCAGTGGTGTCTCTGCAGCAACTAGGATGCAGGTTCAATTCCCTGGCCTGGCACAGTGGGTTCAAGGATCCTGCATTGCCATGGTTGTGGCATAGGTTGCAGTTGGTTGCTTGGATCTGATCCCTGGCCCCAAAACTCCATGTGGTGCTGCCAAAAAAGAAAAAAAAAAAAAAAAAGAGAATCTGGGATCCGCTAAAGGATCACTCATTGCATTTTGTTGCATGTCTCTTCAGTCTCCTTTAATTTAGTTGAGTCCCTCTACCAGTTTTTATCTTTCATGACATTAACTTTTGTCTTGGAGAATTTCCCACAATCCAGATTTGTCAGATTGTTTTTTGTTGATATTTTTATTTTTATTTTTATTTTTTGTCTTTTAAGGGTCACACTGTGGCATATGGAGGTTCCTAGGCTAGGGGTCAAATCAGAGCTATAGCTGCCGGTCTACACCACAGCCACAGCAATGACAGATCCGAGCCGCATCTGTGACCTACAGCACAACTCACAGCAATGCCGGATCCTTAACCCACTGAGCGAGGCCAGGGACTGAACCTGCATTCTCATGGATACTAGTCATATTCGTTTCTGCTGAGCCATGATGGGAACTCCCCGATTGAAATTTTTGTGTGTGTGTGTCTTTTTGCCATTTCCAGGGCCACTCCCTTGGCATATGGAGATTCCCAGGCTAGGGGTCTAATCGGAGCTGTAGCCGCCAGCCTACACCTGAGCCATAGCAACTCGGGATCCAAGCCATGTCTGCAACCTACACCACAGCTCACGGCAATGCTGGATCCTTAACCCACTGAGCAAGGCCAGGGATTGAACCTGCATCCTTATGGATACTAGTCATATTCGTTTCTGCTGAGCCATGATGGGAACTCCCCGATTGAATTTTTAATAGTTATTTTCAGATTAAACGTTTTGGCAACAATACTGCATAGATGATCTTGTGTCCTTCTATGTGTATCATCATGAGGCACATCATGTCCTTTCATCTCGATATCAGAAATGCTAAGTTTGGTCACTTGGTTGGCCAGATCTTCTCATTATAGAAGTACCTTTTCTCTCTTGTGATTAATAAATAATTTGAGGGTGACATTCAGTTTGTGTTGTGACTCTGCTCTTCCCAGTCACCTTTCATCCAATGGTTTTAGCAGCCGTTGATAATTCTTGCCTGTATCAGTTCTGACATAGGGGTTGCAAAATGATAATTAAAAAAATTATGTCATTCCTTCTATATTAGAACTTTTCTCCCTCACCCGGGAATTTCATATGCTGAAGGACCATCAAAAGAGGAAAAAAAAAAAAAGAAAAAAAAAAAAAGGAACTTTCTTTCCCTCCTCCTTTTCTTTTGTGTATCATCATGGACTTGCTTATTCTTTTCATTTGCTGTGTTATAATATAATACTGACATTAAGCTTTTTTTTTTTCTCCAGCTTTTTCTTTTGAAAACTTTAAAGTTGAAAGAGTAGTACAAGGGACACTCATATAACTTCACCCAGATTCACCAATTGTTAACATTTGCCATTTGCTTTGACTCTGTCTGTATCTGTCCATCCATCATTTATTTTCTGAACTATTCGAAGATTGTTTCAGACATCATGACACTTAACCCCTAAGTACCTGAGCACATATTTTCTAAGAAAAGGGGCATTTTCCTACATGACCTCAATAACATTATCATTACCAAGAAATGTAACATAGGCACAAAATATTATCTAGGGTCTGTATTCAAGTTTCCTCTGATATCCCATTGATTTCCTCTTGAACTAGGATCCAGTCATGTTTACACATCAGTTTTTGTTGCCATGTATCTTTAGTCCCTTTTATTTTAAAGAATCTTTTAATTTTATTTATTTATTTATTTTTTAGCATGTTGGCATTTTTTACATTCCAGGCCAGTTTATAGAATGCTCCATAACTTGGATTTGTCTGATTTTTTCTTTTTTTGGGGGGGAGGTGCACCCACAGCATACAGAAGTTCCCAGGCTAAGGGCAAATCAGAGCTGTAGCCACCAGCCTTCGCCACAGCCACAGCAATGCCAGATCCAAGCCACATCCATGACCTATGCCACAGCTCTCGGCAGCACCAGATACCTAACCCATTGATCGAGGCCAGGGATCAAACTCACATCCTCATGGATACTATTCTGGTTCTTTACTTGCTGAGCCACAACAGGAACTCCTGATTGTTTCTTATGATTAGAAACACGTTAAACATTTTGGGCAGAAATACTACCTAGGTGATGCTGTACTCCTCTGGGTGCCTCACACTGAGGGGCCAGAATTTGATCATCTCGTTAAGGTGGCCTGTCAGCTTTCTTCACAGTGAAAAAAAGAACTTTTTTCACGGATTCGTTTCTGATGAGCCGCGACGGGAACTCCCCTCTTTTGTAATTAGTAAGTCATTTTTGAGGTTCTGACTCTCTTAAAGATTTAGCAGTTATTGATGATCATTATCTGTATCAGCTATTACATTCATGATTGCAAAATTAGGAGATTTTCTAATTCTGTCACTCCTACATTCATAGGTAGCATTCTCCTGCAAAAAGAGCTTTCTTTCTTCCTTCTCCCTTCCCTTTAAAAATAAGATGTCACTTTGGACCCATGGATTATTTTCTAAACTCAGTATGTTATATTACTGCCATTATTTTTTAAAATTACTTAATGAATTTTATTACATTTATAGGTGTTACTGCCATTATTTTTGATGCTCTTAATTATCCTAAATTTGGCTGGTGGTAGCCCCTTCAAACTGGTGTCCTTTTGACATACTCTAATTAATTGAATTCCTGCTTGTTTCTGGCATCACAAGATGTTCTAGGCTAATGTTGCATTTCCTTGTCTTGGCTTGGGATGGGCCACATATTTTCAAAGTCATGAGTTCATATTGATGTCTCCAATTGAAATTCAACATCACAGGACTCTTTCTTACCTTTCTTTTTTTTTTAGGCTGTACCTGTGTCCTATGGAAGTTCCCAGGCTAGGGGTTGAATCGGAGCTGCAGCTGCTGGCCTACACCACAGCCACAGCAATGCCAGTTCCAAGCCTTGTCTGCGACCTACACCACAGCTTGTGGCAACACTGGATCCTTAACCCACCAAGTGGGGCCAGGGATCGAACCCCTGTCCTCGTGGATACTAGCTGGGTTCATTACCATGGAGCCATACGGGAACTCCTCTTTCTTACCTTTCTATGTTCCATATTCTGTCTCCATATCTAATATTGAGAACCCAGGTGGCAACAACATAAACACATTCACTCCCATGTTCTCTGCTGCAGTACAGGTGACACAGGTTCATAATCACCACACTAGGACCAACAGTAACAGTAAACCTGCTAAAATTTCCCATTTCTTTCCAGTTGATTTTGCTTTTTTTTTTGGAGAGTGCATCCGGATTTGAACCATGTTTTTTGCTCTTGAGATATATCCCTCTAAAAGAACACAAAGTGCTGAGATCAAGTCACTTGGCTAGTTTTTTTTCCCTGTGTGATTGTGTTATCAATTTGCTGTGCAAACAGCTTCATTTCTTTTTGTTTATTTCAATTTTACACTTTCATTTCCTGCCTTTTTTTTTTTTTTTTTTTTTTTTTTTTCCTTTTTCTTTTTTGGCTGCCTCGAGACACATGGAGTTCCCAGGCCAGGGATTAGATCTGAGCCCTGGAGTTCCCGTCGTGGCGCAGTGGTTAACGAATCCGACTAGGAACCATGAGGTTGCGGGTTCGGTCCCTGCCCTTGCTCAGTGGGTTAACGATCCGGTGTTGCCGTGAGCTGTGGTGTAGGTTGCAGACGTGGCTCGGATCCTGCGTTGCTGTGGCTCTGGCGTAGGCTGGTGGCCACAGCTCCGATTAGACCCCTAGCCTGGGAACCTCCATATGCCGCGGGAGTGGCCCAAGAAATAGCAAAAAAAGACAAAAAAAAAAAAAAAAAAAAAAAAAAGATCTGAGCCCTGGTTGTGACCAATGCTGCAGCCGCAGCAACACTAGATCCTTAATACATGGTGCTGGGCCTGGGACCGAACCTGCATCCTGGCACTGAAGAGACGCTGCCAATCCTGTTGTGCCACAGCAGGAACTCCTAGGCTTTCATTTCTTTCTGGTATAAGCTTTTTGAGTACGTAAGACATTGTGTGTAGAAAGAATATAAAAGCCTTTAACCCGAGAAGTTTCACTACTCAACTAGCCCTTCCATCATTTAGGTGACCATTTCATTAGTTTCTTGTTTACTCTTCCTTTATTTTTCTTGCCAAAACAACCAAACTTACACACATATTCTTATTTCTCCTTTTTTTACTTAAAAGTAGTGTACTATTCATACTTGTTTTAATTTTTTATTTTATTTTTTCACTTAACAGTATGTCCTAGGAGTTCCTGTTGTGGCTCAGCAGGTTAAGAACCCGACTAGTGTCCATCAGGATTTGGGTTCGGTCCCTGGTCCTGCTCAGTGGGTTAGAGGATTGGGCATTGCTGTGAGCAGTGATGTAGGTTGCAGATGTGGCTTGGATCTGGCGTGGCTGTGGCTGTGGCTTAGGCTGGCAGCTGCAGCTCTGATTGGACCCCTAGCCTGGGAACTTCCATATGCTACAGGTGCAGCCGTAAAAAAGCAAAAACAAACGAAACCCCAGTATGTCCTGGAAGTCATCCTGTAGCAGTTCGTAGAGATCATCTTTATTCTTTTGGAGATCATCTATATAGTACTCCATTGAATGGTGTGCCGTAGTTTACTCAAATGGTTGCATTTAGGTTGCTTCCAACATTTATTATTGCAAAATAGCGTCATGCTGAATAACTTGTATCTGTTGTTTCTTATTTGTGGGTAGATAACATGAACTAGGATTCTGGAGACAAAAAAAATTTTTAGTCTCCTTTCCTCTCCTTTTTTTCTTCACTATGAAAGATAGCATACTATGTAAACTAAGATATGTCTTGCAGTTTTTCAACTACTTGTAATTGTGGAGATCTTTCCATATCAGTATTTTAAAATTTAATTATACTATTTATTTAAGCAGTCCCCTGTTGATAGACAAACCAATTGTTTCCAATTTTTTGGTATTATAAACAATGCCACAATTAATGTAGCTGTGTCAGAGGATCATTTCATGCGTGTCTTGTGCCTGTCTTTTCCATTTGTGGTGGATGTTGTTAGGTTTTTCTATCTGTATTTGATGTTATATCACAAAGGGACCACAAATGTGATAATTGTCAAACTTAATTGGATCCAGAGGAATTTTAGTGAAACTCTAGGAGGGTTTGTTTTTCTTTTAAAGCAAACTTTTAATTGAAATATAACACTTAGGAAAGTACACAAATTGTAATTACATGCTTGAGGAATTTTCACAAAATCAATACCTCTGTGTCTCCCGCACCCAGATCCAGGAACAGACCAGCACCCCAGATGCTTGTGTTCCCTTAAGGGTAATATTATCCTGCCTTCTAACACCATAGATTTGTTTTACTTGATTGAAACATAGAAATCTCAGGAGTTCCCAGGTGGTCTAGTGGTTAAGACTCAGCTCTTTCACTGCTGTTGCCCAGGTTCAATTCCTGCTCTGGGAACTGAGATCCCACATCAAGCCACTGCATGCTGTGGCCAAAAATAAATAAACATAGACATCTCTGCCAAACTTTTAGGTGTTGCATTGCCTTAATGTTTGGCCATAGACCATTTTCTGTTTTTTCATTATATCTTTAGCTATCTACCAAAGTTACTGTTCTAGTAAAATGATCTCATTCACTTCCTTAGCCTTAACTCACCTACCATTATCTTGTGCATGCCTCCACGTAGACCTTCTGCTGAACTCCTGACTCAAATATTTCCAGAGCCTACAAGGCAGCCCTCCCTAGGGGGGTGGGGTATCTGGGGGGTGGGGTCTCACAGCACCTCAGACTCAGAATGCTCATAATACAGCTGCTTTTTTCCCCTGGGACCCTGTGCATCTTCTCAGGGCTGCTTCCCATGATGGGGCTTTCAGTAAACAGCCCCACCATCTACTCAGGGAGTCTTCATGATGCCCCCCCCCCCCCCGCCATGCTTCCAGTCCACTTCGGGGCTCCTTCCACCTTGCCTAAGTGCCTTAAGAATCATATGCTGCCCACCTCAGCCCTCCAGCCTCCTCTCCTGCTACATCCCCGTGCACTCTCTGCTTTGGCCACAGTGGTTTTCTTTCTTGTAAAAGTGTGAGGCTCTTTCCTGTATCTGTGCCTGCTTTCCCCTCTGCCCAGGAGGCTGCCCTGCCTCCGGCAACTCCTCTGTATTCTCCCCTTACAACTTACATTTAATTTCCATGGCTCCCCAGACGAGATCACCTAATATATGCTGTGGATGTTTTTATAGCCATCCTTCCCTTCTGTCTTGTTCACTGCAAAGTTTATTGACTGTTTCATGCCAAGGGCAGGAACCACATCAGTCTTATTCATGCTGTCTCCCCAGTGCCTGGCAGATTATAAATGTTCAAGAAGTGAACACATGACCAAAGGCAAAGGCAGGAGGAGAGCCCAGCTTGTGACTGAGGCCAGGGCTCTGCTGTGCTCAAGGTCAAGAATAGAATTTCTCCTTTCAGAGGTTCCCCTCACACCTCAGTCACTTGACTTACCCTCCCAGGTTCCTTTCCTGCCCTCAGATGGGATTTTCTTTTCTTTTTTCTTTAAAAACTTTTTTTTAATTGTGGTTGATTTACAATGGTCTGTCAAGGGATTTTTCTGAAGGTAGATTTTATGCCTGAAGGCAGAGGGTGGGCGTCCCCGGAAGGATGTAGCTGGTGGAATGGTGGCTCTGTGAGGTGGGCGCTGCCTCCGGGAATGTCAGACGGCTCCTGCCTCAGGGAGTTTCCAGCCTGGCTGGGGCTGAGAGAGGGACTGGGTTGGGTAGGCCATGATCCTCAACCTTCTCTCATTCTTTCTTTCCAGTTTAGGGCAAAGAGCCGTGGATAGGCTGCTGGGCCAGCTGGTACCATCATGGCAGGTAAGGAGAGGGTGGGCCATGTGGGTAGGAATGACAGTGAACATAGGGTGGGTCCCTTTATGCTCCCTAGTTTTTAGAAGTCAGGTTCTTTCTGTCCTGCCCTCAGATTTCCCCTGGCTCCCCACCGAGGCCTGTCTGTCTGAGACCCTCACTTTCTAGCCCTGTGTCAGGCCCCTGACCTTGGGGCCTGAGGATAGAGCATCCTGATGCCTGGTCCTACTGTCCATTTGACTGAGCAGCTCAGACCTTGTCACCATACTCTCTAATGTTCCGAGGTCTTTTCCTTCTGGTTTTTGAGTTGTATGGCTTCCAAAGGCTCAGAGCTGGAGGGACCTTTAGGGACTCTCTAGTTTGACACCTACCCCACTGGATAAACTGAGGTCTGGAGGGGACTCACCAAGAGCATGAATGTTGGAGTAGAGGATGGAACCCATGTCTCCAGACTCATCATCCCACTTCCTCAGCCTAGAACTGGCCTCCCTGCTGAAGAGGGTGCCACACCCCTGATGGACAGTGTTTACTATTTTTATTCTTCTGAGAGACAGTGACACTGCCTCAGGGATATTTTGGGAGACCCAAGGAAGCAGGGGCACCTGGGTGAGGAGAGCAAAGTGGCCTATGGCCACAGGGGCAAGAGTGCAGCCCAGGCTGGGGAAAGAATGATCATATTGGATTGTCGGGAGGGGAACATTCAAGGTGATACTATGTGATGTGCCTTGTCCACAGAGAAAGTGAACAACTTCCCACCGTTGCCCAAATTCATCCCGCTCAAGCCATGTTTCTACCAAGACTTTGAGGCAGATATCCCTCCCCAGCATCTCAGCATGACCAAGCGCCTCTACTACCTCTGGATGTGTGAGTGCTGTGGGGTAGGCGTGGGGTGGGCCAGAGCTGGCGGGAGGGATAGGGGGAAGGCTGATGGGTGCTGGCATTGGGATGGGGTGTCCCCAGGCCCAGTGTCCTTTAGCCCCGCTTGTAGTATCTGCATGGGCCAGTGAGCCTTTTCCTGCCAGACTCCTGCAGGCTCCTCTCCAGGGCCAGCTCCCCAGCTGGGCCTCAGTTTCCCTCAACCCCCCATCTAGGCCTCTTCCGGTCGCCCTCACACAGAGCACATGGGTAGGGTCTGTCATGGTGTAATTGCTCACTCTTCCTCTCCCTTCGCCTTCCCATTGGAGTGGTTTTCCAGGGAACCTCTTGAGACTGCCTCAGGATTCTGGGTTTGGCGAGAAATCCCCTCTCTCACAGCCTCATTTTTCCTTGCTTTCTCTGGAAGATTTCTCAGAAAGATTATTCAACTGGGAATTAGGAAATACTGGAGCAAGCCTTGCTGGTCACTTCTCAAGTATCTGGTTCCTCATTTGTAGGAGAAGGTATTGGCTCAGTGATTGCTGTGGTCCCATGTAGCTCTGTTAAGAGTCTAGAGTTCTAATGTTCTAAGATTTTGAGGTTGAGAATTTAAAGTCTCCAGTTTCTGATGGTCTGTGGCAGGTTGGTGGGGAAAGTGTCATCTTAGGGAGCTGGGGCTTGGCTGTACTCAGGCTGGTCACAGGTGCCTCTTAGGCATGTGCAAGGAGGCAGGCTGGCTGTCCTGTGCAGTACTGGTCCCAAGGAGCCCCAGATGCTTGCAGTGTGACCCCAGCCAGGGTCTGCCACGTGTGATGTCACCTGGAGCCAGGGTTGCGCTCACCTGGGGAGATGATTGATGGACCAGGAAGGGGTGGGGAATGCCATCTTTGCAGTGGGTCCTTCATAAAATGCTAGAAAGAATAGATGGACTCAGTGCCGAGTCCCAATTTGGCTTTTGGGTGGAGAAGGGAGTTTTCCCCATATAACACAAAAAAAGGAAGGGATGGGGCAGGAGTGTGTAGGTCTGTAGATGTTGGGAAAAAAAATGAGAAGGTTGCTTCTGGTGGCTCCCATTTTTTCCTGTCATATATGCTGTAGAAGTGGGGATAAGAACTTTGAGGAGAGTGGGATTAGAATGAGAGCACTTTGTGGATAGAGGGTGAGGACCCTATCAAAAGAAACATGACCACTAAGATTTCTGGGTCATGCACAGGGTCCACTTGAGGTTGGCTGCCATGAATTTATAGTCTCTATGGGGCTAGTTTTTTTCCTAGCAACATTCAGTTCACATACAGATAGGAGATGTGTTCATCCAGCATGAGTGTGACCAGAAGAAAAGGCAGGGAAGGGAATAAGAAAATGAGTGTAATGGGAGTTCTTTTGTGGCACAGTGGGTTAAGGATCCAGTGTTGTCACTGCAGTGGCCTTGGTCACTACTCTGTTTTGGGCTCAATCTCCGGCCCAGGAACATCCACATGTGGTGGGTGTGGCCAAAAAAAAAAAAAAGGAGTTCCTATTGTAGCTCATGGGGTTAAGAACCCAATGTAGTCTCCATGAGGATGTGATTTCGATCTCTCGCCTCACTCAGTGGGTTAAGGATCTGGCTTTGGCACAAGCTATGGCATAGGTTGCAAATGCAGCTTGGCTCTGGCATTTCTGGGACTGTGGCTTAGACCTGCAGCTGCAGCTTTGGTTCAGCTCCTAACCTGGGAACTTCCATATGCTGTAGGCATGGCTGCAAAAAGAAAATAAAATGAATGGAATAGATTATAAATCAAAGCTGGATAAAGAGGGAAGTAGAGATGGAAAAAAGCTGATGGCTAGAGAGAGAGTAGCCAGGTCAATGGATGTTTGTGCCAAAGAGGTAGTAGAATAATTATGGCAGAGGAATTAGGTCAAATGAGCTGGAGAGAGGTAGGGCTGGGAAGAGAGATGTAAACCAATATAAAAAGAAGTTAATGTCTGTTCTATGTAAAGAGCAAAAAAAAAAAAAATCAGAACACCAAGGTTCTAGGAAATTTGGAGGGAATAAAGGGAGATGGAGGAAACACAGCTGCAACTGACAGAAATGATTATTCTTGTTGTGAGGGGGCCTGAGATGGGTGTACCTGCACAGGTGACAGCATTGTCAGGCCAGACTTGGGGAGCACTAGCTCTGGGCTCTGGGAACACTGCCTCTGAGAAGATCTCATCCAGGAGCTGGATTTAAGAGCTATAAATATCTTCCTAAGTCCTCACCAGGTGCCTGCCGGATGCTTTGCTCCCAAGGAAATATATATAACCCTTGAGATGCTTAAGGATTCTATTCAGAAGCCAAGGCCATAGATGCCTGGCTGTTTGAGGCCAAGATTAAGCCTTCCTTCCTTTGTTTATTCAGCAAGTCTTAGTGGAACCTTAAAGGGACTCAGTCTAATGTTCGAGGAAGGGAGCATCCTTAATGTCAGATGACCTGGGTATGTGTTGGTGCTGGCATCAGATGAGGAGACTCGAAGTCCCTGCTGGTTATGACTCAGTGATACAGATATTTGGAGGTTGAGCTAGATTATGTGGACACAGAGGAGAGGGAGCCTGGGTCTTGCTCTTGGGGAGCTTCTAGTTTGGTTGATGGGATTTGTACTTGGGGACATATGAGAGCAGCCCAAGTCTGCAGGAGGTTGGAGGGATAGGAGTTGAGTAAGGCTGCAGAAGTGAAAGAAGGAGAATGGAGGAGGTGGCATGATAGTTGTCTAAGAAATGGATTAAAGAAAGACTGAGATCCCAGCCAGTGGTGCTGCCCTATTGAAATGCAGGGCAGATGTAAAATGGCTTACAGAGACGTTTCCACAAGGCCTTTTACTTTCCCCTTTTCCTGCCCTACCTTGTAAGAGAAGATGGATGATGGGTTTCCTGTGCCTTGGATTTGACAATTGCTGTGGATCTGGGGGGGTCAAGGGCTGAGGCCATTCTTATAAGGAGAAGAGCATTTCTGCCACGCTGAGGCTTTGGGGCCCTGCAGAAGGGCTTGCTGGGCCGAGGCTCTAGGTTCCTGTTCTGGAGACTCTTTGTTCTCTAGATTTCTCAGATCCCCAGGAATGGGTGTAGGGAGGGGGTTGGTCTAAGCTCCTAGTTTTCTTTCTTACATTCTGTACTCCCTCTGTGTGTGTATGTGTATGTATGTCTTGTGTATCTGTGTGTGTATTCACTGATGTGGCCTGTGTGTTTGAATCCGTATAAGTGTGGTTTGTGTGTGTGTTTGTGTGTATCTGCATCTTTCTGTGCTTGTGCTGATTGCCTGTGTTTGATTGTGGGTCTGTGATGAGGTATGTCTTTGTGTGTCCATGTCTGGGTGCTCGTGTATTTCTGCATGGGCCTTGGTGTCTGTATGTGTGTCTGGTGTCTGTCTCTGTGTGTGCATGTACTCCTGGGTCTGCAGTGAATAGCGTCACGCTGGCCGTGAACCTGGTGGGCTGTCTCGCGTGGCTGATCGGAGGCGGGGGAGCCACCAACTTTGGCCTCGCCTTTCTCTGGCTCATCCTCTTCACACCCTGCTCCTACGTCTGCTGGTTTCGGCCCATTTACAAGGCCTTCAAGTAAGTGATTGATGTTAAACCCCAGCTCCTAACCCTGTCTCTTTGCCCATCTCCCCTGTTTATTCTTTATATATTTTCCTCACTCTTTTTTTTTTGCTTTTTAGGGCCACACCTGCAGCATATGGAGGTTCCCCGGCTAGGGGTTGAATTACAGGTAGAACTGCTGGCCTATACCACAGCCACAGCAATGCAGGATCCTAGCTGAGTCTGCCAACTACACCACAGCCCGTGGCAACACTGGATCATTAATGCACTGAGCAAGGCCAGGTATTGAACCTGCATCCTCATGGATGCTAGTCAGATTCGTTAACTGCTGAGCCATGACGGGAACTCCAGGGCATCTATCTTGATGGAGCTGCCCATCCTTGTAACATGGGGCTAGCTGCTTTGGTGCCAAATCAACTGTATCTATCCATGTGCCACTGACACTATTTATATGCTTAATGAGGTCATCCAACTCTGTGCCAAAGGGACTACCCACCCATCTAACAGTGGGACTAGCTTTCTTGGTGCCAGTGGAGGTCTACTTTGTGTCAAATGGGATTTTCAAGTCTTTGTGCCAATGGGACAACAAGGCTGTCTGTCTTGGTGGTGCCAGTGGAGTATCCATCCAGTGGGGCCTCAGATATCTTTGCTGGTCAGATCTGTCCATCTATGTGCCAGTTAGAGTATAATCTTGGTGCCAGTAGGGTGTCCATTCTTATGCCAATGGCACTTTCTGTCTTATTGGACCATCCACCCATGTACCAGTGGAACTAGATGTCTTGGTGCCAGAAGGGTTGTCCAACCCTTTGACCATGGTCATCTATTCCTGCCACAATGGACCCAGCTATTTCTGTGCCATTGGGGCCAACCATTCATGTACCAGTGAGTGGTCCATTCATGAGATCTCTCCCTATGAAATGTTGTACCCATAGGCCTCACATGTGGAAACTTGCAGTGATCCATGGGTAAATGCTGTCCCATTTTGGCCTTTCAATTAAGACTTTTAAATGTCTTCTGTCCGTTGTGTACTCACTTAAACTTGGAGAGGCTTGGACATCTTGAAGGCAGGGAAGCCCTGGCCGTCTGCCCAGGTGACAGGAGTCATCTCCTCTGTTTCAGGACTGACAGCTCCTTCAGCTTCATGGCATTCTTCTTCACCTTCATGGCCCAGCTGGTCATCAGCATCATCCAGGCTGTGGGCATCCCAGGCTGGGGTGTCTGGTAAGAGACTAGGGTGTTGCGGACTGATCCAGGGCTGTCATGGGTGGCCCTGGGATGTGTCCATTGCTACTTCTGGTGTGCTAAGCTGCCTATCCTCTGGGGACACCATGAGTTATTGGAAGTGTAAAAGAATCCAAGATAGTTTAGTAGATATGGCCATAGCATCAGAGGGGAAGGAGAACCAGCATCGTGAGATAACCTGAGGGAAGGAAGCTTTATGTCTCAGGAGCTTGTTTCCTGAGCCAAGGGTTCTTCATGAGCCCCTGACACAGGGCCTTTGCATCCAATGATATGGTCTCTCCCTGTGACAATGAGATGGTCCCTCACCTGTAGTGGGGTGGCTCCTGGATACCCCTCACCCTGCCAGGCAGCCCCACAGCTGTCCTCTTTCTGCAGCGGCTGGATTGCCACCATCTCCTTCTTCGGAACGAATGTTGGCTCAGCAGTGGTGATGCTTATTCCCACCATCATGTTCACAGTTATGGCTGTCTTTTCCTTCATTGCCCTCAGCATGGTATGTGGTCACCTCAAGGGTCAGAGGGTGGCATTGGGAAGGGACTGTGGTTGGTAACAACCCGTCTTCCAAGTTATAGGAAGACCCAGAGGTCTTCTAAGGGATTCACTTTGGAACGGCTTTGGTGGACTCTGCTCCCCGTGCATAGGGAATGGGTGGGAGGGAGGATTGGCTTTTGCAGTGACTTGTTTCTGGCTCCCATGTCTTTCCTGGGTGGGCTGCTTCTTCCCTTTGATTAACGCTTCTTTGTGCTCCTCTTGCTGCAGGTTCATAAATTCTACCGAGGCAGTGGGGGGAGTTTCAGCAAAGCTCAGGAGGAGTGGACCACGGGGGCGTGGAAGAACCCACACGTGCAGCAGGCAGCTCAGAATGCAGCCATGGGGGCGGCGCAGGGTGCCATGAACCAGCCGCAGACTCAGTATTCCACCACCCCCAACTACACGTACTCCAATGAGATGTGAACCAACTGAGCCTACTGGGAGCTGGCTAGGGGCCTGTGGGACAGGGGCTCAAGCCACACGGTCTGTTGTGGTGACCAAGCAGGGTTCCCCCTTCCCTTTTTCTCCTTCCTGACTTTGTACAAAGAATCAGAGTTATATATATATATATATATGTATATGTATATTCTCCCCCTCCCCCACCCCGCCGCCACACCCTTTGGATTCTGCTCTCAGCACTCTGAGAGCTGTGGGCTGCACGTGGACCTGTCCCGTGCAGTGGTAGTTGTGTCTTTGTTCCCTTGTGAATAGTGTGTAGTGGAGGTCTCTGTTGTTGTGGTGCTAGATGTGTGTTTAGAACTAAACCAGCCCCCCATCCTCCACCAGGCTGCCCCCTCTGACCTTCGCCCATAGCAGAAAGCCTGGCCACTCCCAAGGGTTATGAGCTGAAACTGTTTCCACTTTTGGTCTTACTGGGAAGCAACAATATTTAGTACTCATGGGGCTGGTAGGTGGAAGGGTGGGGACCTGCAGGGGATCTTCCCTTGCTCCTTCCTGTCTGGCTTTCCCCACCCTAACCTCCTTCCCCTGTTCTCCTTTCCTGCTGTCAGATTCCTAAGGTCTCTTCTCCCACCCAGGTCTCTCTCTTCCCCATGTAGCTTTTCTTTGTCTCTCCAAGGCTGAGTGTCCCAGTTGTATCTGCTCCTGAGACTGAGACCATTCCTAGATCAAGGAAGCAGATGGGAACTGAGTCTTAGCCCTGATGTGGAAGGGCACAGAGCTGGAGGTGCAGTACCTGACTCCCAGGGAATGGAAATGCAAGGCAGGATCCTCTCTTCCCGGCCTTGCCTTCCCCTCCCCTTCCCAGAGCCCCCTTGAGCTCCTCTGCCTGTGTCCCTCCCCATACTCTTGGCTGCTTTGGCCTGATTCTCCTACCCTCTGCCTACTGTGTACTAGGTGGCATCTGCCATTCATGAGGGCAGATTCCACTGCCTTCCCTGAAGAGCTAAATAGTGTCTAGGCAATTTTCAGATGTAAAAATACTGCTGGAGCAGAGGGTATATAAATAATTACTGGTTCCTGGGTGATGTCTGGTTGGCCCAAGGCCACTAGGCAGGTGCTAGGTGTCTCTAAATGACCAGTGGTTTTCTGGAAGCAATCGCTGTTCTGTTTGGGTTTGATAGAAAGGACAGGCTCAGAGGGCTGGGCTGGGAGGGAAGATCAGAGGAGAAGGCAGGCAGGGCCCTGTGGGAGGGGATCATGTGTCCCTTGACCCCAGCTTTCTCTTCGTCATAGGGCAGTTCTGGGCACTTGAGCTCAAGGCCCAGGAAGAAGCCAGGCCCAATCCTACATGCAAGGACAATGATGGCAATGGGATTTCAGGTTAGGTGGGGTGGGAGGGGAGGCACTCTGGCTCTTGTTTTTCTTTTTTTTTTTTTCTCTTTTTTTAAATCAGATCAAGATCCCTTGCTCCCCTCTGCCTACCAGACTTGGTTCTTGGCCCTTCCTCCCCCTGTCAGAACTTCCTTTCCCTCCCAGGACAGTGATTGCAGGCCTATGGGGCTGTTCTATTCCAGGCATTGTGAGAATATTGCTGGTAGAGGCACTGGCTCTTTCAGAGACCTGGAGGGGAGTGGGATCTCATGCAAGGAGCAACTGCTCATTTCTCACTCACTGCCCCCACCTCCTACCTGGGCTACTTGGCTTGAAAAACCAAACACTACCTGGCCACTTTGGGTGGCTCCAGCTTAGAACACAACACCTGGATTTCCAGGTGCCATCCTGAACTTTGAGCTCCAGATACTTTGTTTTCTTATACAGGGAGCCAGGGCCTCTGGGAAGTTCTCTTCCTAATGGTCAGAGTGTGATTGACTCTTTACTCACTACCACTCTCTCTCTGGAAAGCACAGCCCCAGGTACCTAAAAAGAGACCCTAGGTCTAGGTTCTTCCTCCCCTTTCTTCTTCCCTAGCCCAGACCTCTGGCTACCTTTATCTCAGTCTCTTTGGTAGCTCCAAGAGTCCTGTGGTCCAGCTGCCAGCCCAGCATCCTTGAAATGTTGGATGCTCTCTCCAATCAATTTCCTGTCCTACCTGCCTTTCCTCTTTCCTGGCTCAGACCTATATGGCCATGATCTGGTTCTGCCCTTGGGAAAACCTGCTACCTGTGGGCAGCCCAGCTTGTCCAGGTTCTGGGATGCTGCATCTCCTGGCAACTATGCATTTTCCTGGGAAGGGAACCAATATGAGAAGTGGGGCTGGGCACAGATTCATCTCTGCTGGATGGCCTGGCATGAGGGTGGAGGAAGGCCCCGAGAATCCTCAGATCTGTGGCCAGCCAGTGACCTGCTTTTGCGTTCTGCTGGTGCCCATTGCCCTTCTTTGTTTCTGGGAGACACAGACCATTCTCCATCTGGCAGTTGATCTGCTGAGCCAATGTATCTGTCTGTGATAACTGAGTGAACCATAATAAAGGGGAACATTTGGCCCTCTGTGTCCTGCTGTGTCATGTGTCTTCATGTGGCCCCATGTGGAGCCTCAACATAGGCTGTGGGGCATATAGGTAGAGTGTGTCAAGGGGGTCTGTGGCCAAAGTTCACACACCTCTGTGAGGTTCTTTCGCTGAGGCAGTCTTGAAGTTGCCATAGAGGCCTTCTGCCTTTTAGAAGGAGGAGTTCCCTGAGTCAGATGTAGAAGGCTGGATCAGTGGGTGAGGGGTGGTTTGGGCCAGACTGTCACTGTAGGCAAGGGCAGGGGTAGAGCACAGAGGTCCCCACCTCCACTCTCATCGAAGGAGATCAGCAACTGATTGAGCAGCCTCAAGGAACATAAGGGGATCCGGAGGCCTGTGGATGCTGGAGAATGAAGACAGGGAAGTGTAGCCAACATACACTTTCTGCTGCTTTCCTTTTGCCAATGCTGTGTCCCCCACGTGGAGGGCTGTTCTGGCACTCCATCCAAGCTCCTGGTATCTTTCAAGATCCACCTTGGGTGGCTCCTCTGAGAGGACTTCGCTGCCTCTAGCTGTTACTTAGGTCCCTCTGCTTCCTCATAGACCTCATTCTGTACAAAATTCCCTGTTTGTCTCAAGAGCAGGGAAGAGTCTGATTTATCTCTATCCTGTGCACTTAAAACATATAAGAGGCTCAGTAAATATTAAGTGCCTCAGTGGTGAGAGCATGAGATTGGGGGTGGGGAGTGAGGAGGTCAGGTAATCAGGCTAGACCCAGGAGAGAGCACAGGAAATAACGAACCTGGCAGTAAGGGGTCCCCCGCAGCACTCTCCCAAGTGGACTACAGCTCCCAGAAGGCTGCGCGTTCGCGTAGGCTGCCAGCGGCTCTGGAAACGTTGCGTGCAGCCAGAATCAGCGGGAGGAGCGGCCGAGGTATCGCGGTATTTGGGGGCTGCCCCCGAGACACGCCTGCCGCGGGTGAGGAGTCAAGTGGGTCGTGGGGTTTGGTTTCTCGCACTGGGGCGGGAGAGAGGCTGGAGTAGCTTCGTTGGTGACCTTGGTTCCGTGCCTGTGTGTGTCTGCTCACTTTCCGTGCGCGTGCGCTGCGGGTCTGCGGCTGTGTGTGTGTGTGTGTGTAGGGGCTGTGGAGCTTGTGGCGCCGGAGCGTTAGGAATCCCTTTGCATCTCTGTCCTGAGGTGGGGGGTTTATATCTTCGCCCCCACGCTTTTTGCAACTCTGCGATTGCCTAGTGCCATTTAATCTAGCTTAAAAGGTGGCCCTGTCAGTTCCCCACATTTGCCGCTTGCCTTAAAAAAACAAAAAACAAAACCCGCTATCCTGCTTTCAAAAATGAATGGGGACCGCGCAAAGTACAGACTATCTTACAAGTTGGTAAACTAGAAAAAGGAAAACCTTAGGATATTGCAGTTTTCCCCTAACTCTACTTAAAAGTGCTGAATGACTATTCAAAATGAGAGTGAAGGAATTCCAGTTGTGTGATTCACGAGGTAATGTACCCGATTAGTATCCATGAGGAGGCGGGTTCCATCCCAGGCTTCGCTCAGTGGGTTAAGGATCCAGCATTGCCCGTGAGCTGTGGCGTAGTTCGCAGAGGGGCTCGGATTCCCCGTTGCTGTGGCTGTGGTGTAGGCCAGCAGCTGTAGCTCCGATTAGACCCCTAGCGTGGGAAGTCCATGTGCCGCACCTGTGGCCCTTAAAAAAAAAAAAGGGAAGAAAAAAGAAAGAAAAAGAGAAAAAAAAGAGGAAAAATTTTGTCAGCGAAAAACCTCATGCTGTACTTTGAGGTATTGGAGGCCGTTGCCAGATAATAGGCAGGAGAGATTCCCAGGTTGGGGAAGTGGTGGGGATCTTGCGGCAGGAGTTTTCCACATCTCTCCCAATGGTTGAGAGGTGGCAGTACTGTCAGTCCCTTGCTAGTAGCGCTGTGTGTGCATGTTATATTTACCTATGTATCCTTAGCATGTGGCCTTGAGGTGGGGTACCTAATGAGACTCTAGGAGCAGCAGACTCAAGCATGCTTGCCTGGGTTTGAGACAAGAGCAATCTTAGCAGAATGTCAAGACCTTGAGCTCTCTCTGAAGAGTTCCTTGCCTTTCCTTGGAAGAAGGAGTTTAAAATGCCCCTGTGGCCACATGACTCCTTTTAACGACTTTGGGTTTGGGGGCAGAGTGCCACTATGAGCTATAACTGTTTAGTTATTACTGGAGCAGAGTTGTATTGACTGGTGGGAGATGAGGCCGGAGCACAAGTCTGGGGCCAGTAGTGAGGAACTTTGATGTTAGGCTAAAGGATTCAAGCTCTTAATGGATCCTGGATCCCTGCTCACCCACCCACCCACCCATACCCCCACCCCCGAATTTGGTTCTGCTTTTTCCTAGGCCCTCGCTCCTCATGTTCCTGTGTTGTGCTGGGCTCATACTCCATCTGGCCTCTTTTTTTAGCCCTGGTTCTGCTCTGGCTCCTCACGTGCCCATATTGTGACTGGCAGATATTCCTAAAACCTTTGCTTAACTTTGCCCTAATTAAACTAATTAGAGAAGAGACTCACACATCACAGCCCTGCCATGCTGAAGCTCTTTACTCTGTCTGGCCCTGTCTTCCTAAAGGACAGAGAGGCTGCCATTTTTCTGGCTGTGGCTGCATGCATGTGGCTACCTGCATGGCTTGGTGTCCTAGGAGCTTGAGGTTCAATAAGCATAGCCTTCAGGCCTGTAACCTCTCTGCCTGCCAACTCTTTCTGCTGCTCAAGAGTTCCTGTGAGTACAGCAGGGCTCAGGAAAATGAAGTGCTGTCTACAGCTACCTTGGCTGTGCAAATAGATGTTTCTAGCAGGGACTGGGTAGAGCAGCAGGCTTACTGGTTTGGGATTTGTTCTTTATTTGAGAATAAACAAAGAACTAAAAATTAAAAAAAAAAAGAACTCCTGCCAACTGTTGCCCTCCATGATCCTGTTAGATTGACCTGGTCTGAACTTGCTTTCAAATTTGGTTAAATTATCCACTTTCTTTCCTTTTTTTTTTTTTTTGTCTTTTCTGGGGCCGCACCTGTGGCATATGGAGGTTCCCAGGCTAGGGGTCTGATTGGAGCTGTAGCCGCCAGCCTACGCCAGAGCCACAGCAACTCGGGATCCGAGCCACGTCTGCAACCCACACTGCAGCTCACGGCAACGCCGGATCCTTAACACACTGAGCAAGGGCAGGGATCGAACCCGCAACCTCATGGTTCCTAGCAGGATTTGTTAACAACTGAAGAATGTTTTCTGCTTCTTAACACATATGATTAGCATAATGAAAGAAAAATCATGAAAAGGGTAAACTTTGGTTTATACTCATACTTTTACAATGGGCTAGATGTTCTCATATTTCTAGTTACCTCAGATATTTCCCATATGAGCTTGAAGAAGTTACAGTATCTACGGTGGCATAAAAAGTGGCCAGGGGAAAATTTACATTTAGATTTTAATTTTTTGTTGTTGTCTTTTTGCCTTTTCTAGGGCCACTTCCCGTGGCATATGGAGGTTCCCAGGCTAGGGGTCTAATCGGAGCTGTAGTCACCAGCCTACGCCAGAGCCACAGCAACGCGGGATCCGAGCTGGCTCTGCAACCTACACCACAGCTTATGGCAACACTAGATCCGTAACCCGCTAAGTGAGGGATCGAACACCACAACCTCATGGTTCCTAGTTGGATTCATTAACCACTGAGGCATGACGGGAACTCCCAAATTATCTACATTCTATTCTTCAAGTACCTATGCCCTCTCAACCTCCCTTTTCTAGAAAGGTAGGTAGGCTTTGGTCCTTAATGAAGATTGCTCAGCAGACTAATTAGTAAATCTTGGGCTGTAACACCTGCTGTGGGGAGGCAGTTGACGTCATCAGTATGGATTCCTGCCCCAAGTTTAAATGATTGCTTTCAGTAACCTATTCCTTAGGAATGATATCAGTTTGATGTGGAGGAGGTTTTAAGTTCAGCTTCTAGGTTTGCAGGAGTCTCCCTGTCCTAGCACCAGTTGGCTGAGGTGGGACAGGGTCAAGGTTTAGAATCTTGCAGGTGGGTTTTCCTGTAGAGTCAAGAATTGGAAGTTCCTGGAAATCCTGGTATGGCGTAGTGGAAATGAATCTGACTAGAAACCATGAGGTTGCGGGTTCAATCGCTGGCCTTGCTCAGTGGGTTAAGGATCCAGCATTGCCATGAGCTGTGGTGTAGGTCACAGATGTGGCTCAGATCCCACATTGCTGTGGCTGTGGCGAAGGCCGGCAGCTACAGCTCTGATTGGACCCCCTAGCCTGAGAACCTCCGTGTGCCACGGGTGTGGCCCTAAAAAGAAAAAAAGTATGGAAATTCCTTAGTGGCACAGCAGGTCAAGGATCTGGTGTTGCCATAGCTGTGGCACAGTTCACAACTGTGGGGTGGATTTGATCACTGGCCCGGGAACATCCACCTGTTGTGAGTACTGCCAAAACGAAAAAGCCTCCGTCACCTACTGTGGATGCTAATTAGCATACTGATTAGTTTGGGGAAAGAAGCTGGCTGATAGTCCCTCTAGACCTTGTAAGTTGCTAACAGGGTTCTGCAGACCCTAGAGTAGACTCAGTTCTCCTCTGGGTAAGGCCCTGGCTGAGGTCCCGACAGACAGCAGAACTGAAATCCCTGGCAAATGGAACTTTGGGGGTAATCTTGTTCCAGGGAACTGGCCTGTGCTTAACAAACCCTGCTGAGAGGGGTCTGGGCCCTTGGGAGATCTTTCCAAGTAGGAGTGGGATAATGGACCCAAACATGATTCTCAGTTCATGTGGGTATGTGCCTGAGTCTTTTTATTTTTTATTTTTTTGCTGCACCCACGGCATGCAAAAGTTCCCAGGCCAGGATCAAATCCACACCATGGCAGTGACAATGCCAGGTCCTTAACCTACTGAGCCACCAGGGAGCTCCTCTCTGATCTCCCTATCAAACTCTGTGCTCCCAGAAGCTGGGTCTGTTGACCCTCAGAAACCCCAGTATCTGGCTCGGGGTCTAACACAGAGTGCTGAACACATTTTAGTTGAATGTATGAATGAAGCAGGCACCTCTTATTCTACTTTTAGATCTTAAATTCTGACAGAGCTGTATGGAGCCCAGTTCTAGCAAGCTTCCAGGACCTGAAGTCACCAGACCCCACATGGAATCAAGGGCCACATGTTCAGCTGCTGCTCCCTTGGAGAGACAGTTCCGAGTTCTCATAGGTGTTACTGGGAGTGTTGCAGCCTTGAAGTTGCCTCTTCTAGTGTCAAGACTTTTGGATATTCCTGGCGTGAGTATCCCTCCTAGACATGCATGGCAGCCTCTGGCATTGGAGAGCTCATGCTCTGAGGCCAGCTTGCTTTTGTGCAGTATGCTCAGCATTTTCTTTTTCTGTCTTTTTCTTTTTAGGGCCGCACCCGCAGCACATGGAGGTTCCCAGGCTAGGGGTCCAATCAGAGCTTTAGCTGCCGGCCTACACCACAGCCACGGGAACGCCAGATCTGAGCCAACTCTGTGACCTACACCACAGCTCACAGCAACGCCGGATCCTTAACCCACTGAGCGAGGCCAGGGATTGAACCTGCATCCTCATGGATCCTAATTGGGTTCATTAACCACTGAGTCATGATGGGAACTCCTCTTTTTCTTAATCATGATGTTTGTGAAAGTCTTCCTTGTGCAGTGGTATGAGGTGGATGCAGGAGGCAGAGACAGATGTGACAGTCTCACCAGGAGCTAGGATAGGTGGTGTAGACAAAGGGTGAGGGGAGGGTTTCGGTTCCCAAACTCTGAACTTAGTTTCCTGAGGTCATGGTGTGGGAGAAAGGCTGGCTGGAGCAGTACAGTGAGTTCTCAGTGTCCCTTTGCTACCCTGGGCTCCCTGCCTCTGCTTTCACTCCATCCTGGACACTGCAGCTCTATCCTCCCTCCTTTTATGACACGGCTGTCCTGTTAGTCAGAAGGCACTGGAGCCTTAGGGGCTCCCTGTTGCCTGCAGCTCTGGTTTTAGACTCTGTTTAGAGATGCCCAGGGGTCACAACAGTATGTTGGGGTGGAGGGTTTAGCCCTCTGCCCTTGGTCAGATCACCTCAGCTTTGACTGGTTTTATATATTGGGGTTCTGGGGCAGATTCTTTTTGTGGGAGAAGTTCAAGGCTTTAAACAGTGTGAAAGCCAGCAGGTGTGAATCCTTCTCTCTCATCTGGTATCCTAGGCCCTTCGACTATCACTCTCCCACTGCCCCACGTTCCATCCCGAGGGCCTTTGCTCTGGCCCAGCCCTTGCCAGGCTGTGCCGCCCTCCCTATTCCTTTCTGCCTTTTCAAATTCTCCGCAAACACTTCACACAAAAGCCAGGATTCCTGCCTGCCACAGCCCATGTGGTTTTGCTCCCTTCTCCTTTTTTTTTTTTTTTTTTTAATTTTTTAAATTTTATGGCCATACCTGTGGCATATGGAAGTTCCTGGGCCAGGAACTGAATTCAAGCCACAGCTGTGACCTGTGTGGCAGCTGTGGTAACACTGGATCCTTTGACCCACTGTGTGGGGCTGGGGATTGAACCCGAACCTCTGCAGCAACCTGAGACACTGCAGTGGGCTTCTTTTTTTTTTTTTTTTTAATTTTTGTTGTTGTTGTTGCTATTTCTTGGGCCACTCCCCCGGCATATGGAGGTTCCCAGGCCAGGGGTTGAATTGGAGCTGTAGCCACCGGCCTACGCCAGAGCCACAGCAACGTGGGATCTGAGCCGTGTCTGCAACCTACACCACAGCTCACGGCAACGCTGGATCCTTAACCCACTGAGAAAGGGCAGGGACCGAACCTGCAACCTCATGGTTCCTAGTCGGATTCGTTAACCACTGCGCCACGACGGGAACTCCCTGCAGTGGGCTTCTTAATGCACTGTGCCACGGCAGGAACTCCTGTTCCCTTCCTTTTGATGTGTTTGTGGGAGAAGGTGAGTGCCACGTCTTACTACCCCACCATCTTGATCCAGCTCCCCTGCTGCTCCCTTCCTTTTAAAACTCATTTGATGTATTAAAGAAAAACTAGAAGTGGTAAAAACAGATTTTATTCAGAAAAACTACTGCAATAAGGCAAAAGAGGCCTCAGTTTAGAACTGGGTTTAAAAAAAGAATAAACAATCAAACAAAAAGATTTTTTTAAAAAATAAGAAAAAAAGTAAAATTGAAAAAAATAGAACTGGGTTTAATTTTGAATACAAGAAAAGGTTGAGACATATAGCCAAGGGTGTTAAGCTGATGTGCTTTTTCCTTGCTTGTATCTGCGCCGCGTGTAGCTCAGATGGGTGTACTAGAGTGTCCAGCAGGGGGCAGTGCTCACTTGCAAATGACTATGTCAGGGTTTTTTCTTTTTTCTTTTTTTTTTTCTTTTAAACTTTCCACTAACTTCTATCCAGAAAGTCACCCCCTCACCCCACCCTCCATGCTGGGATGATCAGTGAAGCAGGCAGCCAGGGATGCCAGTCAGGCCAGAAGCAGGAAGGGAGGAGAGTGTTGTGGCTGCTCTGAGGCTGGGCACTGGCGCTTCTGGGGCAATAACCTCTTTGGCCTGCCCCCTCCTCGTGTTCTCAGAACCAATGGTAGGAGCTGGCTAGCTAGAGCCTTCAGGGCAGGAGGCCTGAAAGGGGTGGCTGCAGCCACAGCCTCTGCCACCACCCCCTGGGGAGGGAGGGAGCCGCACAGTTCCCTTTTCCCATAGCCCCAGAACAAGTGAATTTCCGGACTGGGGGTGGGTGGGGGCAGGGAGTCCTATCCCAGGAAACAGATGGGCAGCCTCAGAGCTGAGGGAAATGGCAACTCCACCGCTTCCTGCCATCCCACACAGCTGGCGTTTATAGGGGTGTGAGGAGAGGGTTGCCTGAAGCAGGGAGGCTCTCCAGCCCACCCTAGGCCTTTTAGCCCAGCCACTGCCGCTGCTGCTGCCGCTGCCGCCACTGCTGGGAGACAGGCCCTGTCTGGAACAGGACTTGGCTCCCTCTCTGGCTGGAGTTGAAGCTGAAAGTCAGGCGGACAGAAGGACAGTGACCTGGGAGGGAGGACTTTCTGACTTAGCCTCCGGGAGCCTGTCTTTCTCATTTGAAAATAAAGATGATGACTGCCACCCATCCCTTCAGGCTGTTGTCAGGGCTGGGGGAGGGGAACACAGATGAAACAGTTTGTCATCTGGTGCCAAGGACTAGGCGTAGCTCCTAGCACGCGGAAGCACTTAACAGTGTTTGTTTCCTGTCCTTCACCCTCTCCTTTCCACTGTTGTCGTGTCCTTTGGGGCGGCCACATGTAGTGTGTGGTGTTGGGGTTGGTGAGATGGCCCATGTGGAAAGAGCTGTGGGAGCCACTGTCCATCTGCTTATGTGGAGGGGCCCACTTCCCTCTCATCCTGTGGATGGGCAGCTCTCCAGAGAGCCTAGATTTGCTTAGTAGGGTCCTTGTGAGGTGTTGGTAACCAGAGGGGAGGATCCCTGCGTGCCTTGTGTTGGCCCCAAGGCGGTGGCCTTCCCCCCGCCGCCCCCCACTTCCTCACACTCCCTGATGGTACCATCTCCCTAGAGCCCTCCTGGGTCTTCCCCGCCCCACCCAGGAGTTGCCTTTGTCCCTTGGAATGGTCCTTCTCAGCTCTTTGACTAAGGCATGCGTGAGGCTTTCCTGAGCTCCCTTAGGGATCCCTAGATTTTGACTAGCAAATGAGCAGCTGGGGTGTGGGTGGCAGGGAGCTGGGTGATTCTGCAGACCTGGCTGAGAACCACTCCTGTTCACCAGTGTGTTCAGGCTTCCCAGGAGGACCACTGACCTGGAGCCAGACCAGGGAGACTGTGAGGAGGTGATGGGGAGGGGCGGATTTGGTCTTCTACCTCACACACCAGCAGGTGGGGAGGGCGGCCACCAGCAAAGAAGCTTTGGAGCCTTTATTTGAGCTTGACGAGCTGGACCAGCCTGCCCTCAAACGAGGCTGCTGGGCATAGCAGGATTTCTCACCCTGGGACTCTGGGCAAGTCAGGTCTTTTTTATGGCCTGCAATAAAGCAGGGACTGGGTACTCAAATGATATATCTCCAAGGTCTCTTCCATCTTGAGTGGTGGAAGATCTTAGATGTGAAGACAAAAAGGACCAGGACTCGAAGGCAGCCTGAGAGAAGGTCCTGGGGTGCAAGAGCTGTGGCTGTTTTGCCGTCCTGCCATTGTCATGTAATTGGGTGACCCTTAACGGCTGAGCTTGTGGCTCAGTTCCTGCCTTCTGGTTGGCACCGTCCTCACTGTGGAGAAGACAGACACCTCTCTAACTTTTGCTGGGCAAGTGTCGGCAGGGCTGAGAGTCAGAAGAGGATTTCTAAAGGTGAAGAAAACCTCCCATCCTGGGAGTTGGCAGGCCTGGAGCTTAGAGAAGGCTAAGTTTACAGAATGCCTGTCAGAATATTCAAGGCCATTAATTAAGAGTGAGGGGAGAGGGCCTTATTCATATGCCGAATGAAATAAATTCTGCTCTTCTGGAGGACTATTTTGGCAATTATCTGGAGAAACCAAAAATAGTCACAGATTTACCCATAGGATTGAATGCTGTGAGGCACAAAAGTTCACCGGATGTACAAGGATGTTCATTATAGCCCTGTTTATAATTTCAAAGCAAAACTGAAAAGAAACAAAACATCCAACAATAAAAAGTTGTGATGCAGTTACGGTTCAGCCTCTTGATGGATTCCGAGGCAGCAGTTCAGGGAATGGGTGGCCCTAACATGCTAATGTGAGACGGTCCCGAGACAGAGTGAAAGGAGCAAGGTGCTGGAGTTGGCAGGCCACGGCCCACAGGCCACATTTTGTTGCCTGTTTTTATATGACCTGCAAACCATACAGACGCCAGCCATTTACAATTTTACTTTATTTTTAGTTTTTTATGGTTTTAAATGGTTAAAAAAAAATCAAAAGATTTTGTGACACATAAAATTATATAAAATTCGGATTTCAGTGTCCATAATGGTTTATTGGAACACAGCCACATCCATTCAAGTGTTGCCTGTGGCTACTACAGTCTTGCTGCTACAGAGTAGAGTAATGGTGACAAAGCCCGAAGTAGTATCTGGCCCTTTATAGACTAAGTTTGCCAACTGCTGGCATTTAGTGTGATTCCTTTTGTGTCTTCACATATCCGAGTTACCGCCTGTGATTTTTCCCCCAGAGGTGGTTACCCGTGTGGAGAGATGCAGGCAGGAAGGGAGACTTGTATTTTGGGTGATGCTGTTCAGTTTTGATGTTCTAACCTCTGTATGTGTGTTTATTTTTTAAAGTCAGTGAGGCTTTCTATGGGGGTACTATGGAACATTTTTTTGGTAACTTTATGTGCCTCCCGCCCACCAAGGAAAGGAGAGCAGGAGAAACATGGCCTGGTTTGAGGTTTTTTTTTTTCCTTTCCACGTGGGGCCACCTGCCTGCTCTGTGGTCCTGTTTTGGACACTGGTCTATTTAGCTGTAGTCCTCTGAGGCATTTGTTTGGGCCTCTGCTGGCTTGGCTGCCACCATCCTTCTGTGCCCTGCTCCCGCAGAGAGTGAGCTCCACAGGCCGCTGGTCAGAGGCAGCCAGCCCAGGGCCAAGGAGTCCTGCATCCAGGGTCCTTCCCTGAAGCTTCAGAATGGTGTCCCTAGCAAGAGCTTCCATAGTCTGTTTCTCTAGTTTCATTCTTGAGAATTTTTTCTTGCTGGGGAAGGGCTTGGAGGGATCGGTAGCTTTGTCCTGCTCGAATGGCCAGAGAGGGCTGTGTGGCCAGAATACCAGCTTCCCCAGGAGGCCTGTTTGGCACCAGAGGAGAGAACAGCAGAGCCTGGTGGGAAAGGGCAAGGGTCACAAAAGGGCTGGGATGGCATAGTGAGCTGGAGGGATCCCTGGAGGCCCTGCGGTCCAGATGGCTCATGGCTCAGAAGGGGAAACCAGACCAGAGAGGAAGAATTTGCCTGAGGTCTCCAGCCAGTGAGCTGGCAGAACTGAGGCTCAAGGCCAGTTTTCCTGATTGCTGTCAGCAAGTGAACTTGAGGACCTCAGATCTGGAGCTCAGATCATGGGCCTTCTCTGCTTCACCTAACCACGGCCAAGAGGATGAGAATGCTCAGGCAAGTGTGTATTCCTGCCTGGTCTGTCTTGCTTTATGGTCAGGGGTCATACATATCCCACCCACCTGTTAGATACACTGAACCCTTACTAGCTCGGGCTCCCGTGTGTGTAGTAGGCTCAGTAAATGTTTGTCAAGTGAAGAGATATCGCTGAGAGACATTGGGAAACCCACTCAGCCAACCAGAACGCCCTTGGGTATTTGTTCATGAGGCCACCTCCTCCACAGCTCCCCCAGCTGCTCACTGCACCCAGAGTCCTTTTTCCTAGACTATACCGGCCACCCCCATGCTCAGTGGGGTCAGGCACTGCCAGTGTCAACACTGGGTGGCCCAATGTCAGGGTCTTCTGCAGTGTGTGTGTCAGCCCAGAGGCCTGAGCCAGCAAAGTTCTGGGTTCCTTGCCTTGTGGCAGGTTATGTCACGCCTGGGGCATCCTCTTTAGGGTTCTCAGCAGTCCCCTGTGGAGCTCTCATCTCATGCTCTACTTAGAAACACCTGCTCTTTTCTGGCCACTCAGCTAGGGGTTCAGCTGGGGCTCTACTTGTATATAGAGCTGTGCTATCTAATACAGCGGCCACTAGCCACATTCAAATTTAAATTTAAATTATTAAAACTAAATAAAACAAAAATTCAGTTCCTTTGTTACACCAAGTGCTTAGTAGCCACATGAGGCTAGGGGCTGCCATACTGGACAGCACAGGTGTGAAACATTTCCAACACTGCGGAGAGTTCTTTTGGAGGATTCTGTAGAGTAGCACTTCTTAGCTGCCTCCCAAGGGGCACTGGACAATGTCATTTTTGGTTTTCATACTTGAGGAAGGGGGTGCTACTGGCTCATGGTTATAGTAGGTAGAGGCCAGAGATGATTGTGGAGGTAGATGTTCAAGCATGGGATTTATCTTATTGTTTGACTATGGCAGTCCTCCACAGGCCCCTTTGATATCTGCCCCAGAATCAGCCTGGGCCAGACTAGGGGCTGAAAAGTGAAAGAGGAGGTATCACCCCCAAATTCTGTTTTCCATTTCCTTTGCCAGACTCTCCAGGAGCTCCAGGTGGGATTGCTGATGTATCTTTAGCAGAGAAAAGGAAACCAGACTTGCCAACTGGTTTCAGGAAGGAATCTCTCTAAACATCAGGCAAGATGCAGGCAGTTTGTAAAATAAGGTCTGGCCAAGCCCTGGTCACATCACACAGAGGTTCAGGTTAAAAACATTAAGCCATGGGAAGTTACCGTTGTGGAGCAGTAGAAATGAATCTATGAGGAACTATGAGGTTGCGGGTTCAATCCCTGGCCTCTCTCGGTGGGTTAAAGATCTGGCCTTACCGTGAGCTCTGGTATGGGTCGCAGACTCAGTTTGGGTCTGGCGTGGCCGTGGCTGTGGTGTAGGCTGGCAACTTTAGCTCTGATTTGACCCCTAGCCTGGGACTCTGTATGCCGTGGGTGTGGCCCTAAAAAGCAAAAAAAAAAATAAAAATAAAAAAAAAAATTAAGACATGAAAACAGTTGCCAGGAGGCTAGGCACAGAGCTGCCTTTTAGGAACTCTGAAGTGTGTGAGGGATTGTTTTAATATCCAGCTCTGCTTCTACCAGGCCCCAGGAGAGTGTAAGAGAAAGCCGAGGAGAGTGCCTGTCCTCAGGAGTTTTCTACTCTGCCAAGACTCCTTAGCGTTTGCTGGGGGAAAGGTCAGGGTGTGAATAGTCCAAGTTATTTGGTATCTCAGAGGGTAACATAAGATGCTGGGTTTTTTAAAATTTACTTTTAGTGTGTGTAAACCCAGAGCCTAGCTCTTGGTTCCTAGGACCTTTTGGCAAACAGAATGAAAATGAAAGAACAAAGCCCATAGGGCTGATGAATCAGATCAAGTGACATCCCTCTAAAACCGGAGGAACTAGTCTGGGCCTGCTGGAGTCTGGGTCACTGCCAAGGAGACATGGCTGCTTCGTAGGGGTCAGGGAATGGCATTGGGAACATGTGCTTCACGTTACTCTTTAGGTGAAGACTTTGCCCCAAGAAGCTCCCTAACAGTGACTGTGTAACCTGGGCAGGTAGCCGGGAAGGGGTAGATTGAGTGCCTGGGGGAGGAGCTTAGAGGGCAAATCTCAAGCAGCAATGATGGACCAGGGTGGGGGGCCTATTTGGCCCCCTGGTTGGAACCCCCAGGAGCCAGGCGAAGGCAGTAGGAAGGCTCTGAGACTCTGAGGGGGCTGTGGGAAAGAAAGGGTAGAGCTGAGAGGGAGGAGGGAACCCCTAAACAGGGCCATCACCAAACTGAAACTGTTTGTGAAGACTGACCCTAGGCACAGTCCTCACTTTGAGAACTGACAGGCCTTTTGGGAACTGGGAGAGCAGGGGAACAGATCTTCAGGAAGCAGCTTTCCAAACTTCAGAATAGAGAGGATAAACTAGGGTGATCCTAAGCGGCAAATTGCTCAGGATAGTTGGGAAGCTCTTAGAAATGAAAGAAAGTAATTCCCCCAAGGAATAGAAGGCAGGGATCAGAAACTGATCTGGCCGCCTGGGAAGGAAACTGGAAAAATAGTTAAGTGGAGAGGAGGAAGCATCAACATGGATAGACCCAGAAAGTATGCTCCTAAGTGAGATTAATCAGACAATAAAAGACAGGCATGATATGATGTCACTTACAGGTGGAATCCTAATAAAAGGATACCAATGAACTTACTTGCAGAACAGAAACAGACTCACAGACTTTGAAAAACTTATGATTACCAAAGAGGACAGGTGGGAGGGATGGACTGGGGGCTTGGGATTGGCATCTGCACACTGAGGTATGTGGTACCTGCTCTATAGCAGAGAATGCTACTCAATATTCTTTGAAAGAATCTGAAGGAGATTGATTGTATATATATGTAGGACTGAATCACTTTGTTATACAGAAGAAATGATCACAACCTTGTAAATCAACTGTACTTAAGTATAACTTAATAAAAAAAAGATAAGATACTCTAAGTTAGGTTCCCAATTAACACTTAAAGAAAAAAAATGGAGAGGAGAACATGTAACCAAAGATGAAGGTAGACTACGGTCCAGAGGCCACCAGAGTGAGCTGAAGCTTACTGTGAAACTCAGGATGACCAAGAGGGCAGTGGGACAACGCCTGGTCCTGGGGGCCAATGGTATAACACTAGGGGGGCACAGAAGGAAATGGGAGGGACTCTTAAGTCCCACTTTGTGTTTTCATTTTTGTTTTTTAGGGCTGCACCTGCAGCATATGGAGGTTCCCAGGCTAGGGGTCCCATCGGAGCTACAGCTGCCGGCCTATACCACAGCCACGGCAGCACAGGATCCGAGCTGCGTCTTTGAACTACACCAAAGCTCACAGCAATGCCAGATCCTTAACCCACTAAGTGGGGCCAGGGGTTGAACCCGAATTCTCATGGATACTAGTCGGATTCGTTACCACTGAGCCACCATGGGAACTTTGAGTCCCACTTTGTTTTCATCTTTTCTTTTGAGCTTGAAAAAGTAGGACAAGTTGTAGAAGTGACTTGAACTCAAGTTGGGTGATTTGTCTCCTGACCTGGGCAAATTCAGTCCTCAGGCACCGAGGTTATAGTTGGAAGTGTGGGATGTGTGGGAAACAGCCAGAGGCTGGTGGCTGGAAATGACTAATGTTCATTTATCAAAAAGGCAAATTATTCTAGACAAGGCTTGTGAGCCCTTAGAAAAGAACTTAGAAAATGGTTGTCACTGGGGCTTGACTGGGCTTATGGGAACAAGCCATATTTTTAGTTAATTTTTGGGGGGATATTCGAGTATCTCTGGATTTGGTGAGGCCTTTGATGGAATCTTGGGACATTTCCCCCTGGACCACCTGGTAATGTTGTCAGCATGTCTCTACTCAGGCAAAGGGTACATTCTTTTTTTTTTTTTTTGTCTTTTTGCCATTTCTTGGGCTGCTCTCGCGGCATATGGAGGTTCCCAGGCTAGGGGTCCAATCCGAGCTGTAGCCACCGGCCTACACCAGAGCCACAGCAACGCAGGATCTGAGCTGCGTCTGCGACCTACACCACAGCTCATGGCAACACCTGATTGTTAACCCACTGAGCAAGGGCAGGGACCAAACCCGCAACCTCATGGTTCCTAGTCAGATTCGTTAACCACTGCACCACGACGGGAACTCCAAGGGTACATTCTTGATTCTTTTCCACCCCAACCACCTAGCCTGTGGACCTTGGGGAAGGGCTCTGCTCTTGACCTGGTTCTGTTCATGATTTGGGTTTGTGTTTCAGGTCTGTTGATGGTGTGCTGGCTGAGAACAGGCCAGGGGGAACAGGATTGAGATTTTAGGAGCTCTTCATAGATTGAGCAAACAGTGGGCCAACTCTGGAAAGGTGAAATTCACCAGGGAAATGTGAAGGTCTGCACTGGGGAAAGTAACAGTGCAGGTAGTTTGGAGCTTGTGGTTTAGTAGCAACATGGGTGAGAAGAGCTCATGAGGTTTGGCTGATTGCAAACCCCATATACATCAGCAGGAGGATGTGGCTTCCAGTAGAGCTGATGTGGGCTCAGGCTCCATCAGCAGACACTCAGTGGGTGCCAGGAACATGATGCTCCAGGTTCCCTGAGCCTAGCAGGGTACCACCTTCTCAGACCCCTTCTTGCAGAAGAGATGGCTTCCACCTCTGAGGTCTTTTTTTTTTTTTTAGGGCCGCACCTGAGGCATATGGAGGTTCCCAGGCTAGGGGTCTAATCGGAGCTGCAGCTGCTGGCCTACACCACAGCCACAGCAACGTGGGGTCCAAGCCTTGTCTATGACTTACAACACAGCTCACAGCAACACCAGACCCTTAACCCACTGAGCGAGGCCAGGGATGGAACCTGTGTCCTCGTGGATACTAGTTGGATTCGTTAATCACTGAGCCATGACGGGAGCTCCCACCTCTGAGTTTCTCAATTTGGGAAAATTAAATCTTATTTCTTTTGTAATTTTCACCTCACTATTTTTCTGTTCTCCCTTTCAGGAACTCATTATTAGTCAGATTTTGGACCTCTTGAGTTGATCGTCTGATTTTCACATCTTTTAAAAATACTTTTAGCCATCTATTTATCTTTCTGTTCTACTTTCTAGAAAATCTCTTCTAAATTTACATTGAATTTTTTTTCACTATTTGTAATTTTAATTTCCAAGAGTTCTTCTTTGTTCCCTGTATGTTCATTAACAACAATAACAACAAAAATCTGGGAGTTCCTGTCATGGCTCAGTGGTTAACGAATCCGACCAGGGACCATGAGGTTGCGGGTTTGATCCCTGGCCATGCTCAGTGGGTTAAGGATCCTTTGTTGCCGTGATCTGTGGTGTAGGTCACAGGTGTGGTCTGGATCTGGCATTGCTGTGGCTGTGGCGTAGGCCGGCAGCTACATTTCCGATTTGATCCCTAGCCTGGGAACCTCCGTATGCCAAGGGTGCAGCCCTAGAAAAGACAAAAGAAAAAAAGACCAAAAAAAAAAAAAAATCTGATCTTGTCTGATCTGATCTGCTAATGCCTCCTTCCACTTCCTTATCTTATATGTTGATGTATCTTAACCGCTAGTTTTGGGGTTTTGTTTTTGTTTTTGTTCTTTTTTTGGTCTTTTTAGGGCCGCACCCCAAGGCATTATGGAAGTTCCCAGGCTAAGGGTCTAATCAGAGCTACAGCTGCTGGCCTACGCCACAGCCACAGCAATGTGGGATCTGAGCTGTGTCTGTGACTACACTACAGCTCCTGGCAACACTGGATCCTTAACCCACCTATCAAGGCCAGGGATCGAACCCATATCCTCATGCATTCTGGTCAGTTTCATTACTGCTGAGCTACAACAGGAACTCCCCTTTGTTCTGATGGTTTTAAAAATCCCTTTAAGGATTTCCCTTGCGGCATGATGTCAGTCACTGCAGAGGTTCAGGTTACTGCTCTGGTGCAGGCTCAATCCCTTGGCCTGGGAACTTTTGCATGCTGCAGGTACAGCCAAAAAATTTTTTAAATAAATAATCCCTCTTTAAAAAAAGAAAAAAAAAACCCTTTTGTTTTGGTGGGCTTTTGGGAGGGAGCAGAATTTAATCCACTTTGCTTAACTGAAAGTTTATTCTTTTATTTAAGCTTTATATAGCTTTCTGTCTTAAATGTGTCTTTTTAAACACATTTTGATGTGATTGATGGATTTTTAAAACATTCAATATGAGAGTCTGGATTTTGATTAGGGAGTTTAGCCCATTATATAATTACTATAACTGCTATTCCCTTAGAACTTACTTTGGTATCTTATTTAATGCTTTCTACTTTTTGTGTGTTCTCACTGCTGCCTTTCCCCTTCTTTCCCTATCCTTTATTGTATAGATTGAATTTACTTCTGCTGGTTTGAAAGTTATATATTTTTCTTCCTATGGTTACTTCTAACTTACTATGCCCATATACCTTACTTTATTACTATCTTGCTTCTTGATTCTCAGCACTGTCCTGCCTTCCTCTGCTTCTCCACCTGTCCTGGTCCTGTGACATCTTCAGGCTGGGTTCCCTGAAGGGACATCAGCTCCGTTCATTTGCCGTCTTGTTCAGAACTGGACAAGTCTTGTTCAGGGCTGTCCTAGAAGGGACTCCTGTGCTCAGTGGGAGTTTGGTTTAAACGACCTTTAAGAAGGTCCCTGAGGTTTTGTGCAAGTTTTGGGGAGGGTGGATTCCAGGGGGATGTCAGCAGGAGAATGGATGAGTCTGGGAGCCCTGTATTAAACCTAGAAACAGCAGACTTTCTGAGGTGCTTTCACAGTCTGCCTCTCTGAGACGTCTCTTCCTTGGTTCCAGCATTTCTCTTAGGTGCTGTGCAGCACAGTGTCCCACAACCCACAGACTGCAAGAGACAAATAGGGGCCTTGGTGAGATGACAGGGTGGGGACCGGGTTGAACTGACACAGGCACACCCCATCCAAAGAGGAGCCATTACTCAATACCAGCAAGTCATTATCAAGCAGGAATGCGGGCCCAGCAGTGCCAGAGCAGTCAGTTTTTTAAAGAGGTCAGGATATTGGATTTTCTTTGTGAAATCTCCCAATTTGCACATATAGGCTTAAAAATGTTTATAACCCCATGCAGGCCAAATAGCACATCTGGCTCAGACACTCCCACCATCACCCTTGTTCTGGTGAATCAATGATTCTGTCCTTGACTTTTTTCCCTGCTGGGTAAATGTCTCCCAAAGATGTGATTTCCTACACATCCCCGCCACCTCTCTGAGCCCTTTTACTCTGCCTGCTTGTTAGCCTAACATTTCGTTTTACAAATGGCGGGAATTGGTCTAGTGCTGCCCACACCACCATGTACTCTTTCTGTTAAGCACCTTCACCACCCCCTTTGTGTGCATTATTAATTTATTCAGTAAAGGAGTAGTGTAGACAGGAACATCACTCTTGCTCCTTGAGTGTAGGGCACACAGGTTTGGTTTTTCTGGAGCCTGTCTGCAGCCGGAGCCCACGAAGCCTTGTTCCTAGAAGTACAAGAAGGGCCTCTACCTGCTTGCTCACTGGGCTCTGACTGCAGATGCCAGGTGCCGGGCCCCAGCTCCCCAGTGCCTTGGCCTGCAGAGGGCAGAGCTGCAGTGCAGCCCAGAGCTCAGACCCGTGAGCCTCCTTGGGGTGGCCCCTCCTGCCTGCCATAGCCTTTGTGGCCCTTTTGCCCTCAGTTCTCTTCCCGCCTGCCTCTGCCCAAACAGCAGGAGCCTGCGGCGTTATATACACGGGGCAGTCGGTGACTCATTCCTCAGCAGCCCCTTGGATAGGGAAGTGAAACGGCCACACCTGGTGAGGCCTGACCTTTGGGTGACAGCGGAAGTAGCTATGCAAATGTGAGGCTCGCTGCCTTGGAGGGCAGCCAGGCTGTGAAGAAAGCTCTTGCCTGGCCTGGCCCCATGTGGCCTGCAGGCCAGTGGCTCTGATAACAGTTTCTCTTTCCTTTCCTCCCCCCTTCACCTCCACTTTTTCTTGGTGACAGCTAGAAGTAGCAGTGGTCACAACTGAGAGGGCTAAACATTTCTACAACCCCCAGGATGTTCCTGTCACCCTCTACAGCGACGCTGATGAATGGGAGGTCAGTACTGGGGGCCCCTGGGGCTGAGTTCCATCCTGTTTGTACCAACAGGACAGGACTGCCCTGCCTGCAGCCTATGGTCGGTGGCCGGAGCACATAAGCCAGGCTCAAGTCAGCGGTCAGGGCTCTCTGGGCAGAGGCGATGAGGAAAACATCTGTCTAGCTTCTGGCCTGCGGGAGGCCCAGAGTCTCCTCCCAGCTCAGGCAGAGCTCAGCTTTGGCCCCGTGCCTGAGTGTGAGTGTCCTTGTACTTATCTGGGCTGATGAAACCACAGAGGAGCTCTGTTCCCACCACCCTTGTCCACGTGGCTCCCAGTGTCGAGAGCGCCTCACTTCCCACGGCTGCTGGGCTCGGCTTCTGCTCTCCCACGGAGGGGCGGGCACTGGCCAATTCACCAGACGTCGAGTGTGGGCCTCACCGGGGTGCCCTGCCAGGCATTTTTAAACATTCTCAGCCTAGAACATTTCTGGCTGGCCCGTCCTCCCCACCCCTCCCCCTCCATTTCTCACCGCCCCAGAGCCCTTCCCCTGGCTTGGACAACCCAAGCATCCGCCTCAAGCAGACAGGCCAGGAGCTCCCTGCCAGATGTCAGTTCTCTTGAAAACCAAACCATAAAGGGAATAGCTCAGAGAGACAAGGGGCGTTTGTTTCCTCAGGCCTGGTTTCTCTCAGGCTCTTGGCTCCACAGCCGGTGCTCACCAGCTTAGCTGTGAGAGGGGTTGCTCAGGTGGTCTCCTTCTCCTTCCTGACTTAGTGTACCTGCTCTGGGTTGGCCCTCCCCCCACCCCCATTTCTCCCTCCACACTGAGGGGGTGGCCAGCCTGGTGACCCCACTTCCTTCCCCTGCCAGATGTGGAAGTGCCGATCCGATCCAGTTCTCCACATTGACCTGCGGAGATGGGCAGACCTCATGCTGGTGGCTCCTCTTGATGCCAACACTCTGGGGAAGGTGGCCAGTGGCATCTGTGACAACTTGCTTGTGAGTGACTCCCTGGGCATGCCTCCCTCCCTGGACCTCACTCCCAGTTTGCTGAGCGCAGACTGCCGCTGTGCAGGGTTCTCAGCTTGGAATCATTTACAGTGGACCAGTTGGCTCAGGACACAGTTTTCTGGGCCACCCCGCCCCCCCATCTGGTCTCACCTGCTCTCCTGCAAGTGGCAGAAGGCCAGGTCTTGGCAGGTTGCCCTCTGAGGGTGTCCACCTCTCCCCTGCCCCTCGACACTCAGGTCCTTTCTCTTTGTCTCTAGTTCCTGGGCTGCCCTTGACATGCTTCTCCGCTGGCCTCCCTGCCCAGCCCTGTCGCCTGCCCCTCTCGGCTCTGCCTTCTCACCAGGATCTGGGTATCCACATGGGCAATCTGATAAGCGTGCTCACTTCCTCATGGATCTCACACACTTATCTCTCCTATAGCTTTAGCCGCTAGGCTGAGCTGTGGTTTCCTGTATGTACGGAAAGCTTAAAGAGGAAGAGAGAGAAAGGGTGAGAGGCTTGGGCTGAAGGAGAGGAACAGGAGTCCAGCTGTCCAGAGTGTGGATTGGCTTAGGCGTGAGGGACCTCCCGGGAGTTGCTGTCCTTAAAGAGCCTTTGTCCACATGAACATCCAGGGGAGGCTGGGTGCCATCCCCTCCCTCTCCTTCCTCCCTGTCCCCCATCACCCCTTCCTTCATTCCGAGAGCTCTTACCGACCATGTACCAGGCCCCATGTGGAGGGACACAGGGAGCTCACAGTCTGGAAGGAAAGGGTTTTGGGGTCTGCTCTGGTATGTGGTACAGTGACACACCTGCACAGTGTGTGGACACTGGAGTCACACCTTACACAGTGCTGGGTGTGTAGTCGGCATTCAATAAATACTTATGGTATGTATGACGTAATTAGTAATTTGACTTTGGCTAACAGCCAGGAGGTTTTCAGAGTTGAATATGATGAAAAAGTGACTAACGGAGCTGGTTTTGAGGAGTCAGATAGGAGGTTTGTCTCCTCATATGCTTGCTGATGGGTGTTTAAGGCACTTCTTGAAGAGCTGCTGGTGATTTAAGCATCATTGAGCACAGGTGATCAGAAAAAGAGCAACACACAGATCGTGTTGTAGGGCAGGGGCAAAGGAGCACAGAGGAGAGCGAGCCTAGGGGCAATGTTGTCAAGAAGCCTTCCCAGTGGGGCTGGTGCCAGGCTGGCAGGGCGGCTGGAGCAGGTCAGGCTCCCGGCCACTTTCATCTTCTTGGCTGAGTGTTGTGTGTAGCCAGCACCGTCTCACCAGATCTCCAGGCTTCCCACCGGCTGGCGAGCAGCCAGCTGATGTGACAAAGCACACTGACCTCCAGGAGCTAAGCCCCGGTCTGGCCAACTTTGTGAGGTCTCCTTCCTTCCTTCTGAAAGCTGTTTTCCTCTTTTCTTCAAAGCTCACCACTCCCTGAAATCTTTAGGGTTTCCCTCCTACTGAGTTGGCTGCGCAATGGATCATGTTCTCAAGATGAGCCCCGAGGCCCTTGGCCTCAAAGGTTGCATTTGAAGGCACAAATACTTCAAAGAACTGAAGAGCTTTTTTTTTTTTTTTTTTTTTTTTTTGGCTTTTTAGTGCTGCACCCGCAGCATATGGAAGTTCCTAGGCTAAGGGTCGAATAGGAGCTGTAGCTGCTGGCCTATGCCATAACCGCAGCCACAGCAATGTGGGGTCCAAGCCACATCTGCTACCTACACCACAGCTCACAGCAACGCTGGATCCTTAACCCACTGAGCGAGGCCAGAAATCGAACCTGCGCCCTCATGGATGCTAGTCAGATTCGTTTCTGCTGAGACACGACGGGAACTCCAAAGAACTTCAAGTCTTATAAAGTTTAAACTATTGCCATCATGATCTGTGGCTCTGTCTTCTCTCAGAAGATATTTTTTCCTTATATAACCCCCAAAGACACTTGCCCTGCTTCCTCCCTCCTTCAGGTCTTCTTCCTTTCCAGTATCCAGAACTTGGGGTGCTATCAGGGCAGCGTGCTAGGCATGAACCTGTGCTCCCAATCTCTGGGCCCTGGGCCTGGGTGAGGTGCATCTGTCCTCTGGCCCTTCTTTGTTCTCAGTAATGCAGCAGATCCAGAAAGAGAAGGTGACTTTCCTGGGTCACCAGTCCAGCTGGGAGCTGGTCTTCTGACACGGATCCAGGGCTTCTCTTCACCCAAGTGGATTCCCAGGGGCAGAGCCTGAGGTGCTGCACACAACATTGGCCAAACAAGTGACTGTGGGAACTGATGCCTCCTTTCAGCCCTCCTACTGCTGGAAGGTTTGGAGGAGCTGTGGTTTGTCCAGGAAACGCTGAGCTTTGAGATGGGGTGGGAAAAGCTAGAGAGGTGGGGGGGCATGGAGATGTTGGGTTTGTGCTCTGGCTGGTGTGTTTTGCTTTGAGCGCCTTTAGAAACCCCAGCCCTGCCTCTGCCTCCCACACAGTCAAGGGGCTCTTCTAGGGATGCTCATGACTTCCACAGAAGCAGCAGGTGGCACGTGGCCAAGAGGAAGTGTGGACTGAAACTGTCCACTCATAGCCTGGTTGCCTCATTACGAGGACTGGGTGGGAAACAAACACTGGTGTCTGGGACGACGCAAGCAGCCAGATCCTGAGGCTGTGTGCTGTCCCACTTCCTTCCTGTCCTAGGAGAGGGCAAGGGCACTGAGAAGGACAGGCATTTTCTCTGGCCTGTTTGTGGCATTGTTGTCTGGACTCCCCCTCTTTTCCCAGACAGGATCCACTTCAGGGAAAGGGTGTGTCAGCCGCTATCTCCCTAAAGGGTCCACAGCCCAGGCAGAGGCACCTGGAGCAGTCAGAGCCCAGGGGAGCACATTCCTAGGGGACTCAGAGCTTATTTCTCCCCGAGACACCCCTATCCTTGTTATAATAACAGGAGCTACTATTTCTGGAGGCCATACTTTGTGCCAGGCCTTGTGCGAAGAGCTTTATAAGTGAGCACACACCCTCTGTCCTCATGACTGCTCGGTGAGGGGGCTTTTGCAGAGAGGAAGCTGAGACTCCTGGCGTGAAGGAACAAGTGTTCAAGTTCTCATGGCTAGTGACAGCAGATAGCGCAGCAAGATTTGAACCCAGGTCCACGTGATTGCAAAGCTCACGGCACTGAGGACTCTGTGAGCTGCTTCTGTCTGCAAGGGCCGGCTCTGGGGAAGACATTGCTTGGGCACAGGGAGCCTTGTTTGCACAGGAGGAGAGGTCTGCTTAGAAGTGGCTGGGTCATTGCCAGAGTTGGTAGAGCATCTCCTGTGTGTAGCCTGTGGGGAGGTGAGAGGACCAGGGGACATGGCCCCACCCCGAGGCTGAGACAGCTCCACAGACAGCAAACTGAGCCCACAGTCCCCCCACCCCCCTCTTCACAGACCTGTGTCATCCGGGCCTGGGACCGCAGCAAGCCCCTGCTCTTCTGCCCAGCAATGAACACTGCCATGTGGGAGCACCCCCTCACTGAGCAGCAGGTGTGCCAGCTCAAGGCCTTCGGCTATGTCGAGATCCCCTGTGTGGCCAAGAAGCTGGTCTGTGGAGACCAAGGTGGGTGTCTGGCCAGGCTCACAGCTCATTCCTACGGCCTGGGGCTGGGGCAGGGCTCAGCTTCAGATCCTAGTCTGCTGTGACCTCAGGTAAAACCCTTCTCCTTTGAGCTCGGCTTTCTCATCTGGGAAATGGAAATGGAAATTCTTCCTTGTCAGAGTTGTTAGGATTAAATGAGACAGTAAAATGCCTCGCATCTTCCCTGACATGCAGCCCACATAGTTCAGATGGCTACTGTAACCATTCCTGGGACTGTCCGGAGGGTTTCGTGGGAGGGACTGGATGGGTCTGGCTCAGCCCTGGTCCTGCCCTTCCCAGGCCTCGGGCTCTGGGTGGGGCACTGGGGAGCACTGGGTGGGGTGGGTGGGGAATGGTCCCCTGCCTCAGTCTGCAGGGTCACAGTAGAGCTCTGCTCCCCAGGTCTGGGGGCCATGGCTGAGGTGGGCACCATTGTGGACAAAGTGAAAGAAGTCCTCTTCCAGCACGGTGGCTTCCAGCAGAGTTGAACCCGGGATTCCGTCACACATGTCCCTCCGCACTCAGCATGTTTTCAGGCCAAGTTGGTGAAGAAGGTGGCCTTTGACAAAATGGGGTGAAGACTCCCTGCATTTGCTGAACAGGGATCTGACCTGACCCAGGTTAAACTAAACCAAAGGCCCAGGTCCCAACTTCTTTCAACCAGGAGCCACCTGCTTTCTGGAGTTCTTCTCCAGCTTTTCCTGGGATGGGCGCAGCAAGTCCGAGGAGCAAGCTGCGGTATTGTGCCTGTGCTTCGGGAAGGGGACTTAGGAGTGACTGAGAAATCTTGATCCTCCATGGCGCCCAGGAACTGCTTTTAGAAAGAGCCACGGCTGGTGATCCCCAGGCCTTTGGAGCTTCAGCTCTTTGGTGGGTACAGGGAAGCCTATGAATTGGCGGGACCATGCTGTGAGAGGAGTACTGAGAATAAAGAAAAGTGACTTTTGGGGAGACTCCGTTCTTCCTTTATGACTCCATCCTTCCTTTACAGCCTGTCCGGGGTTTTGGTGATTAGGGGCATCGCTAGTTGTGGCTGGGGAAGGGTCTGGGCTGGCAGCTGACCAGCACTTCCTAGTCCCCATGTCGTATGATGATTAAGGGCAAGGGCCTTTGCAGCCAGACAGCCCCTCGTCAGATCCCAGCTCTGCCACGTACTAGCTGTGGGACGTGGCTCAGGGCTCAACCTCTCTGACCCTCACTCTCCTCATCTGTATTATCCTACCTTCATGGAGTTGCTGAAAGGATTAAATGAGATAATATGTGCACAATGGCCACCCTGCTGCCTTTACGTAGCATCAAATAAATGTAAGTTAAAGCTAGTTGTGTGTTCTTGTCAGTGAGCTTTCTTATGTTTACTGAAATAGACTGTCTCATTTTGGGAAAAATAAAATCCCCGGCCCTACGCTGACATGCACTTTATGCAAGTGACAGGTTCGCAGCCTGCAGAGTTGGAACCTGTCCTAGAATGCAGGCCCCTTGCTTCCTGGTGTCATCCTCATTAGCTCGCTGTGCCTGAGATGGGGCCTGGGTGTCTGAGCCCCCACAGTAGAACACATGGGTGGGAGAAGTAGACTCCAGAGAGACTCATGCTGTGCCCTATAAACCTCTGCTACTCTGCCTTTGACCTAACTGCCCTTTGGTGGCTGCGTGGGGCAGGGGCTTGTTTGCCTATTTGGAGCTGAAGTCGGAGCAGGTTTCCTGCCCTCTTGCCTTTCCAGGCTGGCGTGAGTGGGTTCCCTGTGCATGCCCTCAGACCTCTGCAGTAGAGGTGCCTTGCAGGAGCCCCAGGAAGCCTGCCTGCTGGAATCAAGGCCTCCAGCAGCCTCTGAGAGCTTTTATCTCCATGGCACTTGACTTAATCAAGTGACCCTTTGGGATAAAATTGCTTTAGGGCATCAAAGAAAAAATAACTAAAATGGTAGCACCAGGAACCGACTTCATGGGCTGGTTTGGGGGTCGGGCCTTGGGAGGACCTGGATAACCAAAAGCCAGAGGCAATTCCAAAGTTCCATTAAAAATTCTAGCTTTTTTTTTGCTTTTAAGAGCCACACCCTCGGCATATGGACATTCCCAGGCTAGGGGTTGAATTGTAGCTGTAGCCGCTGGCCTACACCATAGCCACAGCAACGCCAGATCCCAGATCCGAGCCTTGTCTGTGACCTACCGCAGCTCATGGCAAAGCCGGATCCTTGACCCATTGAGTGAAGCCAGTGATTGAACTTGGGTCCTCTAAGTCATAATGGCAACTTCCCAAAGTTCCATTGGAGTGGTTTCTAACTTTCCTCCTGTCCACAACACCTTTCCTTTCCCTCTGCAACCTGTTAGTGAATGGAAAAGCTTCCAGTTTTAATAGAAACTGCTACCATTTACTCTGTGCTTATTGTGTGCAAGGCTCTGGGCTAGGCACTTTAGGGAAGACAGTTGCTCAGGAGACCTGCTACAAAATGCCCGTTTTAAAAGGCTATGAGGGAGTTCCTGCTCTGGTGCAATGGGCTCAGCAGCATCTTGGGAGCACTTGGACACAGGTTTGATCCCTGGCCTGGCACAGTGGGTTGAGGATTCAGTGTTTCTGCAGCTGTGGCTTAGGTTGAGATTGCGGCTCAGATCCAATCTCTGGTCAGGGAACTCCATATGCCCCAGAGGCAGCCAAAAAGAAAAAGAAAGAAAGAAAAAAAAAAAGCTATGGGAGTAGAAGTTCATAGGCCTATGTCTGTGGCTGCTCAGAGCGGGACTGAACCTTGCTGGCCAGAAGGAAAGAGATCCATGTGGACGTGAGCCAGCTAAAGGTCTACCGCTGCATCACAGCAGTCCTGCATCTTGTTGCCCATTTTTTTTTTTTTTTTTTTTTTTTTTTTTTTTTTTTTTTAGGGCCACACCTGTGGCATATGGAGGTTCCCAGGCTAGGGATTCAATCGGAACTGTAGCCACTGGCCTACGCCACGGCCACAGCAGCTCTGGATCCAAGCCGCATCTGCAACCTACACCACAGCTCACAGCAACTTCCTCTACACAACTGAGCAAGGCCAGGGATCGAACCTGCAACCTCATGGTTCCTAGTTGGGTTCGTAACCACTGACCCACAAATGGGAACTCCTTGTTGTCCATTCTGAATGGGGGTCTGGATGAGTGGTTGAGGGCTGAAAAGCCCAGCTGTTTCCTGAGCCAGGTTGGAGCTGAGGAGAGGGCAGTTAGTGGCTGAGCTACCTTTACCTGTCCTTGTCTGCCAGAGGGGTGCTAAGGTGAGAGTGATAACTACCACCCTGCCTAGTAAAAATCAAAGCTCTTGAGGTTGCCATCATCTTGGGTAGAAATGTTTCTCAGAGAAGGTGCTAGCTTCGCTGATTTTTTTTTTTTTTTTTTTTAATAAGGGCCACATCTGCAGCATGTGGAGGTTCCCAGGCTAGGTGTCCAATTGGAGCTACAGCTGCTGGCCTACACCACAGCCACAGCAACACAGGATCCAAGCCATATCTGTGATCTGCACCACAGCTCACAGCAATGCCAGATCCTTAACCCACTGAGTGAGGCCAGGGAATGAACCCGAAACCTCATGGTTCCTAGTCAGATTCATTTCTGCTGTGCCATGACGGGAACTCCTTCCCTGATGATTTTTATAGAATTCTGAATGTTTGGTGGACCAGAACATTAGGGTCTGAAATTTTCACTCTTGTTTGGCAGCCCAGAACCTCTCTAAACTGCTATGGCTGCTGCTGAGCAAGAGGAGGAAGCCTTTGAGCAAGGCCCAGCCTCCACCCTGAACTGTCTCCAGCTCTTCCTCCACACAACTGATGTGTCCCCCTGCAGCCTCCCCATTGCCTCAGGGTAAGGCTCTGACTTCTGCCTTATTGTTCGTCCTCTGTTATCTGGCCCCTGTCTACCCTCCTATATCCACCCCTTACCACACACCAACCCTTTAGGGCTCCCTGTCTTCTTGTCAGACTGGACAACCTTGTTCTTGGCCTTTGCATATTCTGCAACTTTTAACTGGAAGGCCATCCTTCCCCTGGCTGCCTCCTATGCATGCCTCCAGTTGTACATGGGTGCCACGTCCTTTGGAAAGCCTTCCCTGGCCAACTTAGACTGGATTAGGTGGTCCTAGCCCAGGTTCTCATTGTGCCACATCTTATATATTATGCCCTGGAATTGCAGTAGTCCATTTGTGTCTTCCTAAAATTGGGATCTGAAGGATAGGAGTTTGCCTATTCTTCACAAAATCTGGCAAGTCATTCCAAGCTTCTTATACTGACACAATTTTTTTAAAGCTGTTTGTAGTGGGGGAGAGATGGGGAGTATCTTCCTTCTTTCTGAGCAAGGCATCCAACCTAGGAACTGTAAAAGCAAAGACTGATAAATTTGACTACGGAAAAATAAACATTTCCACCTAGCAATAGCCCAAAGGCAAAGTCAAAAGACAAACAACAAACTGGAGAAATTATCTGCAGTTCCTATAACAAAGGACTAAATCCCCTAATACAAAGAGCTCCTCTACGTTGATTAGAAAAAGACCAAGAACACAAAAGTGAGCAGAGTATAAAGACAGAGTTCATATAAGCACACACACACCTGAAACATAAAATATGTTTAATTACAATCACAAGGAGAATGGTGCAAATTAAACTACACTGAGATGAAAATTTTTTACTTACTAGATTGGTGAGGGTGTGAGGAAATGGCACCTTCATACATTGCTGGTAGGAATGTAAAATGATACAGCCTCTTTGGAGAATGATCTGGAAATAACTATTAAAATTACACATGCATCTTACCTTTTGACCTAGCAGTTCTACTTCCACAGATACACTCCCCTATATGACATCGTGTCTGAATAAGGCTATTCTTTGTAGCATTGCCTATGGTAGTAAAAGACTGGAAACACTCTCACCATCTCACAACTGAAAGTTGGTTAAGTAAATCAGTCATTCCTGCACTGGAACACCACACAGCCCCAAGACAAAGAGTGAGAAAGCTCTCTAGGGCTGGTAGGGGATGACGTCTGAGATAAAATGGTCAACAAAATGCAAGATGGAGAACAATGTGTATTGCATGCTAGCTTGTGTATAAAAAAATGAGGGGAGAGAAGGAGGATCTATTCATATTGACTTGTATTTGCTCAAATACCTATTGACAAATGAGGATCCAGTCTATCGTTTGCCTCTCAGCAGGGGAGCTGGGGGATTGAGATACAGGTGGGAGGCTGACTTCATTTTAAGTTTTGAGCCAGATGAATATAGTATCCACCACAAGCCCCTAAATACATACATTTTGAAAAAGGTTCCTTCTGCCCTTTATCCAGAAGGTTTTTTTGTTTGTTTGTTTGTTTTTTAAATGACTTGGCAGAGAGTTAATGCAGAAGACTTGGCAGGAGCATCTGGAGATTTCCATTAAGGCCCTTGGAGTAGAAACAGTCTGTTTTTCTTGTCATGAGCTAACAGAGGAAGATGACTTCTGAGTGCCCCAGGTGCTCCTTATAAGCCTTTCGAGGTCCCTGATCTCAAGGAGCTTATGGTCTTATGAGAAGAAGACTCAAGGCTTTAAAACAAAACAATCAAGTGACAGAGAAAATCAGAAGTGAGACTGTGTGGCATACACTCTAAATGCCATGATGCAAAATTGAGAAACAGCCAGGGTGGGCCTTTTGGAGGGAGTGGAACTCCTTGGCTGATGCTCACTGGAGGACAGCGTAGTTAGAGTGGTGGCGAAGAGTGGAGAGCCGCTGCCACATGCTTGATGTGGGATACCTGGGCAGGAATGAGACTTTGTGCACTGGAAAGTCGGGAGCTGTACATCCGGGGAGCCACCCTGTGGGTGCGGAGTGCCTTAAAGATCAGCTGCATGGTACATGAGGGACAGATTGGAGGCAAGAAGCTGGAGTCAGATGCTAAGTCAGGGAGGCCAGACTGTGCTGAAGGCCTGGGGCACACCCGTGGTTCTGGAAAGGGAGGGGATGACAAAGCAAGTGATGTTGTGAAGGAAAATCGGTATGATTAGAAAGTGCGGAAACCACAGTCATTGTGACAAGTGGGGGGAAGGGGAACTTAATGACAATAGTGTGCCCGGTCGCGCAAGACTTATTAATAATCTCCAGTTCCACCCACTGAAAAGAATTTTGCTTTGTCTGCCAGGTATTTCTCTCAAGATTATTCAGCCGGCACCTCATGGTTCCTGGGCATTTTGTGGTATAGGATTAAGAAAAAACAGATTGAGATATATAACTGAAGAGATGGGAGGAAAGGGGAAGGAATCTTACTTTTTGGGTTGGTACAGAGTCTTCTTTATTGTGTCAAGTTCTGCTAATGGGTAAAGGGAGAGAAAAATAGAGCACGGAGCAGAGACTTGGTTAATTCCATCCTAAGGAGCGGAAAGGGGCCTGAGGGGACGAATGGCAGCAGAGCCGTGCAGGCTGGCTAGACGTTTGGGAGTTGGCTTAATAGAACCTCCAAGCCGCTAAGAGGTACAAGAAGATAAGAGTGGGGAATAAAGGGATTTTTGAGCAATGTGGCTGAGGATTGTGAGTTTGACACATTTAGTGTTCTTCAAGAAACCCAAGTAAGGAGTTCCACATGGCTCTGCAGAAACAGATCTGACTAGCATCCATGGAGACACAGGTTGGATCCCTGACCTTGTTTAGTGGGTTAAGGATCCGACATTGCGGTGAGCTGTGGTGTACGTTGCAGACTCGGCTCAGATCTGGTGTTGCTGTGGCTGTGGCGTAGACCAGCAGCTACAGCTCCCATTTGACCCCTAGCCTGGGCCACCTCCATATGCCACAGGTGCAGCCATAAAAAGACAAAAACAAATAAAATGTTCAGGAAACACTTTTCAATAAACACACATTAAAAAAAATGTAAAGTTTGGGTCTTTAAAAACATTTATTTAGGAGTTCCCATCATGGCTCAGTGGAAATGAATCTGACAAGTATCCATGAAGATGCAGGTTCAATCCCTGGCCTCACTCAGTGGGTTAATGATCCGCTGTTGCCATGAGCTGCAGTGTAGGTCGCAGACACAGCTCAGAACTGGAGTTGCTATGGCTGTGGTGTAAGCTGGCAGCTACAGCTCCGATTGGACCCCTAGCTTGGGAACCTCCATATGACAGTGGTGTGGCCCTAAAAAGACCAAAAAAAAAAATTAATTAATTTAAAGTTATAGTTGATTTACAGTATTACACTAGTTTCAACGTAGTCAATATTTTGTAGATTATACTCCATTTAAAGGTATTATAAAATATTGACTCTATGCCCTGTGCTATATAATATATCCTTGTAGCTTATTTATTTTATACATAGTAGTTTGTACCTTTTCATCCCCTTTCCCTATATTTCCCCTGCGTCATCCCCTCTCCCCAGTGCAATCACTAGAATATTGGATCTTTTCAATTCCTTTGCCAGCATGTGCTTCTCTGCATGTGACTCCATACAGGACTGGGTCATACGGAGCCCCAGCTTCTACATGGGTTATGTGTATGTGTAATGCTGAGAGTTTCCTTGATTTCATTTCACCCTCCTAATACTACAGGTGTTCCTGTAATGCTGAGAGTTTCCTTGATTTCATTTCACCCTCCTAATACTACAGCCTCACGACAAAACCAACTAGTATGTTTTATTCCATTTTATAGATGGGAAAGAGAAGGTCACTCAGCCAATTTCTCTTTCTGTCCTAAAGTTACCTCCAAACATGCTGTTGCCACTGCTGAACCAGAGCTCCCACCCTCGTTAGCATTTACCTCCCTGGGATCTATTGAAACACCTTCTCCACCACACACAACCACCATCACCACCACCACAAAATACCTTTTTTTATATTTTTATATTTAAAAAAATTTTTTTTTATCTTTCAGCCCTGACTTTATTTTATTTATTTATTTATTTATTTAATTCTCCCACTGTACAGCAAGGGGATCAAGTTATCCTTACATGTATACATTACAACTACATTTTTTTCCCCACCCTTTGTTCTGTTGCAACATGAGTATCTAGACATAGTTCTCAATGCTACTCAGTAGGATCTCCTTGTAAATCTGTTCTAAGTTGTGTCTGATAAGCCCAAGCTCCCAGTCCCTCCCACTCCCTCCCCCTCCCATCAGGCAGCCACAAGTCTTTTCTTCAAGTCCATGATTTTCTTTTCTGAGGAGATAAATACCTTTTTTTTTAAAGTCCCAATTTAGCAGCTGCTTCATTATGTTTTTCTTCCTGTAGCTTCTTTCATACACATATTACAGTTTCTAAAGCAGCATGAAAAAAGTGTCACACAATTGCCTCTGAACAAAGAGCCCTAGAGTCAGATCCCAGTGACTGACAGGGTGTTTACACCAAGAGCTGCCTAGTGGAACAAAATGTCTGTAATATTTGAGGCAGGTTTGGTGCCACCTGGAACAAGGCAAGGGGAAGGAGCAGGCCAGAGAACTGGTGGTTGTCTAATAGCAAAGGAATGCCAGGAGTAGCTGGGTGTGAAGGTAAAAGGCAGATGGGAGAATCGAGCTTCAGGGCCTTTGGAGGACATGCCGCTAATCCACCTGTGACGTGGGAGCATGTCATCCCCTTGCTGCCTGGTCTCATGGTGGCTTTATCTGCTGAGACTACAGGGTTACCCTTTGCCTACTGGCCCAGATAGCAGCTCCCTGGGGATTGGAGGCCCAGCAGATTCCTTTTTGGGCCTCTGGATTCCTGGAAGAGCAGGGAGAGTTCAAATGTGCCTTCTGTTTACGTGGACAAGGTAGGTGAGGGCTGAAATGTTTCTAACTATAGCGATGGGCTTGGAAGCTGCCAGTAGAGACACGTGGATACATGCAGGAAGGAGAGGCTGGAATGCTCCTCAGGGCCTGCTGTGGAGCTTGTAAGCGGAGGTGAAGATCATTTCCTGCTCTCTAGAGAGATGACAGCTTGGGAGCTCATATGTCATTTAGAACTTCTGAAATCACTCTCCTGGTAGGAGAGAAGTTGAGCTCTGGAGTCCCACTCTTGAGAGGAAGTTGGCATGATGGAAACCAGGCAGAGAAGGCTATGGAAGGGTACTCATGTTTATCTGGCATCTGGCCTGTGCCAGACATGTGCATTGCACACCTTATCTCATTTAATCCTCTAAGCAACCTTTAAGATGGGTTTTGCTATACCCATTGTAAAAAATAAAAACCCAATGCTCAGAGAGAAGGCTTTAAAAACCTTCCTGGGAGTTCCCGTCATTGCTCGATGGAAATGACTCCAACTGGTATCCATGAGGATACGGGTTTGATCCCTGTCCTCGCTCAGTGGGTTGGCGATCCGGCATTGCTGTGGGCTATGGTGTAGGGTGGCAGCTGCAGCTCTGATTCAACCCCTATCCTGGTAACTTCCATATGCTGTGGGTGCAGCCCTAAAAAGCAAAGAAACAAAAAAACCAACCAAAAAAACAGAAAAACAATTAAAAACCCTCCTAACTATAAACCAAGACATGGCCTCTTAGAGGGGAGTGTAGAAATGGGTGATGGTGCTGCTCACACAAGCTGGACCTGAGTTGGGAGTAGAGAGATGTGCAATTAGGCTGACCATGGATTTTGTTGTCCAAAGCAGGCTCTTCTGAGTGTGAAAAGGGGCAATAAATATACCAGGACAATAGGCATTAACTGGGACTGTCCTGGGAAAACCAGGATATATGGTTACCCTACCACAGAGCACCAGATGGAAATACAGCTCAGAAGCCTTATCCTGTGGAGTAACAGCTACCGTTCATAACGTAATCCTCAGAGTTCCTTTCGTGGTTCAGTGGAAACGAATCTGACTAGCAGCCATAAGGATGCAGTTTCCTTCCCTGGCCTTGCTCAGTGGGTTAAAGATCCAGCGTTGCCATGAGCTGTGGTGTAGGTTGTAATGCGCCTTGGATGTGGCTGTGGTGTAGGCTGTAGCTCCAATTCGACCCCTAGCCTGGGAACCTCCATATGCCATGGGTGTGGCCCTAAAAAGACTATATATATAAAACGTAATATAGGTGGAGATCACTCCCTAAGGTGGAGATCATTATCCCCTTTGACAGATTAGCAAACTGAGGCTCAAAGATGTTACTTAACTTCTCAAGTTCTCACAGCTCTTAAGAAGGGCTCCGGCTGGCTCCAAGCCCTTTGTTCTTTCTGTGTGTCATCCTGCTTCCCAGGAAGCCCAGGGCCTTTGGAGGAAGACCAGAGGAAGAGGCCAAATGGAGAAACAGAGCTAGAAGCCTTGGGTCTTGGAGTGTGACAGAACAGGTGACAGTCTCTATGTGGCCTCTCCCAGGACTGGCATGCCAGCAGTGGCTGGGAAAGGTGGCTGAGTATATGATGAGAGGCTGGGGGCAGGGTGGAGGCTTCAAAGGCTTCCGCAGCCTTCCCTGATCTTCTTGGACTTTCAGGGGGGCTGTGGCCAAGGTCAGGAATTTCTAGAGGAAAAAACTCTTCACTGTATTGCCCCGTGTCTATGACTGTTGAACAAGAACAGTGAGAAATCAAATGGCAGGAACCATCTTGGAACCAGGACTGTCCCCTCTGATCTATAGATCCTGCTCTGGCTCCAGCTCAGTCCCTCTGAGACTCCTGGAAAGACTGTGGAGACCTGGGATGCAGAAATACACTAGGTCAGGGGCAAAAAGTCTGCAAGATCACGCACCAGTGGAGTGTTTGTGAGCCTTAGAGTTAGTTCCTGCTACCTTCACTAGCCAGCCTGACCTTCTAGGAGGGGGTCCACAGCCATAGCACAAATGATGGAAGGCCCGGTCCAAATCTCCGATGGCTTCTGCAGCCTCCTTAACTTGCTGCATCACAGGTGGATGGGCAGGGAGTTGTCCACCATCATCCAGCCATTCAGACCACACCACCTCTGGGCACTCAGACCTGGGCTGACAGAGCTGGCAGAACTGATAAGGGAAGAGAAGTCCCTGCCCTCAGGGATGACCAGTCTGCCTTGCGTACCTCACTCAAGTACAGCAGCCTGAGGCCTCTGCAAGCCAGTGTTGCATAATCAAGGGATGATCATATTTCTTCATTTATTTAAAAAAATTTTTAAAAATTAATACACTTGGAGTTACCTTTGTGGCTCAGTGGTTAAGGAATCCAACTAGGAACCATGAGGTTGCGGGTTCGATCCCTGGCCTTGCTCAGTGGGTTAAGGATCTGGCGTTTCCATGAGCTGTGGTGTAGGTTGCAGATGCGGCTTGGATCCCACGTTGCTGTGGCTCTGGTGTAGGCCAGTGGCTACAGCTCTGATTAGACCCCTAACCTGGGAACCTCCTTATGCCGCAGGAGTGGCCCTAGAAAAGGCAAAAAAACAAACAAACAAAAAAAAAATTACACTTAATTTTTTAATTTTAATTTTTGTCTTTTTAGGGCTGCACCCTCAGCATATGGAAGTTCCCAGGCTAGGGGTCGAATTAGAGCTGCAGCTGCCAGCCTACATCACAGCTCATGGCAATGCCGGATCCTTAATCCACTGAGCAAGGCCAGGGATCAAATCTGCATCCTCATGGATGCTAGTCAGGTTTGTTACCACTGAACTACAATGGGAACTCCAATAGACTTTTATTTTTTTGAACAGTTCCAGGTTCACAGTGAAATTGAGTGGAAAGTACAGAGAGTTCCCATATACCACTCTCTCCACACATGTACACCCTCCCGCTACTCATTCTTTTTTTCCAAATTCTGTGTTCCAGACACTGTCCTGGACAAAGGCCAGCCCTGTTCTCAAGGCACTTCTGGTTCAGTGAGTAGCCAAAAGAGCAGATAGACGAGCCCAGGGAGGAAGGGATGGAGGTAAGTAGGCCTGGGGTGGCAAGGGAGCCCAGTAGGACAGCTCACCCAGCCTGCAGGGGTGGTCTGAGGAACAAGGGAGGATCTCAGAGGAGGTTGTACTTGGGCTGAATTCTAAAGGAGGTGTGGGCATTAACGGGAGTGGGGTACAGCGTGTGCAAAGGCCTGTGCCCAGATAGCCCCTTTGACCCAGGTTCTGGGTTTGGTTCTGAGGTTGGATGTGGTAGGTGGAGGTGGGAGGAGCCCCATTCTGCAAAACCAAAAGCCAAGGAGTTTAGTTTTAGGAGGAGGGGCCAGATGGTCCATAGAAGGTGGGCTTACTTGTGTAGGTGGGGCCACTACTGGCCCTTGAAAGAGTTGGAAAGCTTGGAAACTGAATTGTACATTTTGTGGCTTCAAATGTGTCCTGAAGATTCTTCAAGCCTTTTCACTGATGCCTCAAATGCTAGCCCCTTGAGGACAGGATAATTTTTCTGATGTCCTAGGGGCTAACACCTGCTTCCCTTCTGCCATGATATAGTCTTAACCAACAGTCTCACATCTCATAAAAAAGCAAGTAAGGCTCACCCAGCATAAGTCTGTGTCCAGAAGGGCTTCTCTGATCATGTCAGGTTTTCTCCATTTATTCATTCCTGGTGGTAGTTTCAGAGAAGAGAGGCACAAGCAAAAAGAATGCTTTTTTTGTTTGTTTGTTTTCTTTTTTGGCCACCCCTCAGCATATGGAGTTGTTCCCAGGCCAGGAATCAAACCTGTGTCCTGGTGCTGCAGAGATGCTGTTGATCCTCTTGCGCCACAGAGGGAACCCCAATTCTTTTCTTTTTTTCTTTTTTTTTTTTTTGTCTTTTTTTTGCTATTTCTTTGGGCCGCTCCAGCGGCATATGGAGGTTCCCAGGCTAGGGGTCCAATCGGAGCTGTAGCCACTGGCCTACGCCAGAGCCACAGCAACTCGGGATCCGAGGTGCATCTGCGACCTACACCACAGCTCATGCCAACGCCGGATCGTTAACCCACTGAGCAGGGGCAGGGACCGAACCCGCAACCTCTTGGTTCCTAGTCGGATTCATTAACCACTGCGCCACGACGGAACTCCCCCAATTCTTTTCTAATAGAGCAAGCTGATTAAGGCACAGGGAGGGCAAGGACTTGGACCCGTCTTCCCCGCATGCCTGAGGCAGAGCCTGAGCCCCCTGGGAGGGGAAGCAGACAGGCCCAGGGTACCCTCCGTTTGCTTGTAGAAAATGGAGAAAGTAAAGTATGCCCTTTCCCTGGGGCTGTGAAAGAGGGATGAGGATGAAGGCTCCCTGAGGCCATTGGGGAGCACAGATGGTCACAGGCTAGATTAGGGAATCCCAGAGCAGTCCTGCCCTGGGAGACAAACCTCTTCTCCTTCCCCACTGCTCCAGGCATGCAGCAGAGGAGTCCCACCCAGGGGACAAGAGCACACTCCTCTTATCAGCTTCTGGCGAAGGAGACTCGTATGTTCTGAGCATTGTGTGCCAGGCTCTTCCTGTTGCATATATGACTGTACTTCATCCATCATCTTGTGAGGTGGGTACTGTTATAACCCCCATTTTACTGTTGAGTAAACTGAGACTGGGAGAAGGGAAGTGACTCACACAATCAGGTGAGTGGCAGTGCTGGAACTCAGGCCCAGGTCTGCTTGTTTACAAAGCTCACACTCTGCCATGCATCCTCTTGCTCCATTTGGGCAGGATGAAGTCATGTGGAAATGGAAGGGCTTTGCCTAGTCAGATAAAGTAACATCGTGCCTTAGTCATTCATTCATTCACTTGATCCATCTTCTTTCTATATGTACCTGGTGCCAGAAACTGTGCTAAGTGTTGGGGATACAGTGAGAAGCAGAAGCAGATGTGCTCGCAACCCTCAGGGCTAACTGTCTAGTGGGAGACCTTTATCAGACAAGGAAGAGGGAACACTCTAATAAGTACCATGGAAGAAAAGTCAGGGGTGCTATGAGAAGAGTAGCCATGGGGCCTAGATTAGTGGTGGTTGGGGGGGGGGTGCGGAACTTCAGCAAAGACTTCCTGGAGGAAGTGAGCAGAAGAAATATGACTGGGAAGTTCCCATCGTGGCTTAGCAGTAACGAATCAGACTAGCATCCATGAGGATGTGGGTTTGATCCCTGGCCTCACTCAGTGGGTTAAGAATCCAGCGTTGCTGTGGCTGTGGGTAGGCAGGCAGCTGCATCTCAGATTGGACCCCTAGCCTGGGAACTTCCATATGCTGCAGGTGTGGCCCTAAAAAGACCCCTCCCCCAAAAAGATGAGTAAACAGGCGTTAGTCAGAGAAAGGTGAAACAGAATATTCCAGGTCAAGTCTACTGTATGTGAAAAGGTGGGAAGGAGAGGGCTAGTAGGGGGAACTGAAATAAGAATCATGAATAGGGCAGAAGGTAGCGGGTGAAGGGGATAAGGTGGGCAGTGGCACAATGGGACAGGACCCGGGAGCCACAGCAAGTGGCTGTGGGAAACCAAGGCTGGTGCCTGTGAAATGGGAACTTCCTATCTTTCCCATGAGCTAAAGTGAACATACAACAGTGTGTGTAGCTTCCCCAAAATTTTGAGCTACATTAATGATGGCATAGCATGTAGGTCAAAGGAGGACATTGTTCCTCCTTCTGGCTCAGACTGCACCTCTTGAGTTGTGATCCTTTCAGGGCCCCCACTGCCCAGCTTCTGCAGGGGAAGACCCAGCATGCTGAACAGATGCACAAAAACCAGACTGGATGAACAGGGAAGAGCAGCCTCAGGAGACAGGAGTGTGTCCTAGACCTCTGAGGAATCTCCTGGAAGCAAAGTCCAACCCCATAGAGGGAAGAACATCATGGCACTTAGGGCTTTAGAAAAATGGGAGGTAATGAGCCTCTTATGCTGGGGAGCAGATACTGGAGGACCAGAGAGGTGGAGAAGGCCCCTGCTTAGCTTAATGGGTGGTCTAGACTCAGTTCTTGGCATTGATTGAGTACATAGTGTCTGCCTTTTCCTTTCCACCTCTGAAATGAAGGCTCATCATATTTGTCCCCAAAACACATGTCATTGGCCATGCAAATGGTGACCCTGGCTAGCCTGGGGTGGGCTCTACATTTGTTTTCCTTAGACTACTTTGGGGAAGCCAGGTTTTAGGAATAGTAATAGTCTCAGACCTGTGAGCAGGCAGCAGCTGCTCACCATCTGAAGTCATTTTCCAGGGCACTCCTTTCAGAATCTTGAGTGTTTTCTGATACTCCAGACCTTCCAGCTCTCCATCATGGAGTCCCCACTCAATCAGAACCTAGGAGAAGCCAACAAACCCCTCCTTACTTCCTCATCAACTATGTATACACTGAGACTTCCCAGAACTCCCTTGTTTGTTTAAAGAAAGCTGTCCTGGTTCTCATATCCCAGAATTGACATTCTTGATCCCCTCTGTCTCTGACATTCTTTTAGTCCCCAGACATTGCCTTCTTTCTTGACAAGGGCTCCAATCTATGCCCTCTGAAACTTCCCACTGCCAGCTACTGGCCTCCAGACCTAGCCTCCTCAATGATCCTGTCACCTTTTTTCTACTTCCCATTTGGTTTCTCTGCTGAGTTCTGGGGGCCAAAGCCAGTCAAAAATTTTTTTAAAAAATTGAAGTATAACATATGCTATACCACCCAGGTCAAGCTAGAGAACACTTTCAGGTCCATCTTTTTAAAATGGCTCCATCCTTGGGAATTCCATTGTGGTGCAGGAGAAACGAATCTGACTAGGAACCATGAGGTTGTGGGTTCGATCCCTGGCCTAGCTCTATGGGTTTAGGATCCGGAGTTGCTGTGAGCTGTGGTGTAGGTCACAGACGGGACTCAGATCCTGTGTTGCTGTGGCTGTGGCATAGGCTGGCAGCTGTAGCTGTGATTAGACCCCTAGCCTGGGAACCTCCATATGCAACGAGAGTGGCTCTAAAAAACAAAATAATAATGATAGTAATAGTAATAATAATAATAAATAAATAAATAAATAAAATGGCTCCATCTTCTAGCCCTACTGCTTTATGTTGAACATTTGGCAGGTGTTGCCTTTCATTCCAACTAGCTACAGGAGAGGAAGCATCTGTGTGCATTTTTGCCTCACTCACCTGACCTAACACAGTGCAAGGTCCACAGGAGGTGCACCTTGAGGTCCATTAGGTGGAAGAGTGTAGAGTTTCCCAAGTATGTCGTAGCATATGTGCCCAGTTGCCCCTCAGAAATGTGGGAGAGGTGACAGATGAAGGATGGGGTCATCAGAGTGCAGGAGAAGCCCTGAGCACCGAGTATGTAGGTTCCACTCAGGTGACTGGCCACCTCCCGCCCACCACCTGGGGTGATATGTACAGGTTTAGAGGCACACATTCCCAGCTGAGGGCTCAGGCATATGGAACTCCTTGTATGGAATGTCCTTTAGAGGGCTCTGGGTACAGCATAGAGCTGGCCAAGTTCTCATCCTGGGCCCAGGAGCCCTAGGTTTGGATATCCACCATGGTAGGATCAGAGAACTCAAGGAATAGGGCCAGCCCCAGCTCAGGGGAGCCTTTGAAGTTAGATGTCTGGTATAGAATGCTCTGAGGGAGGCCGGGGTGCACAGATTCTCACTTGGAAGCCAAGACCTTCCCTCTTGGCTTCTCTTGCTCAGGGAGGCCAATCACTCCCTTCCTCTTCCTTCATGGCCTTGCTTAGGAGTTGGTACCCTCAAGGAATCAGAGCCTTGATCTGTGCTTGAGCAGCAAAGTGGGGACAGCAAGGAGCTGGAGGGATGAGGGGAGGCAGTACGGTGTGAGTATGTGGTACATGAAGTCCAACAGCTGTCCTAAAGAACCATGTCTCCAGGCTATTGGATGATTTAAAGACACCTTCTTTGCTCTAAGACACCCTCAGTCAGGGTCTTCCCCTTAGATGGCCTTCCCTCAGACCACATTGCTCCTGTCTCCTCTCATCTGTTTGATTGTAGTAGATCTTATCATTAAGGATGGGTTGTATGCCTCCATGATTGGTAGAGGCATGATCATGAGCATATGGTGTTAATAGGAAAGGAGAGAGAGAAGGAAGAGAAGTGCACGCACATCAGTGGTCAACACAGATGACAGGACTGACTGAGTTACCTTAGAGCAGCTTCTGAATAGGGAAGGCTGGGGTGTTAAATATTTCCTGAGTGTCTATGGTATGCAAAGCACTCGCTTAAATATGATCTGCAAGGGCATATTATCCTTCTTTTACTAAGAGGGAAGCTGATGCTTAGAGGATTTACCCAATCAGAGTCAAAAAATGTGGAGATGGAGTTTGAGCCAGGTATGTGCAACTCCAAGGTTGACCTTCTTTCTCTTCCATGGGAAGTGATCTCTAGGTGCTATTTGTATGCCTTTAGGATGGGATGTCAGCCCTAAAACAAAGATCCAGTCTCTAGACCCTTGAGGTAAGTCTTCAATATGTAAGAGAGGCCAAAAAACAGAAACAGGGAACTCAAAAACAAAGATGCTGCAAAGAGAAGAAGAAAATGTCAAGGAAACTATTACTGATAATCTTAGAGAGACTGGAAGAGATATTGCATCCTGAAACAAGAACAAGATGCCACAAAAAAAGGATCAAAGAACAAGTAAAAAATTTAAAATGCGATAACAAAGTGGTAGAAATATAAATAACAAAGAAACCTTTCAGAAAGTTAAACAGAAAGAAACAGAGATGGGATAATAGATTAAAACAGATTCAACATCTGACTGATTAAATTTCTTGAAAGACAGAACAGAGACAACAGTTGGGGAAAGGATATTGAAAAAGAAAAACATACAAAAAACATTTTCAGAAAAGAGAAATGTGTTTAATTAAGAGCCCACCGAGTACCCAGAACAATGGATGAATACAAAACAAAGCAAAACCTCTTATCAAAGTTCATCATTCTAAAATCTTAGATCAAAGCGATCTTAGGGAGATGATTTCTGTCATAGTGAGATGAGAAGCTCTGCCAATCCTCTTTCTGGTAAAACAACCGTAACTGATAAAATTTAATTTAAAAATTCAAAAAATTCTCTGAAATTGCCCTAATGCATATAGGTGAGTAAAGAACATTTATTCAAGAAAAGCTACTAAATCTTGGTGTTCCTATTGTGGCTCAGTGGAAACAAATCTGACTAGGAACCATAGATTGCGAGTTCGATCCCTGGCCTTGCTCAGTGGGTTAGGGATCTGGCATTGCCGTGAGCTGTGGTGTAGGTGGCAGACCTGGCTTGGATCCTGAGTTGCTGTGGCTATGATGTAGACTGGCAGCTGTAGCTCCAATATAACCACTAGCCTGGAAACCTCCATATGCTGTGGGTGTGGCCCTAAAAGAAAAAGAAAAAAAAAAAAAAGCAAATCTACTAAATCTTGATAAGAAGAGTGCGAGGTCATGGCATTTCAGCTATGACCTACTTTCTTTCCACTTCCAGGCCACTGTGAAAGTAGCTCCACTCTAGGCAGGTACAGCCAAGAACAAAGGATTCTCTCTACCTTCAGTATCCAGTTGAGAGCTACAGTATCTCTCTGGGAGTGGCAGACCACCAGCATTTCTCATCTTCCTCACCTCTGTGTGTTGCAGCAGCTCTATTCCAGGTAAGAGTAGCTGAGAGGACTGAGGCTCTCTTCCTCAACCCATTCCCAACTCATAGGGTGGAACTTCTATTCTAGGCATGAAAGCCTGAGGATACTGAGGTCCTGATCTCCCTCCCTTGGCTTCTAAAGTGGAAGTTCCATTCTGTGAGAGGCCAGCTTAGAAGACCAAAGTCTACTGCCCCAACCTTGTAAAGCAGGCATGTCATTCCAAGCCATCAGCTTCAGAGCAGTGGCACAAAGGTTTTGTACAGAGAGAGAGAGGAAGTTCATGAGAGGAAGTCCATAAGAACATAAGAACTCTGATGTTCTCTCCAAGGGAACTGAATTTATTTGCAACAGAGTGTGCAGAAATTCAAGCATATGGAGGCTCTCAAAAATTATGGAGATATTGTTGGTATATGCAATTAAGGGAATTCCGGTAGTGCTTTGAGAAAAAGAAGCTAAAAATTAGACCAGCTCCAAGTTTGCCAGAGAGAAGCAGGCAAAGAGGTAGCTGAGAAGAGACCTCCTAAGGTCAGAATAAACTTCAAAGACTGTCCTCAAAGACTGCTCCTGAAAAGGGGCTTAATTTCACTGGATCAGATTGTGCAGCAATTTATGCCCCTGGGCATTGTTGAAAATAATAAAGCAGTTAGTCAGCAATTAGTGGAAGCTAGTAACTGGGTGTGATACCAATAGAGATAGCTTAACAGAAAGATTGAGGAAATAGACAAAGAGGGCCCTTTTAAAACCATTGTCATCTCAGGGTGACAGTGCACCTATCCAAGGTTCAGCCTTTTAGTAGTGAAATCAAGAGACTACACACTGCAGGGGAAATAAAATTTCAAAATAGTCCAGCCAGATCACTATGTGTGGGTATGGGTGGGGGGAGGAGTTTGTGGCTAGTATCCAGAGTTGCTGCAATATATTATCTAAAATACTAACTTGGGAGTTCCCTTCATGGCTCAGTGGTTAACGATCCCAATTAAGATCCACGAGGATACGGGTTCAATCCCTGGCCTTGCTCAGTGGGTTAAGGATCTGGCATTTCTGTGAGCTGTGGTGTAGTTTGAAGACAAAGCTCGGATCCCATATTGCTGTGGTTGTGGTGCAGGCCAGCAGCTGCAGCTCCAGTTGGGAACTTCCATATGCTGCAGATGCAGCCCTAAAAAAGAAAAAAAAAAATTGAAGAAATAATGGCTGAAAACTTCCCAAATTTGATGAAAAACATTCATCTGCATATCTAAAGCTCAATGAACTCCAAGTAGGATAAATATGAAGAGATCCACACCATAAAACATTGCATTAAACTTTTGAAAGTCATAGACAGATAAAATCTTGAGAACAACAAGAGAATAATGACTTGTCCAAGGAAAGCTTATCATCAGAAACAGTGAAAGCCAGAAAGCAGAGGGATGACATATTTGAAGTGCTGAAAGAAAAAAACTGTCAACCAAGAATCATATATTTAGCAAAACTAGCTTTCAAAAATGAAAATGAGGAGTTCCCATTGAGGCTTGGTGGATTAAGAACCCAACTAGTATCCATGAGGATGTGGGTTCAATCCTTGGCCTTGCTTAGAGTTGCCACAAGCTGTGGCGTAGTTTGCAGATGCAACTCAGATCTAGCGTTGCTGTGGCTGTGGTGTGGGCTGGCAACTGCATCCCTGATTTGACCCCTAGCCTGGGAACTTCCATATGCTGCAGGTGAGGACCCAAAAATCAAAGAAAAAAAAAAAGAAAAACCTTTCCAATAAAACAAAAATTGAGAGAATTCATTGCTAGCAGACCTGTCTTACCAGATATATTAAAGGAAGTTCTTCAGACTGAAAGCATGTGACCTCAGACAGTAATTCAAAACCATATGAAAAACAAAGAGTTCTGTTAAAAACAATTATGTAATTATAAAAGACATTATAAGTGTAAATTTCTTCTTCTTTCTTAACTTATTTAAAAAGCAGTTATAAAAAGCAGTTATAGAAAACAGTATGTCTGTAATTGTATTGTTGGGTCTATAACATATAAAATGTAGTATATTTGACAATAACAACATGAGATGGATGAAAACAAAGCTGTATTGGAGTAATGAAGTGACAACAGATTGTAACTTGGATCCACAGGGACAAATGAAGAGAACCAGAATTGATAAATAAAAAACTGTAAAAATACATTTGCTCTCCTTTCTTCTCTTAGCTTCTTTAAAAGACATATAAATATATAAAGAAATAATTATAACAATTTATTGTTGGATTTATAACCTATGAGGACATATATAAACATACTGTATACTATTTACAAGCAATATATAATAATAGCACAAGGAAAAGGGAATATATAAACAAATGTATAGGATTAATAGTTTTACATCTCATGGAGTTAAAATAAATCTGAATTAGATTCTGATAAGTTAAGAATATATGGTTGGAGTTCCCGTCGTGGCACAGTGGAAACGAGTCCAACTAGGAACCATGAGGTTGCCGGTTCCATCCATGGCCTGGATCAGTGAGTTAAGGATCTGGTGTTGCCATGAGCTGTGGTGTAGTTTGCAGAAACGACTCAGATCTGCCATTGCTGTGGCTATGGCATAGGCTGGCTGCTGCAGTTCTGATTCAACCCCTAGCCTGGGAACTTCCATATGCCACAGGTGCAGCCCTCAAAAGATTAAAAAAAAAAAAAAAAAGAAGGAAGGAAGGATGGAAGGAAGGAAGGAAGAAAGAAAGAAAAAAAAAAAGAAATTTGAGAATTCCACGTATGTGGAAAATAGGAACATACTCCTAAAAAACCAATGGGCCAAAGAAGAAGTCACAAGGGAAATTAGAAAATACTTTGAAGTAAGTTAAAATGAAGACATGACATATAAAAATTAATGGGATACAGCTAAGGCAGTGCTTTGAGGGGAATTTGCAGCTTTAAATGTCTATATTATAAAATAAGAGGGATTCCCATTGTAGCTCAGTGGGTTAAGAACCTGACATAGTGTCCATGAAGATGTGGGTTCAATTCCTGGCCTTGATGAGTGGTTAAGGATCTGGTGTGGCTGCAAGCTGTGGTGGGTCAACAGATGTGGCCGGATCTGTAGCTGTAGCTGTGGTGTAGGCATATAACTGCAGCTCCAAATTGACCCCTAGCCCAGGAACTTCCATATGCCTCAGGTGCAGTCGTTAAAAAGAGAAAAAAAAATGATTACAGATCTATAACTCCACTTTCTACCTTAAGACACTGAAAAAGGAGTGCAAACCAAATATAAAGGTTAGAGTGGAAATTAATGAAATAAAGAGTAGAAAAACAAATATTAATGAAACAAAAAGTCAATTGTGAAAAGACAAACAAAATTAAACAAACTTTTATCTAGACTGGCCAAGAGAAAAAAGAAAGAGACTCAAAATACTAAAATCAGAAATTAATGATTCTAAAATCACTATTGATTTTAGAGATAAATGCCAAAAAATTAGATAGATGGAATGCCAACAAATTAGATAACTTAGATGCAATAGATAAATTCCTAGGCCATGAATTTGGCAGAGTATTCTTAAATATGACACTAAAAGTATGAGCAACAAAAGGAAAAATAGGTAATCAAAATTAAAACCCTTTTTGCTTTAAAGAAATGTTTCATGTAGGTTTCAGCCCATCAATAATGATGCTATTGGCAAAAGTGCCTGAGACACTCGCCTGAGCTCATACTACTTGTGGCAAGTCTCCATGGACTTTTCCCAGGCTGGAGCCAACGTTGAGGTTGGACTGGCCCTTGTAGTTATTATGATTGCAAGATGTACCTCAGCAACAACTATCAGAGAACTTTGAAAAATCAAAATTTATGGAGTTCCCATTGTGGCGCAGCTGAAATAAATCCGACTGGTAAGCATGAGGTTGCGGTTTTGATCCCTGGCCCTGCTCAGTGGGTTAAGGATCCAGCATTGCCATGAGCTGTAGTGTAGGTCGTAGGCACGGCTTGGATTTGGCACTGTCATGGCTGTAGCGTAGGCCAGCGGCTACGGCTCCAATTTAACCCCTAGCCTGGGAACCTCCATATGCCATGGGTGCACTAAAAAGCCAAAAAAAAAAAAAAGAAAAAAAAAAAAGAAAAGAAAAATCAAAGCTTATTACTCACAGGTCCTGGAAAGTACCTGGCATCCCTGAGGATCACACAAGGTTGTAGGTAAACAGACAAAGAGCAGACCTGGGGCTATGGCTTTGGGGTTGAGGGCAGGGTACCTCGGACTTCATGGTTACACTCTTTCTTGGCAAATTTAAAGCTTAAGAGTGGAAATTAGGACATGGGAAGGGAAAAGCAGAGTCAATCAAATGGTCAGTTATTTATATTCTTCTAATAAGAGAGGATTTCTTTTTTTTTTTTTTTTTTTTTTTTTTTTTTGGTCTTTTTGCCATTTCTCAGGCCGCTCTCTCGGCATATGGAGGTTCCCAGGCTAGGGGTCGAATTGGAGCTGTAGCCACCGGCCTACGCCAGAGCCACAGCAACGCGGGATCCGAGCCGCGTCTGCAACCTACACCACAGCTCACGGCAACGCCGGATCGTTAACCCACTGAGCAAGGGCAGGGACCGAACCCGCAACCTCATGGTTCCTAGTCGGATTTGTTAACCACTGCGCCACGACGGGAACTCCAAGAGAGGGTTTCTGAAAGGAGAACTTTCATTGGAGTTGGGGGAGCATGGCTTGGCTACTTACTGGTTTTTGACTAGTAGCTTTGTCATTCTAGCTGGCAATATGTTTACTGGAGATGGATGTCTTGAAAAGGAAGCCTCAGAAATCAAAAGCTTAATGTCAGGCACTCACATAAAAAAAAAGCTCAGAGTTCCCTTCGTGGCGCAGTGGTTAACAAATCCGACTAGGAACCATAAGGTTGCGGGTTCAGTCCCTGCCCTTGCTCAGTGGGTTAACGATCCGGCGTTGCCGTGAGCTGTGGTGTAAGATAAGATGAGACTCAGATCCCGTGTTGCTATGGCTGTGGCATAGGCCCGCAGCTATAACTTGGACTTGACCCCTAGCCTGGAAACTTCCATATACTGTGGGTTTAGCCCTAAAAAAAAAAAAAAAAAAAAAAAGCTTAATATCAGGCGTTTATACTACCAGGATACTGTATTAATTTCTAGGGTTGTCATAACAAAGTACCACAAACTGAGTGGGTTAAAACAACAGAAATTTATTGTGTCACAGTTCTGGAGCCTGGAAGTCCAAAATAGGGTGTTGATGAGGCATTCCTTCTGAAATCTGTAGGAGAGAATCCTTGCTTGCCACCTCTGAGCTTCTGGTAATAGTCATCAATCCTTGGCACTCCTTGGCTTGCAGCTGCATAATTCCAGTCTCTGCCTCTGTCATGACATGGTGTTCTCTGGCATCACAGTAACTTGTAATGGATACAGGGTTTCCCTGTGTATTTTCACAACATCCTCTTGTAAGGATACCAGTCACATTGCATTAAGCTCCTGCTCTATTCCAGTTTGACCCTAGCTTAATTAATTACATCCGCAATGATTTTATTTGCAAATAAGGTCACATTCTGAGAAACAGGAGGGTTGGGATTTCAACATATCTTTTTGGGGAACACAAGTCAACTCATAAAAGACACTATCAATGAAGTGAAAAGACAGCCCATAGAATGAAAGAAAGTATTTACATGTTATGTATCTCATAAAGGACATGTATCTAGAATATATAAAGAACTCTTAAAACCTAATAGTAAAGACAGTGTAGCCCAATTTAAGAATGGGCACAGGAGATGAATAAATATTTCTCTAGTGAAGATATACATATGGCCAATTGGAACACATGTTCAACATCATGTAACCATTAGGAAAATGCAAATCAAAAACATAATGAGATACCACTTTACATCTACTTTATCCATAATAAAAAAAGATAATAACAAGTGTTGACAAGGATGTAAGGAAAGTGGAACCCTCATATTGTGCTGGTGGGAATGTAAAATGGTACACTTCCTTTGGAAATCAGTCTGGCTGTTCCTTCAGTGTTGAACATAGCGTTAACCGTGTAAGCCAGCAATTTCTCTTCTAGATATATACCTGAGATAAATAAAAACATTCATTCATACAAAGACTTATACAGAAATGCTCATAGCAGCATTATTTATAATAGCCAAAAAGTTGAAAAACTCAAATGTCAGTCAACTGATGGATGATTAACAAAATGTGGTATATCCATACAATGTAATGTTATCCAGCCATAAAGTGGAGTGAAGTTCTGATACGTGATGCAATATGAATGAACCTTGAAAACAATGTGCTGAATGAAAGTAGCCAGTCATAAAAGACCACATATTATATGATTTTGCTTATTTGAATGTCCAAAATAGGCAAATCTATATAGAGAGAAATAGATTAGTAGTTGCCTAGAGCTGAGTGATTTGAGAGGAGGTGGAGAGTAACTAGTAATAGATACAAAGTTTCTTTAATGGGTAATGAAAATATTCTAAAATCAATTGTAGTGATATTTGTTCAATGCCGTGAATACATTAAAAAAAAAACCCACTGAATTGTACAGTTTAAATAAGTGAATTGTATGTTATGTGAGTTGTTCCTCAATAAAGCTGTTTTTAAGACTGGAGAGGAGAGCCAAGAAGACTCCAGAAAGTGACATCAGATCTGAACTTATACAAAAGATCAGGAATCAGATCAGTATCAGACTTTTTTTTTCTTCTTCTTAGGGCTGCACCTGCGGCATATAGAAGTTCCCAGGCTAGTGGTTGGATCAGAGCTACAGATGCTGGCCTGCACCACAGCCACAGCAATGCCAGATCCAAGCCTCGTCTTTGACCTACACCACAGCTCACAGCAACATCAGATCCTTGACCCACTGAGCGAGGTCAGGGATTGAACCTGCATCCTCATGGATACTAGTCGGGTTTGTTTCCACTGCACCACAGTGGGAACTCCCATCAGACCTCTTAATAGCAACATTTGAAGCTAGAAGTCCATGAAGCAGTGCCTTAAACATGCTGAGGGAAAATTATTTTCAACAGAGAATTCTATATCTAGCTGAAGTATCAATACAGTGTGAGAGCAGAAAGTCGATATTTTCAGACATTCAAGGTTTCAGGAAATTTATCTCCCACAAAAACTTCCTCAGGAAACTACTGGAGGCTGTGCTTCACCCCCTGCAAGGACATAAACCAAGAAAGAAGAAATGGAATCCAGGAAAACCAGGGATCATTAAGGAAAGAGAAGGAAAGAAATTTCAGGATGTTGGCCAAGAGAAGTCTCAGGATGACAGCTGTGTAGCTGATATAGAGCTGTTAGTTCAGATGGAGGCAGGAGAACCAGGGGCTCTGGGAAGGGTGTCTCAGAGGGGGAAAAAAGAAGGAATTGGGACTTACAGTGAAAATATGTATTGAGAATCATTTTACATGTCTTTTGCAGGATGTCAGAAGGGTCATACAAAAAATGAAAAAATTAGTCAACAATTAACTGTGAAGAAGGAAAGAAATTTACAAAGAAAGGAAAGATAGTTATAGCATATTTCTCGGCTCAGCAGTGACCACTATTTACTGATCATGACTGTAACCAAGAAGTGTGGTGTTATGATATTGAAAAGAGAGGAAAAGGGGTGTTAGTTTATTTCATCTGTTATGAGAGAAAGGCCAAGAGACAGTATCTAAATTGGACCTCTCTGGAAATAGCAATAATATCAATAATGCTTCATTTAGGGGATAAAAACCAGAAGAAATAATTGCATGAGATGATGTGGTCACTTTTGAAGGTAAGAGACTGCTGTCTTTGTTGTAACCCTTTAGCACAGTTTGACTCTGTAAACACTTTTCACATAAGAGTTTGGGAAGATAAAAATTAATTGGAAGACGGATGAGGAGAAACCATGACAACAATAGGGGGTCTTCCCTTTTGAGATGCTCTGTCTTCCCAAATGCCCCCTTTAGAATTGAGCATACAACCCCATCCATCTTTTCAGCCATCTCTCAAAGGGCATTCTTACCCTGTGAGGCAGGTAGTGATAAGAGTTTTCGTGAGGGTCAAAAGAGGTGGTGCTTTGTAAACTACAAAGTTATATGTGGTTTAGATGGTTGTTATGAGGCAAGACAGAAGTAAATATCCCCATGTTACAAGAAAATGGACACCCCCAAAAGGGGAGTAGTCCCTCAAACTGCACAGCTGGCAGAGCTGGAATTCTGACTCCATGTCCAGCTTTCACTCAGCTGGCATCAGCCCAGGCACCTCTTAGCCCTCATATTCCCTTCTCCCCCCGCTGACCCCACTGTGCCTTCAGACACTTTCCATGCCTTCCCTGGCTCTGAGCCCCATCTTGGGGGTGATTAATATGATGTCATCAAGACTGAGCTCTCATCCTGGTCACACTGTGAGCCCTAATCCTGGACTGATTCCTGATTCTGGTTGCAGACTGAGCCCCCACCCCTTGCCACTAACTCCCTTAATAGTGTTTAGAGCCAAACCTAAGATGGGCCAGGCCTAGAAGACATGGATGGCTGAGTTCTGTGCCTCTCCAGGAGCAGGGTTGGTGTAGCTGCAGCCTGGCTAAATGCTCTGGCATGGTTTCCCTCCATCCTGGACTAGACTCAAAGCCACAGCCTGTGCCCAGTCCATTTCTGTCCCCTCCCACTGCTCTTCCTTGTGTGGGTGGGGGATTGTGGGGCCCATGGTACATGTTGAGCAGAGATTGTCTGATGAGTCATCCTTGCTCAAAACAAAGGAGTCTGGCATGGACAGTACTTCTGGCTTCTCTGCTGCAAGGGAATAACCTCTCCAACCCAAATGTTCAAGTACAACCTTGACCTGGCTGTTTCACACCTTGGGCTCTTCATTCCCCTCCCTCACCACGTCAGCTTTTCTTCAACATGATTTCTCGGAGTTGCCAGAAAACGGGCTTGTTGCAGCTTTTGCCCTGCTTTTAGTACTGGCACCTCCTGTAGGATCAGTTGGAAGGCAAGGCTGACTTCTAACCACTCGTGTCTCTTATCCATGCCAGGAGAGGTGGAAGGTCAGGGAATGGGCACTGGCAGATGCTACGTCTGGAGAAGTTGGAGGGAAGAAGATAAGGGATGGTAGGGGTCATGATCTTGGTATATCATTGAGTCATAAAATGTCAGAGCAGCCGGGATGCTGAAAGACTTCCCCTCCTGCCACTGTGTCAGACAGATGGAGAAACGAGGTCCCTGGCAGAGGCAGAGGAACATTCCCAAGATCCTACAGTAACTTGATCAGATTGGGGGTCAAAGTGTGGATTCTTTGTGCTGAAGATCAGCCTTGGGCAGAGGGGGCAGGTTCCATGGCCCTAAAGCCAGAAGAGGACTCCTAGAGAAGGCCCAGGAAGATAGAAGGAGGGGCTCCAGGGAAGGAGGACCTGGGAGTTTTCCAGCCCTGGGACCTCTGGTTGGAGGGAAGTAAGGTTCCAGTTCCTCATCATCAGATACATAGCAAGCACAGCCTGGGTCAGAATATGGGGATGTGCCCAGCCATACAGTGGGGGGGAGCTTGCTTGCTCTCTTGGCCATGTTTTGCTTTGTGGGGGTTAGAACCAGTTGTGTTCCCCACAATCCTGGGGTTCCTTTGCTTGACCTAAGAGTCTGCTCTCCTTGCTGAACCCTCAAGGCCCAAAACAGCTCACTTGAGCAATTCTGCAGCTGCCTCTGGCTGGTCACAGGCCATGGGAGATGTAAGAGACATCTGGACCCATAGTAAGAGTATGTATTTGAGGAGGAAACTTGGGAGAGGGCCACCCTGGTGGGGGTTGCTTATGGGAGCAGACTGGCTCAGAGAAAATCACGGCAGGGGTGGGAAGCCTGTCCCTCCTCCAAGCCAAGGGTCTGGGCTGCAGGTTTAGGGTGGCAGGGGGCACTTGGGCTCTTGCCTCAGTGCTGCTACCTGGTGCCTACATCAAAGACTGCTTTGGCAGCCTCTGGGCTGTGTCACCCTGGGGGCCATCATTTCCCCACCTAGTTCATTTACATGTCTCTCTGCCGCTAGGCTGGCAACTCTTTGAAAGCCAGATATTGCAGGGTGGGTTCTTTGGGAAACAGACTGTGACTCGAGGTTTATCATGTTGGATGTTCTTTAGGGAGAGCTCTTGAGATGGATGCCTGTAGAAGGGAGGGGGAAGAGGCAGAACTGGGCAAAGGGAGAAGTTGAGCTATAATGCAGGCCCCAACCTAGCCTTGGATGCCTCAATGGAAGGTCTGGAGTGGAATGGCCCATCACATTCCCACACTGGGTTGAAATAGCTGGGCCTTTATACCCCAAATGGATTGATCTTTGCATATAGATCTCCCAGAGCAGGACATGACCTCAAGTAAAGCAAGTATCTGCCACTGAAGCACCTGGAGGGGCTGACAGCCCACAGAACTCCTGCTGGTGTTCTCCTGCCCACAGAACTCCAGAGTGGGCATCCCCTCTCTGTCTACCTTGCTGGTTTCAGTTCCCTTTTGAGGAATGCTAGTTCAAGGAATTAATAGATTGCTTTGAAAGAAGCCCCTAAAATATTTTGGCCTCATTCTCCCTATCTCTTAAATGGGCATATCTTCTACATTTAGGTTATAAAAGGCAAAGCTCTTTATAAACACCACACCCCGGAGTTCCTGTCGTGGCGCAATGGTTAACGAATCTGACTAGGAACCATGAGGTTGCAGGTTTGATCCCTGGCCTTGCTCAATGGGTTAAGGATCTGGCGTTGCCGTGAGCTGTGGTGTAGGTTGCAGATTCAGCTTGGATCCCTCGTTGCCGTGGCTCTGGTGTAGGCTGGCAGCTGCAGCTCTGATTAGACCCCTAGCCTGAGAACCTCCATATGCCACAGGAGTGGCCCTAGAAAAGGCAAAAAGACAAAAATATATATATATATATATATGTAAACACCACACCCCATGGATGTATGAAGCCTCCCTTCAGTTCTCTTTCAGTTGACCCTGCACTGAAAGGTATTGGGAGCACTGAAGGTATTGGGGGGAGTGGAGGGTAGGTGGGGTGGACGTGGCAGTTTGTGGTTGATACTTTAGGGGAAACCACAGCTGCCTCTTATTCAGGGCTGTCAGTGAGGCCAGGGGAGGGGATGTTCACATGCCGGATGGGCCGTGGGCACTGAGTCACCACCCAGAGGAAAACCACAGCTTCAAAAGCCCCAAGGCGCAAGGAAGGGTGGCAGATGAGCTGGATGAGAGCCAGGCCTCAGGAGCGGGGATTTGGACAGCCTCCTTACCTCAAGGGCTAGTCCTGTTCCAGCTTGCAGGGCAGCACCTACCATATGCCATTAGAAAGGCTGGCTTGGTCACACATCTCTGTGCAGCAGAACAGAGCAAGAGCTGGTTGATCCTGGAAAAGAACCAAGCCTCTCTGGTGTCTAGTTCCCCACTCCCTGGGAAAATGGGGACAATTCTTGAATTGGAGAAAATTCATCTAAAGTATCTGAAGACACATAATCTGCAACTTTGCTAATATGATAATTTTACTATCTTCATTATAGTCTAGAGTGGCTGCTATCTGTCACATTGCATTCATCTACTGATTCCTCAATAATTGCATAGTAATCCTCCTCAGGCAGTGTTTTCCTTCTTTGTAAGAAGATGAAATATTCTCAATTCTCATCTTATGCAATGAAAGCTAAAATAAGGAAAGATGATGTCTCCATACTTCTTTACACCTTCTTGAAAGATGTCTAATGCTTTGGAAAAAACAATTAAAAAACTAAAGGATGGTGGAATAGTAATGATTTGTGTCACTATTGAATCATTCTCCAGGCAATTTCATCATTCTTCTGTTTTCTTATTACTTTTTGAAAATTTATTTATTTATTTATTTATTGCTTTTTGGGGTCACACTCACAGCATGTGGAGGTTGCCAGACTCGGTGTCAAACTGGAGCTGTAGCCACCGGCCTACACCACAGCCACAGCAGTGGCAGATCTGAGCCACGTCTGTGACCTACACCACAGCTCACTGTAATGCTGGATCCTCAACCCTCTCAACGAGGCCAGAGATCGAACTCGCATCCTCATGGATGCTCGTCAGATTCGTTTCTGCTAAGCATGGGAAACTCCTGTTTTCTTATTATTTTAAACACTTTTAAACATTTATCTTTATTTTTTATTATAGTTGATTTACACTGTTCTGTCAATTTCTGTTGCACAGCAAACTGACCCAGTCATACATCCATATACATTCTTTTTTTCACATTATCCTCCATCATGTTCCATCACCAAATGATCAGATACAGTTCCTTGTGCTGTACAGCAGAATCTCATTGCTTATCCATTCCAAATGCAATAGTTTGCATCTAGGAACCCCAAACTCCCAGTCCCTCCCCTTCCCTCTTGGCAACCACAAGTCTGTTCTCCATGTCCATGAGTTTGCTTCTTTTCTGTAGGTGGATTAAAGTCTAGATATGTGATATCATGTGGTTTTTGTTTTTCTCCTTCTTACTTACTTCACTTAGTGTGAGAGTCTCTAGTTCCATCCATGTTGCTGCAAATGGCATTATTTTTTTCTCCTTTATGGCTGAGTAGTATTCCATTGTGTATATGTACCACATCTTCTTAATCCATTCGTCTGTCATTGGACATTTAGGTTACTTCCATGTCTTGGCTATTGTGAATAGTGTTGCAGTGAACATAGGGTGCATGTATCTTTTTCAATTAAAGCTTTGTCTGAATATATGCCCAGGAGTGGGATTGCTGGATTATGTGGTAGTTCTATATTTAGCTTTCTGAGGTACCTCCATACTGTTTTCCATAGTGGTTGTACCAATTTACATTCCCACCAACAGTGTAGGAGGATTCCTTATTTTAGACTCTTTCTAAAGCATGATTAAGAGTAATTAACATGTAATTATGGAAAATAGTTCCTAGGAGGATTAAACAGCAAATATTCTAAGATCTAAGAAAAAGAAGATTATTAAAGGTCATGATATATTTTTGGATTTGTAAAGGATCCAATGGATTGATATGATAATTTTAAGATAGAATAAGCTTCATTCGATTGAAAAATAATTGGGGTTCCCATCATGGCTCAGTGGTAACGAAACTGACTAGTATCCATGAGGTCGCATTTTTGATCCCTGGCCCCACTCAGTGAGTTAAGGATCTGGTGTTGCTGAAAGCTATGGTGTAGGTTGCATATATGGCTTGGATCTCACATTGCTGTGGCTGTGGTGTAAGCCAGAAGCTGCAGCTCTGATTCACCTCCTAGCCTGGGAACTTCCATATGCTGTGGATGTGGCCCTAAAAAGAAAAAAAAAATGAAATGTTTCTTTGGCTTTTGAAAGACACCTGTGAAAGAATAAAAGTCATAAAATATCAATCCTTACAAATAGTTAAAACTGCTCAAAAAAGAAGTTTAAAAATTAGAATTGGGTTTAAAGGAACTTAGTAGTATACTGAGAGTTAAAATAAAATTCCCCAAGGGGTATTTAGCTGAAGGTCCACTTCTCCCTGCACCCAAATAAGGAAGAATAATCATAGACTGAATTTGACATAAAATGAGACCCCACATAAATGGCAAATGACATGCAAAAAGGTGCAAGTAAATGAGGACAGTACTGAGGGTCCTGGTGGTCCTGGTAGATATGGAATCCTGGCTTCCTTTGGGTGGAGGGTAGTTCCACAAGAGCCACTCTGTCCTCCTCCCAGGGTCTCCCGTATGGTTCCTGTGTCTGGGAGACTCAGGCCCAAAGACTGTTCCTGCTTTCTTTCTTTCTTTTTTTTTTTTTTTTTTTTTTGTCTTTTTGTCTTTTTGCCATTTCTTGGGCCACTCCTGCGGCATATGGAAGTTCCCAGGCTAGGGGTCGAATTGGAGCTGTAGCCACCGGCCTACGCCAGAGCCACAGCAACACGGGATCCAAGCCGCGTCTGCAACCTACACCACAGCTCACGGCAACGCCGGATCGTTAACCCACTGAGCAAGGGCAGGGACCGAACCCGCAACCTCATGGTTCCTAGTCGGATTCGTTAACCACTGCGCCACGAAGGGAACTCCTGTTCCTGCTTTCTTGTTCCCTCTTCCAGTCATCCACGAAGGCCCCTGTGGCCCACCGGAGCCCTAAGGCTTAGCATTCCAGGCCCCTGCCTCTGCCTGGCCATGCTGCTCTTCCTGCTACATGGACACTGGGGCTGAAATGTGGCACTGGACATAGGGCAGTGAAGAGAGAGAGAGACTAGGAAAGAAGTAATATTTGAAGAAATATTGACAATTTTTCAAATATGATGAAAGGCATCAAGCCACAGATTCAAGAATGTCAATGAGCTTGAAGCAGGTTACCTATAAAGAAAACTACAACTAGGCCCTGAAAACCAAAGACAAAACAGAAAATCTTAAAAACAACCATATTTTTAAAGGGGGGAGAGGAAATTAGTTATCAACAGTACAATTGATGGCTGACTATGGAAACCAGAAGACAATGAAATGACATCTTTAAAGTGCTGCAAGGGAGTTCCTGTCGTGGCGCAGTGGTTAATGAATCCGACTAGGAACCATGAGGTTGCAGGTTCGGTCCCTGGCCTTGCTCAGTGGGTTAAGGATCCAGCATTGCCGTGAGCTGTGGTGTAGGTTGCAGACGTGGCTCGGATCCCACATTGCTATGGCTCTGGCATAGGCCTGTGGCTACAGCTCCGATTAGACCCCTCGCCTGGAAACTTCCATATGACACGGAAGCAGACCAAGAAATGGCAAAAAGACAAAAAAAAAAAAAAAAAAAAAAAAGTGCTGAAAGAACAAACCCTGCTGATCTACAATTCTATGCCCAGCAAAATATCCTTCAAAAATGAAGGCAAAATGAATGTGTTCAAATGGACAGAAGTTGAAAGAATTTGGTTTGTTGCTAGTATACACTGGTGCTACAGGAAATTACTAGGACAGTTCTTTAGGCTGAAGGAAAAGATTCCCTGATAGAACTACAGAAGGGAATGAAGGACAGAGCAAAAGTAAAAATGTATATAATTATATGTGAATATTGACTGTTTAAACAACAATAATATTTCACAAGATTTTTAACATAGAGGTAAATATATTCCAACAATAGCACCAAAGTGGGAGTTAACTGTTCTAAGATAATTTGCATAACTACTAACTGTAAAAGTACTAGTTTAAGGTAAATTAAGTACCTTAAATAAATCAAGGATACAGGAGTTCCCGTCGTGGCTCAGTAGTTAACGAATCCGACTAGGAACCATGAGGTTGTGGGTTCAATCCCTGGCCTTGCTCAGTGGATTAAGGATCCGGCATTGCCATGAGCTGTGGTGTAGGTTGCAGACTCGGCTCAGATCCCACCTTGCTGTGGCTCTGGCGTAGGCCAGCAGCTACAGCTCCAATTCGACCCCTAGCCTGGGAACCTCCATATGCTGAGAGAGCGGCCCTAGAAAAGGCAAAAAGACAAAAATAAATAAATAAGAATAAAAAATTAAAAAAAATCAAGGATGCATATTGTAGTCTCTAGGATGACCACTAAAATCATAATAAAAGAAGGTGCAATGAAAAAGCTAATAATAGAGCAAAATGAAATAGTAAAAATTAAAAAAAATTTTAAATTAGCTGAAAGGAAAGTGTAAAAGGAGGAATAAAATTACAAAGGCTAAATAGAAAACAAATAACAAGGTAAATCCAACTATACTAGTAATTATAATTAATGTAAATAATATAAATATGTCAATTAAAAGACAAGGGTTATCAGACTAGATGAAAAACAAAATCCAAACCTGATGTTTATAGAAGACTCACTTTATTGTTTTTGTTTTTCACATTTTTCAAATTATAGTTGCTTTACAATATTGTGCCAATTTCTGCTGTACAGCAAAGTGACCCAGTCATACACACACACACACACACACACACACACACACACACACATACATTTCTGTTCTTTTTTTTTTTTTTTTTAAGGCAGCACCTGTGGCACATGGAAGTTCCCAGGCTAGGGGTTAAATCAGAGCTGTAGCTGCTTGCCTACAGCCACAGCAATGCCAGATCCAAGCTGTGTCTGAGACCTACACCACAGTTCACGGCAATGCCATATCCTTAACCCACTGAGCAAGGCCAGAGATTGAAACCGCATCCTCATGGATACTAGTCAGATTCTTAACCCACTGAGCCACAATGGGAACTCCTGCTTATATTTTTCTTAGTCTGTGAGTTTAAACAAAAATTATCTACTGTAGTCTTGGAGGGCTATTTATATGCAGAAACGTCCCTGATAGCTTGTGAGGGCGAACTATACTTTTGGCTGCTTTTAGTTTGGATGCTTGCTGTCTCTTTCCTCAGTGAGTGCAGGCCGTTATCCCTTGATGGGGTGTAAAGGTATATGGACTGCTTGTGCTTCCAGGGAGGTGGGGGCAATGGGTGGCACCTGCAGGTGGTGCCTAGTTGCTGGGACCTTGCCAGTAGCCACACTCTATGGGGAGGCGGGGTGGTGCCCAGAACCCTTGCAGTGGCCACAGGGGGCATATGTAATCCCAGGGAGGTGAGGGCAGCAGGTGGCACTCTGGGGCCCTCCACGGCAGCAACACCTGAGGTGACTGGGGCTGCAGGCCCGTGCCTGGTCATGGGACCCTCAGTGGTGGCAGGCCTCACCCACCTCTGGAGTCTGAGATTGCCACAGCAGTTTGCACCCACCCTAGTAACATGTGCAGGAGGCACCTGCCACATGAGAGCTCTCATGTGTGCAGAGAAAGAAGTTCCTATGGTGGTCCTGTTCCCCTCTCCCCTCGTGCTCACCAGCAATGAGGCCTTGCTGCTCTGGCAGGCCCAGGCCTCCTCCTGCACTGCCTCAGCTGTGGTGCACCACTCCCTAGTCCTTTCAGGCTGTTTCCACACAGCCAACCCCAGTGCTCCCCACAGAAGTGACCTCCATAGCCCAAGTCTCAGCACTCAGCCCCCGTCTGAGTGTCTCGGCTGTGGTTTCCCAGGCGGCGTTACTGGTGCTCTCTCTGCTTTGCCCTCCTCAGACCAATTGCTGTGCTTTTCTCTGAGGCCTTGAGGCTCCTTCTCATCCCAGCTGACCTCCCTGTCAGTTAGGTGGCCTCCCAGGGGACAGACTCCTTTCCTCTTTCACAGCTCCCTCTCAGGAGTGCTGGTTCCAACCTGATTCCTTGTTTTCTCTTCTCTCTCTCTCTCTCTTTTTTTTCTCCTTTTGTTCTACCCAGTTATGTGGAGCTTTTCTTGTCCTTTTTGGAAGTCAGAGGTCTTCTCCCAGCATTCAGTAGATGTTCTGTGCAAGTCATTCTACATTTAGGTGTTTTTTTTTTTTATTATTTGTTTGTAGGAGAAGGTAAATGCCAACGTCCTACACCTCTGCCATCTTTTTAAAAATTTTATTTATTTATTTATTTTTTGATCACATCTGTAGTTGTATAATGATCATAACAATCCAATTTCACAGGATTTCCATCCCACAACCCAAGAACATCCCCCCACCCCCCAAAATGTCTCCTCTGGAGACTAAATTTTTCAGTGTATGTGAGTCAGCATCTGTTCTGCAAAGAAGTTCAGTCTGTCCTTTTTTTCAAATTCCGCATGTCAGTGAAAGCATTTGATGTTGGTGTCTCATTGTATGGCTGACTTCACTTAGCATGATAATTTCTAGGTCCATCCATGTTGCTAAAAATGCTGGTATTTCATTCCTTTTAATGGCTGAGTAATATTCCATTGTGTATATGTACCATATCTTCTTGATCCACTCCTCTGTCGATGGACATTTCGGTTGTTTCCATGTCTTGGCTATTGAACATAATGCTGCAATGAACATTGGAGTACATGTGTCTTTGTGAGTCATGGTTTTCTCTGGGTAGATGCCCAGGAGTGGGATTGCTGGATCAAATGGTAGTTCTATTTTTAGTTTTCTGAGGCATCTCCATACAGTTTTCCACAGTGGTTGCACCAATTTACAATCCCACCAACAGTGTGATAGGGTTCCTTTTTCTCCACACCCTCTCCAGCACTTACTGTTTGTAGACTTTTGGATGATGGCCATTCTGGCTGGTGTAAGGTGGTACCTCATTGTGGTTTTGATTTGCATTTCTCTAATAATGAGTGATGTTAAACATCTTTTCATGTGTTTTCTGGCCATCTGTATGTCTTCTTTGGAGAACTGTCTGTTTAGATCTTCTGCCCATTTTTTGATGGGGTTGTTTGTTTTTTTGGTATGGAGCTGCAGAAGGTGTTTATAAATTTTGGAGATTAATCCCTTGTCAGTTGATTGATTTGCAAAGATTTTCTTCCATTCTGTGGGTTGTCTTTTTGTTTTGTTTAGGGTTTCTTTTGCTGTGCAGAAACTTTTAGGTTTGATTAGGTCCCATTTGTTTATTTTTGTTTTTATTGTCATGACTCTAAGAGGTGGATCTGAGAAGATGTTGCTGTCGTTTAAGTCAGAGAGTGTTTGGCCTATGTTTTCCTCTAAGAGTTTTATAGTGTCTGGTCTTATATCTAGGTGTTTAATCCATTTTGAGTGTATTTTTGTGTATGGTGTTAGGGAGTGTTCTAATTTCATTCTTTTCCATGTGGCTGTCCAGTTTTCCGAGCACCACTTATTGAACAGGCTGTCTTTTCTACACTCTGCCATCTTGATCCCTCCTCACAGAAATCTCACTTTATTTTTTTTAATGATTATTTTTTTTTAGGAAGCTTACTTTAAATAGAAGGATACAGAAGGGTGAAAGTCAAAGGTTAGAAAGCAATGTCATATAAATATTAACCCCTAAAAAGCTGATATGGACACATGAACACTGGAAATTTTAAGTTAAGATGTATTATAAGTTCCTGTCGTGGCGCAGCAGAAACAAATCTGACTAAGAACCATGAGGTTGTGGGTTCAATTCCTGACCTCGATCAGTGGGTTAAGGATCCAGTGTTGCCGTGAGATGTGGTGTGGGTCACAGACGCATCTTGGCTATAGTCCTGATTGGACCCCTGGCCTGGGAACCTCCATATGCCATGGGTGTGCCCCTAAAAGGACAAAAGGCAAAAAAAAAAAAAAAAAAAAAAGATGTATTATGAGGGAGTTCCTGTCGTGGGACAGCAGAAACGAATCCGACTAGGAAGCATGAGGTTGCAGGTTTGATCCCTGTCCTCACTCAGTGGGTTAAAGATCCGGTGTTTCCATGAGCTGTGGTATAGGTCACAGACACGGCTCAGATCTGGTGTGGCTGTGGCTGTGGTGTAGGCTGGCAGCTTAGCTATGATTAGACCCCTAGCCTGGGAAACTCCATATGCTGCAGGTGTGGTCCTAAAACAAACAAACAAAAAAACGAAAAAACAAAAACAAAACAAAAAAAAGAAGTATTATGAGGAGTTCCTGTTGTGGTTCAGCAGAAACGAACCTGACTAGTATCGATGAGGATGTAGGTTTGATCCCTGGCCCTGCTCAGTGGATTAAGGATCCAGAATTGCCATGAGCTGTGGTGTAGGTTTCAGATGTGGCTGGGATTTGGTGTTGCTGTGGCTGTGGTGTAGGCTGGCAGCTGCAGCTCCGACTGGACCCCTAGCCTGGGAACATACATATGCCACAAGTGTGGCCCGGGGCGGGGGGGAAGTATGAGAGAAAAAGAATATTTCATAATAATAAAATTCCTAAGCTCTATCTTTGTGGCCCAACTCATACAGCAAGACCAGGTTATAAGTCACTACTGACTGTAAATTGGGTAGCACCTGCAGGTGGTGCCTAGTTGCTGGCCCCTTGGCAGTAGCTGCTCTCCGTGGGGAGAGGTGGGGTGGTGCCCAGAACCCTTGCAGTAGGTTAGGCTGCCCTTTTCTATCCCCAGGATAAATGGGGCTTTCAGCAGCTCTAAGGAGGAAGGTATGGGCCCTTTGCCACTACTTCTGGTTTGCTCCTGACCTCCCCATGTTTAATGTCCAGAAAGGTACCTAGGTGTGACTGCCCACCCCTCTGTCATCCTAGGCAGGCACTCAACTTCTAGGATCTCAGCCTGAATCTGGGGTGCACAACACTCCAAACTTGACTTTGAGCTGCAGTCCTTCCAGGATGCCCATCCCAGGGCCTGTGACCTTATAATTGGGGTTGACAATCCCTAGAAAAGCCTATCTTGTTGGCCTTAGCTGCTGTTCCCATGGACAGTGACTATGTAGGTTCCTGAGCCTCTTCCCTCATTCCAGTGGGCAGGCAGGTCTTTGCCACTTACTTATTGGGCAGGCTGCATAGGGAAGGACCTGCAGCTCCCCAACAAGGCCACAATTCATATACCTAAACAATCATCTCTCAATTTCTGTGACCTTTCTCTTCTATGCCACAGAGAAAGCCGTGGGATAGTGTAGGTCACACAATGTCTGGGTCTATCTGTGGTCCTAAGCCTGGCCTCTGTCTCAATTACTAGCTCTAATCTCTGGTACTTTCCTCCTTCAGATACCATTCCATCCCTCCAGCTCCAACTGCTCCTGCCCCACTCCTGGGATCCCTTCATTTAAAGAGGAGACAAGACATCTTTCATGGTTCTTAGTCTCTGGCTCCCTTTGCTTCCCATTCTGCAACCATTCAAGGCCCTGCCCATATAGTTTGATAGGCCTCAGCCACAGACTTTGTTGGCCTGGCCAGTCCCTACCCCTGCTCACCTGGGCAGATCCAGACCCATTCCAGGTCATGACCTGGGCTAGTTTGGGTAGAGCCACCACTTATTGTCACTTTGCCCATAGTGTTCTCCCAAGAGACATTATCTGTCCTGTTTGGAGTCTAACATTCTCTCCCAGACTTTATTATCTGTGGCTAGTACATGGCATGCAACGATTATGATAAATGATGTTAATTAGTTTTAACCTCATTCAGGATGTTATGGGGCTGAAGATTGTAGCCTCTATGATAAGCCTGGGCTTGAACTCCATTTCTGTGATTCTGAACCTGTTTGAACCTGAGCTTCCTCATCTGTAAAATGAGTTAATATCCACCTTCTAGGAGTGCTGTGAAGAATAGTTAGATGATATATATGAAGTGCTTAGCACAATGCCTGAAACATAGATAATGCTTATATTACAGATGGTAGATGGTTATTTCTGAGGAGCTCAGCTATGTCATAAATATTCTAAGTACAGAGACCATATTTCTATTTTGTTGTGGTTATATTTTTCTATTTTTTTGTTTTTTGAATTCTGGAATGTATCATATATACAAAAAAATGCCTTATATAGTGTGTGTGTGTATTAACACCAATATATGTATTTCCCAACTAGAAAATAAAACATTTCCAATTTCTTGAAGGCTCCTTTGTCTCCTCCCAAATCATATGTCCTCTTACTATTCCAAAGGTACCCAGAATAGTACGATGTTAAGTAAGAGGCCATGTGGGGAGCAATAAGAAACACACTTACTCCTCACAGCCAGGGAGGTAGCACCAGGGGTCTAGTGGGAGCTGGAACTCCCATGCCCTCCCAGCAATAACAAATATTAACCCCACTCAAGAGTCATTGGAGGAGTTCCCATCGTGGCTCAGCACTAACGAATCCGACTAGTATCCATGAGGATGCGGGTTCGATCCCTGGCCTCTCTCAGTGGGTTAAGGACCTGTCATTGCCATGAGTGGTGGTGTAGGTCACAGACAGGGCTCAGATCCCACGTTGCTGTGGCTGTTGTGTAGGATGGCAGCTGCAGCTCCTATTCAACCTCTAGCTTGAGAATCTCCATATGCCACAGGTGTGGCCTTAAAAAGACAAAAAGAAAAAAAAAAGCTGTTATGAACTGAATTTTTTCCCCTCCCCCACATTTATGTGCTGAAGCTCTAACCCCTGATATAACAATATTTGGAGATAGGGCCCTAAAGAGCATAATTAAAGTTAATGAGAACATAAAGGTGAGGCCCTAGTCCGATAGGACTGGTGTCCTTTTGAGAAGAGGAAGAGATAGTCAGGCTGCAAGTGCACAGAGAAAAGGCCATGTGAGGACAGAGTGAGAAGGTGGCCAACCACAAGCCAAAGAGAGATGTCTCACCAGAAATCAAACAGCAACACCTTGATTTTGGACTTTTAGCCTCTAGAATGTGAGATAATAAATTTTTGTTGTTTATGCCACCCAGTCTCTGGTGTTTTGTTATGGAAGCCTGAGTTGACTAATAACAGAGGATGCGAAGAATCTCAATGTCTAACCCTGCCTTGTCATAATGAGGTAGGACTTCCCCTCCTCTGCTGGACCAGTGTTAGAGGAAGCCAGCTAAAATAGAAGGTTTAAATAAGAGCCTGAGACTCATAACATAATGCCAAAAATGCCCAGGCTTCAGTAGTCAATCACTTGTCATGCCAATAGCCAAAATGATCTCACACTGAAGGAAAAAAGAAATAAATAGATGCCAACCTCAAGATGTCAGAGATGTTAGAATTGTCTGATGAGGATTTTAATGCAGCCATCATGCAGTGCTTCAGCAGGTATTTGTGAACACACTTGAAACAAATGAAGAAAGAGAAAGCTTCAGCAAATAAATAGACGGTAATAAAGAAGAACCAAACGAACATTTTGGAACAGAAAAATTCACTAACCACAATAAACTTGGTGGATGTGCTCAACAGCAGAATGGAAGGGGATAGAAGAAAGAACCTAGAATTGGAAAATAAAACAGTAGAAATTACCCAGTCTGAACAATGGAGAGAAACTAGACTGAAAAGAAAAAAGAAAAAAAAAAAAAAAAAGAAATGAACAGAACCTTAGAGATCCAGGGGATTATTTAAAGAAGATCTAATATTCATGTCATTGGCATCTAAGCAGGAGAGAAAAGCATGTAAGATGGGATATATTAGGATCGTCACCTTTAGAAAATATAATCCATGTTGCACAGAGCTATAATTTTTCTATTTCACTTCAGTATTCTATTGTGTGCTCTGGGAGTATTCTGTTCAGTCTCCAGGAGTGGAATTGCTGAGTCAAAGGGTATGTGAATGTTCACCTTCACCAAATAATGTAAAATTGTTCTTCAAAGTACGTGTTAAAAATAAATAAAATGAAAAAAAAATACAAAAAAAGTAAGTGTACTAATTTTCTAGCCCCATAGCAGTTTAATAGCTACCTTTTGCCAACATTTTATCAACCTTAAAATTTTCTCCAAACCAGTGGGCATGAAATGGTAACTTGTGGTTTTATGTGCATTTCCCTTTCTACTAACGAGGTTGAGTATATTTTCATAAATGTAATGGGCCATTTGTGTTTTCTCTTTTGTGAAATGCCTGTGTGTGTTTTTGAAAATTTTTCTATTGGAGTATTTATCTTACTAATTGATTGATTTACAGGATTTGGGTACTAATCTTTTTTTGGCATTATGTGTGAAAAATTCTATTAGGACTGTGTTGAAATAGGAAGAAAGCTGTAAATCAGTTTGGGAAGAAATAACAACTTTACAGTGTTGAATCTTTCTATCCGTGAACATAGAAAGATGCTCTTTATTTGGCTTTCTTATTGCCTTTCAATAAGGTGCTATATTTTTCTTTCTTTTTTTGCTTTATAAGGCCTCACCCACAGCACATGGAAGTTCCTAGGCTAGGGGTCTAATAGGAGCTACACCTGCTGGCCTACACCTCAGCCACAACAATGCAGGATCCAAGCCGTGTCTATGACCTACATCACAGCTCCTGGCAATTCGGGACCCCTGACGCACTGACTGAGGCCAGAGATTGAACCTGCATCCTCATGAATACTAGTCAGATTCATTTCTGCTGCACCACAATGGGAACTCCAGTACTTTGTTTTCCCACATAAATATTTTGTATATCTTTTGTTAGATTTGTTTTTGAAGACCTTGTATTTTTTATTTTTAGAAAAATTTAACTGCACTTTTTAACTTCATTACTGATGTTTATAAATTCATGAGATGTATTTTTTGGACATTGAATTGATATTTTCTCCCAGGCTGTGGATTGCCTTTTCATTTTGTAAACAGTGTCTTTTGAAGATCACTGATTTTAAGCAGTTTGATTATGATGTACCTTGGTGTGGCTTCCTTCTTGTTTCTTCTACTTGGGGTTCATTGAGCTTTTTTAAATTATTGGTAATTTTCATCAAATTTGAATTCTTCAAGTTTTTCCCCCCTCCCTCCTCCTCTTCTGGAACTGCAATTACATGTACATTAGGCTTCTTGGTGTTGTCCTACAGCTCCCTTTTGGTCAGCTCCTTTTTTTTTTTTTTTTTTTCCCAGCCTTTTTTTCTCGATATATTTTATTTTGATAATTTCTACTGCTATGTCTTCAAATTCACTCATCTTTTTTTCATCAGTGTCTAGTTTGCTACTGGCAAGGAACTAGCAAGGTGACCAAACAAGGTATGCTGTTTCAGAGAGAATGAGGAGGAGGCGGGAGAGAGTATGGACACAGACCATTTGCCTAAATGGAATGTTGCCTAAGCAGGAAAGAGCAAGATGGTAGCAACATCAGATCTTTATCATTTTATCAATTGTCACAGAGAGGGGTTCTGTGGCAGGTGGCCTGAAGTGCCTGTCACCAGGAGCAGAAACACTTGATCAGGACATTTGTGTGTGAATTGAAACCACAAGCCTCGAAGTTTCTGTCGTGGTGCAGAGGAAATGAATCCTACTAGGAACCATGAGGTTGCCGGTTTGATTCCTGGCCTCACTCGGTGGATTAAGGATCTGGTGTTGCCATGAACTGTGGTGTAGTTTGCAGGCATGGCTTGGATCTGGCGTTGCTGTGGCTGTGGTGTAGGCCTGCAGCTGTAGCTCCGATTAGACCCCTAACCAGGGAACCTCCATATGCTGGGGGTGCAGCCCTAAAAAGTCAAAAGACCAAAAAAAAAAAAAAAAAAAAAAAAGAAAAAAGAAAAAAGTAACCATAAGGCTCATCCCACAAGGTGTGTCTCACTGGCCCATTAGCAGAAGGCAGGAAACAGTGTGACAGAAGATAAGCAGCCAGCCTCACAGCCACGGGAGGGAATTATAAACAGATAGGCCTCCCCCAGTGTGTTTTTTCAACCTCAGAGGATGCAGTGTACAGAGGTTGCCTATCCCGAATCTTGTGGACAAGCAGATCTTCCTGTGCAACTTCGTTTCTTAGCTGGAATTCCTAGCTATACATCAGTGTGAGAGCATTGGAGAGGCCTTTGATTCACCACAGCTGCCCAGTTGTATCAGTTTTACCTCGATGTGGCTCTCTTGCTGCAGCCCTCTCTAGTCCACTGTTACCTTCAGGGTGAGGGCATTTAAGGCTCCTCTGGATCTGGCTCCAGCCCAATACAGCATCTCTCCCAGCACATCCTTACCACATTCAGGCAGTGTGCAGTCCCTTGATGCCAGACTCCTTGTCTTTTTTTTTTTTTTAACATTTTTTTTTTATTTTACCACTGTACAGCAAAGGGGTCAGGTTATCCTTACATGTATACATTACAATTACATTTTTTCCCCCACCCTTTCTTCTGTTGCAACATGAGTATCTGGACATAGTTCTCAATGCTATTCAGCAGGATCTCCTTGTAAATCTATTCTAAGTTGTGTCCAGACTCCTTGCCTTTCATTGCATGATCCCCTCCACCTGCTTGTAGGCCCAGCTCAGACACTAGCAGGCAGACCTGGTTGCAAAATATCTGCTTATTCTAGGCGTTTAGTGAGTAGACAAAGGAAGAGGGAGAAATGCTTTTACTTTTTATATGAACAGCTTCTCTTTTGAACTCTTGTTGGGAGGGTAGGATTTGATGAGCACATGTGGGATGATTTATCACTATTCCTAAGGACCCTTTTTCTGTTGGTGATGATCCCATCTGAGAAACTTTGATTCCTCTCTCTTTTTCTTCATCAGGTCTGCCATTTCTTTTTTTTTTTTTTTTTTTTTTTTTGTCTTTTGTCTTTTTTGTTGTTGTTGTTGCTATTTCTTGGGCCGCTCCCGCGGCATATGGAGGTTCCCAGGCTAGGGGTCGAATCGGAGCTGTAGCCACTGGCCTACGCCAGAGCCACAGCAACGCGGGATCCGAGCCGCGTCTGCGACCTACACCACGGCTCACGGCAACGCCGGATCGTTAACCCACTGAGCAAGGGCAGGGACCGAACCCGCAACCTCATGGTTCCTAGTCGGATTCGTTAACCACTGCGCCACGACGGGAACTCCAAGGTCTGCCATTTCTTCTCTCACTAAATCAATCCCTCTCTCTCTCCCACTCCATCTTTCCCTTCCTTTCTCCCCATCTTCTTTCCTTCTTCTCTTTTTCTACCTACTCCTTTCCAGGTTCTTTGTGCTTAGCTTCTATCAGGTTGCCCCATCCACTCCACCTTGCATGCTGTATTTCTGATGACCTTTTAAAAAATATGGCAACTAGTGATTTCTGCAGCAGGGCCTTACTCTGACTATGCCATGGAATTTTTTGATGTTTTCCAGCCTAACATCTGTTCCTGTTAGCCTGGCCTCCTCCTCGTCTCCCCAGGAGCCAGGCTCTTTTTGTGCGTTTCACCGCTGCTATGAGTTATCCTTCCAGACCCATATATGAGCCTTCTATGAACTCCAGTGTGCTTGTAATCATACAGTGTAACCCCCAAGGTTCTCCAGTTTCTTCATTTTTTTTTTTTTTTTTTGGTCTTTTTGCTATTTCTTGGGCCGCTCCTGCGGCATATGGAGGTTCCCAGGCTAGGGGTCCAATCGGAGCTGTAGCCACCAGCCTACACCAGAGCCACAGCAACACAGGATCCGAGCCGCGTCTGCAACCTACACCACAGCTCATGGCAACGCCGGATCGTTAACCCACTGAGCAAGCGCAGGGACCGAACCCGCAATCTCATGGTTCCTAGTCGGATTCGTTAACCACTGCGCCACGACGGGAACTCCAGTTTCTTCATTTTTTATTGTGGTAAAATACCCATAACATTTATCATCTTAACCATGTTTAACCGTACAGTTTACTGTTATTAAATACATTTACTTTGTTGTGTAACCATCACCAACATCCATCCACATAACTCTTCTCATCTTGTTAAACTTAAATTCTAGACCCACTTAATAATAACTCCCCATTCTCCCCCAACTTCAGCCCCTGGCAGCCACCATTTTACTTTTGGTCTCTATGAATTTGACTACACTGAGTACCTCATCTAAGTGAAGTCATATAGTATTTGTCTTTTTGTGATTGGCTTGTTTCACTTAGTATAATGTCCTCAAGGGTTATCTGTGTTGTAGCATATTACAGAATATCCTTCCTTTTTAAGGCTGAAATGGGATATTTCCCATTGTGTGTATATACTACGTGTTGTTAATCCATTCATTCATCCACATGCCTGGTTTGCTTCTGCATTTCAGCTTTTGTAAATAAAGCCTCAATGAACATGATTATACAAGTATGTTTTTGAGATCCCTACTTTCAGTTATTTTGGGTATATACCCCGAAGCAGAATTGCTAGGTCATATGGTAATGCTATTTATTTTTTATTTTCATTTTTTGCTTTTAAGGGCCGAACCCATGGTATATGGAGGTTCCCAGGCTAGGGGTCCAGTCAGAGCTACAACTGTGACCTACCACAGCTCACAGCAATGCCAGATCCTTAACCCACTGACAAGGCCAGGGATCGAACCTGCAACCTCATGGTTCCTAGATGGATTCGTTTCCTCTGCACCACAATGGGAACGCCTTGAGCATCTTTTATGTGGTTGTTTTGTATATCTTCTTTAGAAAAATGTCTACTTAAATCTTTCCTCATTTATGAATCAGATGGTTTTTTTGTTGTTGAGTTTTAAGACATCTCTATATATTCTAGGTAATAATCCCTTATCAGATGTATGATTTGAAAATATTTTCTCCTGTTCTGTGGGTTGCTTTTTTACTCTGCGGAGAGTGTCTTTGATGCACAAAAATTAAAAATTTTCTTGAAGTCCATTTTGTCTATTTTCTTCTTTGTTACCTTACCTTTGGTGTCATATCCAAAAAATCATTGCCAAATTCAACATTGTAAAGCTTCTTTTGTCCTATGCTTTCTTCAAAGAGTTTTTTTTTTTTTTTCATTTTTAAAAGTTTTAGAAGTTCTCTTCGTGTGGTTAATGAACCCAACTAGGATCCATGAGGATGCGGGTTCAATCCCCAGCCTCGCTCAGTGGGTTAAGGATCTGGCATTGCCGTGAGCTGTGGTGTAGGTTGCAGCCATGGCTTGTGGCTGTGGCGTAGACCAGAGGCTACAGCTCCAATTCAATCCCTAGCCTGGGAACTTCCATATGCTGCATGTGTGGCCCTAAAAAGCCAAAAAAAAAAAAGTTTTATTGAAATATATTCAATTTACAATCTTGTGTGAATTTCTGCTGTACAGCAAAATGATTCAGTTATATATACAGACATGTCCATTCTTTCTCAGATTCTTTTCCCACACAGCTTATCAAAGAACATTTAGTAGAGTTCCCTGTACAATACAGCAGGTCCCCATTGACCATCCGTTCCATATATAATAGGGTACATATGCCAATCCCAAACTCCCAATTCATCCTTCACCCCCAATTTTCCCCTTTAGTAACCATAATTTTGTTGTTGAAATCTGTGAATCTGTTTCTATTTTTCAAATAAGTTCATTTGTATCATTTTTTTAGATTCCACATATAAGTGATATCATATGATGTTTACCTTTTTCTGTCTGACTTACTTCACTTAGCATGAGGATCTCTAGGTCCATCCATTTGCTGCAATTGGCATTATTTCATTTTTTATGGCCGAGTAATATTCCATTGCGTATAAGTACCACATCATCTTTATCCTTTTCTCAGTTCTTCCAAGAGTTATTCTTTTAGGTCTCACATGTAGATCCTTGATGCATTTGAGTGAATTTTTATATATGGTGTTAACCATCTACCTTAATTCTTTTGCATATCGATGTCTAGTTTTCTCAGGACCATCTGTTGAAAAGACTGTCCTTTCCTTCATTGAATGGTCTTGGCATCTTTGTCAAGAATCATTTGACCATATATATTAAGGCTTATTTCTGGGAGCTCTATACTGTTCCATTGGTCTGTATGTCTGTCTTTATAACAATACCACATGTTTTGATGACAGTAGCTTTGTTGTAAGTTTTAAAATCAGGAAGTGTGAGTCCTCCAGTTTTGCTTTTCTTTTTCAAGATTGTTTTGGCTATTCGAAGTCCTTTGAGATTGTGTATGAATTTTTTGGATTTTTTTCTATTTTTACAAAGAAGTCATTGGGATTTTGGTAGAGATTGCATTGAATCTGTAGATTGTTTTAGGTGGTATTAGTATTTTAACAATATAAAGTCTTCCAACCTATGAGTATGAGGTGTGTTTGCATTTACTTATATCTTTTTTTTTTTTCCTTTTTTTTTTTCTTTATTATTTTCCCACTGTACAGCAAGGGGGTCAGGTCATCCTTAGATGTATACATTGCAGTTACAGTTTTTTCCCCCACCCTGCATTTACTTATATCTTTATTTTCTTTCAGCAATGTCTTTATAGTTTTCATTGTAGAAATCTGTGGGGAGCCGAGGAGATGCAGAGACTCGAAAAAAGGACCTTGCCTGACGGCAGAAAAACTTGAAGGCAGGTTCCTAACCAAGAAAGGGAGCTCACCTGAACGGTACAAGCCGAAGGTGGGCTTCTGGACAGGATAAAAGCCAGCCTGTACGGTACAAGCCAAGGGCAGGCCTCAGGTTACACAGCTCTCATTTTGATGTTGATGGGGAAGAATTGGGGCTTTCCTGGGAAAACAATTTCCGTGTTTGCACTGGAGAACATGGATTGTTTCTCGGGTGACCTAGTCTTTCCTGTTGTTTTATTTGTTATTCAGTTTTCCTCAGTCTTTCCTGATTATTTACTTATTATTCTTATTTCCCATTCTTATTTTCCTGTGGTGATTTGTGATTTAACAAAATTACAACAATAATATAATAAGAATTTTATCCTGAAGGACTTTCCCCTATTTAAATCCAACTTAGTTAAGACATAGTGTTTATCTATTAACTAGTTATATAGTAATCTTTAGAGTTAGGATCTTAATGAGGTTCATAAAAGTTAGACATATATTATCCAAAAAACCTAGCCGTGAGTTTTGTCCTTGATTTTAAAAGCTTTTAAGTGATAGCTAGTTTAGTTAAGTTGGTTTATATTTACTTACACTGTCTCCCTGCCATAACGCTTTGAAGATAAGCACCAGTCTACAAACAAGGTTTGTGAATGCCAAATTCTTGTGTCTATGGCCTCTTCAAAGAACTCACTAAGTTTAGTTAAGATAGAGATCTTAAAACATGATGTATAGCTGCTATACCATGTAACAGTTAACCAATGTATTTTTAACACCATGATGTAATCTGTAGTGAAAAACTGTCTATATAATCAACCACTGTTGCCAATAAAGTTTGAGCAGTCCAGCGCCCTGAAAGAAGGGACAAAGAGGCTGTCTCTGATGCAAAAGCCGACGTCCGTCCATCTTCTTCAGGAAAGTGTACACTCCCTGGCTGCCGGAGCTGGCCTCTGGCAGAAATCTTTTACCTTCATGGTTACATAAATTCCCAAATATTTTATTCTTTTCAAATCTATTGTAAATGGAGTCATTCTTATAACTTCCTTTTCAGATTAGTCACTGCTTATATATAGATATGCAACTGATTTTTGTGTGTTGGCTTGGTATCCTACTATTTATTGAATTAGTTTGTTAGAGCTATTAAGTTTTTGTTTGTTTGTTTGATTTTTGTCTCTTTGCCTTTTCTAGGGCCGCTCCCTCGGCATAGGTTCCCAGACTAGGAGTCTAATCAGAGCTGTAGCCACTGGCCTACGCCACAGCTACAGCATTGCGGGATTTGAGCCACATCTGTGACCTACACCACAGCTCGAGGCAACACCGGACCCTTAATCCACTGAGCTAGGCCAGGGATCGAACCCACAACCTCATGGTTCCTAGTCGGATTTGTTAACCACTGTGCCACAACAGGAACTCCAAGTTTTTTGTTGATGTTGTGAAATCTTTAGGGTTTTCACCATATATGATCATATTATCAGCAACCAGAGATAATTTTACTTCTTCCATTTCAATTTGAATGCATTTATTTCTTTTTGTTTTCCAATTGCTCCAGCTAGAACTTCCAGTGCTGTTGAATAGAAGTGATGAAAGCAGGCATTTTTGTCTTATTCCTGCTCTTAGAAGAAAAGTTTTCAGTCTTTCGCAATTGAGCATGATGTTCACTGTGGGGTTTTTTGTATATGGCTTTTATTACATTGAAGTGGTTTCAAACACTGTTAAGTGTTTTCATCATAAAAGCGTCTTGAGTTTTGATTCAGTTATTCATTGGTTGAGATGATCAAGTGTTTTTTTTCCCACTTTTATTCTGTTGTTGTGGAATATTACACTGATTGATTTTCCTCTGTTGGACCATCCTTGCCTTCCAGGAATAACTCCCACTTGGTCATAGTGTGTAATCTTTTTGATACTGCTAAATTCTGTTTGCTAGTGTTTTTCTGAGGATTTTTTTCAGCGGTGTTTATAAAGGATATTGAACTCTAGTTTTCTTTTCTTGTAGTGTCTTTGCCTGTCTTTGGTTATCAGGGTTATGCTGATATCATAGAATGAGTTAGGAAGTGTCCCTCTTCTCTTGTTCACTTTTTTTGGGAAAGATTTGAGAAGGATTAAATCTTTGGTAGAATTCACTGGTGAACCCATCAGGTCCAAGGCTTTTCTTAGTTAGTAGATTTTGGATTTCTGATTCAACCTACTTACTAGATCTATTTATATTTTCTATTTTCTTCATGATTTGTACTTGGTAGGTTTTGTGTTTCTAGGAAAATTTCCTTCTCATCTAGGTTGTCCAAATTGTTGGTATACAGTTGAATTAGTCCTCTCTTATAATCCTTTTTTTTCTTTAGAATTGGTAGTAATATCTTTACTTTCATTACTGATTTTAGTAATTTGAATTTTCTCTCTTTCTTTCTTAGACCATTTAGCCAAAAGCCTCTCTTTCTTTCTTAGACCATTTAGCCAAAATTTTATTGATTTCTAAGAATCAAGTTTTGGTTTCATTGATTTTTCTCTGTTATTTTTCTGTTCTCTATTTTGCTTAACTCTGCTCTAATCTTTATTTCCTTCCTTCTGCTTTGGGTTTAGTTCTTCTTTTTCTAGTTTCTTAAGTTATAAAGTTAGCTTGTTGATTTAAGATATTTCCTGTGTTTTTTTTTAAAATTTCCTGGTTTTTTTTTTTAATGTAAGCATTTATAGCTATAAATTCCCCTTAGCTCTGCTTTTGCTATATCTCATAGATTTTGGATGTTAAACATTTTCATTTTCACTCATCTGTAAGTATTTTCGGATTTCCCTTGTGATTTCTTCTTTGATCCACTGGGTGTTTAAAAGTGTGTTGTTTGGAGTTCCTGTTGTGGCTCAATGGTTAACCAATCCAACCAGGAACCATGATGTTGGAGGTTCGATCCCTGGCCTCACTCAGTGGGTTAAGGATCCAGCATTGCCTTGAGCTGTGGTGTAGGTCGCAGACGTGGCTTGGATCCCGCGTTGCTGTGGCTCTGGCATAGGCTGGCAGCTACAGCTCTGATTAGACTCCTAGCCTGGGAACCTCCGTATGCCATGGGAGCGGCCCTAGGAAAGGCAAAAAGACTAAAATAAAATAAAATAAAATAAATAAAAGTGTGTTATTTAATTTCCACAATTTGTGAACTTGCCAGCTTTCCTTCTTATTGATTTTTTTTTTTTCCTTTTTAGAACCACATCTGCAGCATATGGAGGTTCCTAGGCTAGGGATTGAATTGGAGTTGTAGCTGCTGGCCTACACCACAGCCACAGCAACATGAAATCTGAGCTGCATCCGAAACCTACACCACAGCCCACAGCAGCGCTGAAACCTGAGCGAGGACAGGGATTGAACCTGCGTCTTCATGGATGCTAGATTCATTTCCACTGAGCCATGATGGAAACTCCTCCTTCTTATTGATTTCTAACTTCATCCCGTTTTGATCAGACAAGATACTTTGTGTGATATCTATTTTTTGGAATCTATTGAGACTTAATTTGTGGCCTAACATATTGTCTATCCTGGAAAATGTCCCATATGCATTTGAGAAGAATGTATATTCTGTTGTTGGGTAAAGTGTTCTATATATGTGTGTTAGATATAGTTGGTTTATTGTTTTGTTTAAGTCCTTTATTTCTGTACTTATGTCTGTCTGGTTGTTCTATCCATTATTGTGAATGAAATACTGAAACTTCCAGAGTTCCCGTCATGGTGCGGCTGAAACAAATCCAACTAGGAACCATGAGGTTGCATGTTTGATCCCTGGCCTCGCTCAGTGGGTTAAGCATCCAGTATTGCTGTGACTGTGGCATAGGCCGGCAGCCGCAGCTCTGATTGGACCCCTAGCCTGGGAATCTCCATATGCCATGGGTGTGACCCTAAAAAGCAAAATAAACAAATAAATAAATTAAATAAATAAATAAATAAAGAAAGAAAGAAAGAAAGAAAGAAAGAAGCTTCCAACTATTATTGTAATGATGCCTATTTCTCCCTTCAATTCTGTCTTTGCTTTATATATTTTGATAGTCTGTCATTAGATGCATAAATGTTTATAATGATTGCATATTCTTGCTGTATTGAATCTTTTATTAATATATAATATCCTTCATTGTCTCATAATCTTTTTTGATTTAAAATCATTTTGTGGAGTTCAGGTCGTGGCTCAGTGGTTAATGAACCTGACTAGCATCCATGAGGATGCGGGTTCAATCCCTGGCCTCACTCAGTGGGTTAAGGATCCAGCGTTGCTGCAAGCTGTGGTGTAGGCCAGCAGCTACAGCTCTGATTTGACCCCTAGCCTGGGAACCTCCATATACCACAGGTGCGGTCCTAAAAAGACAAATAAATAAATAATAAATAAATAAATAAAAGGAAATAATTTTGTCTACTACTAGATACTTGCCTATCTTGCTCTCTTTTTATTTTTATTTATGTATTTATTTTTGTCTTTTTGCCTTTTCTAGGGCTGCTACCACAGCATATAGAGGTTCCCAGGCTAGAGGTCTAATCAGAGCTGTAGCCACCAGCCTATGCCAGAGCCACAGTAACGCCAGAGCCACAGTAATGCCAGATTCGAGCTGCGTCTTCGACCTACATCACAGCTCACGGCAATGCTGGATACTTAACACACTGAGCGAGGCCAGGGATTGAATCCGCAACCTCATGGTTCCTGGTCGGATTAGTTAACCACTGAGCCACCACGAGAACTCCTGTCTTGCTCTCTTATGGTTACAATTTGCATGGAAAAAAATTTTCCCATCCTTTAACATGTTTGTGTCTTTGGATCTCAGATGAGTCCTTTGTAGAGAGCATAAGGCAGGATCATGTGTTTTTATCCATTATGCCAAACTCTGTCTTTAGATTGTTTAATTCATTTATATTAAAGAAATTACTGATAAGAGGGAATTACCTCTGCCATTGTGCTATTCATTTTTCCATATACCTTATAGCCTTCTTGTCTCTTATTTTCTTCATTCTTATCTTTTTTGTGTTTAGTTCTTTTTTTGTAGTACAATGTTTTAATTCCTTTCTCATTTCCTTTTGTGTATATTCTATAGCTATTTTTTGTGGTTACCATGGGGACTACATTTAACATTTTAAAGTTATAACACTCTGATTTGAATTTGTACCAGCTTAACTTCAATAACATACAAAAACTCTGTTCCTTTATAGCTTTGTCCTCACCCCTTTCAGTGATGTTAATATTACAAAATGAAGTTTTATACATTGTATATCCCAAAACAAACTAATAATTCTTTAAATGAATTAGTCTCTTGAATTATCCAGTAAACATTTGTAGTTACGAACCAAAGTTACAGTAATATTACCATTTACACTAATAATTGCTTTTTTCTTTTGGCTGCACCTGCAGCATGCAAAAGTTCCTGAGGCAGGAATTGAACCTGCCTCTCAGCAGCAACCTGAGCCACTGCAGTGACAATGCCAGATCCTTAACCCACTGAGCTACATGGGAATTCCTGCTTTTTTTCTTTAAATGTTTTAGTCTCAAATCACATAGAAAACAAAAAGTATCATTACAAAACAATTGCTACAGAAAATTATAGACCAATATCTTTGATTAATGTAGATGCAAAAATTCTCAACAAGATTTTAGCTGATCAAATCCAAGAACATATAAAAAAGATCATACACCATGACCAAGTGGGATCCATCCCAGGTTCACAAGGATGGTTCAACATACACAGATCAGTCAACATCATACACTACATTAACAAAAGAAAAGTAGAAACCACATGAGCCTCTCAATAGATGCAGAAAAATCATTTGACTAAGTCCAACATCCATTCATGATAAAAAAAATTCTTGTATAGAGGGAAAATAACTTAACATAATAAAAGCCATTGGTGACAACCCACAGCCAATATAATGCTCAATAGAGAAAATCTGAAGCAAGATAAGAATGCTCACTCTCACCACTTTTATTGAACATCGTATTGGAAGTCCTAGCCAGACCAATCAGACAAGCAAAAGAAATAAAAGATATTCAAATTGGAAGAGAAGAGGTAAAATTGTCACTATATGCAGATGACATTATAGTACATATAGAAAACCCTATGGACTCCACACAGAAACTACTCAAATGGATCAATGAATTCAGCAAAGCAGCAGGATACAAGATTAACATTAATAAATGGATTGCATTTCTGTATACTAACATTAGAAAAGGAATAGAAAAATACAATACCTTTTAAAATCACACCCCCAAAAATTAAATATCTAGGAATAAACCTGACCAAGGAGGTGAAAGACTTATATGTTGAGAATTATAAAACATTAATCAAGGAAATTAAAGAGGATTCAAAGAGATGGAAAGATAGTCCATGCTTATGGGTTGGCAGAATTAATATTATAAAAATGGCCATACTGCCCAAAGCAATCTACAGATTCAGTGCAATCCCTATCAAATTACCCATGACATTTTTCAGAGAACTAGAACAAAAAATCCAAAAATTTATATGGAACCATAAAAGACCCAGAATTGCCAAAGCAATCCCAAGGAACAAAGACCAAGCAGGAGGCATAGCTCTCCCAGACCCCAGGCAATATTCCAAAGCTAGCGTAATCAAGACAGTGTGGTACTGTTACCAAAACAGGCATACAGACCAATGGAATAGAATAGAGAACCCAGAAATAAAACCATTCACCTGTGGTCAATTAATCTTTGACAAAGGAAGCAAAAATATGAAATGGGAAAAAGACAGTCTTTTCAGCAAGTGGTGCTGGGAAAACTGGACAGCTGCATGTAAATCACTGAAACTGGAACACACCCTCACACCATGCACAAAAATAAACTCAAAATGGCTTAAAGACTTAAATGTAAGACAAGACACCATCAAACTCCTAGAAGAGAACATAGTTAAAACATTCTCTGATGTCAACCATTCAAATGTTTTCTTAGGTTGGTCTCCTAAGGCATCAGAAATAAAAGCAAATGTAAACCAAAGGGACCTAATCAAACTGACAAGCTTTTGCACAGCAAAGGAAACCATAAAAAAAGGACATCCTAAAGAATGGGAGAAAATAGTTTCAAATGATGCAACTGACAAGGGTTTAATCTCTAAAATATACAAACAACTTATACAACTCAACAGCAAAAAAACCAACAACCCAATTGAAAAATGGGCAAAAGACCTGAATGGACATTTCTCCAAAGAAGATACACAGATGGCCAACAAGCACATGAAAAAATGCTCAACATCACTGATTATTAGAGAAATGCAAGTCAAAACTACTATGAGCTACCACCTCACATCGATCAGAATGGCCACCATTAACAAGTCAACAAATAACAAATGCTGGAGAGGGTGTGGAGAAAAGGGTACCCTCCTTCACTGTTGGTGGGAGTGTAAATTGGTACAACCACTATGGAAAAACAGTATAGAGGTACCCAAGAAAACTAAATATAGAACTACCACATGACCCAGCAATCCCACTCTTGGGCATGTATCCAGACAAAACTCAAGAAAGATATATGCACCTGTATGTTCATTGCAGCACTATTCACAATAGCCAAGAAATGGAAACAACCTAAATGTCCATTGACAGAGGAATGGATTAGGAAGATGTGGTATAGGAGTTCCTGTTAGGGCTCAGCGGTTAACAAAACCAACTAGTATCCATGAGGACATGGGTTCAATGCCTGGCCTCATTCAGTGGGTTATGGATCCAGCATTGCCGTGAGCTGTGGTGTAAGTTGCAGATGCAGCTTGGATCTCAAGTTGCTGTGGCTGTGGCACAAGCCAGAGGCTACAGCTCCAATTGGACCCCTAGCCTGGGAACCTCCATATGTTGCTGGTGTGGCCATTAAAAAACAAACAAAAAAATAAGATATGGTATGTATACACAATGGAATACTACTCAGCCATAAAAACAAAATAATGCCATTTGCAACAACATGGTTGGAATTAGAGACTCTCATACTAAGTAAACTTAAGTCAGAAAGTGAAAGACAAATACATATGATATCACTTATATCTGAAATCTAATATATGGCACGAATGAAACTTTCCACAGAAAATAAATTCATGGACTTGAGAACAGACTTATGGTTGCCAAGGGGGAGGGAGAGGGAGTGGGATGGACTGGGAATTTGGGGTTAATAAATGCAACTATTGCATTTGGAGTGGATAAGCAATGAGATCCTGCTGTATAGCACAGGGAACTATATCTAGTCACTTGTGATGGAACATGATGGAGGATAATGTGAGAAAAAGAATATATATATGTATATGTATGACTGGGTAATTTTGCTGTATAGTATAAACTGACGGAACACTGTAAATCAACTATAATAGAAAAATAAAAATCGCAAAAAAACCAAACCATTGCTATACAATACTAGCTTTTGTAATTGCCCATGTGCTTATCTTTGTTGATATCCTTTTTTCTCTATATGACTTTGAATTACTGCCCACTGTCTTATTTTTCAGGTTTCAGGACTCCCTTTAGCATTTCTTTCAGGGTAAGTCTATTGGTCACTCCCTCAGCTTTTATCTCTCTGGGAATACCTTGATTTCTCCTTCACTTTTGGTGGACAGTTTTGGTGGATATAGAATTCTTGGTTGACATTTTTTTTCTTTTAGTATTTTAAATATATGAGCCATTGTATTTTAGCCTCCAAAATTTTTGATGCAAAATCTACCAATTATATTATTAAGGATCTCTTATGTGTGATTATTCTCCTTTCTTGCTGCTCTTAAAATTTCTCTTTGGCTTTTGAAAGTTTGATTATGAGTCTCAGTGTGACTCTCTTTGAGTTCATCTTACTTAGAGTTTGTTGAGTTTCTTGGATGTTTTATTTATTTATTTCATCAAATTTATGGTTTCAGTCATTATTTATTCAAACAGTCTCTCTGCCTTTTTCTTCTCTTTCCTGAGACCACCACAATGCATATTGGTCCTTTTGATGGTATCCTACAGGTCTCTTAGGATCTGTTTACTTTTCTTCAGTCTTTTTTCTTTTCCTCAGACTCAATAATTTTCATTGCTATCTTCAAATTGGCTAATTCTTTCTTCTGCCTACTCAATCTGCCCTTTAATTCCTCTAGTGAATTTTTTCTTTTCAGTTATTGTAATTTACAGCTCCAGAATTTTCTTTGGTTATTTTGACATATTCTGTATCTTTATTGATATTCCCATTTTGCTTGCCCATTGTTTTCTTGACTTTATCCCATCTTTCTTTAGTTCTTTGAGCATATATAAGGAAGTTTAAAAAAAAAGTCTTTTTGTAGTATATGTGCCATTTTGTCATTTTCAAAGATAGTTTCTATTGATTTATTTTTTTTTCCTTTGAGTCACCCTGTTTCTTTGTATGCCTTGTCATTTTTTATTGAACATTGGATATTTGAATCTAATAATATGGTAATTATGGAAATTAGATTCTCTCCTTACCCCAGAGTTTACTGTTTTGTGTTTTACTCATTTTTTTAAAAATTGTTGTAGGCTGTCTTTGTGCTGAAGATCAGCCTGAGGTGTAAATTTAATGTCTTTTCATATCTTTTCTGAGACTTTCTGTGGGCATGTATGGTCACTTTCTAATTTTCCCTATGTATGCATTTGTTTTTGAATGTCCTTGTCTTTAATGCCTTTTCCTTGAAAGAAGAAAAAGATAAAAATGAAGGGCAGTTGGGCATATTTCCAATGCCCAAAACTGCAAGTTGAAAAGATGAAAACTCTGAGTTGAAAAGATACTTGCACCCCAGTGTTCACTGCAGCACTATGTACAATAGCCAAGACATGGAAGCAATATAAATGTCCTTTGACAAATGAAGGAATAAAGAAGATGTATATACAGTGAAATGTTACTCAGCCATAAAAAAGAATGAAATAATGCCATTTGCAGCAGCATGGATGGACCTAGAAATCATCATACTAAATGAAATAAGTCAGACAGAAAGACAGACATCTTAAGATATCACTTATATGTGGAATCTAAAAAACATAATAGAGGGAGTTCCTGATGTGGCACAGTGGGTTAAAAATCTGACTGCATCAGCTCAGGTTGCTGCAGAGGTGTGGGTTTGATCCCTGGCCTGGTGCAGTAAGTTAAAGATCCAGTGTTGCCTGCTGCAGCTGTGGTGTAGGTTGCAGCTGTGGCTCAAATTTAACCTCTGGCCTAGGAATTTCCATATGCCATGATTGTAGCCATAAAAAAATTTTTTTAATGATGCAATTGACTTGTTTACAAAACAGAAATAGACTCACAGACACAGAAAACAAACTTATGGTTACCAAAAGGAAAAGAGGGGGAGGGGATAAATTAAGACTTTGGGATTAGTAGATATGCACTACTATGCATAAAACAGATAAACAACAAGGATTTACTGTATAGTGCAGGGAACTATATTCCATATTTTATAATAACCTATAATGGGAAAGAATCTGAACAAAGTATCTATATACCTATATCTATATTTTGATATATATCTGAATCACTTTGCTGTACACCTGAAACATTGTAAATCAACTATATTCAATTAAAAAAATAAAGCCCTGTTTGGGGCAGTTTGACCTGGAGGAAAACATTCTACTAGATACTCTCTAGGAAATAAAGAAAGCTAGTTGGTGATATCTTATTCCAGTGCTTTTCAAATTTTTGCACTAAAAAAATCCTTTGCACTCTTAAAATTTACTGAGGATCCCAAAGAACTTTTGTTTATATGGGTTATATCCGTCAATGTTTACTATATTGGGATTAAGAACTGAGATAAAAATGAAGTGCAGATAAAAAGGCTCCCTCGCTTTAAGTCCTATGGAAGCCACTTTAGCTAGAGAAGAGAAGTTTACAACAATGGGAGAGGTGCAGCAATAAAGGCCGCCTACCTCTTTGTCTGCACCTCTGTAATCAGAAGCAACAGCAACAATCAGAAAAGAGATCCCTTGGAGTTCTTGTTGTGGCACAGCAGAAATGAACACAGCTAGTATCCATGAGGATGCAGGTTCAATCCCTGGCCTCGCTCAGTGGGTCAAGGATCCGGCGTTGCTGTGACTGTGGTGTAGGCTGGCAGGTGTAGCTCTGATTCAGCTCCTAGCCTGGGAATTTCCATATGCCGTGGGTGCTGACCTAAAAAAAGCAAAAAAAAAAAAAAAGAGAGAGAGAGAGAGAGAGAGAGAGAGATCCCTGATATTTGAAGGACAGGGTTCTATTGGCCTACCCCTATTCCTACATGCTGCATGTATGCTCTTGCAGGAATATGTGCACAGCTGCCTGCCATGTGGCTGAGGGGGTAGGAGCTGGGTAGTTGCTACTGTGCTAAGAGCTAAAATTGGCTGAAATTAGCCACATTCACCATCCAAATCTTTTCTTGGAAGTTGCATGCCTTCAATAGGCTCCAGATTTTCAAAATAATTACATCAGACAGATCCTGCCAGTGCAGTTCTAGGTGGGGAGACAGATTCCTGGTACTTCCTACTCTGATACCCTCCCAGAGTCCTCCTCTATACCTGAGGATGTATAGAGGATGTCAGACATTGCACTTTTAAGCTGTTGTGTTCTGGAGTTTTTGTATTTCTTTGATTTTGATATTTGATTTTATATGTAATTATTTGATTACAGTGTGACCCTTTTGAAACTTACTTGTGAGCTTTTTAAAAATGGTTCCAGAATGGTATTTATTTTAGCACTCATTTGGCAATACCTTTCTGAGATCACTGTCTGATGCCTTGTTTGTCAGGAGGTCCCTGTGCTCAGCTCTTGGGAACATGAACGATTCCTGGTTTTGTCAGCTCTGGGGATTGTTCCGCCTGTCTTTTTAGTGGCTCTTTCCCTGGCTTTGGTAGTATCCTCACATACATGTGCTGATCAGTACTCAGATGAAGACTTCAGATTAGTAGAACTCTCTTTCTCTGTAAAGTTTTCTCATCTCCAGTACTTTGCCTGCAAATTCTAGCCACCTTTTCCTTCCCAGGTTCTCAACTCTGTCTCTTCAACTCTGGTATGAATATTAATATACATATTTGGGGGATATATGTATGTTTTTGCTTCTGAATAAATACCTAGGAGTGAGGTTGCTGAGTCATTTGGTAAGTGTATGTTTTACCTTATGAGAAACTGTTGAATTGTCTTCCAAAGTGGCTAATTCCACTTGGTGTATAATTCCACCCAGTAAAATCATTGCACTGTTTTAAGTCTCACCCAGTCACACATAAGAATTCCTGAGGAGTTCCCGTCATGGTGCAGTGGTTAACGAATCCGACTAGGAACCACGAGGTTTCGGGTTCGAACCCTGGCCTTGTTTGTTCATTGGGTTAAGGATCCGGCGTTGCCATGAGCTGTAGTGTGGGTCGCAGACGCGGCTCGGATCCCAACTTGCTGTGGCTCTGGTGTAGGCTCGGATCCCAAGTTGCTATGGCTGTGGCCTAGGCCGGCGGCTACAGCTCCGATTTGACCCCTAGCCTGGGAACCTCCATATGCCACAGGAGCGGCCCAAGAAATGGCAAAAAGACAAAAAAAAAAAAAAAAAAAAAAAGAATTCCTGATGCTGGAGTTCCCGCTGTGGCACTATGGTTAAGAATCTGACTGCAGTGGCTTGGGTTGCTGTGGATGTGTGAGTTTGATCCCCAGCTGGTGCAGTGGGTTTAAGGATCCAGTGTTGCTGCAGCTGCCGTGTAGGTTGCAGCTGAAGCTGGATTCAGTCCCTGTCCTAGGAACTTCCATATGCTGCAGGTGTGGCCATTAAAAAAAAAAATTCCTGATGCTCTCCATTCTCTCCGTTTTTTCTTTTAGCTGTCTCATAGGTTTGTAGTGGTATCACATTGTAGTTTTAATTTTTATTTTCTTAATGACTAATGATATTGAGCATTTAAAATATGCTTATTGTTGGGAGTTCCTGTTGTGGCGCAGGGGAAATGAATCTGACTAGTATCCATGAGGATATGAGTTTGATCCCTGGCCTTGCTCAGTGGGTTAAGGATCCGGCGTTGCCGTGAGCTGTGGTATAGGTTGAAGATGTGGCTCAGATCCAGCATTTCAGCCCTAAAAAGCAAAAAGTAAAATAAAAAAAGCTTCTTGTCACCTATATATCTTCTTTGGTAAGGTTTCTGTTAAAATCTTTTCCCCGATTTTTAAACTATGGGTTTTTTGTCTTATGATTGAGGATTCTTTAAAAAAAAACTGCTGTATTGAGGTATAATTTACATGCCATCGAATCCACTCATTGTAAGTTTAAAGTTGTACAACCATCCCTACAATACAGTTTTAGAAAATATTCTTCACTTCAAAAATTCCTTTGTATCCATTTGTTTTTGATCTCTGCTCCCACCTCAAGGCCAAAGCAACTGGTGATCTGCTACTGGTGATCTTGTTGCTTTTCCCTTGCTGCTTTGAATTACAGGGTGTCTTGGTGTGGACCTTGGTGTGGACATTCATCTTTATAGAGTTACATGATTTACATTTTGTACAAATAAGATGATACAAGTAATATTTTGTGTTTGTTTTTCTCCATTTAGCATGATGTTTTTGAGATTCTTTGATATTATAGCATTTACTAATAGTTTGTTCCTTTTTTATTGATTAATAGTATTGCATTATAAGAATATAACCCATTTTGTTTATCCATTCACCAGTTAATAAACATTTGGATTGTTGCCAATTTTAGACTATTATGAACAGTGGTACTGTGAATGTTCATGAACAAGTCTGGGTTGTAAACATATGTTTTCATTTCTCTTGGTAGATAACTAGGAGTAGAATATCTTGATTATATATAGTACGTACATGTTTAATTTTTAAGAAACTTTTTTTTTTTGGAGTTCCTGTTGTGGCTCAGTGGTTGAAGAATCTGACTAGCATCCATGAGGATGCAGTTTCGATCCCTGGCTTTGCTCAGTGGGTTAAGGATCCAGCGTTGCCGTGAGCTGTGGTATAGGTTGTAGATGCGCCTTGGATCTGGTGTTGCTGTGGCTATGGTGTAGGCCATAGCTCCGATTTGACCCCTAGCCTGGGAACCTCCATATACTGCAGCTGTAGCCCTAAAAAGAAAAAAAAAAAAAAAAAAAAAAAAAAAAAAGCAGCTTTTTTTGCTTTTTTTTCTTTTCTTTTTTTTTTAATGGCTGTACCTATGACATATGGAAGTTCCTACCCCCTTTACTATTTTAGACATATTTTACATCTTTTTGTTTCATGGATCCTTTTACTTACTGTGGATATAGATTATTTTACTACTTTTTTTGGGGTGGGGAGACATTTGCAGCATGTGGAAATTCCTAGGGCAGGGATCAAACCCACACCTCACCTGTGACCTGAGAACCATAGCAGTGACAATGCTAGATCCTTAACTCGGTGTGCCACCAGGGAACTCCAATATTTCTACTTTTGCCTTCCTTCTAGCTTTATGGTTGATTTACTACCTTTACTATATATTTGCCTTTACTAATGAGATTTTTCCTTTAAAAATTTTCGTGTTTCTGGTTATAGTCTTTTTCACTTAGAAAAGTCCCTTTAACATTTCCCATAGAGCTGGTTTGGTGGTAATGATTTCTTTTATCTTTTGCTTGTCTATAAAACTTTTGATCTCTTCATCAAATCTGAATGAAAGCCTTTCTGTGTAGAGTATTCTTGGTTTTATTTTCACCTTTAATCACTTTGATTATATCAATCCACTTCCTTCTGGTCTGTAGAGTTTCTGCTGAAAAGTCAGTTGATAGCCTTATGGGAGCTCTTGCATGCAACTTGTTGCTTTTCCCTTACTGCTTTTAATATTCTGTATTTTGAATATTAGCCATTTTAATTACAGTGTGTCTTGGTGTAGACCTTTTGGGTTAATCCTATTTGGGATTTTCTGTGCTTCCTGGACCTGAATGTCTGTTTCCCTTTCCAGCTATTATGTCTTTAAATATGTTCTCTGCCCCTTTCTTTCTTCTCCTCCTAGCACTCCTATAAGGTGACTCTTAGTACATTTGATGTTACACTGTAGATCTCTCAAACTGTCTTCCTTTCTTTTGATTCTTTTTCCTGTTTAACTTCAGTGATTTCCATGACTTTGTCTTCTAACTCACTGATCCATTCCTCTGTTTCGTTTAGTCTACTATTGATTCCTTCTAGTGTATTTTTCATTTTGTTTATTGTGTTCTTCATCTCTGGTTCTTCTTTACATTTTCTCTCTGTTAAAACCCTCTAACTTCTCCTTCTGTTCACTCAATCTCTTCCTGCTGTTTTTGTTTTGGCTACACCCATGGCATGTGGAAGTTCCCAGGCCAGGGATCAAACTTAATCCATAGCAGCCACCCAAGCTGCAGCAGTGATAGTGTCAGAACCTTAACCCACTTAACCACAAGGCAACTCCTCCTCCTGCATTCTTTGAACATCTTTACTCTTATCCCCTTGAACTCTATAGTATAGATTGCCTATCCCCACTTCACTTAGTTCTTCTTCTGGAGTTTCATCTCTTTCCTTTGTTTGGAAGACACTCCTCTGTTGTCTCATTTTGCCTAATTTGCTGTTTTTACTTCTGTGTATCTGGTAAGCTGATTATGTTTCCCAACCTGGGAGAAGTAGCTTTTGTATGATGTGTTCTGTGCATCCCAGCAGCACACTCCCCTCTGTTCACCAGTGCTGTATTTCTCTAGGGATGCCACCTATTTGGACAGCATGAGTCATTCTTTTGTGGTGGGCTGACTACAGCAGGTGGTCTGGTAGGCATGGCTGGTTGGTTGCCAGGCTCTGCCTTGTGCAAAAACTGCCAGCCACTGATTAGTGGGGCTGGTTATGGGGCCCCGAATGGTCCTGAGACCAGTGCTGGCCCACTGGTGGGTGGAGCTGGGTTCTGGATTGGGTGGTTATGGGGATGAGGGTCCCAGATCTAGTGTTGTCACTATGGTGGGTGGGCCAGTTCCTGACACAGCTGGCTACAGAGTCTGGTTGACCCAAAGCTGGTGATGGCCTGCTGGTAAGTGAGGCTAGATCCTGACTGAGGGGTCCAAGGTGTCTTTGAGCTGATATTAGCCTGCTGGCAGGTGGGACTGGGGCTGGGTCCATGGGCTAGTGCTATCTCATTAGTGGGTGGAGCCAGTTTCCTGGATCTCTGGCTGCAGGGCCATGGGGGTCCCAGAGCTGGTGTTGGCCTGTTGGTGGACAGGGCTGGTGCCCAGTGTATCCTGGAACTAATACCACCTACTGGTGAGTGAGGCTGGGTCCTGGAGCTGGTGCTAGTCCACTGATGGACAGAGCCGAGGCCTGGGCCTACTGGCTGCAGGGATTAGGGGTCCTGAAGCTGGTGTTGGCTGGCTAGTAGGCAGGGCTAAGGCCCAGAGTGTCCCAGGGCTAGTGCTGGCTCAGTGGTAGGCAGAACTGAGTCGTAGGATCTCTGGATGCAGGGCCCTGGGGGGTCCTAGGTCTAGTGCCTGTGTACTGTGTGACTGTGGGTTCTGGGCCCTCTGGTGGATAGAGTTAGGACCTCGGGTGGCTCTGCATTCAGGAAGTCTTAAAGCAGAAGGCCTGCTGGTGGGTAGGGCTGCATCCCTGCTCAGCTAGTTGCTTATCCTGAGGCATCCCAGTACTAGTGCCAGAAAGGCTAATGGGTGGGGCCATGTCTGGCTCTAATAACCTTCAGGGAGGATTCCAAAATAGCACTTACCAGCACCTATGTCCATGTGGTAGAACAAGCTCCCCATGGCTACCTCCTGTGTCTAGATGCAGTGTAATTTGGCAGTTGCCTCCTGTCTCTCTGGGAGGCTCTCCAAGATAAGCAGGTAGGTCTGATCCAGGATCTTTTCAAATACTGTTTCTGGCCTAGGTCCAGGAGTATGTGACATTATGAGTGCACCTTTAAGAGTAGAGTCTGTTTCCCCCAGCTCTCTGGCTCTCCTGAAAATAATCCCTGCTGGCCTTACAAACCAAACGTTCTAGGGGCTTATCTTCCCAGCACAAGAACCCTGGGCTATGGGGTCTGATGTGGGGCTCAGATTACTTGCTCCTTGGAGAAAACCTCTGTAATTGTAATTATCCTCCCACTCATGGCTGTGGGTCTTGACTATACCATGTCTCTGCCCTCTTACCCATCTTGTTGTGGTTTTTCTTTATATCTTTAATTGTAGAAGATCTTTCTGTGAGTTTTCCAGTTTCTTTCATCAAGAGTTGCTCTGTAAATAGTTTTAATTTTGGTGTGCTTATGGGAGGAGGTGAGCTCAGGGTCTTCCTACTCCACTATCTTGGCCACTCCTTGACTGGTTTTCATGTGTTGAATCAAACTTGCACGCTTGGGAGAAAAATTACTTGGTAATGATGTATAATCTGTTTCAGATGTTTCTAGATTCAATTTGATAGTACTTGTTCGAGATTTTTGTATCTGTATTCATAAGAGGTATTGATGTATAGTTGTTTTTTTTCCCTTGTGATGTCTTTGTCTAATTTTAGTATCAGATTAATACTGACCTCATAAAATGAGTTGGGAAGTGATCCCTCTTCTTTTAACTTTTGGAAGAGTTTGTGGAGAAATTGGTGTTAATTCTTCCTCAGACGTCTCATTGAATTCACCAGTGAAGTCACCTGTGCCTCAGCTTTTATTGATGGAAATTTTTTATTATGCATATTGATCTTGCACACTGTGACCATGTTAACTTGCTCATTAGTTTTACTAGTTTATAAAGTACACACCTTAGAATTATCTACATTCAGAATCATATCCTTTGTGATTAAAAAGTTTTACTTATTACTTTCCAATCTGCACACGTTTAATTTCTTTTTCTTCCCTTATTGCACTGGCTAGAACCTAAAGAACAATGTGGAATAGAAGTAGGGGAGAGAGAGATGGCACAGGGAACTCTGCTCAATATTCTGTAGTAACCTATATGGGAAAAGAATCTGAAAAAGAGTGGATAAATGTGTATGTATAACTGAATCACTTTGCTATAAAACAGAAATTAATACAACATTGTAAATAAATCATATTTCAATAAAATTTTTTAATTTTTTATTTTTATTTTATTTTTTTGTCTTTTTGCTATTTCTTTGGGCCGCTCCCGCGGCACATGGAGATTCCCAGGCTAGGGGTCGAATCGGAGCTGTAGCCACCGGCCTACGCCAGAGCCACAGCAACGCGGGATCTGAGCCGCGTCTACAACCTACACCACAGCTCACGGCTACACCGGATCGTTAACCCACTGAGCAAGGGCAGGGACCGAACCCTCAACCTCATGGTTCCTAGTCGGATTCGTTAACCACTGCGCCATGACGGGAACTCCCAATAAAATTTTTTAAAATAAAGAAATAAAGAAGTGGAGGAGAGAGAATATCCTTGCCTTATTCTTGATCTTAGGGGGAAAACATTCTGTTTGTGCTATTAAATATCAAGTTAGCTGCAGGTTTTTTGTGAGTGGTGTGTTGTGATATCTCCTTTCATTGCTGTTTTTGGTAATTTGTGTATTCTCTTTTTTTCTTTTAGCCAGTGAGCTTTATCAATTTTGTTCATTTTTTAAAGAATCGCCTTTTGGTTTCACTGATTTTCTGGGTTTTTTTCTAATTCATAGATTTATGCCTTTATCTTTATTATTCCCTCCCTTCTTGTTACTTTGGGTTTGATTTACTTTTCTTTTTCAAAGTGAAGTGAAAGCTTAGATTATTGATATTTGATTTTTCGCATTCTAATATAAACATTTAAAACTATAAATTTCTCTCTAAGCATTGATTTAATGACATCCAATAAATATAGATATGCTGGGTTTGAACTTTTATTCTCTAATTTATTCTCTAATTTCCATTTTTTTCTTCTTTGACACATGAGTTATTAAGAAATGCCTTGTTTAATTTTCAAATATTTGGAGATTCTAAATTTTTTTCTTGTTTTTATTTCTAATTTAATTATGTTGTGTATGGAAAACATAATTTGTATGATCTCAATCTTTTTAAATTTCTTTTTTTTGTTTTTTTATTACTCAAATGAATTTATCACATCTGTAGTTATATAATGATCATATCAATACAATTTCACAGGATTTCCATCCCACAACTCAAGCACATCCCCCCACCTCCCAAACTGTCTCCTCTGGAGACCATAAGTTTTTCAGTGTCTGTGAGTCAGCATCTGTTCTGCAAAGAAGTTCAGTCTGTCCTTTTTTTCAAATTCCTCATGTCAGTGAAAGCATTTGATGTTGGTGTCTCATTGTATGGCTGACTTCACTTAGTATGATAATTCCTTGGTCCATCCATGTTGCTAAAAATGCTGGTGTCTTGTTCCTTTTAATGGCTAAGTAATATTCCACTGTGTATATGTACCACATCTTCTTGATCCACTCCTCTGTCGATGGATATTTCGGTTGTTTCCATGTCTTGGCTATTGCAAATAGTGCTGAAATGAACATCAGAGTACATGTGCTTTGCGAGTCATGGTTTTCTCTGAATAGATGCCCAGGAGTGGGATTGATGGATCAAATTGATTGCTGGGTCAATTTTCAAATATTTGGAGATTCTAAATTTTTTTCTTGTTTTTATTTCTAATTTAATTATGTTGTATATGGAAAACATAATTTGTACGATCTCAATCTTTTAAAATTTCTTGAGTCTTGATTTCTGGACCAAAATTTATGAGTGTCGTTGTGTGTCTTAGAGAATGTTACAGGTTTGCTTGGAAATTAATACATATTCTATTGATATTGGCTTGAATTTTCAATCGAAGTTAGGTCAGATTGGTTGAGAGTGTTGTTCAAGTCTCCTATATCCTACTGACTTTCTGATTATTTGTTCTATCAGTTACCAAAAGATGTATATTGAAATCTCCTACAATAGCTGTTGAGCTATCTATATCTCCTTTCAGTTCTGTCAGTTTTTGCTTCGTAAATGTTGGAGCTCCGTTATTAACTTTTGTTTATTTATTTATAATTGTATTATCTTTTTTTTTGCTTTTTTTAATGGCTGCACCTACAGCATATGGAAGTTCCCAGGCTAGGGGTCCAATTGGAGCTGCATCTGCCAGCTTACACCACAGCCACAGCAATGCCAGATCCAAGCCGTGTCTGTGACCTACACCACAGCTCATAGCAACGCCATATCCTTTAACCCACTGAGTGAGGCTGGGGATCAAACCTTTAACCTCATGGATACTAGTCAGATTTTTAATCTGCTGAGTCACAAGGGAACTCCGTTTTTTCTTCTCGATGCATTGATTCTTTAATCATTATGGAGTATCTCTTTGTTTATAGTAATGTTTCCTATCTTAGAGTCTAATTTTGTCTGATATTAATATAATTACTCCTACTCTTTCTTTTATGATTACTGTTTATGTGATGTATCTTTTCCCATCCCTTTTAACTTTGAACGTATTTATCTTTGAATTTAAAATGTGCCTTTTGGGGAGTTCCCATTGTGGCTCAGTGGTTAACGAATCTGACTAGGAACCATAAGGTTGCAGGTTCGATCCCTGCCCTTGCTCAGTGGGTTAAGGATCCTGCGTTGCTGTGGCTGTGGCGTAGGCCGGTAGCTACAGCTCCGATTAGACCCCTAGCCTGGGAACCTCCCATATGCTGCGGGAGCGGCCCAAGAAATGGCAAAAAAAGAAAAAAAGACAAAAAAAATGTGCCTTTTGTATACAGCAGATAGTTGGATCTTGCTTTATTAGACATTCTGACAATCTAGATCTTTTTACTGGAGTGTTTAGACCATCCACATTTTTTTTTTCTTTTTAGGCTGCACGGCGGCACATGGAAGTTCACAGGCCAGGGGTTGACTCAGAGCTACAGCTGCTGACCTACACCATAGCCATAGGTACGCCAGATCCAAGTGTGTCTGCAGCGTACACCACAGCTCATGGCAATGCTGGATCCTTAACCCACTGAGCGAGGCCAGGGATCAAACCTGCGTCCTCATGGATACTAGTTGAATTCATAACCACTGAGCCATGACAGGAACTCCCTAGATCATCCACATTTAATGCAAGTATAGATATGATTTGATTTATGTCAATCCATTTTGCTTTTTATTTTCTTATGTCTCATGTCCTTTTTGTTTCTATGTTCCTCCTTTATTGCCTTCATTTGTGTTGAACAAATATTTTTAGTGTACTGTCTTCATTCCTCTTGATTTTTAACCATATTTTAAAGATTATTTTCTTAATATTTGCTTAATGATTAAAACCCTAATTTATCACTATCTGCTTTTATATTGATTTAATTCTGCTAAAATATATCAAATTTCCTCTAATACAGCTCTATCTCTTCTCCCCTCTTTGGTGCTATTAGTTTCATATATAATATATATGTTATAAACCCAAGAATACAATGTTATAATTATTGCTTTAAACAGTTTTACACACTCTAAACGAAATTAATTAATTAATTACACACAAAAAGCCAAATACTGTCTGATTCCACACATATGATGGGGTGCTCAAACACTTTGGATCTGTAAACTTTCCATTCTGCCAGTTGACCTATGTGTGGGTTGTGGAGTTTATTCAAAGTTCATCCAGTTTTCAAGACTTCCTTGGCTTTCACTTTCTACCAGGGCTCCTACAGATCTCTTCCGGGAGTGTGCAGACTTTCCCAGTCAGCCAGGCATGTTTGGAGAGCTTATCTAACCCTTCTACAGCTATCTTATTTCCAGGACCTCCTCATTAAATTTCTTGCTGGTGTGTTGCTCATCTCAACTGGGCTAGCAAAGTTTAAGATTTTTCTCATTCATTGGAGCTCCCATTGTGGCTCAGCAATAATGAACCTGACTAATATCCATGAGGATGCGGGTTCCATCCCTGACCTTGCCCAGTGGGTTAAGAATCCGGGGTTGCCATGAATTGTAGCTTAGATCCTACATTGCGATGACTGTGGTGTAGGCCAGCAGCTGCAGCTCCAATTCGATCCCTAACCTGAGGAACTTCCATATACTGCAGGTGTGGCCCTCAAAAAAATAAAATAGGAGTTCCCATCATGGTGGAGCGGAAACGAATCCAACTGTGGACCATCAGGTTGCGGGTTCAATCCCCGGCCTTGCTCAGTGGATTAAGGATCCGGCATTGCTATGAGCTGTGGTGTAGGTTGCAGATGTAGCTCGGATCTGGCATTGCTGTAAGCTCGTTGTTGTGTCATAGGCCGGCAGCTGTAGCTCCGATTGGACGCCTAGCCTGGGAACCTCCATGTACTTTGGGCGCGGCTCTCAAAAGACAAAAGACAAAAGACAAAATAAAATAAAGATTTTTCCCATTTGTGTCCTACTTTTACTGACAATGTGCTGGCTTAAGTTTTTGCCTACATCAAGTATAATCCCCTCTCGTGGCTATACTTGTGGTTTCATGGCTCTCCACACCCTGTAACACTGTTATTCTGAATGACCAAACTGGGGGCAATGGAAGCAGCCTTAGGCAGAAATATTGCAAAATTCCACTGTTCTTGCTCAAAGTTCTAGCATTTTTTTTCATGAATAAATGCTTCTCAATATGTTGTTTGCCTTTGAATAATTTCCAAAACAGTGCAGAGTTGTTTGGGGTTTTTTTGTTATGCCCAGTTTTATATTTGCTTAGGGAAAAAACTATTTGCTAACCTCTTCATGCAACTTCAGCTATAAGTCCTCTTTCTCTTGATGGTGGTGGTAGTAGTAGTAGTAGTATTTTGTCTTTTTAGGGCCACACCAGTGGCATATGGAAGTTCCCAGGCTAGGGGTCAAATCAGAGCTGCAGCTGCCGGCCTACACCACAGACACAGCAGTGCCAGATCTGAGCTGCTTCTACAACCTACACCACAGCTCATGGCAACACCAGATCCTTAACCCACTGAGTGAGGCCAAACCCTAGTCCTCATGGATACTAGTTGGGTTCATTACCACTGAGGCACGATGGGAACTCCCCCCTATTATTGTCTTTTGAGACTTCTTTATACATTCTGGATACTAGTCCCATACTAGTTCTTTCAGGCTTACTTTTTCGTTTATTTAATAGTACCTAAAGTGTAAAACCTTAAAAATGTCTATGCAATATAGCATTGATTTTTTTTATGAATTTGCTTTTAATATAATATCTAAGATAGCTTTGCCCAACCAATAGATTTTTTTCTACTATATTTTTTTTTGGCCATGGCGTGCAATGACTTGATGTGGGATCTCAGTTCTGGACCAGGGCAAACCCAGGCTGCAACAGTTAAAGCACTTAATCCTAACCCTAGACCACCATGGAACTCCCATCTATTATATTTTAGAAGATTTATAGTTTTATGTTTTACATTTCTGTCTATGGTCCATTTTGAGTTAAAATTTTAATATGGTGTGATTTATGGGTTGAGGTTCTCCTTTTTTAAATGAATGAATAATTGTCCCACTACAATTTGTTGAAAAGATTATTATTTTCCCATTGAATTGGCTTGGCATCTTTGTCAAAACTCAGTTTACCATATATGTGTGAGTGTACCTTGGACTCTCAATTCTGATATGTTAAAGGATAAATTAAAGTACATTAAACTTTGGAAGAGTTTATTTGAGCAAACATGGATTCAAATCAGACAGCGCAAAACTGAAAGTGGTTAGGAAGTGCTGTCCCAGCAGGAGCTATGAGCAAAGGCTTTTATAGAACAGTCATGGAGGTAAAAAGCAAGGAAATTATTTGATTTGCTATACCTTAAGCAGTTGCCTTATTTGGGAAAGGCTAGTTGGCTGCTTATGATTGGTTGTTCTTAAGTTTTGATATCTTAACCTTGAGGTATTTACAGGAATTTACTCTGGGTTATGTTTTAGGTTGCTTACAAGGCATTGTTAAAAACCACCTCGGTCTAATGGCCTCCTTGTTTAATTGCTTTAACAACTTCACTAACATATGTATTAATCCTTTTGTCAGTACTGTCTTGAATATTGTAGCTTTATAGTAAATTTTGAAATAAAGCAGGGTATGCTTTTCTTTCAAAGCTGTTTTGGATGGTCAAGGTCCTTTGGCCACTTTTAGCAATATTAACATTTCCAATCCATAAACATTCATTTAGTTCTTCTTCAGTTTCTCTCATCAATATTTTGTTGATTTCCAACCTTGCACATTGTGTTCGATTTATACCAAGTATTTCATGTTTTCATGCTACTGCAAATGGTACTATTTTTTAATTTTCCATTTTAATTTTTCAGTACAAATATATAGGAAATAGGGTTGGTTTTTCTGTGTTGACCTTGTCTCCGTAACTTTGCTAAACTCATTTATGATTTTTGTAGATCTTTTTATTTTTCTATATAGTCAATTACATTTTTTGGTATTAGAACAGTTTTATTTCTTCCTTTGTAATCGGTATGCCTTTTATTTCTTTTTTGTGGTATTGCACTGTAAGAACCTCTAGTTAAATATTCAGTAGGAGGGATGAGAGTGTACATCTTTTTGATCTTTTTCTTGATCTTGAAGAACAGATTCAGTCTTTCACCATAAAACATGTAGATGCAGGTTTTTAGTGGATGTCTTTGAGTTGGGGGAGTTCTCTTTAATTCTTAGTTTGCTGAGATGTTTTATCGTGAATGTTAAATTTCTTCTATGTCTTTTTTTTTTTTTTTTTTTTTTTTTTTGTCTTTTTAGGGCCACACACACACAGCATATGGAAGTTCCTAGGCTAGGGGTCCAATCGGAGCTGCAGCTACTGACCTACACCACAGCCACAGCAGTGTGGGATCCAAGCCTTGTCTGTGACCTACACCACAGCTTACAGCAACACCAGATCCTTAACCCACTGAGCTGGGCCAGGGATTGAACCCACATCCTCATAAATATTAGTTGGTTTCATTACCACTCAGCCATGACAAGAACTCCTGATTTCTTCTGTCTTGTAATTTCTCTTTCATATTTCACATTTTTATCATTCATCACTGAATTCTTAATAATTTCTTAAGATTTCTATTTCAGTTTACTAAGTCTTTCTTCAAATTTGTCTGTTTTGCTTTTTATTTTGTCCTTTGTCTATTTTGCTTTAAATTTGATTGTTTTTTCTATTTAATTTTGATGGTTACAATTTTCATTTCTAGAACTTTTATCTGATTCATATTTCAAATATGGCTAATTTTGTTAATTTATTATTCTGATATTATTCTGATATATTTTCAATATCTTTTTTACCTTCTTTAAATATATTAAAATATATTAAAATATTTATTTTCTTTTTCTTCCTTTTTTTTTTTTTTGGTCTATACATGTGGCATATGGAAGTTCTTGGGCCAGGGATCAAATCTGGACCCTTAACCCAATGCTGGACCCTTAACCCACTGTGCCACAGCAGAAACTCCTTTCTTTTCTTTTTTTCTTTCTTTCTTTTTTTTTTTTTTTTTTGTCTTTTTAGGGCTGCACTCATGGCATATGGAAGTTCCCAGGCTAGGGGTCCAATCAGAGCTGTGGCCACTGGCCTACCCCACAGCCACAGCAATTTGAGATCTGAGCCACATCTGTGGCCTACACCACAGCTATGGCAACACTGGGTCCTTAACCCACTTAGTGAGGCCAGGTATAAAGCCGACATCCTCATGGATCCTAGTTGGCTTTGTTAACCTCTGAGCCATGATGGGAACTCCAGAAACTCCTAAAATATTTATTTTCTCTTCTCTATCACATTATTCCATTTTATGCAGTATTTGTAGGTTTCACCTTGCTAAGTGTTGTTTCTGCTGATTCATGGTCCTTGTGGTTTGTTTCCTCATGAGTTTTTTATTTTTTATTATGAGCTTATGTTCTTTGGAATTCTTTGAGGTCTGTGTTTAAAATATGTTCTTCCAGGAGTTCTCATTGTGGCTTAGTGGGTTAAGAACCCAACATAATATCCATGAGGATGTGGTTCTATCCCTGGCCTCACTCAGTAGGTTAAGGATCAGGCATTGCCACAAGCTGCAATGTAGGTCACAGATGCAGCTTGGATCTGGTGTTGCTGTGGCTGTGGCTCCCATTGGACTCCTAGCCTGGGAACTAACATATGCCTTGGGTAAGACCCTAATAGGAAAAAGAAAAAGAAGCATTCTTCCAGAGAGAATTTTTGTTTGCTTCTGCCCATCACCTAGGAGTACTTCCAACTCAGAACTACTTTGAAATAAATTTTGGCTTGGAGTTTTTCCAGTCACACAGGAAATATGATTTAGGGCTTCCCTCTGCATGAATGTTGGTTTGTGTCAGGAGTCCTAGTGCACTTCTTTTATTCCCTGTGTTCCTACTCCACCCAGACCTAAGTGGGCATAGTAAAGTCTTCTGTGGGTAAGTTGGCTTTTTCCCCCCTTCTTCTCCCCAGAGCATTGACTTCTGAGAGGTCCCAAATTTGGGGGAGTCAGGAGGTCTTTGATAACCTCCCTCCAAGGTCAAGACCTTAAGGCCTTTTCTTCTCTTTCCTGCTCTGTTTTGGTTCTTCTAAAAGCAGACCTTCAGTCAAAAGCTTGCATGTAGTTAATTTGGGAAATGATTCCAGGGAGCAGGAGTGAAGGTTTGAGAGAGAGAAACAAAGACACAAAGCCAGTATATAAGGTTGCCTTATCAAGAGGACTTCTGATATGTTCTTGATTCTCACAGGATCTTCTGAGGAGCCTTATGCAATGGAGACTAAAGGGAAAAGAAAAGCATCTATTATTTGCTCCAGTCACCAACTGATCAAGAGTAACCCCACAGATATTAAGTCCCCTGAGCTTGGGGGTTACACATGTATGAAGGTCTGACAGATTCCCAAGGGTAGGGAAACACTCCTACCCTGTGAAGTCAAATAGTCTCCAATAGGAAGTGAGAGGTGGACCACAAGTACCCAAGACCAGGTGGCCCTTGCATGAGGTTGGTCTAGGTCCACATGAAACTGGTCACTTCTGCAGTGGCTAGAATCAGAGCGGGAGTCAAAAGGACTGACATGGTGGCCAGGAGATGCCATTTACAACCTAGTCCCTCAGGGGAGCACAGGCTCTAGTGCAGGCTTACCCTGCTCAGATCATGCTCTCTTGTTATGCTGACTCTGCTACTGAACACCGGTTCATATGCTTTAACAAACATGTTTTTGATATTCAGCATTTCTAGGGAGGAATTCCACTCCTCAACTTGTCTGCTTATTGCCAGATACAGAAGTAAATTTCATTATTTTCAAAATGTGTATACATGTATTTTAATATTCCTTCCAAAATTTATTGACTATTGAAATCAAGCATTCCTTTCTGGAGTTCCAAGAACTCTGCTTTTGTGTCCTATTTTAAAAAATAGTCCAGTTGATAATAACCACAACAGCTACGAGTAATTGAATGCTATGTGCCAGACACTGTGCTGAGAGCTTTACAGGCATTATCTCAGCGTATCTTTAAAACTATTCTAGGATAGTCACTTTGGTTCTCATTTTCTAGATGAGGAAACTGAGGCCTAGAGAAGTTGCCCAAGGCCACACAGAGTTGTTGATGTAGTTCAGAGCTTCCCCACTTTCACTATGTAGTCTGCCTTTCTGTGGAAAAGGCTTCCCTTCTCCCTCCATAGGACTTCTCCCAAAATCTGCACTCAACCTAGAGAATCCCTTAAGCTTCAGGGACTGGGAAGGATCTCTTGGCAGCTGGCAGCTGACTGAGAGTGGGGGAGCTGAGCTCGTGGGAGCCAGAGGCACACAGAGAGCTATTCTATCCACCAAAGAAAGCTGCCAGGGCACTGACAGCCCTTTGAAGGCCAGTGCTGGCAAATCCCAATTCCATAGGCAGACCATGAACTCCCACCCCCAACCTTATAGTCTTGTTACTATCCCTGCTGAAGCTCTGAGGAGGTGGGTGGGAAATCCAAGCCCAGGGAGCAGGTACAGAGCTAGAGCTAGCTGCCCTTGCATCCCAGCTGGGGGCCCACCCAGTGAGTCTTTGACTCTTTTAGGTTGATGTATTCAGGGAAAAATCAAGGTTCAGCCTGAGAGGTGGGGATTCAGAAGGTATAGGGCTCCTTCTGGATAAAATGTGTCTTTGTGGGAGTTCCTGCTCTAGGACAGTGGGTTAAGGATCTGACTGCAGTGGCTCAGGTCACTGCAGAGGCATGTGTTTGATCCCTGACCCAGAAACTTCCATATGCTGCAGGTGCAGCCATTTTAAAAAATGTGTCTTTGTGAAGGGGGCACAGCACACTTAAAGATTCTAGAGGAATTAGAGCATCTCTTGGAGAATCCTCTGGCTTGGTAGGGAGGTCCCCAGAGTTCCTAGGAATGTAGACCTGCATTGAAAACCATAGAACCTGATTGACAGCATGGCAAAGACCTCGGGAGCAGGGATATTAAGACCAGCACCTTAATGTTTTACAGATCAGTAAGCTGAGGTCCAGAATCCAGTGGCCTAGTGAAGGAGCCATTCAAACACAGGCCTGCTCACCCTCAGAGTGGGGCTTTCCTCCTCTGTACTTCTGTATGTATATGGCAGTCAGTGGCTATAGGTGACTGTACATGTAAGACATTTATTAATTTGAATGTACGTGCTTTGTGTTTTGTGGTGAATGCACAAGTATATATACAGTTCAGGGGCTAGGAGGGTTGTGTAATCAAGCTGAGCACACTACAACAAGCTATACACCCCTCTTTGGGGCCCCAGCCATGTTTGGAGAAGACTAGAGCTTTCTCATGTATAGACACTGAGGGAGGAAAGTGATCCCACGTGGCTGATCTGCATGTGTGCTGACCTGTGCCACGGGCCATATGCAAGCCTGTACCAGGCTGAGGCGTTGGAGTGTTTCCCTACCCTTGGGAATCTGTCAGACCTTCATACATGTGTAACCCCCAAGCTCAGGGGACTTAATATCTGTGGGGTTACTCTTGATCAGTTGGTGACTGGAGCAAATAATAGATGCTTTTCTTTTCCCTTTAGTCTCCATTGCATAAGGCTCCTCAGAAGATCCTGTGAGAATCAAGAACATATCAGAAGTCCTCTTGATAAGGCAACCTTATATACTGGCTTTGTGTCTTTGTTTCTCTCTCTCAAACCTTCACTCCTGCTCCCTGGAATCATTTCCCAAATTAACTACATGCAAGCTTTTGACTGAAGGTCTGCTTTTAGAAGAACCAAAACAGAGCAGGAAAGAGAAGAAAAGGCCTTAAGGTCTTGACCTTGGAGGGAGGTTATCAAAGACCTCCTGACTCCCCCAAATTTGGGACCTCTCAGAAGTCAATGCTCTGGGGAGAAGAAGGGGGGAAAAAGCCAACTTACCCACAGAAGACTTTACTATGCCCACTTAGGTCTGGGTGGAGTAGGAACACAGGGAATAAAAGAAGTGCACTAGGACTCCTGACGCAAACCAACATTCATGCAGAGGGAAGCCCTAAATCATATTTCCCGTGTGACTCAAACATTTTTCATGTTTCAAAATTTCCAGGTTTTTTTTTTTTTTTTTTTTTTTTTTTTTTTTTTTTTTTGTCTTTTTGCTATTTCTTGGGCCGCTCCCGCGGCATATGGAGTTTCCCAGGCTAGGGGTCTAATCGGAGCTGTAGCTGCCAGCCTATGCCAGAGCCACAGCAACGCGGGATCCGAGCCGCGTCTGCAACCTACACCACAGCTCACGGCAACGCCGGATCGTTAACCCACTGAGCAAGGGCAGGGATCGAACCCGCAACCTCATGGTTCCTAGTCGGATTCGTTAACCACTGCGCCATGACGGGAACTCCAGGTTTTTTTTTTAACTATCTTTTTTTTCTATTTTATTATTTATTATTTTTTTAATTTTAATTTTTCCATTATAGTTGGTTTACAGTGTTCTGTCAGTTTTCTGCTGTACAGCAAAGTGACCCAGCCACACATACGTATACACATTCTTTTTCTCACATTATCCTCCATCATGCTCCGTCATAAGTGACTAGATCCATATGCATTTTTAGAAGTTACTTATTTGTCCCTTTAAGAGGCTGCTAGGCAACTGGTAAATAAAAGGAAAACATCAAATATTTATCCTGTCTTTTGTATATGATCTCTCCCTTAGGGTAACTAAATAATCAATGAGGGGAAGTTTCTCTTTGTAGAAGTATGGCTGCTACGAAAAGAAGAATAAATGATGTGATTAAAATATCACTGTTTTGCAGCCTCATGAATCTGGGCAATGAACATTAATGGCTGCAAATGTCACAAGAGAGCCAATCTGAGATTATATGCCCCTAATGGAAGCACACAGCACCACTAGAAGCAGTCTTTAAAAAAAAAAAAAAAAAAAAAAGTCGAATCTGAATTTGTTCAATTTACAGAAAATAAAGAAGACAAAAGAACATATTAAACAGTACCGCAGGGATGAAATCAGCCAAGTCCAGACTCCGACAAGCTACGATGATGAATGATGCAGTTTCTTTAACAAAACAATTTTACAAAAGAGATGGTGGAGGAACTTTGACATTTAAGATTTGTCAACCAAGCACTATACATAGATATCATTTGAATCTCAATTGAAACAACAATTTAAAAAGAAAATGGGAAAATAAAAAATAAATAAATAAAAAGAAAAAGAAAATGAAAGAGAAGAAAAAATAAGACAACCAACGATGTATAAACACAGAATGGGGTGCTGTTTCTATTAATGAATTATTGCTTTTTTGTATGATAATTTATTGTCTTATTTTGTTTAACTCATCTTTTGCAGCTATGTACTGAAATATTTACAGGGAAATGATATGATAAAAAATATTTTAAAAATATAAAAAACTTTAAAAAATTGAAAAAATCATATATCTTGAGCTTGCTTCCAGACAATCCAGGAATTGAGGGAGGAGCGAGTGAGGGTGTGAAACAAGACTAGCCCTGTGACACAGGTATACCCAGAGCTTCTCCATACTATTTCCTCTACTTTTGTTTATGTCTGAAATGTTCCATAATAAGTTTTTAATGCCTCTGTATTATAGCTAAAATGTGGCTGTGTTACAGATTACCCCCAAGACATAAAAGCTTATTCACCATGGAAAAGACACTAAATACCAAGATGACTTGGCCATCAGCCAGCCTTAGTCATTGGCTACTTTGGTGGCACAACAGACACATGAGGAAGTAGCCACAGTCAGAGGGATGGAGGCCATGCCTGAACCTAACAAAAGTGTAGGTTCCCACTAACCAAGGCCTGTCTTGGCTACTGTTGCTAACAAATGTCCAGACTGCCAGCAACAGAAATGACCATTGAGTCCCCCATTTAACCTCATTTCTCCAGAAGACAAACTGCCTCCTCCATGTTAACTATTCTGGGCCCCTGCCATCCTTCAAGTACCAGTGATTCATTATCATAGGATAATGTTTATTTCAAATAGCATCTTAACCAAATAATCCCAACCAGTATGAAATATATTTATTTCAATCTCCAGGTTCAAGTCACTCCAGAAAGATGATGCTAAGAACTGTTGATCGTGGGAGTTTCTATTGTGGCTTGGTGGGTAAAGAACACAATATAGTCTCTGTGAAGATATGGGTTTGCTTCCTGGCCTCTCTCAGTGGGTTAAGGATCTGGCATTGCTGCAGGCTGCAGTATAGGTGGCAGATGTGGCTTAGATACAGTTTGGCTGTGGCTGTGGCTGTGGCTGGCAGTTGCAGCTCCAATTTGACTCTTAGTCTGGGAACTAACATATGCCATGGGTACAGCCTTAAAAAGGAAAAAAAACCTGTTAATCATGTTTTCCTACAGCAATTATACCAACACCCTGGTATGAACTATAGCTAAGGTGATAGACTCCTATATTCTTATCTGTGAAATTATCTCCTAGGATTCTTTACTCTCTGCTTTCACTAGCAGTCTGTCTATGAACTTAAACCATCTTAGCACTCTCCTGACTGCCTTTGGAATGTCGTCTGTATTTGGGGGTTGAATGTTGCTGGTAAGCTTTGCTATCAGCAAAATGATGGTTGAATTTGTAAAAGCCTGCTAAATGCCATCAATTTTTTTCTAGTTTTATTGAGATACAACTGACCTATGACACTGTGTAAAGTTTAAGGTATAGCTAAAATACCATTATCAAATGATTATGTGTGCTATACCAAAAAAAACAAAACAAGAAAACTCAGAAGCTTGAAACTAACTCTGAATTGTCATGCTCATGGGTCTGTGGGTCAGCTGTACCTTGGCTGCCCTGGCTTCAGGCTTCACGCCAGGTTGAGTTCAGGTGTGCTCTACATTCTCCTTGGACCAGTGGCTACCCAGGGCATATGGTCCTTTCCTGGACACTCATTCCAGGACCCAGACTGAAGGAACAGCAGCTACCTGGGGAATGTTCCTTTTTTCTTTTTTCTTTTTTTTGGCTGCCCTGCGGCATATGGAATTCCCAGGCCAGGAATCATATCCCAGATACAGTTGCAACCCAAGCCACAGCTGTGGCAATGCCAGATCCCTAACCCACTGTGCTGGGCTGGGGCTGGAACCTTGTCCCAGCGCTCCCAAGATGCTACTGACCCTGTAGTGCCACAGCGGGAACTGGCCAGGAAATGTTCGTACCATGGCAGATTAGTGCAGCACAAGAGGTCATGTCCTGCTGAGCAAGCACATTTCAAAACTTTTCTTGTCAGATTTACAAACGTCCTATTGGTCAAAGCAAGTCACAATGTGGGAAAGTATTCTGTCCATTGTGACAAAGGTGTGGATGGAGAAATCTACTACAGAGGAGCAAAGATTTGGACCAACAATCCAATAAATCACAGCCCCTCTGCTCCATGCTATTTGCCTGTCTGGACAGTAGGAACACTGTACTAGGAGCCTCTAGTCTGGTCCTTCCAAATCTTGCTGCAGCCAAGTGATTTTTTTTTCACTAACCCTCCTCCAGTTTTGTTTGTTTTTTTTTCTAATTGTAAAAAAAAATAACATAGATGTTCCCTGGTGGTGGAGCAGGTTAAGGATCCAGCATTGTCACTGCAGTGGCTCAGGTTGCTGCTGTGGCACTGGTTCTATCCCTGACCTGGGAATTTATATATGCTGCAGGAGCAGCCTAAATAAATACTTAATAAAAATTAAAATTTTTAAATTACCTTAAAAAATTACTTTTAAAAAAACAAACCACCAAGTAACATAAAATTGAGCATTTTAACCATTTCTAAGTATACAGTTCAATAGTGTTAAGTATATTTATATTGTTGTGTTACCAGTCTCCAAAACTTTATCTTGCAAAACCCATTCAACAACAGCTTTGTTTCCCACTCCCCACCCAGTCCCTGGCAACCACAACTCTTTCTGTTTCTATTCATCTGACTACTCTAGAAACCTCATCTAAGAGGAATCACATAGTATTTGTCTTTTTGTGACTGGCTTATTTCATTTAGCATAGTGTCCTCAAAGTTCATCCCAGTTGTAGCATTCAGAATTTCCTTCTTTTTTAAGCCCAAGTAATATTCTGTTGGATGTATATACCATGTTTGGTTTATCCATTCATCCTTTCATGGACACTTAGCTTCCATGTTTTAACTGCTGTAAATAATGCTTCTATGAACATAGGTGTACAAATATCCCTTTGAAACCCCACTTTATGAGGCCCCACTTTAAATTTGCTTGACTATATACCCAGAAATGGAATTGTTGGCTCATATGGTAATTCTATTTTTTATTTTTTGAGGAACTTCTATTCTCTATCTCATAGCGGCTGTGCCATTTTACATTTCTACCAATGGTGCACAAAAGTTCCAATTTATTTAATTCCTAACCAACACTTGTTATTTTCTGTTTTATTTTTTAAAGTAGCACCCATCCTAATGGGTATCAGATTTTTTTTAATTAAATTTTTTATCTTGGGGTAATTGTAGTTTCACATGCAGTTTTAAGAAATAATAGAGAGGAAGTTTCCCTGTGGTGCAGCAGGTTAAGGATCCATGGCATTGTCACTGCAGTGGCTTGGGTTGCTGCTTTGGCACAGGTTCGATCCCTGGCCCCGAACTTCCACATGTCATGGGGAAAAAAAATAGTAAGGAGAATGTTTTTTGTTTTTTTTGCTTTATAGGGCCGCACCTGCAGCATATGGAAGTTCCCAGGCTAGGGGTCAAATTGGAGCTACAGCTGCCGGCCTACCTCACAGCCGTAGCAACTCAGAATCTGAGCCACGTCTGACACCTACACCACAGTTCACTGTAATGCTGGATATTTAACCCACTGAGCAAGGCCAGGGATGGAACCTGCATCCTCATGGATCCTGGTCAGGTTCGTTAACTGCTGATCCTCAAAGGGGACTCCAGGCTTCTTTTTTGTTGTTGTTGCTTTCTTTTCTCAGCCACGCCTGAGGAAGGGATCAAGCCCACACCACTACAATAACAATGCCAGCTCTTTAACCTGCTGAGCCTCAAAGGAACTCCAAGAATGGCTTTGTTGTATTTTTTTTTTTAAAAATATGGAACACTTCATGAATTTGCGTGTCATCCTTTTGCAGGGGCCATGCTAATCTTCCAATTTTAGTATATGTGTGTCAATTTTAGTAGTGAGCATTGTTTACATTTTTTGAAAACCTCTTTAATCTCCAGCTCAGTAGAAAACATCTTGGAGTTCCCATTGTGACTCAGTGGAAATGAATCTGTCTAGCATCCATGAGGACGAGGGTTTGATTCCTGGCCTCGCTCAGTGAGTTAAGAATCTGGCCTTGCTGTGAGCTGTGGTGTAGGTTGCAGATACAGCTTGGATTCTGAATTGCTGTGGTTGTGGCGTAGGCCAGCAGCTACAGCTCCAGTTTGACCACTAGCCTGGGAAGCTCCATATGCCACGGAAGGGAGGAAATTTCTTTGTCTTTTTAGGTGTAGCCCTAAAAAGACAAAAAAAAAAAAAAAAAAAAAGTAAGAAGGAAAAAGAAAACAGGAGTTCCCGTCGTGGCGCAGTGGTTGACGAATCCGACTAGGAACCATGAGGTTGCGGGTTCGGTCCCTGCCCTTGCTCAGTAGGTTAACGATCCGGCGATGCCGTGAGCTGTGGTGTAGGTTGCAGACGCGGCTCGGATCCTGCGTTGCTGTGCCTCTGGCGTAGGCCGGTGGCTATAGCTCCGATTCAACCCCTAGCCTGGGAACCTCCATATGCCTCGGGAGCGGCCCAAGAAATAGCAACAACAACAACAACAAAAGACAAAAAAAAAAAAAAAAAAAAAAAAAAAAGAAAAGAAAAAGAAAACAGCTTGATTTTCATATATGTTCCTGCATTGACACTATTGCAATGTATTTTTTTTGGCTGAAGTAGATGAAGAAAATTCAGTGTCACAAAGATAATGTAGTTAGAAAGAAGAGGAGCCTCCTAATAGCCTTTCGTGGATATTCTTTGATAGCACATACAAATCTGATGAAAGACAGTTTCTTAAAGTTTAGTTGCAATGTAGAATCTGAACATTTCTCATACTCTTACATTAAAATCTATTATTCTATCTTGTACTTTAAATGAATCTTTTATGTGTGCATGCTTTTGTAACATCATGCATTTGTCATTTGGAAAATACTGAGAAATTTTAGCACATTTCATTATATAATATTGAAAAATCACATTTGTTACTATCACTGCTAATCTCATCAGAAAAGTATTTAAGTACTAGTAAAAGAAAAAAACTACTGTTTCCTCTGTATTCACAACACTCTGACATCAAATGTACGGTTTTATTTTTTTTCCTCCATCAGCCAGTTCATTTGACAGCAACTGGGTGTCCTGCCATTCAATTCTGACACTACTTGGAGTAACAGCAGACCTCACAGGTTAAGGCTCAGTTCCACAAGACTATTCCCATTTCAGATGGCAGCCACAAGTCCCAAGTTGTCACTTGTACTTCTGACTAATCAGCTATAAGTATAGAATTCCTACAACCCCCTCTTCGGGTTTGATAATTTGCTATAACAGCTCACAAAACTCAAGGAAACACTTACATTTTCTGATTCATTATAAAGAATAAAATAGGTGTTCTCACCATGGCTCAGGTGAAACGACTCTGACTAGCATCCATGAGGATGCAGGTTCTATCCCTGGCCTTGCTCAGCGGGTTAAGGATCCGACATGGCAGTGAGCTGTGGTGTAGGTCGCAGATGCAGCTTGGATCTGGTGTTACTGTGGCTGTGGTGTAGGCCGGCAGCTATAGCTCTGATTCGACCCCTAGCCTTGGAACCTCCATATGCCATGGGTGTGGCCCTAAAACAACAAGAACAACAACAAAAAGAATAAAATAAAGGGAGTTCCAGTTGTAGCTCAGCAGAAACAAACCCAACGAGTATCCATGAGGACTTGGGTTTGATCCCTGGCCTTGCTCAGTAGGTGAAGGATCTGGCATTACCCTGAGCTGTGGTGTAGGCTGGCAGATGTAGCTCTGATTTGACCCCTAGCCTAGGAACTTCTATATGCTGTGGGTTCAGCCCTAAAAAGAAAAAAAAAGGATAGAGATAAACAGCCAGTTAAAAAGGTACATAAAGCAAGATCTGGAAGCGTCCTGAGTGCAGGGGTTCTGTCCACATGGAGTTGGGATGCACCATCTCCCAGCACATGGATGTTTTCACCAACCCAGAAGCTCTCCAAACCCCTTTGGTTAAGGTTTTTATGGCGGCTTCATTAGGTAGGCAAGATGGATTAAATCATTGGCCATTGGTGATTGTCAGCCTCAAGCCCCGCCGCCTCCCCAGGGGTAAGGGATAGACTAAAGTTCCAACCCAGGATTGGTTCCTTTGGCAACCAGCCCAACAATCTTCAGAAGATACCTCATCAGCATAAATTCAGATGTATATGTGGCAGTGAAACATATAATGACTACTAGTATAGTCTGATGTGGTGGGGAGGAAAAACTTTTTCTCTATGCTCTTAGGTTCAGAATCTGGGGGGGGGGGGCTGTGAATTAAACTAACAAAAGACAGAGTTGTTGCAGGAAGGGCAACCACTTCCAGGGCCCAAGAATGGGCTCTTGTCTAACACTCAGAAATGAATTGTCTGAGGAGACACACATGCTGACAAAGCAAAAGACTTTATTGAGAAGGGGTGCCCAGGCAGAGGGCATCAGGGTAAGGGCTTAATGATTGTCTATGGCCAATCATCTTGCTCGGCCAGTACTTCATCTGGCCCAGGGTCCCTCTTGGTGGGGGAACACCTCTCAGCCAAGATGGATTCCAGCGCCAAGGGTCCTGGGAGGTTGGTTGTCTCCTTCCTCCTATTGGCTCCTACCAAATCCTCCCAGTTAGTCTTCAGAGCAGCACCATGTGTCTTTACTGGGGCCTCCTGTTGTGAGACAATGCATGCAAGCGGCTATTATCGTGCCTGGCCAAGGTGGGCAGTTTCACTCAGTGGTCCCTTAACAGATTTACAGGAGAAAAGGCATACAATTTTTATTAATATTTACACACACGCTTGGGGAGTTCCCTTCGTGGCTCAGTGGTTAATGAACCTAACTAGGATCCATGAGGATGCAGTTCTATCCCTGGCCTCGCTCAATGGGTTGGGAATCCAGTGTTGCTGTGAGCTGTGGTGTAGATTGCAGACATGGCTTGGATCCCATGTTACTGTGGCTGTGGTGTAGGCCGGCAGCTGTAGCTCTGATTCCACCCTAGCCTAAGAACCTCCATATGCTTCAGATGCAGCCCTAAAAGGGGGAAAAAATTTTATATGCCTGGGAGTTCACAGAAAAGATGTGAAACAAAGAAATCATTAGGGTTGGGGGCTTATATATCATTCTAATGAAAGAAAGGGGATTTGGGCTTTGAGGAATAATAAACTGTGGGAAAAGCTAGGAAGTATGGAAGATGAAGACTGTTCTAGTAAAGACTGTCTTCATAGATTCATCTTTGCGTCCACTCTTCATCTCCAGTGATGAGTCACCCCTCCCTTCCTTCACAAAGAGAAATCGATGCCCTGCTTTTAGGTAGATAAAGGGAGGATAAAGAACTCTTCCTGTATCCGTTGCTTCTCAGTTGCCTTCAGGTCAAAGTGGTATATTTTGGGGTGGCATCCCTTCGTGTACCACTGCCTCAATTTGTGCTAAGGCACTAAACAATTTTACCCACCATTCTTCTGAGTGATCAGTCAAATGGGCAAATAATGTCTTAGTATTACCATGAAAATTATTTTGACCTTGTAGATCTCCAGAAAGGATCTCAGAGACCTCTAAGATCCATGGACCACACTTTGAGAACACTGCGCTTCTGTATGGTATTATTTGTTTGTTTACCTTTTAAATTTATTTATTTGTTTGTTTGTTTGTTTGTTTTGAATGGCATATGGAAGTTCCCAGGCTGGGGTTTGAATCCAAGCTGCACCTGCAACCTACATGGCAGCTGCCACCTATGTGGCAGCTGTATCAGTGCTTGTTCCTTTAACCCACTGCACCAGGCTTGGGATTGAATCCATACCTCCAAAGTGACCCAAACTTCTGTAGTTGAATTTTTAACCCACTGTACCACAGTGGGAACTCCCCAGAATAAATAATTTTAAAGCATTACTTTAAATGGCTCCCCTCTGCTAAGGGTAAAGTACAAATGCCTTGGCATTAAATCTGAAGTCCTGTGTGACTGGCTTTTGCATCTCAGCTTCCTGCAGATCCTCACCCCACATCAGAACACCAACCACACTAAAGGACTTACCTGGAATTCCCAGAATGTATTGATGTGTTGCTTTCCTCCTGTCCATCTCCATTCCCTCCCAAGTATTCTTTAAGCCCCTATCCTACAGTCATCTCTCCTAACTCCCCCCAAGACAAGGCTGACACTGCAGTGCTCAGTGAATGGCTGTACGTGGCCAAGTAGGGTAGGAAGCAGTGCCTTCAGCCAAGCATTGCCTGGGGCCTAGTTGGCCATAGGATCTCTGGTATCAGGTCTGAAAATCTGGGCAAGGCAATGTGGGCAGATGCCAGGGAGAGGGAAGACCTGTCAGGAACTTTGGAGTGTATCATGGTGGAAGGCCCTCCTTTCTATGGCGAAAGCCCTGGCTCTCTATGCTTTAGGGAGTAGGTGCTGGAGGGTCCTTGTGAGTGGCCACTGGGGACCCTAGTGGGACTGGCTCTGGGCTACCAGATAAATTACAGAATGCCCAGTTAAAATTGGATTTTGGATCAGATAAACAATAAATTTTTTTGGTATAAGGATATCCCAAATACTTCATGGGAAATACTTATGCTAAAAAAAAATTTTTTTTTCCCATTATTTATCTGAAATTTATATTTAGCTGGGAGCCCTTTATTTTTATTTGCTAAATCTGCCAAGCCATTACTATTTAGCACCTCAAGCAAGGTAAGTCCTTTTTTGCACATCATGTTGCCTCTGTCTTTGTTAGTCCCTCCTACCTCCATGGGAAGCTTTTTTGTTTTTGTTTTTGTTTTTGTTTTGTCTTTTTGCCATTTCTTGGGCTGCTCTTATGGCACATGGAGGTTCCCAGGCTAGGGGTCGAATTGGAGCTGTAGCCACCGGCCTACGCCAGAGCCACAGCAACGCAGGATCCGAGCCATGTCTGCAACCTACACCACAGCTCACGGCAACGCCGGATCCTTAACCCACTGAGCAAGGGCAGGGATCGAAGCCGCAACCTCATGGTTCCTAGTCAGATTCGTTAACCACTGTGCCACGACGAGAACTCCATCCATGGGAAGCTTAAACAGCTTACTGAAATGAATCCTTTCAGTCCCAAACTGCCAGGGATCAGAGGACAGAGGTAAACTGAGCTAGGATGGGTACTAGGGGTAAGGGCATACCTCTTCCTGTAAAAAGGGGGTTCTCTACTTCAGCTTGGTTACAACCTCCTTCCTTAACCCACCTTTTCTCCCCACTGGCTCAACCCTCCCCCCAGAGCTGGTCATCTGCAAACTCTCCCCACACAGGACTGGCCACCACTCCCCACGGAGCACTGAAACCAGCTCTACCTCCTGGAAGGCCCCCTGGGTGTCTGCAGTTCCTCTGGCAGGAGGGCTCTGGGCTGAGTATGAGGGTGGTGATTGGTCCCCTTCTCAGCCCGCATTCTCCACCAGACACAGCTACTTTCAGCTTCTCCCTTTAAGGACCTGAAGGCAAACTCTTCTCCCTGCTGGGAGGGCCTTCTTCCTCCCAAAGATCACAGAATGGGGGGTGTGCCCCCCACCTTACTTGAGGCTGTGATTTCTTTCCAGTTAACATGATCTTGACCCTCCTCCCCTCTGAGAGAATAGCCCTTACCATATTAAGCTGAAGATGCCTTTTCCCTCCTCTGGGCAGGTGTTCTCAGCATCCCTAAAAATGCTTGCTGATCCAGGAATGCAAATCTGCCTTCTCCTCCAGCCCAGAGTTCCCCTCTGAGAAGACCACAGAAGGAAAGATTTGGATGAGGCAGCCTTAGCTGTGCACTCGTCCTAGGAGTGGCTGCCTAGAATCAGATGCAGTGAGCATCTCCCATTGTTGGGCCCTGATCTGCGGAAACAGCTATGATCAAAACTAGAGGAGATTTGCCCCTATGGAGGCAGGGATGGGTTTATTCTGGAAGGGATGATGTGTTCTCCTAAGGAGGTCACAGGGGAGCTGGGACTTGTGTGAGCCTGTGGTCAGTTTCTGGGTGTGGAGGAGTGGACAGAGGCACTTCCAGCCCACACTCCCAATTCACAGGGAAGCAGTGAGTGAGGCCCAGAGAGAGGTGAGCTGCCCAAGATCACAGTGACCGAGTCAGGCTGGGAACTTAAGGCTTTGGACTTTCTGTGGCAACTGGAGGCCGAAAGGCCAGGTGGCAGATTCCCCCTCTGCTCTTGGAGGGAACAGGTGAGGCTTCCTGGTGAGTCTTGTGCCAGAAAGAACTTTTAGAGTAATTCAATCATTCCTCTCTCCAAGACCTGTACCCTCGCTGCTGCTGGATTCACACTGTCAGTGCTCGGAGACTGGCTATGTGGTCCAGGCTGGATGTCTTCTGGTTTAGATAGAATTGTTTCCCATAGGTGTGGACACCTAGATCAGAGGAAGCTGGGTGGCACAAGACTGCCACCACCTCTATCGACTTCTATTGTTTGCAGGCCTAGGGCAAGAGTACTGCAGAAGTTCCTACCCTTGGCTGGTCTCCCTTCTCTGCAGTGGCATACTGCATACTTCAGAGGTAGCAGTGCCTGCAGCCAGTGACTAAGTAAGCAGCTTTAGAACTAACTTCCTCCCAGCTACCATCTGACTGCCACCATATTAGAGACCCCCAAAGAAAACTCTCCCGAACCATGAGAGAGAAGAATGAAATGATTATTTTTGTTTCCTGCCACTTAGTTTTGGGGTGCTTGGTTACACAATAGTGACTGGAACATATTCTATCACAGTCTTCATCCTACATCATGGGCAGCCTCAGACTCATGTGTGTGGGCACCTCCAGAACGTCTGTTCAGAATTCTACGCTCTCCCTATGGCCTCCTGAACAACAACCAGCATTGCCAGCTCTCAGGCCTAGAAGTACACGTCCTTGCAATCCTCAGGGAGGTAAGGTGGGCAGAAACCAGCTTCTAGAAAGTGGGCTTGGAGTTTGTAGGCGGAAGGCCCAGAGTATAATCTAGAAGCGGGTGTGGGTTCTACCGTTGATCCCAGTGGAGTAGGGAGCAGGCAGGGAGGACCAGAGTGAGGCCTTTGAAAGCACAGGGCCCCGGTAGGGGCAGTACTGGCCAAGTACTTTATATCTATCGTCTCTCTCTCTCTTTGTTTTTGTTTTTGTTTTTTAGGGCCACACTTACGGCATATGGAAGTTCCCAGGCTACGGATTGAATCGGAGTTGCAGCTGCCGGCTTAAGCCACAGCCATAGCAATGAGGGATCTGAGCCACCTCTGTGACCTACACCATAGCTCATGGCAATGCTGGATCTTTAAGCCACTGAGTGGGGCCAGAGATTGAACCCACATCCTAATGGATACTAGTCCGGTTCATAACCCACTGAGCCACAACAGGAACTCCCATATCCATCATCTCTTGATCCTCCCCCAGCCCTGCCCCTCTGGGCTCATTGTCTTTGTCACCCATGAGAACACAGAGGCTCACAGAAAAAGGCCCTCCTTGACTCAAAGACATTTGATTGAGCATTTCTTTTTTCTTTCTTTCTTTTTTTCTTTTTTTGTCTTTTTGCCTTTTCTAGGGCCACTTCTGCGGCATATGGAGGTTCCCGGGCTAGGGGTCCAATTAGAGCATTGGAACTCTCATGGGAACTCCGTGATTGAGAATTTCTTAGGCATATAGTCTACTTACATTTGTTTAAAAACGAAATGAAACTATACCCACTTTACACTAAAAGGGGAGGCTCATGGAGCCTGAAATAGGAGCACCTAGCCTTGACCTTGGGGGATGATGCCAGAACTCAGGGGGCTGGAGGCGTTCAGCTGCCATCTATCCAAGAACCCAGTCCCGCTGGAGGTCATCAAACTAGCTAGTGGAGACTCATTTATCTCTGTAGTTCTCCACCAAGGGATCTCTTTATCAGCTGCCCAGTCTTTAAACCCAATGTCCACCCAAAGAGAGTCTTTTAAAACCATTTGGCCTTGAGAGAAGCAGTCTGCCCCTTATCTCTCTGTTTTCTTCTGTGCTGGCTTCCTGGTGGGTTATCAGGAGAGGCTTTGGTTTCTCTCTCTCCTGTTATCTCCCTGCTGAGTTTCAAAGCTGCTCTCTCAGCAGCTCCTGGCCTGAGCTGGTGCCTTACCCTGCAGACACCAGAGAGCTGGAGGGGCAGGAACCTTCCCATTCAGCCAGTGCTTCCTGATTTCAACCCCTGAAATTTGTCAGCCCCTTGCTCACCTGGGCTCTCAACAAGGCTGGCTGGATGGCACTTATGGCTTCTTCAGGGACATGTGACATCAGGAGAGAGAGCCCCATGGAGCCCAGATTTAGAGAGTTCACAGAGCAGCCACTTTCATTTTCATGTGTTTATTTGCCAAACACATTACAAAAACCGACTTCGCTTCTTTCTTGCTTGCTTGCTTGCTTGCTTTTTCTTCTTTTTTTTTTTTTTTTGCTTTTTAGGGCCACACCTGTGGCATGTGAAAGTTCCCAGGCTAGGGGTCAAATTGGAGCTGCAGCTGCTGGCCTACACCAGAGTCACAGCAACACTGGATCCGAGCTGTGTCTGCAACCTATACCACAGCTCAGGGCAATGCTGGATCCTTAATCCACTGAGCAAGGCCAGGGATCTAACCCACATCCTCAAGGGTCATAGTCAGGATCGTTAACTGCTGAGCCATGAAGGGAACTCCTCTTTTATTTCTTAAGAAGGAACATTTTAGGGGTTCCCGCCGTGATGCAGTGGTTAACGAATCCGACTAGGAACCATGAGGTTGCAGGTTCGATCCCTGGCCTTGCTCAGTGGGTTAACGATCCGGCGTTGCCGTGAGCTGTGGTGTAGGTTGCAGACGCGGCTCGGATCCCGCGTTGCTGTGGCTCTGGCGTAGGCCGGTGGCTACAGCTCCGATTCAACCCCTAGCCTGGGAACCTCCATATGCCGCGGGAGTGGCCCAAGAAATAGCAACAACAACAACAAAAAGACAAAAGACAAAAAAAAAAAAAAAAAGGATCCAGTGTTCCCATGAGCTGGGGTGTAGGGTGCAGACGTGGGTTGGATCCCGAGTTGCTGTGACTCTGGTGTAGGCCGGCAGCTTCAGCTCCAATTTGACCCCTAGCCTGGGAACCTCCATATGCCAAGGGAGCAGCCCTGGAAAAGACAAAAAGACAAACAAAAAAAAGGACAGACAGACAGAAAGAAAGAAAACATTTTAACTCCCAATGAGTAGGACAGCTCTACTGTCAGATTAAAATGATGGTATCTCCCTACTCCCAGCCCTACCCCTTGACAAGAAAGGAAGGCTGACAGCCTCACACAATCCCTAAGGTCTGGGAGAAGCTTGTCTGGGCTACATCAGCTTCCTGGGCAGGTATTAAGACCCAGATCTGAGGAAACGAGGCTCTGGAATTCCACAGAGGCGCCAGGTCCTAACATACACCGAGCTGTTTCATGGCCTACACAGCGCCGTTGCTCATAACGCACCCCCTTCCCCCCCCATTCACACTAATGATTCAGCCACAGCCCAGGCGTCAACTCCTCTAATGGAGTCCTGCTTCATAGGTGTGAGATGTGCGGTCACACAGGGCGCTGTGCTGAGAAGGGCCCCGTGCTTGGTTTGATGTTCTGCCACTGCCATCTTGAAATCTGAGCAAGGGGGCCTTGTGTTTTCATTTTGCACCAGGCCATACAGATTATGAGGCTGGTCTTGCCTCCACACTGTCTTTCTGATGTCACCTCTCACCCTGAATTTGGGGCCTCCACTGGGCTCACACAGCCCATCTGCTCACTGCCTGATCACGCTACACCGAAAGCTCTACTTTTTTTGGTTTGTTTTATTTTTTTGTCTTTTTGCCTTTTCTAGGGCTGTTCCCGAGGCATATGGAGGTTCCCAGGCTAGGGGTCTAATTGGAGCTGTAGCCGCCAGCCTATGCCACAGCCACAGCAACTTGGGATTCAAGCCACGTCTGCAACCTACACCACAGTTCACGGCAACACCGGATCCTTAACCCACTGAGCAAGGCCAGGGATCAAACCCGCAACCTCACGGTTCCTAGTCAGATTCGTTAACCACTGAGTCACGATGGGAACTCCCTCTTTTTGCCTTTTCTTGAGCCACTCCCTTGGCATTTGGAGGTTCCCAGGCTAGGGGTAATATTGGAGCTGAAGCTGCTGGCCTACGCCAGAGCCACAGCAATGTGGGATCTGAGCCACATCTGCAGCCCACACTGCAGCTCATGGCAACGCCAGATCCTTAACCCACTGAGCAAGTGCAGGGATTGAACCTGCAACCTCATGGTTCCTAGTTGGATTTGTTAACCACTGTACCACGATGGGCACTCCCAAAAGCTCTACTTTCTTATCTCTCTTCCCACTAGACTCTGAACCCCTTGAGGGCTGGGACAGTCTGCATGAGCCCTTCACCTTATTTAGCACATGGCAGGTGCTCAGTAAATGTGTGTTGACATGAACAGCCCAAGTGAAGGGCCTGGCCTAGTTCCTTACATGATTCTGGCCATAGCTGGGATTCAATCCACTTCTCTTGCTTTGGGGCCAAGACAATCTCTTTTCCCCCCCGCCCCCCCCAAACCTTCTTGCTCCCCTGACCTGTGGCCAAAGGCCAAAACTAACCCAGATCAAAGCCAAACATAAATTTGTTTTTCTGACCTAGGACTCAAATTAATGTATTTTATTTTTCTCAAAGATACTCTACCATTTTCTAGAGAAGTTAAAGCCAACTAATCTAGAACATCAGAATACCCTCAGCTCTCCAGGGCTGGGTTTGGTAAGTCAGAGGGAGGAGCAAAATACCACCCAAAGGGGATTGGGGCCCTGCTGGGTCATGAAGAACTCAAACTGGGTCCTAGACATGAGGAACTGTTAAGCTGGGGACAGGAGTGGCAAGCACTGAGGCTAGGTTTTACAGGAGTAAGGAAAGGAAGGGTATGGCTTATACCAGTTATGCCAAATCCACCATGCAAGCCCCTACAGCCTTTCATGCATTCCTTCATTCATTCATCCATTCATGCAGGGGATGTGCTAGTGAGGAAGACTGGCAGATTCCAATCTTTTTGTTCTTGGGTTCCTATCTTCCTTGGAATAAAGCAGAGTCTCTAAATAGTACAGGGGAAACAAGCCATTGGTTCCCACCTGGCTCCTTGCACTGGAAAGAAGTTGCACAGACACACCCTCTGGGTTTCTTGCACCTTAAAGGCAGCCATTTCCTAGCACTGGGACCCAGGCCTAAGCCAGTGGTTATCTGAGAGGGCAGCAGGCAGCATTGTGCTGTGCTCTGAACTTCCCAGATTTCCTCAGTGCCCCTCTTTCCTCTCTCAGGTGGCTTACCTAGCTGCTCTGGACCCCATCTGATGGGTCATTAGTGGAATCCAGACCTGGAGCCACTGAGGTCTCCTCTGCCTGCACTGGAGGCCTTGTAGGTGGAAAAGGCTGTGGCCTCCGACAAATATTGAAACACTGCCTGGGTGCCTTGCTCTGAGCTCAAATGGGTATATCCATCCCCAGGAGGGAAGTGATCTGGTCTGCCTTCTAGAGCTCTGGTCTCCATTGTGGGCACCCGAGAAAGAGGTGTTGAAGGAGTGAATGAATGACCAGACCTTGGCAGACTAACTTCAGGACAAAGGTGGGGCACACATGATCAGTGCTGGGCTGGTCACAGAGGGAAGACGTCAGGGGCGCAGGGGAGGTGAAAATAAAACGTTTCTATTCTCTAAATTCAAGAAAGGAAAAGACTGCTTTGGCCAAGTCCTAAGCCACGAAGAGATTCATTTAAAATCTAGCCCAAGTAGGGAGTTCCTGCCATGGCTCAACGGTTAATGAACCTGACTAGCATCCATGAGGATGCAGGGTTTTTTTTTGTTTTTTTTTTTTTGTTTTTTTGGGGTTTTTTTTTTTGTCTTTTTGCTATTTCTTTGGGCCGCTCCCGCGGCATGTGGAGGTTCCCAGGCTAGGGGTCAATTCGGAGCTGTAGCCACCGGCCTACGCCAGAACCACAGCAACACGGGATCCGAGCCGCGTCTGCAACCTACACCACAGCTCACGGCAACGCCGGATCATTAACCCACTGAGCAAGGGCAGGGACCGAACCCGCAACCTCATGGTTCCTAGTCGGATCCGTTAACCACTGCGCCACGACGGGAACTCCAGGATGCAGGTTTGATCCCTGGCCTCGCTCAGTGGGTTATGGATCCCAAGTTGCCCCTGTCGCAGATGTGGCTTGGATCCTGAATTGCTGTGGCTGTGGCTGTGGTATAGGCCAGCAGCTACAGCTCAGATTCAACTCCCAGTCTGGGAACTTCCATATGCTGAGGGTGTGGCCCTGAAAAGACAAAAAATAAAAAAAAATAAAATCTAGCCCAAGTAATCAGCGACAGCTTCACTTCAGTACTCTGAAAGCCAGCCAATCAATGGCAGCCTCATTCCAGTGACCACGCCTCTGAGAGCCAGCCAATCACCAACAGCCTTATTCCCAGGCACTACCGCTTCTGAAAGGCAACCAGTTCCTAAACTTTAAGCTGAAAACCAGCCAATCTGTAAACAGCCTGGCTTCTGAAAGTCAGCCAATTGTTCAACAGCATGTTTTCCATGCTCTATATAAGATCAGCCTCTGTGTTGCACGTACTTTTGCGCTTTCTTTGAAAGAGAGAATTTTTTTTTTTCTTTCAACAGTAATACAATTCAGTTTCTATGTTTCAGATATATAGCCTGGGGGAAGAGGACTTGCACTCAGAACACCCGTCCCAGTGGAACGGTCCGTGGTACTACCCTACCCCCACTCAAAACCAAAACTGGGTCAGGCTCCCTGGGCCCCAGGCTACAACCACCTGACCAGCGGTTTCCAGGCCTCTGGGCCACTTCGCTATAACCCTGCCCTTTTCTTTCCCTGTTGACAGTCTTGAGAACTGGGGAAGGTGACTGTGGCTGAGAGAGAGGGAGTGTGTGTGGGGTGGGGGGTGTCTTCACAAGGTCCTCTGTGGGGCCCCACAGGCGGGGTTGGGGGTGAAGCGTGGGAGTGGGGCTGAGTTTAAGCAGGATCCACTGATGGGAAGACGCAGCCCTGCTCTCACGGGCAGCTCTGAGAGGGACACTGATGGGCTGGGAGACCTCCATGACATCACATCTGATTGGGGTGACATGGTCTGATGGGGTGGCAGGACTCCTAAAAACAAACAGTAAAACAATTCGGGAGCTGCGAAGCCAAACCCAGCCAGGTGCTCTTCCTGGGTGTGCACTACCTGCTGAGGAGTGTGGGGAGCGCAAGTCAAGGAGGAATTCCCTGGAGTTCCGGTCGTGGCGCAGCGGTTAACGAATCCGACTAGGAACCATGAGGTTGCGGGTTCGATCCCTGGCCTTGCTCAGTGGGTTAAGGATACTGCGCTGTGGTGAGCTGTGGTGTAGGTTCCAAACGTGGCTCCGATCCCTCGTTGCTGTGGCTCTGGTGTAGGCTGGTGGCTACAGCTCCAGTTCGACCCCTAGCCTGGGAACCTCCATATGCCGTGGGAGCGGCCCAAGAAATGGCAAAAAGACAAAAAAAGAAGAGGGCTTCCCATTGGAAGTGAGGTTCAGGGGACCAGAATGCCTCCCCTAATTGTGCTCACATTACTTCCCAGCATTTTGGGTCATGGAAATGAAGAAGACAGCACAGTTCCTCCTGTCTTCTCCAGTCCTGTCCCTCAGTATCCCATAGGCTAAGCCTCTGATGGGGTGAGCCCAAGGAGGAGATCCTTTCAGAGGAGAGCTTCTGTGAGCTTCTTGGAAGAGGGGCCTGTGCTGCCCTGGAAGGGGGATGCCTGGGGCACTCCGAGTGGCTGGTGCAATAAGCAGCATCAGCCTCTGCAAGGATTCTGTGTCCTCTGCCTGCTTTGCCCCACTCCCCTCCTCTCCACAAACACCTGCCTCCACATCTACCCTTCACTAAGTAAATATGTTAAGGTGTCTTTTTCATTCACTGGTATTGATCTAAAGTGGCAATCAGCTATCTCAGTAAGTTGTGCTTTATTAAGTCCTGGTCTGGTTCGGATTTTGAAGTGATTTTGTACCTCCCCTTGTGAAATGGGTGCAGCACCTGCCCAGGTTCTGTCTCTACAGTCTAGCTACTGGAGCTCCTTCCCTTGGCCTCTCACCCTTATGCCCATGCAAACCTCCAAAAAGCTAATTTGCATAAAATTTTGCCTGTGTTTGCCTGGTGGCTCCTCTCTCCTTTTGGAGCCAGGCTGGAACCCCTGGGTTCTGGTTCCAAGGAGCTCTGCTCCTCCATGCCTGCCTACAGAAGGACTATGTTCCTCAATTTTTCTAATTGTTAGGCTTGGACTATGATAAGGCCAGCAAAATGTCTGCGGCAAAAAACAAATAAATAAAAATTAAGGGACTTCCCGTTGTGGCGCAGTGGAAATGAATTTGACTAGTATCCATGAGGATGCAGGTTCAATCCCTGGCCTTGCTCAGTGGGCCGAGGATCCAGTGTTGCTGTGAGCGGTAGGTCGAAGATGTGGCTCAGTTCTGGCGTTGCTGTGGCTGTGGCGTAGACTGGCAGCTGCAGCTCTGATTTGACCCCTAGCCTGGGAACCTCCATATGCCGCAGGTACGGCCCTAAAAAGACAAAAAAAATTAAGGAAGCCCTCACTCTTAGGTGCTAAACCTGCACTTGCAAGACCCTGAGGGTGAGAACTTCCTTAAATTTTGCTCCCTTGGTTCCTTACTTGCCTTAAGGAGCCCCTACTGGCAGTGTTCAGGCTTCTGGGGTCTGAAATAAAATCTTATGAAATATGCCGTAAAATAGAGTTCCTGTTGTAGCGCAGTGGGTTAAGAATCTGACCTATGGAGGTGTGGGTTTGCTTTCCTGCACACACAATGGGTTAAATGATCTAGCGTTGGAGTGTTGTCATGGCTCAGTGGTTAGCAAACCCTACTAGCATCCATGAGTACGCAGGCTCGATCCCTGGCCTCACTCAGTGGATTAAGGATCTGACATTGCAGCAGCTGAGAATTGGATTCAATCCCTCGCCCAGGAACTTCTATACGCCACAAGTGCAGCCTCTAAAAAAAAGTGCCCTAAAAGCTGAGTCCTGAGTCTGTCCTTGAGTAGACACCCCCTTCCCTGTCCCCCAACCCCTCATGAAGGGGAAGCTAGAAGGAGTCCGAGGTAGGTGGGACTGTGAGATCCATATGAGGATCAAGGATGGGAGTTCCCTTCATGGCTCAGTGGTTAACGAGCCCAACTAGGATCCATGAGGATGCAGGTTCAATCCTCGGCCTTGCTCAGTGGGTTAAGGATCTGGCTTTGCCATGAGCTGTGGTGTAGGTTGCAGACATGGCTCAGATCCTGCATTGCTGTGGCTGTGGTGTAGGCTGGCAGCTATAGCTCCAGTTAGATCCCTAGCCTGGAAATTTCCATATGCTGCAGGTGCAGCCCTAAAAAAACAAAAAAAAAAAAAAATGAGGATCAAGGATCAGAGGGGACCCCCCCGCACACACACACACTCATGAAAATCATGTTGAAGGAACCACAAAGTGACCTGCCAGCAGAGGGAACCAGACAGTAATTGGGACCAAATGCTGATGCAAAACACAGAACCCTGACCCCCACTGCAGCCTATCCTGGGGGTTACCTGGCCCTTCCCAGAGAGGTCTGGAGGGATTTATGGAAGGCCAAGTAGAAGCAGGAGGGGATTTTGCTTTTGTTTTTGTTTTTCTTTTTATGGCCCAGCCTACACCATATGGAAGTTCCCAGGCCAGGAATCAAACCCAAGCCAGAGTTGTGCCCTACACCACACCTACAACGATCCTGATCCTCAACCCACTGTGCCAAGCCATAGATCATTGAACCAGCACTTCCACAGAGACAAGCTACTGTGCCACAGTGGGAACTTCAGAGGTAGGAGGTTTAAACTCCAGGTCTCTGCAAGGAATTAGCTGTGAAAGTGGACTATTGTGATACCAGGAGAGTCAAGGCAGTAAAAGGTGTGTGTGTGTGTGTGTGTGTGTCTGCGTGCGTGCATGTGCATGCATGAGAGAGAAAGAGAAGGGGTGGTCAGTGTGTGTGTCCATGCCTAGACCTCACTACCTGCCCAGGCACTGGGTGTCCTTACCCCTCTCTCAGCCTGGCCCATTCTTCACTCTGCAGATGGCTTTATCTTGCCTGACCCCTTGGGCATTTCTCCTGATTTCAAAGATCATCCAGAGACTGGAACCTCCCACCCCAGCTGTGCCTGGGTCACTGTGACCTCGGGAAGTGTTTTCCTTTCTTTCTTTCTTTCTTTCTTTCTTTCTTTCTTTCTTTCTTTCTTTCTTTCTTTCTTTCTTTCTTTCTTTCTTTCTTTTTCTTTCTTTCTTCCTTCCTTCCTTCCTTCCTTCCTTTTTTTTTTTTCTTTTTAGGGAGGCACCTGCAGCCTATGGAGGTTCCCAGCCTAGGGGTCGAGTTGGAGCTGTAGCTGCCAGCCTACCCCACAGCCACAGCAACACAGGATCTGAGCTGTGTCTGCGACCTACACCACAGTTCACAGCAACACTGGATCCCCAACTCACTGAGCAAGGCCAGGGATTGAACCTGCGTCTTCAGGGACACTAGCTGGGTTTCTTAACCACTGAACCATGACGGGAACTCCAGGAAGTGTTTTCTTGAGTCTAGCTGGAGGAGCACGTACCTCTGCTCACTGCCCCCTTCTAGCAATTGGCCAAGGATGGTCCACGTGGACAGGAGGCGGGGTTAACCAGTACACGGTGAGTGTCCTTCTGTGTCTGGGAGGGGCCGATCCAGGGCTGGGGGTCTGTGTGTGTGTGAATGGAGATGTTCCCAGATTGTTTCTGGCTGAGTCTTCTGCACTCCCTGCATGTCAGAGAGGCCTGAGCTCACCGGACAAACACCACCCTGGCACCTGGCTGGCAGACCATTGTTTTCAGGAGATGTTTCCTCACTTGAGAAAAGGTAAAAACAAAGTCAAGAGTTGACTAATGCTTCTGAGCCTCACCTCCCCCACGTGTGAAGTGATCCCAAACTCCCCGCCTCCCGTATTTCTTCTCCCACCTCCCCCAGGGCTGGGGAACCCAGGAGGATCCTGACACTTTGAGATCTCTGGTAGGCAGGCCTCTAGCCTTGGCTTGCAGCCCTCCAGTGACTTATGCCCCCCACAGAGACTAAGAGGTGATAAAAAACAGACAGACTTTGGAGACCGGCTGAAGAGTGGTAGCCTAGGGAGGCTGAAGAAACCGATCATAAATCAGAACTGCTAGGGCAGACCCCACACCACCGGCCCCACAGCTTTGACAGTGATGGGGAGCAGAATACAGAATGCGCCACCCCAGAATGTGCCATTTCCACACATGGATTATTTTGAACTGAAGACAATGGGGATCCCAGAGGGCTCAGGAGGAGCTTTTTACATCTCTAACTGCCTAAAAGAATTTAGAGAGGGGCCTGTCCCAGAAGAGGGCTATTACTGGAGGTAACTTTTCAAGTCAGGAAGACTTATCTGCGTGGCCTGACAAACATTTATTTACCAAACATTTGCTCTTCTCATCTTCCTGTGAATTGTCTTCCTCCCTTTTGAAGCCCCTGACCCCTACCGCCTTCTCCTTAGTTCAGATAGTATATAAGCCTCAATTACTCCTGACTGCCCTTGCGAGTTTCATGTTTCTATCAGGCTCCCATAATGTGAAATTTATTTTTCTCCTATTAATCTGTCTTATGCCAATTTAATTATTAATCCAGCCAATCAGTGGAAACGAATCTGACTAGCATTCACGAAGATGCAGGTTCGATCCCTGGCCTTGCTCAATGGGTTAAAGGATCTGGTGTTACCCTGAGCTATGGTGTAGGTTCCAGACACAGCTCGGATCCCACTTTGCTGTGGCTGTGGCGTAGGCCAGCAGCTACAGCTCCGATTTGACCCCTGGCCTAGGAACCTCCACATGCCACTGGTACAGCCCTAAAAATACCCCCCCAAAATATTATTTATTCAACCAAAGAACCTAGAAGAGAAAAAGGGGAAAGTTTCTCACCCCTGCAACACTGTCTGGGGCCATGCCAGCCAGTGGGGTGAGTTCCAGGGAGGGAAGTTCCAGCTCAGAAACGACCTTTTCCCAGCAGAGCCAGGGGTCGTGATCAAGCTTTCCAGGAGCTAGTGAGTTTGCAGTCACTGAAGGAGAAAAAGTAGAGAGTGGCCCATCAGCAGGGCTGTGATAACTTCCGAAAGGGCCCCCCAGAGGGGCCCTGGCTGCTGAGATGGGACTCTTCTCTGGGAGTGTGGCCAGGAGGGGTAGCTCTTCCCCAAGTCCAACAGGCCTGAGAGAAGACTGCGGGCTGGAGGGATGGGATATCTCACTCTCAGGACAGGCTTCTCCTCTGGGCATCAGTAGTTGGCCCTTGCGTCCTCCCCAGCTCTGTTTCTATCCCAGCTCCTATCATTTGATTCACTCATTCTCACAGCCAGGTGAAAGCAAGACTGCTGTCCACAGGCCATCTGCGCCCAGCTAAGGAAACCCCCACTGTCCAGCATCAGACCAGAACACCACAGGCACCTCAGACTCTCAGGCCTGGGTGTTATCCCCCTCTAGCACCTCTTGGACGCAGGTGAGTGATGCGCTTCCCTTCTCAGGGCCCAGCTCTGCTGCTCAGGTGAGGTGTCTGGACTCAGACTCAAAGAACTTGGGCCTCCTGTGCTGCCGGCCTCACCTATTCCAGGGGGAACTGCTTCACAACCAGGGTCAGGAGGGACGAGGCTTCGTCCATGGACACTGATAGGGAACAAGGTTCAGTGATACTGCACAGGGGAGGTGGGGGGGTGGCAGAAAGGATTTTCTTGAGCCCTGGGATCCTATAGGTGGCCCTGCTCTCTGCATGAGAGGCAGGGAAATATTCAAATGAGACGCAAATTAACCCTGCAGTGCTGGAGCCAGTCCCTGGGCCTCTCTTCCCCCTCCTCCTGCCCGACTGTCACAGGGGAGCCCTGCTGGGGCTGAGCAGTCACCTCTGGGGCTCCCAGCTGGGTCAGGCTCCTGCCCTCAGCTTCACCCCCAGAGAGCTTCTTTCTCTCTCACAGGCTCAGTTTCCCCACTTTAATTAACTCTAAGAGCTTGTTTCAAGTGAATCCAGGTGGGAGGCTGTCCAGCCGGGACTGGGATGGGGAGGAGTAAGGGCTGGGAGGTCTTAGAGGCCAGCGAAAGAAGGAAGCAGTCTTGGCCCTGGAGCCTCACATCCCAGCCATGGGACAGCCAGCCTCTGGCTCGAGGGTGACAGGTGATGGGCCTGAGGGCGGTCACGAGGGTGGGGACAGCTTGTGCTAGTAATATAAAGGGTCAGGAGTGTGGGAGCTGTGTACTCCAAGCTAGGCAATGGGCGGGGGACGGAAGTGCAGAGAATTTCAAAACAGTAACAAAATAGAATAAAGTCTATCTGCCTTTTATTCTCATCATGTATTAGCAGTATTTTATCAGTGGTAAAATACTCCTCTCTGAAAGTCCTTTATTGGTTGAAGTAGAATTCTAAACCATTGTTCCAATTGCTGTTGAATTTTTATTATAAATAAAATAAGCTTCAAATTAGCACCTTTTACTGCTTATTCATTAATAAATGATGTGTTCTCCAGGAGAGCTCACTCAGCGCCTGTTACACACGAGCTCCAAGCATTTGCAATTCCTAACTGGCCCTCCTGTGCATTTTTTTTTTTTTTTTTTTGGCTTTTTAGGGCCGCACCCACGATGGCATATGGAGGATCCCAGGCTGGGGGTCGGATCAGAGCTGTAGCCACCAGCCTACGCCAGAACCACAGCAACGTGGGATCTGAGCCGAGTCTGTGACCTACACCACAACTCACGGCAATGCCGGATCCTTAACCCACTGAGCGAGGCCAGGGATTGAACCTGCAACCTCATGGTTCCTAGTTGGATTCATTTCCGCCGCGCCAAGTCAGGAACTCCCCTCCTGCACTTTCTTTGCTGTCCCGTCTCCAGTCTCCCGCATTTAAACAGTGGATTCTATTTGTTCTCTTGTGGCTCAGTGGGTTAAGCATTTGCCATTGTTATTCCAGTGGCTCAGGTCCCTGCTGTGGTGCCAGTTCGATCCCTGGCCCAGGCACCTCCACACACTGTGAGTGTGGCCAAAAAAAAATAATAATAATTAAACAGTGTATTCTAAATAAGCAAGGATAGCACAGTGATTGTACAGGCAAAGAAACAACTTGAGGGCCTTCAATTCTGCCACTCTCTATACAGTGTGGAGATTTTATTTGTGAAAGGAGAGTGACGTGGAGGTCTATTTTTGTTTGATAAATGAAAGCTTTAGTTTATTTTGAAATGTCATCATTTCGTTTCGCAATCTTTTTTTTTTTTTTTTTTTTTTTTTTTGGTCTTTTTGCCATTTTCTTGGGCTGCTCCTGCGGCATATGTTGGTTCCCAAGCTAGGGGTCGAATCGGAGCTGTAGCCGCCAGCCTACACCACAGCCACAGCAACGTGGGATTCAAGACACATCTGCAATCTACACCACAGCTCAGGGCAACACCGGATCCTTAACCCACTGAGCAAGGCCAGGGATCAAACCCACAACCTCATGGTTCCTAGTTGGATTTGTTCACCACTGAGCCACAACAGGAACTCCATTATTTCACAATCTTTACAGCGTAATCACATAGAGGAGGGAAGTGTTAAAGAATGGTCTGCCATCCTCTTTCTCGTGGCGCCTCGGAGGCGGTTGGCCGCTTGAGGACGAAGCTGAACATCTCTTTCCTGGCCACTGGCTGCCAAACACTCATTGAACTGGATGATGAGTGAAAACTTGGTACCTTTTATGAAAAACGAATGGCCACAGAAATTGCTGCTGACGCTCTGGGTGAAGAGTGGGAGGGTTATGTGGTCCGAATCCATGGTGGGAATGACAAACAAGGGTCCCCCATGAAGCCGGGTGTCTTGACCCACGGCCGAGTCTGCCGGCTACTGAGTGAGGCACATTCCTGTTACAGACCTAGGAGGGCTGGAGAAAGAAAGCGCCCATCAGTTTGAGGCTGCACTGGGGATGCCAATCTGAGTGTTCTCAATGTGGTCATCGTAAAAAAAGGGGAGAAGGATATTCCTGGACTCACCAATACTACGGTGCCTCGCCGCCCAGGGCCTAAAAGAGCTAGCAGAATCCGCAAACTTTTCAGTCTCTCTAAGGAAGATGATGTCCATCAGTATGTAGTGAGAAAGCCCCTAAACAAAGAAGGTAAGACACCTAGGACCAAAGCACCCAAGATTCAGCATCTTGTTACTACTCCACGTGTTCTGCAACACGAATGTTGACGTATTGCTCTGAAGAAACAACATACTAAGAAAAATAAGGAAGAGGCTGCAGAATATGCTAAACTTTTGGCCAAGAGAATGAAGGAGGCCAAAGAAAAACGTCAGGAACAGATTGCCAAGAGACAGAGGCGATCCTCTCTGAGAGCTTCTGCTTCTAAGTCTGAGTCCAGTCAAAAATGAGATGTTCTAGGAGGTCCCGTTGTGGTGCAGTGGTTAACGAATCCGACTAGGAACCATGAGGTTTCGGGTTCGATCCCTGGCCTTGCTCAGTGGGTTAAGGATCTGGCTTTGCCGTGAGCTGTGGTGTAGGTCACAGACTCGGCTCCGATCCCACATTGCTGTGGCTCTGGCGTAGGATGGTGGCTACAGCTCCGATTGGACCCCTAGCCTGGGAACCTCCATATGCCGTGGGAGCGGCCCAAGAAATAGCAAAAAAAAAAAAAAAAAAAAAAAAAAAAATTGGTATGTTCTAAGAGAAACAAATAAGTAACATCAAATCTTCAAAAAAAGAAAAAAAAAAAAAAGAACGGTCTGCCGTGAGTCAAATGTGCTCACTGTGCCTCAGCTTTGGCGGCTCTGCAGAGGGGGATCGGGCTAGTTCTCTACCCTGGGGGACTTTGACGTCATGGGGAGGGCAGGGAAAATGCCCTGGTATAGGAATGGCCTGGGGACCTTCACAGCCCAGGAGAGGTGCTCCCTCCCCCATCCCAGCTGTCTTCATGTGTGGGTGAAGTGCCCTACTATAGCCTGCAGCCACCCTATTGCACCAGATGGGAGGGACCAGAGATGGGATGGCTCCAGCTTAGCCCTAAGCAAGCTCTGATAAGGAGCAAAGGCCCCAAGTGCCCCAACCTTAGCCAGAAAGAACAGTCTGGAAGCTGTCTAAAAAACTCATGGGTGTCCCCCAGACTGGGCCTGCATCTCACATCCCACCCTGCCCTCTCCCCTATAATGAGTGGAGGGGTACAAAATATATCACTGTGTCCTAAGAACTATTTTGAGCTAAAGATATGTGAGAAGCAGCAGATACAGGAAGAGGATGAATTTCCCCTTATCTGCCTAAAAGAATTCCCCAAAGAATTCAAATGTCAAAAATTCCCTCCTGGGAGTTTCACAATCAGAGAAGGTTGAGTCCGGTCACCTGAGACCAGGATAAGAATTCACCTAAATAGACCTTGTCACTCTCATATCTACCATCTATTCTCCCATTTATCTTTCCTAAAAGCTGTTTGTTTTACCATAAGTGCCCTTTCTCCTCTTCCCCTATTAATAATTTAATATCTGATGAAGGGTTAATTCCCAAATATACAGAGAATTCATACAAGTTAATAGCAAAAAGAAAAAAAACAAACAATCCAATTTAAAAGGGGAATTCTCTTGTGGTTCAGCAGGGTAAGGCTCTGACACTGACACTGCTCTGGCTCTGGTCACTGCTGTGGCTCAGGTTTGATCTCTAGCCCAGGAACTTCCAAATACTGTGGGTGTGGCAAAAAAAAAAAAAGTGCAGAATAACTGAATGGATATTTTGCCAAAGACAAACAAATGGCCAAAAGGTACATGAGAAAGTGCTTGGACATCACTGATCTTCAGGGAAATGCAAATCAAAACCACAATGAGATATTCACCTTACACCTGTTAGAATGACTGTCACCAAAAAGACAAGAAATAACAAGTGTTGGTGAGGATATAGAGAAAAAGAAATCTTTGTACACTGTTCTTGGAATGTAATTGGTACAGCCACTGTGGAAAACAGTCTAGAGCTTCTTCATAAAATTTAAAAAAAGAGCTACCTTGGAACCAGCAATTCCACCTCTTGGCGTATATCCAAAGGAAATGAAAATGAGATCTTGGGGGTTCCGTCATGGCTCAACGGTTAATGAACCCAACTAGCATCCATGAGGACACGGGTTCAATCCTTGGCCTCGCTCAGCAGGTTAAGGGATCCAGCATTGCCGTGAGCTGTGGTGTAGGTCTCAGACTCAGCTCAGATCCCACATGGCTGTGGCTGTGGCGTAGGCCGGTGGCTGCAGCTCTGATTCAACCCCTAGCCTGGGAACCTCCATATGCGCAGGTGTGATCCTAAAAAAAAGACAAAAAAAAAAAAAAAAAAAAAGAAAAGAAAATGAGATCTTGAAGAGATATCTGCAACCCCATGTTCATGGCAGTATTATTCACAAGACCCAAGATACGGAAACAACCTAAATGTCTATCAATAGATGAATGGATAAAGAAGATGTGAGATACGGGTGTGTAGGGGGGAGGGTGTATATATACACCCATCCCCACACAAAAACACACACTGGAATATTAATTAGCCATGAGACAGAAGAAAATCCCGACATTTGTGACTGCAGGTATGGACCTTGAGGACATTATGCTAAATGAAAGAGCTGGTGAAAGGCAAATGCTATATGATATCACTTATGTTTGGAATCTAAACAAGTTGAACTCATAGAGATAGAGTAGAATGTTTGTTGCCAGGGGTTGGGAGGGTGGGAGAAATGGGCAGATGTTGGTCAATGAGTACAAATTTCCAAGTATAAGATGATTAAGTTCTGGGGATCTAATGTACAGTATGATGATTGTAGTTAATGATGCTGCATTATATACTTGCAAGTCGCTGAGACAGTAAATCTTAAATGTTCTCACCACAAAAAAAAAAAAAAAAAAAAATGGTGGAGTTTCACTGTGGCTTAGTGGTAATTAACCTGACTAGGATCCATGAGGATTCGGGTTCCATCCCTGGCCTCATTCAGTGGGTTAAGGATCCAAGGTTGCTGTGAGCTGTAATGTAGGTTGCAGACATGGCTCGGGTCTGGTGTTGCTGTGGCTGTGGTGTAGCCTGGGAACTTCCATATGCAGTGGGAGCGCCCTAAAAAAAGCAAAAAAAAAAAAAAAAAAAAAAAAAAAAAAAAGAGATGTGATATAATGGAGGTGTTAGCTAATGCTGTATGGTAATGATTTTGCAATATATGTATCAAGTCAACATACCATACACCTTAAACTTATACTGTGTTATATGTTAATTATATCTCAATAAAATTGGAAAACAAAATAAGATGGTATATAAGCCCCAAGTTCTGCTTCTTTGAGCCACATTTTCTGTGAGCTCCTGTTTACATATGCAAATAAACTTTATCTTTTCTCATGTTAACCTAGATTTTTCTCCCCCAGGCCAGGGGTCAAATCCATGCCGGGGCAGTGACAATACCAGATCCTTAACCTGCTGAGCCACATGGGAACTCCATGTTTGTTTGTTTGTTGTCCTGAGGCATATGGAGGTTCCCAGGCTGGGAGTCAAATTGGAGCTGTAGTTGCTGGCCTATGCCAGAGCCACAGCAATGCCGGATCCTCTACCCACTGAGCAAGGCCGGGGATCCAACCTGCGTCTTCATGAGTGCTAGTCGGGCTGCATTAACTCTGGAACTCCATGTTAATCTGTCTTTTGTCAGTTTTTTTTTTTTTTTCTTTTTTTGTCTTTTAGGGCCGCACCCTGGACATGTGGAGGTTCCCAAGCTAGGGGTTGAATCAGAGCTGTAGTCACTGGACTACGTCAGAGCCACAGCAACTTGGGATTTGAGCCTCATCTGCGACCTACACCACTGCTCACAGAAATGCCAGATCCTTAACCCACTGAGCAAGACCAGGGATCGAACCCATGTCCTCATGGATGCTAGGTGGGTTCGTTAACTGCCGAGCCACGACGGGAACTCCTGTCTTTTGTCAGTTTAACTCACAAGCCCCCAATCACTGAATCTTTGCAGGTAGAGGAAAAGGTTTTCCTCTCCAAAAAGATTATGATAAAATAGTACCAATAAATAAAAATGTATTGAGTGTGTACTATATGCTGGCCCTGTTATAAAACTTCATGTATGTTATCTAATTTAATCGTCCCAACAAACTTTTCAGGTGGGCGCTATTGTGGTTTTTTTGTTGTTGTTGGATTTTTTTGTTGTTGTTGTTTCTTTTTGTCTTTTTAGGGCTGCACTCATGGCATATGCAAGTTCCCAGGCTAGGGGCTGAATCAGCGCTGCAGCTGCCGGCCTACGCTACAGCTGCAGCAACTTGGGGTCCGACCTTCATCTGCAACCTACACCACAGCTCACAGCAACACGGGCTCCTTAACCCACAAAGCAAGGCCAGGGATTGAATCCGCATCCTCATGGATACTAGTTGGGTTCTTAACTCACTGAGCCACAACAGGAACTCTGGTGGGTGCTATTGTTTTTTGTTTGTTTGTTTCATTTTTGTCTTTTTGCCTTTTCTAGGGCCGCACCCACGGCATGTGGAGGTTCCAGGCTAGGGGTCCTATTGGAACTGCAGCCGCTGTCCTACACCAGAGCCACAGCAGCACGGAATCCGAGCCGCATCTGCGACTCACACCACAGCTCATGGCAATGCTGGAGCCTTAACCCACTGAGCAAGGCCAGGGATCGAACCCGCAACCTCGTGGTTACTAGTCAGACTCATCGACCACTGCGCCATGATGGGAACTCCTGGTGGGTGCTATTGTTAATAGCACTTTATAAATGCAAAAATTACAACTTTAAAGAGGTTAATCTGCATATGGCACAGAGAATAAGTGGTGGAGTGGTGGATCTGGGATTTGAACCTAGAGTCACACCTAGAGCTCAAGCCTATGCGCTGGGCCTAAGCCACATGTGCTGTGAGTCCTGCTTCTGGCTCTGCTTCCACTAGCCTCAGTTTCCCTGTCTTCACTATGGGGTGGCTCTATCTCTCCTAGCTCTGATGGTCCACAAGACACAGGGGCTGGCAAGGAGGAAAGCAGCTTAGGTGTGACTTGTCTACAAGGTCAGCAGAGAGAATGTCATGCTACAGAAAGAAGCCACTGGCTGCCAAGGGAGGGTTCTGGGCTCAAGACCTAAGGCGTGGGTGTCCCCCCATCTCTGCCATTGCCTTGCTGTGGACCTTTGGTCCAGCTGCTTGCTCTCTCTGAGTCTCAGTGCCTTCATCTCTCATCTACCTGGTCCTCCGTCTACAGGATCCGAGGAGAGGGTGTAAACTATACAGCACATACTCAAAATGTAGAGTGTGTGACTGCATGCATGATGACTGTCAAGTCTTGGTGATATGGTGACCACAACATCTTATCAGCATTAACATGTGAGGGTTGATTAATTTGCGTATTTGTCAGACCTATGGTCAAACTGGCATATATGCACTAATCTTGTCAAGAGCCACATCTAAAGTTTAGTTAGTTTGTACAAAGCAGGAGTTCCCATTGTGGCATAGTGGAAATGAATCTGACTAGTATCCATGAGGATGGGGTTTGATCCCTGGCCTCACTCAGTGGGTTGGGATCAATCTGGCATTGCCGTGAGCTATGGTGTAGGTTGCAGATACAGCTTGGATCTCAAGTTGTTGTGGCTGTGGTGTAGGCTAGCAGCTCTAGCTCCGATTTGACCCCTAGCTTGGGAACTTCCGTACGCCACAGGTGTGGCCCTAAAAAGCAGGGAAAAAAAAAATTGTACATAGCTAGTCATAGCGAAGAAATGAATGACAGTGCCCTTAGGGGAACAGTGCTATGATAAAAATATTAATATTATACATGATATTTATGCTGTAGTGTATATATACTATTATATAATATATTTTATATGTAATATACATGTAATACATATGTTATACACATGTATTATTTAAATACATTATATTTTAAATTTTTATATAAATTTATTCATTTGTTCATTTATTTTTTAGGACTGCACTTGCAGCATATGGAGGTTCCCACGCTAGGGCTGAATCAGAGCTACAGCTGCCAGCCTACGTCATAGCTGCAGCAATGCGGGATCCAAGCTGCGTCTGTGACCTACACCACAGCTCATGGCAATGCTGAATCTCTGACCCACTGAGCAAGGCCGGGGATCAAACCCACATCCTCATGGCTACTAGTCAGATTCGTTTCTACTGCGCTACAATGGGAACTCCGTAAATGTTTATATAAATTTAAATGTATATATATTTATGTTTTCATATCTTAGAACTCCTAAAACCCTTGGAATTTCCTGAGTGATGGGAGTGTCATTATTATTCTATCATACTCCTTTGAATATACCTGAACTTATGTTAATACCTCCAGGTGGGGCCTCTAGATAGTTTCAGGATGGGGGCTGGTCATTCTAGCAAATTATTGAACTTGGGAGGGGGGAGCTGTGGGAACCCCTGAATTTGTAATCAGCCCAGCAGAAGTGTGGGTAACCCAGGCACCCCCTTTGCAACTGGCTTCTGAAGTAGGGTCTGTCTTGTGAGACTGAACCCTTCAGCTTGCAGGATCTGACAATAAATCCAGGTAGATAGTGTTGGAATTGAATTGAATTGCTGGACACCCAGTTGGTGTTGGACAATTAGTTTTTGGAACTAATGGAAAAACTCCATATAGTAACCAATTACAAAAAGAAAGTTGCCTCTTATAGAGTATAAGGACCCTGAGCTTTCTAACCCCCATGCTCTGTTTCTCAGCAATATGCAAAAAAAGTTTGAAATAAAGGGCAAACCTCTGTCAGGAGGCTCTGCATATTGCTATGAAGAGCTTCAAGCCAGATTCGGTGCAAAATAACACTCTAGGCAGCCACCACTGTTGGCAACAGAGAGAGAGCATCTATACCTGTAAATGGATCACCGCAGGCATCCACCTAGAGTTTAAAGTACTGTGGTCCTTTTAGTCTTGCCCCGAAGGAATGTGTATGTGTGATGTACATAATAATAGAGACTTTTATCTGAATAGATGGAATAATTCTATATGGAGATCTAATTATCATAGAATAATCTATAATAAATACAAATAATTTGGAAATGCGACCCATCTTATCCCGGGTCCTCTGAAAAACAGCTTTCTGCAAGGATTAAGGTGCTAATACTTTATTTGAGAGGTGCAAGCCCAGGGTAGCAAGGGTGAAGAAAAAAAAGGTGGAATAAAGCAGATTGCTAAGGGAGTCTCAGCACGCACCCAAAGTTTTGCACCCCCAAATGCTATTCTGGTCGGGTTCCAAAGTTACTTTAAAACCAATAGAATTAGTGTGATGCATTCACTGCAGGTTGACACACAGTATCTCCATCTGTGAAAAGAAGGTGCTGGCTGAGGATGACCTTCCCCCCAGAGGCCTCCCTCCTCCAGATCCCACTGTTTGCCGGGAGGGAAAGGCCACCACGGGCTCAGCAGAGCTCATTCACACCTCCATCTACTACTGTCTGTGACCACACACTCGAGAGCAGCCCAGCCAAGACCTGATAGCTGAATTCACATTTCCAGGTGCCAGCTATAGGGTACCAGGGACCCAGAAGTAAATCAAACCCTGTCTGCTCTTTGATTACTATTACTACTAATAATAGCCACCCCCTATTGCCGTCTTTTATTATAGCACAAGCTTTGTGTCTGGCACATAAATATACATACACACACATGCATCTTGTTTAAATCTGACCACAACGTTAAAAAATATGCATCACTTTCCCATTTTACAGATGAAGAAACTGAGGCACAGTTGTTTTCTGGACCTTGCTTGAGAACACCAGGTTAAGAGGGGCCTGCTTTAGGAGTTCCACTGTGGCTCAGTGGTTAATGAACCTGACTAGCATCCATGAGGACGTGGGTTCAGTCCCTGGCCTCACTCAATGGGTTAAGGATCTGGCGTTGCCATGAGCTTCAGTATAGTTTGAAGATGCAGCTCAGATCTTGCATTGCTGTGGCTGTGGCATAGGCTGGTGGCTGTATCTCCGATTTGACCCCTAGCCTGGGAACCTCCATGTGCCATGGGTGCAGTCCTGAAAATACCAAAAGGGGGGGGAGGGGCCTGGTTTAGACTAAAAACACACTATGGTTTGAAGTTCTTTGAGGTCAAAGAACAGAGGGATGCCCACAGTTCCTTAACTGGCAGGTGTACTCAATATGCTATCAAGTGGTTTATGGACACTTTAAAGCATCTGGCCACCCCTGAGAAATTAAATCCATACCACCCTGGTCTGTGGTTGATGCGGTATGAAAATCTCCCTTTCCAAATTCTCATCATCAGGAAGTAGATGCCTGGGACACCACGGTCATTCCCCTCAAAGGAACAAGCAACCATTCTTGATAAGTAGAAATGTTTTTTTAAGCCAAGAAGCTGCTGCTCTAAATTTGCTAAAACTGGGTCAATATTTGGCTTCAATCCTCAGGACAAATATCAACATAGAGAAAACTTTTACAGTTGTGGGAGCTCTATAAACCAACAAACACAACCAAAATTATATGTTGTGCAGGTGGACAGTGAATTGGGTGTTTGAAAATGTTATCTGGGAGTTCCCGTTGTGGCGCAGTGGAAATGAATCTGACTAGGAACCACGAGGTTGTGGGTTTGATCCCCGGCCTCGCTCAGTGGGTTAAGGATCCTACATTGCTGTGAGCTGTGGTATAGATTGCAGACGCGGCTTGGATCTTGCATGGCTGTGGCATAGGGTGAGAGCTGTAGCTCCAGTTTGACCCCTAACCTGAGAACCTCCATGTGCCACAGGTGCAGCCCTAAAAAAAAGCCACAAAAAAAAAAAAAAAAAAAAAAAAAAAAGAGGGAGAGAGAGAGAGAGAGAATGCACCTAGAATTTGAGTTCCCATCATGGCTCAGTGGAAGCAAATCTGACTAGCATCCATGAGGACACAGATGTGATGCCTGACCGAATTAGTGGTCAGTGGGTTAAGGATCCGGTGTTGCCATGAGCTGTGGTGTAGATCACAGATGCTGCTTGGATCTGGCCTTGCTGTGGTTGTGGGTAGGCCAGTGGCTACAGTTTCTATCCGACCCCCAGCCTGGGAACCTCCCTATGCCATGGGTGCGGCCCTAAAAAGACCAAAAAAAGAAAAAAGAAAGAAAGAAAATATTACCTTTCACTTTTTTAGAAGCAAAAGACACATTTTAAAAAATTTTTTTCCCTTTTTCTTTTTTCTTTTTTGGATACCCCATGGCATATGGAGTTCCCAGGCCAGGGATCAGATCTAAGCCACAGTTTTGATTTACCTCAAAACTACAGCAATATTGAGTCTTTAACCCACTGTGCTTGGCTGAGCTGGGGATTGAACCTATATCCTGGCGCTGCGGAGATGCTGTTAATTGCATTGTGTGCCACAGCAGGAACTCCAAAAGACACTTTTTTTTTTAAGGGCCATACCCACAGCATATGGATGTTCCCAGGCTATGGTCATTTTGGAGCTGCAGCTGCCAGCCTATGCCAAGCCACAGCAATGCCAGATCCAAGCCATGCCTTCAACTTACACCACAGCTCACAGCAACACCAGATCCTTAACCCACTGAACAAGGCCAGGGATTGAACCTGTGTCCTCATAGATACTAGTTGGGTTTGTTACCACTGAGCCACAACCGGAACTCCACACTTTTTAAAGTATTTACAGAAAGAGTTCCTGGAGTTCCCCTTGTGGTGAAGCAGAAAAGAACTTGACTAGTAACCTTAATGTTGCAGGTTCCATCTCTGGCCTCGCTCAGTGGGTTAAGGATTCAGCGTTACTGTGAGCTGTGCTGTAGATCACAGATTTGGCTCAGATCCTACATTGCTGTGGCTGTGGTGTAGGTGGGCAGCTGTAGCTCCACTTGGACCCCTAGCCTGGGAACCTCCATATGCTGCAGGAGCAGCCCTAAAAGCCAAAAAAAAAAAAAGAGTTCTTGCTGTGGCATAGTGGATCTGGCATTGCCACAGCTGTGGTGTAGGTCGCAACTGCAGCTCAGGCTCAATCTCTGGCCCAGGAACTTCCATAAGCCACAGGTGCAGCCAAAAAAAAAAAATTGTTTTTAGATTTACAGGAGTTCCCAACATGGCACAACAGGATTGGTGTGTCTTGGGAGCGCTGGGACGCAGGTTCCATTCCTGGCCTAGCACAGTGGGTTAAGAATCCGGCATTGCACCAGCTTAGGTCACAACCGTGGCTTGGATCTGATCCCTGGCCCAGGAACTCCATGTACCACAGGACGGCCAAAAAAAAAAAAAAAAAAAAAAAAAAAAAAATCAAAAAAGAAGCCAGGAAAACAAACTAAATCTAAATCAAGCAGATGAGGAGTTCCTCTCACGGCTAAGCGGTTAACGAACCTGACTAGCATCCATGAGGAAACGGGTTCAATCCCTGGCCTTGCTCACTGCATTAGAGATCCAGCATTGCTGTGAGCTGTGGCCATGACTGGAACTCCAAATGCAATTCTTTTTTTTTTTTTTATTTTTTTTATTTTTAGGGTTGCACCTGTGACATATGGAAGTTCCCAGGCTAGGTGTCGAATTGGAGCTTCAGCGGCTGGCTTATGCCACAGCCACAGCAACATGGGATCTGAGCCGAGTTTGCAATCTACACCACAGCTCATGGCATCACCAGATCCTTAACCCACTGAGTGAGACCAGGGATCGAACTTGCGTCCTCATGGATGCTAGTCAGACTTGTTTCCACTGTGCCATGACGGGAACTCCCCAAATGCAATTCTTAAAAAACAACAACAACAACAACAAAAAAAAAAACAAAAAAAAAAAAGAAAGAGGGAGTTCCCATTGTGGCTCAGTGGTTAACGAATCCGACTAGGAACCATGAAGGTTTCGGGTTCGATCCCTGGCCTTGCTCAGTGGGTTAAGGATCCGGCGTTGCCATGACCTTTGCTGTAGGTTGCAGACATGGCTTGGATCCCGCATTGCTGTGGCTCTGGCGTAGACTGGTGGCTACAGCTCCAATTAGACCCCTAGCCTGGGAACCTCCATATGCCACGGGAGCGGCTCAAGAAAAGGCAAAAAGACAGAAAGACAGAAAGAAAGGCAGAAAGAAAAAGAAAGACAGAAAGAAAGAGAAAGACAGAAAGAAAGGCAGAAAGAAAGAAAGAAAGAAAGAAAGAAAGAAAGAAAGAAAGAAAGAAAGAAAGAAAGAAAGAAAGAAAGGCAGAAAGAAAGAAAGAAAGAAAGAAAGAAAGAAAATAAGGAAAGTGGCACAATGCAAATATGAGACAATGCAGATCATTAATGATAAGTGCTGTTGTGATTTGACAAGTTTTGCCAAGCTTCAATGCTCTGTGAATGCTTCCCCCAAAGCAGGGGAGATTTCTCCCTGAGGAGGGTTTGTGAGTCTCCCTGGCCTTCCTTTGGCCCACGATCCCCAAGAATCTCTGACTTGAAGACTGGAGTTCATCAGGGAGGATCCTGTAGGACCATTCTTCTCTTGTTTGGATGACACATACAGTCAGAGCTGGCTTCATGGGTCTGAGACCAGGGCAGCTCACAGGGCCCTGCACTCAGAAGGGCACTGAGTTTGGTTTAAGGCACTGAGATTGATCAGCATCTTGAAATTCTTCAAAATTTTATCTTTGAATTTGTGTCTTGTAAGCAAAGTTCAGTGGGGTAACAGAGCCAGTTTCAGGGGGTTTGGGGCCTCCTGCTCACAAAGTGATCCTACTTCCTGCCACATCCCTGCCTCCCTGGAACAAGTTCTCATCCTTTGGTACAAGAGCCTCACCTGGCCTCCTCCTCCTCCCCACCCTGCAACCACTGGCCTTCCTTCTCTGGACAGGCAGTAATATGGTGCATTCAATGGGGCCATTTGACCAGGGCAAGCTGCTTTCCCACTCCTGTTTGTGAGCCTAGAGCATCCATGGATGGGGACATGTATGGGGAATGTGGGCCTGCAGGAAGGTAAGATGCCTGACTTGCCTTCCTGGAGCATCTGTCTGGTGGCTGACAGAAGGGACAACCTGGTAGTCAGTGGGCCCCATGTGTATGAGCCAAGTCTTGGGGCTTGCCCACCTGGGAGGGTGTGCACTTGTCCTGTGAGTATCTCCCAGGCTGGAAGGAGGGTGGCATTACATAAGTAAAAAGAATGTTATGATGGGTTGAAAGAGAAATCACAGAAAGAAGGAAAAAGCTTTAGCTTTCCCTGCTTTGGGAACAAGGGACCCTGTGATTTCATTTTGCACTAAGCCTGGCAAATTACGTAGCCAATCCTGTATGCAGTGTTGTGCTGGAGCCAGCTCTCACTGGCTCCCAACTCCGCATTCAGTGATGTCATGTTAGAAGCTTGAAAGGGCCCTGGTGATAATATTAACAGGACAGAAATCAGGCAAATGCTGCAAAACAGGACTTTTTTTTTTTTTTTAAAGAGTTGATTGTTAAACATTTACCAGCACACCATTGCCCAGAGTACTCAATAATGTTGGAGACTTCTTACTCTTGTTATTTTTATCGGCTAAACTGGGCAGGCCCAAACAGCTAGGGACGTGGTGCAGAGCCATGGGAAGAAGGTTAGGGAAGAAAACAGTTAAGTGCCCAGGCACTGACCCAAGCCATCTTGCCACCATTTCAGAGATGAAGAAACAAGCTCAGAGAGGTAATGGATTTGGCCAAGACCACACAGCAGCATACTTACCAAGCTCACGTTTAGCCCTAAGGTCCTAGCTCTTAGGAGAGGCTCTTTAGAGCACATGTCCCTGTCCTTTGCACAGTGCCTAGCACAGGGCTCTGAACTTTAGGAATAAACTGGGATGAGATGGAGAAGGCAAGAGGGGAGCTGGGGGAAAGTCTCAGAAATCCCTCTCTTACATGTTTGTCCTCTTTCAGGATCCTAATGACCTGAGGCAGAGGTATGGACAAATGGGCTGCAGGAGAGAATGTTACAGCAGCCACTGACTAGATCAGAGGCACAAATATTTGCTAAGCCCAGGGGCCTCCCAGACATGCTGGCAGGGTTCAGGGAAGGGAGTGTATGGAGCTTCTCCTTCTGGAGCCAGGGAATCCAGGAGAGGGAGAAGTCCCTCGAAGAGGTCCTCCCTGAACCCACTGGCTTTGCCAAGTTTGTATACAAGCCCCTCACACCCTCAAGTATGTAAAGTCAGTTGCAAAGCACCTTCTCAGCTGTGAGCAGAATAGGGCGATGACTCTCATTTTATAGATGAGGAAACTGAGGTCCACAGAGGGAAGAGAGAACATGCCTCAGGGCTGGGAAATGGGAGAGCCTGAAGTGGAGGCGGGAGGAGAAAGTTCACCCCCAACACCCACAGTCTCTGATCCTGCATCTGGTCAGCTGCCTTCTGCTCCCGCCCTGCCCCCTGACTCAAGGACTACTTTTGACCCTCACTGGCCTGCACTAGGTAGTTGCTAGTCCCTGACTGACCCCTAGATCCTCTTCTCTGTCTAGACCTCCTGTCGCCTTGCTCCTTGCCTCTCTCGAGGGCTGCTTTCTCCCCAGGGAAGCCTCTCCTCTCTTCTTAGTTCCTGGCTCAGGGAGCCCTTCCTGCCTCAAACCCTCCTCAAATCTTGACCGTCATGCCTTATCTAGCTCTGACCTGGCCTCCAGTCCAGGAAGCCCTCCTGGACTGCCCCTGTTCACAAGGTTCTTGCCCTCTCGTAACTAGGAGCATGAGGGGTCTGGGTCTCTCTTAGAAGTAGGAGTACAGCAGGGATCTGGATCCTAGTTACAGCAGCTCTGTCACCAACTCCCTGGGTGGTGTGGGGCCACCCCGTGCTCTCTGAGCCACAGCTCCCTTATCTGGACCCAGCTCGCCTGCCTCATCAGGGAACGGAGAGTCTGCTGGGAAAATGTTGGCAGCGGGCACGGGTCACAGCTGCTGGGGTTCTGGTTGGCATCAGCATGGCCCCATTCTTGGGCCCTGTCCAGACCCACTGTCATCCAACCACACACACACTGTCTGGAACTTCTGCCTCCCTTGGCGGGGGTCGGGGGGTCTGAATCTTCCCTGAGAGTTCAGCTGGGGTGGGTGCCAGGAGCACAAGCACTCCTGCTCTCCTCCACTGGCCTCTGTGAGCCAGGCCTGTGGGGCTGGGAGGGGCTGCCATAGGAGAGGCTGGAGGCCACCTGGAGTTCCAGCCCCTAGGCGGTTCTGCCCTTCAGCCCTCCAGGGGGTTAACAACTCTTCCAGATCAAGAGCAAACTCCACCTCCATGCCAGCAAAATTAGGAAGGGGCCCTGGGAAATACTGGCGTTTTTTTCCCCAGAGGCTGACTTTCGGAAGGCCCAAATAAGTGCTCCCCATGATGCTAGACTCACAGACTGTCACAGCAATACAATGCCTGCTCCTCATCTTACAGATGAGGAAACTGCCACCTTGAGAGGTACAGGGACTTGGCGCTACTGCAGCGGAGACGATAGTACGTTCAGAAAGGAGGGCCCTCATCTTGAAGCTGAGTGCGCGTAGCAAGCTCCAGCTTTTTATTTAGTTTGAATGTTATTTTGAGTTGCTCTGGGGACTCAGGCCCTTCCAGAGTCACCCATTGACACCCCACTGCTTCGGGTCTTAGAATGTCTAGGGCTGAAACAAGAATCTGGACTCTCGGAATCCCACGGAGTACGGAGTAGCTCTCGCTCAGCCAGGAGTGTTGGGGCTCCGCGGGGCGGGGCGCGAGCCGGGGGCGGGGCCGAGCGGCTGTGACTCCGCCCCTGGCGAACATCCCCGCGAGGGTAAACGCCTGGCTCCCGTAAACAAGCGGCCGTGGCTCCTGGGGCTTCTCCTGCAAGCCGGGCGCCGAGTTACATCACGGTTCCCGGGAGCTTCCTGCCCCGGCGGCCAGGTCCCTGCGGCCCTCGCTCGCCCGCCGCCTGTGTCCGAGGAGCAAAGGGCCGGCGAGGCGCCTCCCGCCCCGGGCCCGCCAGGGCCGGAAAGCCTTCAAGTTTTCTCCGGAGGCCCCTGGGACTTCATTGAAATGGTGTTCAGCAGGAGGGAAGGGGCTCCGCCGTGGCCTCACAGGACCTGCGCCTCACTTTTCTCATCTGTGAAACCAGGGGGCTCCGTTAGGGGTTCTGTGCCTCCCAGCTGGGGGAAGGAGACGTGCGCCCAGGGCGAGGGGCCGCCCTCGAGATGGCTGTGACTCGGAGCCGGCTCTCTCCTTTAGCAGTGTAGTGGGTGCTCGCAAAGCCATGTGTGGCACACCGCAGACTCTCTCCTCCGAGGGGCCTGGGTGACCGCTCAGAGCAGGTATGCCTTGGTAGCATCCTAGCATCCCCCTCTCCCGACTTGCGGCGGGACACCGACCCTCTGGTTAAAAAGAAGACCTGCCTGCCACCCTCACAGCGAGTTTGTGCCAGCGCTTTGGAAAAGGTATTGGGTACCCTTTGGAAAAGGAAGAGGGGGAAGATTGCCGCTCAATATCGGCAGCCTGCACCTCGGAACCTGATCTGAGCCACAGGCTGCCTGAGGAGGCAGTGGGTACACTCCCACCTCCACCTCCCAGGCAGGCGCGGAAGCAGAGTGTGGGCCTGAGCTGGTCAAGCAGGCAGCAGAAGGGATACTTGCTGGATCTCTAGGAGCTGCCGGCCCTGGGACTCCACGATTTGGTGATTCTGCATCAGCTCTGTCCAATAAGGTAACCACTAGCCACGTGCGGCTGTGCCCTTTTGAAATGTAGTGTAGGGACCTATTTGGAACCCCAGAGTTGGCATGAAGGTTATTTTAAGCTGAAGACGTTTGAGATTCAACAGATGCGGAAAAAAGCCGCCTGGGAGCTTCCCTTATCTGACGAAAAGCAGTAACTTCTGGGAAATGAGGCTACCATAAATCCCCTCTCCAGGGGAGTTTCATGGCCCTAAAGAAGAGGAGAGGCCATTCATACCTGTATAGACAAATTTTAATCACAATCTTTCTTATTCTGTCGCTTCTCATAAAAACCCATTTATAATTCCTAAAGAAATCTTTTTTTTTTTAAATAGATATTTTCCCCCTCCCTTTTCCCTTCTACCTTAGGTTTGTAAACCTTTCTCTTTAATCGTTTAAGGAGCCAGCTACTTCCTTTGTTGGCTCTTCTGTGCGTACGAAATACACTTTTCTCTTCTGTTAATCTGTCTTTTGTCAGTTTAATTCTCTGGCCTCTGCAACTGAATCTGGAGAGTAGAGGAAGTTTTTTTCCGCCCTTGTGTGGCATTGATATGTGCAAGACATGTAAAATATATGGGGCTTCAAAGACTTAGCTTGAAGAATGTAAAATATGTCATTAATAATCTCATAGATTGATTACATGTGAAACTATTTTGGATAAATTGGGTTAAATAAAATATATTAAAATTAACTTCACTTGTTTTCTTCTTACTTTTTTGTGTCCACTAGAAAATTGTGAAAGAACATATGTGGCTGGTATGACATTTCTATTGGATTTTTCTACTAAAATGTCAGGTGTCTTTGGGTTTACATCAACACAGCTTTATTAACTGAATGCTGTGTGTCAGGTCCTGGGCAGCTTGTGTGTGTGTGTTGGGGGGTGGGGTGGATGGAGAAGCCTGAGGCACTGTGCCAGTCCTCAGGAAGTTGCCAGGCCCCTCTTGGCTCCCAGCTCAGCATGGCTCCGTCCTCCCACAGTCCTGCCTCCCCTCCTCCACAGGACACTCAGGCCAGCAGAATGCTGGGCAGAGGGTTCTGGGGCCTGCCAGGGCTTTGGGAACTCAGGGAAGGAGCTCCTCACAGGCCAAGGATTCAGAAGACCATGTGGCCAGTGGCCAGAGACCATGCCTGGTCCTTGGGAGCTATTCCCATAGCCAGGACCACAGATGAGCCTTTTAGCTGCCCAGTCCCAGGTCTCACTGAACAGCACCTCCTGGCCATCTCTTAGTGGCGGCAAAGTCCTCTACCAGCTCTGCCAACACCACTTGCAGTGAGGGAACCATGTCCCCAACTCTCATCCTCTTTCCACCTTCCCATTCCCCAAGCTCTGCTAGATGAAAAGGTGTTCCTAAATATCATTCAGGGGTACAGGCTAGACACACACACACACACACACACACACACACACAAAACCCCACACAACTTCTGCAGCTGGTATTTCTGATTAACAGCCCACACCTGGTAATTTGGAGGGCTGGTCCTGGTTGGTATGACCCAGCTTTAACCCATGCAGCTGATATGAATGTGACAGCTTTACAGCCCTGTAAAGCTAACCAGACTTGTACATAGTTAAACAACCTTATCTGACATTCCTTTTTCTTCTATATAAACTTGCTCATAATAGTAATAGCTAACAATTTTATCATGTTCATTGTGTGCCAGGAAATGTTAGTAGCTTATACATATTAATTTATTTAATTTGAATTCAGTTAGATTTTAATCACAACTATAACCCTATGATGTAGGTACCATTGTTCCTGGATGAGGAAACAAAGGCACAAAGAGGTTAAATCAACTTACTTAAGGTCACACGGCTAGAAAGGAGCAAAACTTGGATTGAAACCAGGCAGTCTGGCTTTAGAGTTTCTGCTGCAAATCACTTCATTACACAGCTTTTCCCAGAATAGTGGAGGAATCTATTGTGTTTTGTTTTCCTTGAATGGATCCTTTACTAACGAGTTTATGATAAACCTGTAACATGTGCTCACCACCTGAAACATATCTGAGGAGGAGTTCCTGTCGTGGTGCAGGGGAAACAATCCAACTAGGAACAATGAAGTTTTGGGTTCAAGCCCTGGCCTTGCTCAGTGGGTTAAGGATCCAGCATTGCTGTGAGCTGTGGTGTAGGTCACAGACTCAGCTGGAATCTGGCCTTGCTGTGGCTGTGAGGCTGGTAGCTGGAGCTCTGATTAGACCCCTAGCCAGGGAACCTCCACAAGCTGAGGGTAAGGCCCTAAAAAGACCAAAAAATAAAAATAAAAATAAAAAAATAAAATAAAACATATATGAGGAGTTCCCGTCATGGCACAGCAGAAATGAATCCGACTAGGAACCATGAGGTTTTGGGTTCGAGCCCTGGCCTTGCTCAGTGGGTTAAGGATCCAGCGTTGCTGTGGCTGTGGTGTAGGCCGGCAGCTATAGCTCCCATTAGAACCCTAGCCTGAGAGCCTTCATATGCTGCCGGTGCAGCTCCCAAAGTGCAAAAAGACAAAAAAAAACAAACAACAACAAAAAAACAAAGACACTAGTAAAAAAAATAAAACACATCTGAGATTGGCTTTAACAGATTAAAAATGGTGAGGTGGGAAAGCGATCAAACTCAAGGGGAAGAAGAAAAAAAAATCCCCCCCCCACACACACACAAGAAAAAAGAAAAGAAAGAAAAAACCCCAGAGGAATAAATCTTCCTATCATTCTTTGCCCATTTCTCTCCAGGGGCGGGCAAGAAGGCACTGTCTGAGAAAATAAAAAAATAAATAAAATAAAAAAAAAAAAAGAAAGCACTGTCTGGGAAGGGGTGTAGCTTGTTAAAGGAGAGCAGCTGAAGGTTGTCCAGGCCTGGCTTGACAGGTGCCCTCGGTTTAGCAAGCTGCCTGAGCCGGCTCAGAAATGCCAGGACAGAGCTGGTTTGCTGCCGTGGGGTGGAGAGCTAAACTGCTGCTAATGAGGGTGGAGAACAAGCATTTCAGACGGAGGTTGAGAGGACCCTAGAAGATGTCAGCAAGCTGTGTGTGACCTGAGTTAGTTGACAGGACAGGAAACAGCTGAAGGGTTTTAAAACCACTGTTTCCTCGTCTGTGGTGCTTAGCTGTGAAGTTGTTCCTTGCCGTCATCCTGAACTTTGGTCAAAGCCTAAGACCAACGGTGCTTTGTGCGGGTCAGTGCTAGGGGCTGGAGTGGGGGGTTGGGGTCTAGCTTGGGGAGAAGGGGGCCTGGAGGCCACTGGCACAGGGTGAGCTGCTTGGTGGGAAGTCTGCCTGGGGAAACAAGCCACTTCGCCAGCCTCAGAGTTACGGGTGGGGCGGGCTGGGGGGACGTGGTTCCTGGGTTCCTGCCACTTGCAGGTTGGGCGGTGCACAAGGGGGTCCATCCTGAAACCCAGCACATGCTCTGCTCCCCTGTCAGGCGCCCTGGCTCGGGGCTCTGTCTGCCCTGAGTGGTGCCTTTTCGCAGCCCATGCGGGCTGGCAGCAGCCCTGTGTGGAGCTTCTGCTGAAAGCTGAAAACTTGAGGCTCCTCAGGCAGCAGCGGCTTGGGTCCCACACACAGTGCTGGCCCTCAGCTGCTGCTCTAGACTGTGCTGAGGCAGAGGAAGCCCCATCGGGCCTCTCCCGGCTTCATCCTGACTCCTGACTCGGCCTCTCGCCTCTTTCTGGGGCGGCCCTAGGCCAGCCTCCTCTGGGCAGCCTGCCTCTGCAAGCGTCCAGCCTGTGGGACCTCAAAGGCACAGAGATGGGGCCCAGGACGGGAGCATCGAGTGATACACAGTGAATAGTACAACATCTGAGTTTGCTAATTGGGATTTGGTTTGGTTTCGTTTTGAAGAAGATAAAGCAAAGTCAAGGGTTTTTTCATTTATCCACTCATTTCTATTATTTATATGGGCCCCAGATACATTGTTTTTCTAATTTAGTCTCACAATATAGCATTGAGTATTTTTATTCCTAAATCACAGATGAGGAAACTGAGAAGCAAGGGGTAGCTGGCACCCAGCTCCTGTTTGACGGGCGCGGGTCTTCCTGTTTGATTGGGGTGGGGCTGTGGGAGCCCAGGCTTCCTGCGGGAGAGGGTGAGCCAGTGAGGGCTGTGCTGGTGCTTTTCATGCCCTCCCATTGTCAGAAAGGAAGAAAGGGGTAAAAGCCCCATTTCAGACATGAGGAAATGGGCCAACCATGTCCAGTGATGGGTCTGAGGCTGCCAAGCTTGGCTGGGGTACAGCCAGGATGCAAACTTGCCTTTGCTAGTCCGACAGAGGAACTCCATGTAAACCCCAAAGAGTGGGTGTCAGGGATAGGGCTGGGAACGGTGGAGGTGGGGGAGCAAAGTCAGAGTAAGGGGCAGTGGGTGATTGAACACCCCCACCCCAACACCCATCCTCCCTGCTCCTCCTGGTTCTGGGCCAGGAAGGAGAGGCGGGTGTGGAGGAGGATTCTTTTAGGGCCCTCCCAGAAGGAACGTGGCTCAGCAGAAATGAATCTGACTACCATCCATGAGGACACAAGTTCAATCCCTGGCCTCGCTCAGTGGGTTAAGGATCTGGCATTGCCATGAGCTGTGGTGTAGGTTGCAGACACTGCTCAGATGCCACATTGCTGTGGCTGTGGTGTGGGCTGGTGGCTGCAGCTCCATTTAGACCCCTAGCCTGGACACTCCATATGCCTTGGGTGTGGCCCTAAAGAGACAAAAAAAAAAAAAAAAAAAAAAAAAAGAATGAGTGGGTGAGTCAAGGAGGGAAGGAAAGAAAGAATGAGAGGCCGCGTACAGCCCGGCCGGGAGGGCTCTGTTCTGGGTGCTGTGACAGGAACAGCAGGAACACAGGGCTCAGAGTGAGGAACCCAGGGCTTTCCTGCCTCCTGGATCAGCTGCTTGCAGGCAGCGAGACCTTGAGCAGGTCACTTTGCCTTGGCGTCCTCCTCTGCGCAGCAGGCCTATTAACCCCTATTAACAGCTCGGGAGACTGTTCACTACAGTCCACTAAGCTTCATGAACGTAAGACTCTGGACTGATGCTCTCATTGTCCACAAAGAGTCAACAGCCCTGGACAGAGTCCACAGGCAGGGGGTGGGCAGGAGATGGGACAGGAAATGGGGAGGGGTAGAGGAGGGAACATTTCAGCCTGTGTGAGGGCTGGGGAAGGGGGCAGTGGACACCGCGGGGCAGGCCTGTTCCCGGAGAGGGATTGCCCTTGGTTGTCCCCGGCCAGACAGTCCCCCACGTGCACGTGCACTTCGGCTGCACAGCCCAGCTCACCACCCGCCTTGTCGAGCCCCAGCTTATGCTGGGTTCCTCATATTCACAACCTCACTTAGTCTGCCTGATTGTCCTACAAGGTGGGTGACAATTATCCTAATTTTATAACCACCTAAGCTGTGCTTCAGGGAGGTGAAGCGACCACCCAGGGCAATACAGCTGAGAAGCAGCAGAGGCAGGATTTATGCAGAGGAGCAGGCACCCGTCTTCCCAGCCCCTCCAGTTCCCCTGGCCCCAGGAGCACATTCTCAAGCTCAAGGAGGGCCTGCTTTGTGAGGCCTGTCTCAACTTGTCACGGGGAGCTCAGTGTCCTGGTAGAAGTGTATCGGGTCACAGCGACAGTCTCTGGCTCCCTGGGGACTGGCTCCCAGCCACAGTCCGGGGGGGGGGGGGGCGGCGGTGGTGAGCACTCCCCCTGCATGCAGAGTCACGGAGTCAGCCAATCTGGGAGCCCCTCAAAATCCATAGGAGTTGCTGGGGACCAGAGGGGTTGGAGGAGTAGATGAGAGGTGGCCCTGGTTCTGGGAAGGCCCTGCTGAGAAATAAAGGTAGCTTTTCAAGGGGACAGACACGGGCTGTGGTCCAGCGTCCCAGGGAGTTGCCAGGCCTTGCACGTCCAGGTCAGATCCACTTCAACCAGCATCCCCTGCTACCTCCCACAGCCCTCCCAGCCCAGCTGAGCAGTGGCCACATTTGCCTGCAAATGCCTTCACAAACCTTTTGTCCTCATGGCTTTATGATGCCCCTTCTGGGGACAAAGGGGGACTATGGTCACAGGCAGGGCTCAGGCTCTGCCTTCCACTGTCAGCACTTAAGAGGCGTGGGTCAGAGGAAGCCCCTGTGGACCTCTGGAGGGTGCCACTCAGCAGATCAGCATGGGCAAGGAGGACTGTGCCGGGGCAGCGGGGGCCCCTCTGATTGCTCCCTGGAGACAAGGAGCCATGTGGGTTTCCAGGCCCCTTCCCCTTAACTGAACACACCCACCTCAAAGCCTTTTGTCCCTAATAGGATTGTCCCAGTGCGTTTCCTGGTTGTTGCCTCAGAAGTGAGATAGGAACATGGACATGGTGCTGGGAGCCGGAATGGGGATGAGAATGGCCTGGGAGATGTTATTGGAAGGACTGGCTTGCCGCCCCCTTCCCTCCAGCATTGAGCCTCTGGAGGGAGGGGAGCCTGGGGGAGGTAGGTGGTTTGGGCTTTCCGGCCACCACCCTGTGACTGACTCACAGGACTTTTCCTTCCCAGAAAAGGAACAGCAGACCTCGACCCGGCACGTTCCTGGGGTTCCAAGATCTTCTCAGGAATTGGCCTGAGTGCTTACTGCCTGCCAGACCCGATCAAGTGCCTGGCCACTGGAGCCTTACCCCGAACTTGGGGCAGGATCATCATCCCTCAGTCAAAGACCTCACCTGAGTGGTCCTTGGAGCTGAGAGAGGTAAAGGGCCCTGCTGGAGGCACCCTGCCATGAGTGGCAAGTGGGGATGGGAGATGAGGTTAAGCAGCTGGTCGCTTTTTTTTCACCAGAGCATCCTTAAGAAAGCAAAGCTTATCCTGAGGAAGGAGGCATTAAGAAAGTGTTTGGCACCAGAACAGTGAGGAAGCAGTTTTAAAGCAGTGGGACTTTTCTTTTTTCTTTTTTTCTTTTTGTCTTTTTGCCTTTTCTTGAGCCACTCCCATGGCACATGGAGGTTCCCAGGCTAGGGATCGAATCGGATCTGTAGCCACCGGCCTATGCCACAGCCACAGCCACAGCAACGTGGGATCTGAGCCGTGTCTGCGACCCACACCACAGCTCACGACAACGCCGGATCCCTAACCCACTGAGCAAGGCCAGGGATCGAACCCACAACCTCATGGTTCCTAGTCGGATTCGTTAACCACTGAGCCATGACCAGAACTCCAGTGGGACTTTTCTTGACTGAACTGCTGGGGCAGAGCCACCGCACCCCCGCCCCCAGTCAAGCAACTTCCTCAGCGGCAGCCTATTTGCCTCGCCTGCTGTCAGAGCTCCGTCTCACAGCTGACCACAGCCCACCCTCAGCCCAGGGCTGCCCCAGGCTGCGGGCTTTGGCTTGGGGTGAGGCTGACTTCCTGCCTGTCTGTGTCCCCTGCCCTGTCCACACTGGCTGGTTTCCCAGGCCTGACATGCCCCACCCCCAAGCCTGAGCAGTATCTTGGTGGGACCCCCACACCTGTCAAGACCTCTCTCCCTGGACCAGTGCTGCTCTGAGTCCGGGAGGAGGGAGATTAAAGCTGGCTTCCTGTGATGCTCACTTCCTGCCCTGTGGTCTGGGTACCACTGCTACCTGCCTCCCACCCCCACAGCCCTGCTGCTCACCCCAACACCCTGCATCTTCTGATTCTGTCTGGAACCTGAGGGCAGTTACTATGACCGTCCTTATGTTAAAGATGTGGAAACACTTCAGTCAGGGGATCTCTTGGCTTGTCCCCCACCCCAGAGCCACTCCACCAGGCTGCAGCCCCACACACTCTGACAACCCCTCGCGTCTCACCACCTCCTTCTGTCCCCTGCAGGAGGCCCTCTCTGACCCCACCAGCCACAGGCCACCCGCACCCCACCTTCAGCTCCCTGATCTGACTCCAACTGGTTTGGCCTCCTTCCCTAGGGGAACTTGGGGACTTGGCTGTCTTCTTACCCTTCCTCTGCCTATCTCCCTGATATGCCAGGCAGCCAGGGGTCCCTGAATAAGCAGAGCTGGTGAGGAGGTATGTTTGGGTGCTGACAAGAGTCGCAGAGATTGCTGGGAGAAGCCTTGTCCTGGGAGGGTCTCCTCTTTCCCCCAGACCCTTACTCTAATCCCACAGGGGCTCTGAAGTTGCTCCATTGCCCTGTAGCAGGAAAGCCACAGCAGCGAAAGCTGGGGGCACGAGTGTGCCTGCAGGGAGAGTGACAGGGGCCCTGAAACCTGGGCCCTGAAACCTGGCCCCTTGGCCTGCCTGAACTTGCCCCAGCCTGGGCTCTGAGGTCGTGGAGACCACCTCAAACCACTTCCCAGGGGACCTGTTCAAAGGCAGACAGGCCCGATGAGGTGCTAATTACCAAGCTAATTGGAGCCCAGTGAGCTGCAGATGGCCTGGTTGACAGGAGAGGAGGGGGCTGACCGCAGAGGGTGAGGAGGGAGTCGGAGGCCCAGGTCCAGAGCGGCTGTGTTTGTTCAGGAATTGTTGATTTACTAGCACTGACCAGCTGCCTTGCAGTGCGTCCTGCTTCTCCTCCACACCTCAGCTCTGGCCCTGGCTTTCTCTCCACGAGAAGAATTGTGTTCTGAGGCCATGCCAGTTGGGTTCACTGAGTATGGGGCCGGGGGAAGTGCCCCCGCAGAGCACTCTGCTCTGGGTGAGGGCTAGAGGAGGCCACCCCTGTCCTGGGGTGGCAGATGTGGGGCTGGTGGCCCTCGTGAGAACAGAGGTGATATCACTGAGACAGGTCCTGCTAGAGAGGGCTGGGGCTCATGCCATGCCAGCCCTGACTGTTTTTGGACCTTGCCTGGGGCTCCTGTCCCTGGAAAATGGGCCTGGGTGGCTTCCCGAGGGGGCTGGGGAGCCCAGGAGATGGCTTTGTGCTTTGTGATGACGGAGGCTCACAGATGCGGGATGAGATTAATGTCCACTCCAGACAGAGGGCAGGGGAGTTAGTGTAGCCACTCTGCTGCAGCCAGAGAGGAATCAGAGCACCTGTTCCCTCTGCCAGAGTCCCCCCTTCCAGCCCAGCTTCTGGCACAGTGATTCTCAGCACCCTGGAGCGAGGGGGTCTTTGGTGGCCTAGAGCCAGACCTCAGCCTCAGCAGGGCAGTGTGTGACTATCACTTACATGGGCCGAGGTGTCTCAGGCCACCCCAGCTCTAGCCCCATCGGTTCCCTGTGGCTCCCCTTTGTGGTTCCGCTTTGTGGCTCTATACGCTCTGGAGCCAGACCTTTATCTAGGCTGTGTCCCCCCCCACACCCACTCCCACCTCTGCAAGCATCTCTGCTCCTTTCTGCCTAGTTAAGTCCTCTCCACTCTGCAGGTCTGGTTCTGTCTGCATCCTACACTGCTCCATGACCTGCAGCCCCAGCTCCTCCACACCCCTCAAGGGGCCCAAGACCCAAACCAGTGTGTCGGGAGAGAAAGCTAGGAGGCTAAACACTGCCCCCCTCCCCCAGGTGAATGCTTGTCCCACTCTCCTTCCTCCCAGGATGCTCTCAAGACTCAACGAGACAATGGCTATGAAAGGCCATGGGTAGTCATACTGGTTTAATAACATGATGATAATTGTTTCAATTCTCGAGTCCCTACTTCTGAGTCAGGCACGATGCGGAAGTAACTTTTTGTGCATATCTTTTCACAACAACCCTCCAGGGCTGGATTTTCTGTTCTCTCCACTTGGGACAGAGAATCAGAGGCTCAGAGAGGTCAAGCAACCCACCCAAATTTACACAGCACCTGACAGTCTGGGAACTCTCAAGCCACTACCCTCACAAGGGGAGAGGGGTTGTTATTTTTTTGCCACGCTGTTTCCTTCCCCATTTCCCCTCCCTCCTTGCCTGTTATCCTCTGCCTGTGAGTTTGCATCATTACTAGAGCCCCTGGGGTCCAATTAGGGGACCTCCCCAAGGGAGCTGACTGAGGCAATCCTTGCCCCAAGGGGGCCTCCCTGAGCCAAAGTTTTAATTAGCCGTCACTGCTCTTCCTGAAACTCTGACCTGCCATGGCTACACCAGCTCAGGTGGGCTCCGTGACAAGAGGCAGGACTGGCATCTAATGGTACAGCCGAAGCCACCCTAATATGAGAGGGACTGTGTGCCTGGATCCCCATCCCACCACAGCTCCCTAGGCCCACCTCAACATTTACCTCCTTTAATCCATTAAATGGATTCATAGAATAAGTGAATTAAGTGACTTAATCCACTGAATGGATTAAATGTTAATCGCATTAATGGATTAATCCATTAAATGGATTAAATGTTAATCACATTAATATTTATAAAGCTTTTAAAACAGTGCCTATACACAGTAAAGCCAATATGACTTTTTTTTTTCTTTTTTTGTTTTTTGTTTTTTTTTGCTTTTTTAGGGCCTCACCCACAGCATATGGAGGTTCCCAGGAACACCCTTATATGACTTTTAAATTTTAAAAAAATCAAGTCATCAGGAATGGGGGAGCAAGGGGCAGGGCCAGGGCACAAGGCTATCCTTGGACATGAAGATGGCATGTTCCTGGGTCACCTGGTAGTGCTGAGTGACCTCTGTGTGGGCTGTCAGCATCTGTAATACTTGCCGCCTTGCAATGAGGGACGTTTGTGGCTGAGTACGTGGCAGGGTCTGGAGGAAGCTAAGGAGCAGGTATGAAGAGGGGGCGATGTGCCAGGCACAACACAGCATTTTATAGGCTGTGCACTTCCTAAGGAGACAGGGGTTATCGTACAGATGAGGCTCAGCCAGGCAATCAACACACAACCACTGGGAGGCAGAGCAGGATTGAGACCCAAAGCCCAAGGCCCTATAACCTGGGAAATCAGACTCTTCATGTCCCCACCTCAGGCCACAGGGTGGGGTGGGTGGTCAATGAGGCCACAGGCTGCACCCCCAGCCCCTAAAGAGGAAAAAAAAAGGTGCCCCGCTCTGCTCCCACTCAGCCTCCCCTCAACCCCCTGGAAACCTGAGTGTGGCCATTTGTGTAGAAATGGAGACCCCTGGAGACCCCTTTCCTGGGGCAGGGCTGTGAGTCTAAGCTGAGAAAATCATAGGGGTTTCTGAGGTTGCAGATCTGAGGCCCCAGCCCCAACCCTCCCAGGCACATGAGGCCTCTGGACAGTGACCCTGGCCTCAGCTGGCCTGACTGCATGCCTCCCCCACCAGCAACAGTGGCTGTGCCAGGCTGAAGTCAAAGCCAGGGACGAGCCCTCGGATGCAGTTGCCTGGTAACCAGCCCTAAGTGATGGAAACCCCAGCAGGCCACCAATGAGGGGGCAGCACCAACCACCTCCCCGGACCCCACTGCCCTAGTTGGTCTTGGGAAAGCTTCAATGGACAGTCTACCCGGCCTGCCCACAGTAGGAAAGGAGGGTGCTCTGGGACTGGGGAAGGGGATCCAGGCAGGGCCAAAGAGGTGCTGGATTTGGCAGCTTTCCAAGACCTATGAACTGGGGAGCTGGAGGAAGGGAATTCCCTATGGAGGCCAAAGCCTGACCAAAGCAAGGCGGGCATTGGGCAGGAGTCAGGGTTGTGGGTACAGACCTCCTAGACCCCAGCCACCATCCTGGAAAGAGCTGTGCTGCTCTGCCCAGGACACAGAGGCTGGAGGAGGGGCTCCCCAGAGAGAGGCTCTGGATGGGAAAGGAAAGGAGATGATTAGGGAGCCTGGCAGGAGTCCAGGCTTGGGATGTGGGGAGCAGTCTCCTGCAACACCGAGGGGGAAATGCATCAGCTTCCCCCCTTCTCTCAGGGGCTCCCCCCCTCACCCCAGCCTGGGGGCCTCCGAGGAGGGGGCTGCGGGCAGCACGAGGCATGCAGGTGGAGCTCAGCCAGGTGTTCCTCCCTCCCAGGTCTGGGGCTGGGATATGGAGGGAGAGGCAATGTTGCAACAAGAAGGAAGCTGGAGTTCCTATTGTGACGCAGCAGAAATGAATCCGACTAGTATCCATGAGGATGAAGGTTCGATCCCCAGCCCTGCTCAGTGGGTTGGGGATCCAGCCTTGCTGTGAACTGTGTTGTAGATCACAGATGCAGCTTGGATCTGGCGTTGCCGTGGCTGTGGTGTAGGCCAGCAGCTACAGCTCTGCTCTGACCCCTAGCCTGGGAACCTCCATATGCCACAAGTGTGGTCCTAAAAACCAAAAAAAAAAAAAAAAAGAAAAGAAAAGAAAAGAAAAAAAAGCTGCTGCTATTCATCCTGGACAGGCCTTCAGGAGACTTTGGTTCTAGGCCTGCCTGCCCCAGACCCTGAGCACATGGCTGCCCCTCTCTGGGCCTCAGTTTCCCCATGTTGCCATGGTGGCCGATAGCAGGCTGCTGCTGGTCTCAGGTTCTCGATCACAGTTCCTGAGGAGCTCAGAGGGGGTGTGCAGGGGCTTTAGTGGAGTTTTTCGCAGCAGAGGCTCCTCTTAGGCTCTCACTTCTGGGCCTGGGAAGGTTTTTCTGCTCTTTCTCCCTTTCAGATGGGCAGGGTCCCCCTTTGCCATGAACTCTTCACTCCCACGCTGGTAGGGGAGCCAGGCTTGTAACCAGGCAATTTAGTGGCTAGCATGGAGATTAGTTCACAATACTATGAGATCTTACAAGAGGTGACCAAATCCAGCCTCTTTGGAGTTTTGGAAGGCTTTCTGGAGGAAGGAGTCTGAGCTGAGCTTTGAAGGCCAACAGGAGTTGACAAAGAAAAAGCTGGACAGGAGTTCCCCTCATGGCTTAGCAGAAATGAATCTGACTAGCATCCATGCAGATGCAGACTGGCCCTGAAAAGCAAAAAAAGAAAAGAAAAGAGGAGTTCCTGTAGCAGTGGAAACGAATCTGACTAGGTACCATGAGGTTGCAGGTTCAATTCCTGGCCTTGCTCAGTGGGTTAAGGATCCGGTGTTGCCGTGAGCTGTGGTGTGGGTCGCAGACTCAGCTCGGATCCGATGTTGCTGTGGCTGTGGTGTAGGAGGGCAGCTATGGCTCCGATTGGACCCCTAGCCTGGGAACCTCCATATGCCAAAGGTGCAGCCCTAAAAAAAAAAAAAAAAAAAAAAAAAAAAGCAAACAAAACAAAACAAAAAGAAAAGAAAGACCTCTGGAGTTAGGGAGAGAATGTTTCCCTGTTTCTTCCAGCACACAGCCAAACCCTCACCCTGCTTACAGTGGCTGGGCTCTGGCACAATGGAGAACTGGGGACCCTTCCCCGACTCAAGGCCTAGTACCCTATTCTTCAGGCCTCTCTCAGGCCACAGCAGTCCCATCCCCACACAAGTGCATATCACCCCAGAGTGCCAGGGTTGATCCTACATCTGTCTCTCTCACTGCACAGGGAAGCAGCGCCAGGCTCCCCTCACTGCAGGCATGAAGTCCGGGGATCCTCAAAATTTGGTAGAAGGACAGTCAATCCACCCTGGCTGTTAATTTATCAGAGTCCCCCCCACCCCTGCAGTAAGCTCCCCAGAATGTGTGAGGGCTTTTTTTCCAGCCAGAAGCCTGGCAGGCACAGTCTTCCAGAGGGGCCTAGTGAAAGGCCTTCCCCATTTCTTTGGGATCCCCCCTGAGAGACTCTGATTTCCTCTGGAGTTGGGGTAGAGCTCCTCCAGAGTTTGGGGGGCTCCTCACTCCCTGCTCACCCAGGCAGAGTAGCAGGTTACTGCCCTCTCCCCTCCCTCCCATTGCAGAAGGAAACTCTGGTTTACCAGACCCCTTTGGGAAGCTGTTCACCACACCCTGAACAGATCCCATGACCCTGAACAGATCCCATGACCCTGCCCCGCCCAGGCCCTGTCCAACCCAGACCCCCTAGGATGTCCCCAGCACAGGCTGAAAGCCACTGGTACAGCTCACCCCTTGGGCTCTTGGGTGGCAGGATTCCTGACCACCAGCTGTGCCTGAGCCATCTCTCCAAAGGGTTTGGGGCAGGGGGGTCACACAGTCCTGGCAGGGAGAGTCCCAGGTCCTCCATTTCTTGGCTATGTGGGCAGGCCACTTCCCCCTCCTCCTCCAGAGCTACCACGGGTTAAGGACTTACTACGGCACAAGCTGTGAACTGGCTGAATCTACACGAGCCCCGTGACATGTTCTAATCATGCCCATTTGACGGATGAGCAAACTGAGTGGTCACACAGCTCAGAAGGTCACACCTCATTTTGCCGGTTTTTCAAACTCCTGCCTCATGGTTGTTGTAAAATGTAAGCAAGGTCATGTCTATCGAGTGACAGATGGCACAGGGGGTGTTCAAGCAGGAGCTTCTTGCCTTCCTGCCTTGCCCATCCACCAACACTGAGATGCTCCTCTGCTGAGTCGGGGAAGGAGGGATGAGGGATTGCCACACTAGCAATTTGGCGGGGCTCCCTGGAGGAGGCAATGTCTATAGCTGGATTGGAGAGTACTGGGGAGAGCTCTGTTGCATGTCTTGGGGAAAGGTGCCACACTTCGCTGTTTCTCCACCTATAGGGTGGCTGCCAGCACCACGGGGTACCTCTTTGGGGTGAGCAGAAGCTCCTTAGAGGAAGCAAAGAGATTTGTAAATAGCAGGGTGTGGCCTCATTAGAAAGAGAGATTTTTTTTCTTTTCTTTCTTTTTTTTTTTTTTTTTGTCTTTTTGCCTTTTTCTTGGGCCATTCCCGCAGCATATGGAGGTTCCCAGGCTAGGAGTCTAATCAGAGCTGTAGCCACCGGCCAACGCCAGAGCCACAGCAACACCAGATCCAAGCCATGTCTGCGACCTACAGCACAGCTCACGGCAATGCCAGATCCTTAACCCACTGAGCAAGACCAGGGACCGAACCCGCAACCTCATGGTTCTTAGTCGGATTCATTAACCACTGCACCACCATGGGAATGCCGAGACATTGTTATTAATAACTAACAAGCTGAAGTTCAGGGAGCTGACCTTTTACCTCACTGTCCTCGGAGCCGTGTCTGGGGTCGGGTAGAGGAGGACAATCTGCCCACAGACCTGTGCAGCCCTCGTGTGTCTCGGCAACAGCTTAGGTGTGAAGGCTGCCTTCCAGGTTTCTCTATGCTACTGCTCGGTGTTAACACTACCCAGGAAGCCCATTTAAGCACAGACGGATCCCTGCTCTGCTTTTGCTCACACTGTTCTTTGCAGCCACCTCGTATAGGGTACCTTTCTTCATCCAACAAAGGCTTGTAGGCACCTCTCTCTATAGGCTCTGCACATGACCCTTGGGGAAGAGAAGACGGCAGGGTCACAGCCTTCAGGAGCTCACAATCAACTGACGCTAGGAGCTTTTTACAGTTTATAACTAATGTCCCATGCTGGCTTTGTTGGACACTAACCTGGGTTCATAGTTCCCATTTTGCAGATAAGGAGATGGAGGCTCAGAAGGTTACAAAGAGGTTCCCAAGTCCCCTGCCCTGTGACTTGTGTTTTGTAGTCTAAGGTGTTTAAGTGATGCCAAAAATGAATGCACAAGATGCTGATTCCGAAAAGAAATGGACAAGGGAGGTGCCGTCTTTGCGAAGTGTCCCCGAATTAAGACTCAGTGGGTCCACAGATTTTTTTTTTTTTGCTTTTTAGGGCTGCACCCATGGCATATGGAGGTTCCCAGGCTAGGGGTCTAATTGGAGCTATACCTTCTGGCCTACATCACAGCCACAGCAACGCCAGATCCGAGCCTCTTCTGCGACCTATACTAGAAACTAAGCCCATTGAGCAAGGCCAGAGATTGAACCCGCAACCATGTGGTTCCTAGACGGATTCATTTCCGCAGCACCGCAATGGGAACTTTGGGTCCACAGATTCTTAACTGCCCCTCCTTGGGCCTCACCAGGCTCATTTTGGCCTGGGTGGGCCCCACTCAGGCTCAGAGAAGTTGGAGAGAACACCGGCCAGCTGATCGCACAACCTAAGACTCCCAGACCCTAAATAGAGAACACTGCCCTCCTCCCTCCCCATCCCCAGTACCAGGGTGGAGGCCAGGGAATGGGTGTCTTGGAGGGGAGGGCAGTGTTAGTGAGGAGCAAGTGTGAGAAAGAACTGGAATTCCCGTTGTGGCTCAGTGGTTAACAAATCTGACTAGGAACCATGAGGTTGCAGGTTCGATCCCTGGCCTTGCTCAGTGGGTTAAGGATCAGGCATTGCTGTGAGCTATGATGTAGGTCGCAGATGCAGCTCGGATCTGGCTCTGGCTTAGGCCAGCAGCTTCAGCTCCGATTAGACCCCTAGACTTGGAATCTTCATATGCCATGGGTGAGGCCCTAGAAAAGACAAAAAGACAAAAAAAAAAAAAAAAAAAAAAAAAAAAAAAGTGAGGAAGAACAGCCTGTGAGCTGAAGCTTGGCCATGACTCCAAGTCATCAGCTTACAAATGCATTTTCTTGATCCCAGCCTGCTATGTGACTTTGGGAAAGCCTCAATTTTCTCTGAGCCTCTGCTCCCCAGCTCCTTCTCCAAACTCAATTTCTAAGGGCCCTTCATATCTCAACTAATTAATACCCTCTCTGCTGCCCCAGGTGACCTTCACTTCCTCTTCCTCTCCGCAGCACCCAGCCCCTCCTGCTCAGCTCCAGCAGCTCTAGATGCTTCCTTATTCTTGGAACCTGCAGCCTCAGGCCTGCTCTGCCCTCTGACTCAGGCGGCCCTGACCTTTGGGATCTGAGCAGATGGCCTGGGTGGTTTTGCTCCGTGAACTTGTTCTGACCTTTGGCATGTCCACCTGTTCCTTTCCTCCTTCACTGCATACACCTGCCCCCAGTCCTTGGGCAGCCCAAGAAATGCAAGGAACTAGGTTTTTCAGAGAAGGTAACAGCACCCAGCAGCTTCTCGGTGATGGCCACCAAGATGGCCTGGAGAAGGCAAATGGAGACAGCTCTTCCATCCCTCCAGCCCCTCTCTTGGTAACACACCGTTCCTGCCTGGGAGTGCTCAACCCAACCCACCTATGTGGCTACATGGAGCTTAGTCCAGTCTTACTGAGGGAGATTTGTCAAAAATGTTCAGAGATACCCACTGAGGCCACTTGGCAAAACTTCCAGCATCCTCCTTCCTGGCTCACTTCAGGGATGGGGAAATCACCCCCTCCTCATCAGGTATGGTGCCCTAACAAGCTTTGAGATATTTTTCTGGAATTTGCCCTCTCTGCTGTATTGCGGTGAGGGAACAGACTAAGGAGACCTTCTCCGGCTCCCTAATGCAACTGTACTGGCCAAGAGAGCCAGATATTTTATTTTAGCTATTTTAGGGCCGCACTGGTGGCATATGGAAGTTCCCAGGCTAGGGGTCAAATGGGAGCAGGAGCTACGGCTACAGGCCCACGCCACAGCCACAGCAACGCCAGATCCAAGCAGATTCTGCGACCTACACCACAGCTCAAGGCAACACCAGATCCTTAACCCACTGAGTGAGGCCGGGAATTGAAGCCGCACCTTCAGGGATCCTAGTCGGGTTCGTTACCTGCTGAGACGGGTCGGGAACTCTGAGAGCCAGTTATTTTAATATAACCTCTTCTAAATCTTAGGACACAATGAGATAATCCCAGTTTGACTAAAATAAGGAAACTGAAGCTCAACGAGGTCAAGCGGCGGGCACAAGGTCACAGAGCTAGAAAAGTGGCGATGAATGAATGATCTGAGTGACTGAATGAAGACGTGTGACGGGCGCGTGGGGCGATGGTTCGCGGAGTGTGCTGGGTTCAGACAGTGCACAGCGCCCGCGGCCGGGGCCTCGGAGGGTTGGCCGACGCAGGCCCTCCACACCCCCAGGGCCCGGGGGAGCGCAGGCTCCCAGAGGCACGGCCGGGCTCTGCCCCCACCGCGCGGGCCGCCCCGCCCCCGCCCCGCCCCCAGCCCGCCCCGCCCGGGACCGCAGACGGCGCCCGGCGGCGGCGCGAACGGCAGCTCGGAGGGTGGCTCCGGGCTCGGTGCTCGCCGCGACTTCCCGCGCAGGGCCGAGCTGGACAAGGACCCTCCGCCTCGCTGGCGCTGGAGAATGCGGCCGCGGTCCCAGGCAGCAGCAGCGGGAAGCCCAGCACTGTGCAGGTAGGAGCTCGCCCACTCGGCGGGCGCGGAAACTTGGGCCGAGTTTGCGGGCGGCGCGTGGGGAAGGGGCGGGTGGCGCTGCCCCAGGGCGCCCCTACCGGCCGGCCCGGGGATGGAGCGCGCTGGGCCTGGGCCGAAGTGGCGTGGCTCCTGGCGGCCTCGGACCCTCGGCGGGAGCGCTGCCGGGCAGGGGTCGCGCCGCTGCTCCGACTTTCCCCGGAGTTCGAGGCCCCTGGAGCAGGTAGCGTCGTGGAGCTCCGGCGGGGCCCTAGCGCCTGATCTAGTGCGGGGCTGGCTAAGTGAAGCTCAGGCCGAGCCCCCGGGCCTCCTGCGGGGCCCGGCTCACGTGGACTACGCGGGCGGAGAGGAGAGGCCGGCGGGGGGCTGGCCTGGGGGGCCGCAGGCACTAAGGCTCCGCGGGGCTCTGGACGCGCCCTGCTGGGACGCGACGGCCCTGCGGTTTCCTCGCTACGGCTTGACTCACTCTCTGGCCGCAGCCCAGGCTGGCGAGATCGCCCCGAGGCGGTGGCTGCCCGGTCTCTGCAGCCAGGCCGCCCCCCTGCCCCGATCCTCTCACCAGTCTTTGGGTGTCGGTCCGTGGGGCCCGGTGCGCTGTCCTGCCTGCGTGCACACGTGTGCGGGGGCCCGAGTGAGGGGAGAACGCAGTTCTGGCGGGCCGTTTGTGCAGATATGGATCAGGCACGTACTTGCAGGCACGGGTTTGCATGGGTGGCGGAGGCCTGTGTGTCGTCCTCCTGGGGTGCACGTGCGCCCCAGCGCCGCCAGGCAGGGCATGAGGACACCCGGAAGCTGGCGGGGTCGGGTGCAGCGGTAGCCCCAAAGCCAGGTCGGCTGAGGGCCCCAGGCACAGAGTTATGGGCCAGGCAGGTAGAGGAAAGGGGCTGGAGCCCATCCCACGACCCTTCCCCCTCCCCTGGAGCCTGGGCTGCCCCTAGGTACGGTTGGAGCGGTGGCAGGGCCCAGAGCCTCAGCTGCGGGGAGGTGTAAGAACATGGAAAGGGGGCCTAGTTCAGCCTGCTAAGAGAGTCCAGGCGCTGGCCACAGCTGGGCAAGATCCCTCTCTTCTTCCTGCTTTTGCCCGATGTCCTCCTGGAGACCCCTTAAAAGGTGGAAGAGGCAATGGGGCCACAGAACTGTTTACTCCCCCTGCTGCTTAGGGCAGGGATGGCACAGCTTTGGTGGGGTCTTCTGGACCCTGCCAGAGGTTGGTCCTCCCAGACCAGCTCTAACCTCAACCAGCAAGTAGCTCAGTGGCCGAAAGTGTGATGTGACCCCTGCTCCCTGGGGTCCTGCCCTTCCCCAAACAATTGCTTGCCTTTTTGTGTATGCATCAGTGTCAGGGAAGGAGGCCCCTACACTTTGGCTACCTTCTTGAACCTGGAGGGGCCTTGCTTGAGGGCATATATACTGGGCTCTCCATCCCCTACTGGCATAGTCCATACCCTTCATAGTCCTCTGCTGTCTCCCTAGAGCCCCTGTCTCTCCTCCAAAGACTCTCGAGGGTCCCAAATGGCCTCACCTTTATTGATTGGGTCCCAAGGGGGTGTCTCAGGAAGTCTCCCGGGCAAAGGGCACGCAATGGGCAGAGCCCAGAAGAGAAGGGGGTGGGTATGGAGCAGGCCCCAAGGAGTATGCAGAGGAGGTGAGACTAGAGCCAGCACTTAATTAATCCAGAGGCCCCCAAGGGCAGGGGGGCTCAGCACCTCCAAAACCATACAACCTCTGCAAAGTTGCTGTGCAGTGTGAGGCAGGGGAGGGGGGGTTCCTTTTGGCTGCAGAACCTTGTCATAGGGCACTGCTATCAGTATTGTTGCCCTAATGTCCTTCTCTGTCTTCTCCGAAGCATCCGCTTCTCCAGGCTGTCTGAGGTGTTGAAGGATTCTGGCCAGGAGATGAACCATCTTTTTTTCTGAGAGTGCTGCCTGGCTTCCTTGGTGCACTGAGGCTGGGTTGAGGGTGGGCATTGCCCCTATACTACCTTCGGCTTTTCCCATCCCCCCAAATGTGCCAGTCTAACTCTGAACCTGTAGTTGTCATAGCCACCAGGCCGAAGGAAGGAGAGGGCTGAGAGAGGGGGCTGGTCTTGGCGGATTTGTGAGAGAAACCTGTGACACCTGGCCCATGGCCTAATCATAGCCAGATTGAACTGTTTCATCCTTTCTTAAGCCACCTGAGGGTTTCGGGGAACAGGGCATTGGGGAGGTAGAAGCAGGTCAATGTGACCCTAGTAGACTGGCCTCAGATGACCCCTCCTGGGGCACTGGCTGCCTTGAGGAAACCCACACTTGACCTCTCTGGCCCGGGGTCCCAGTCCTCGCCTGGCCTTGCTTGAGGACCTTAGTCTTTCTCTGGCACAGTTTTCCCATCAGTACAATGGGGGTCGTTGCCAGCTAGCACTTTGTGACCCTTGGAAGCTCCCTGCCCTGGACTTTTACATCCTCCTACCTCCCTGCCTGCTCCATGGTTCTTTGCTGCCCTCATGTGCCTTGGAATAGCCGCAGCTTAGAGGCCGGGATGGACACAGGCTCTCCCCTGCCCTGCACACATGGCAGCTTCCTGTTGGTGCCACAGCACCACCTGCCGGACAGCCTTTGCTTTCCTGCTGGCAGTGGGTAGGGTAGAGCCTGTAGGAAGGGTTGCTCTGGGCCAACTCTCCTGGGGGACCGCCCTCTAAATCTAAACCAAGTATGTGTGTCCTTCTGGGCCTAGGGACCTGGTTTCCAGGCCTAGTTCTGGCTTTTGATGAGACTGGCAGGTTAGGGGTTCCTGTTGTGGCTCAGCAGGTTAAGAACCCAACATAGTGTCCATGAAGATGCAGATTCGATCCCTGGCCTTAGTGAGTTCAGGATCTGGCATTGCTGCAAGCTGCGGTGTAGGTCGTAGATGTCCCCTTGGATCTGGCGCTGCCATGGCTATGGCTCCCATTAGACCCCTAGTCTGGAAACTTCCGTATGGGTATGGCTGTAAAAAAAAAAAAGACAAACAAAAAAGACTGGCAGGTCAGAAAGTGAGAGCTAGAGTATCAGAGGAAATATGAATTTGTAGACAATGCCCAATTCCACATTTCAGCTGCTGTGGGCATCTTGAGACCACTATGGTATCTTAGAATAAGAGCTTGTAGTGGGAGCCTACCTCTTGTCCCATCTTTGTCGTCAATGACTTTGGAATGAGTGGATCTACTCATTTATACATGATGAGGGGATGGGGTGGAAGCAGGAGGAGGAGTCAAGTGAAATGATTCTCAGACTGAGCTCTTCAAAGTCCGAAACCCCAAGAAAGGGGTCTTGGGAGTCATGCTGAACAGAAGGGGCTCCTGGAGTGACAGTGGGTATATGTTAGAGCTGTTGTATGAGAATTCATTAAAAAGAAGTGTTCCAAGGAGTTCCTGTCATGGCTCAGTGGTTAACAAATCCAACTAGGAACCATGAGGTTGCGGGTTCGATCCCTGACCTTGCTCGGTGGGTTGAGGATCCAGCGTTGCCGTGAGCTGTGGTGTAGGTTGCAGGCACGGCTTGGATCCTGCGTTGCTGTGGCTCTGGTGTAGTTCGGTGGCTACAGCTCGAATTGGACCCCTAGCCTGGGAACCTCCATATGCTGTGGGAGCAGCCCTAGAAATGGCAAAAAGACCAAAAAAAAAAGGGAGGGGGTTCCACACCTGAAAAATAAAGTTGGCACATTCTTGCATTCATCCATCCATACAGTCTTTATTGAGCATCTACTGAGTGCCAAGTTCTCAGGCGTAGCAATGAGCCAGCGGGAGCAGCAGCCCTGTGTTGCTTGCTTGTAGCCTGTTCTGACAGCCCCTGCCTCTCTCCCTCTCTCTCCCAGGTCAGCAGTGGAGTAGTTGGGGCCCTGGAGGGCTTGAAGCCTTCACAGTGATGGCGGAGAAGCGGCCACTGGGGACCCTGGGGCCTGTGATGTATGGCAAGCTGCCCCGCCTAGAGGCAGACTCTGGGCCCGGGCACAGCCTGCCCCCCTCTTCTGGTAACCAGGACCCCTGCAGCTACAAGGGTGCCTACTTCTCCTGCCCCATGGGGGGTCCACCCAAGGCAGGGTCTGAGCGGTTGGCATCCTGGACCCCGTACCCACCCTTGTACCCTACCAGCGTGGCAGGACCCCCACTTCGGCCAGACAACCTGCTGACCAGCTGCCTGCTCTACCGCCCACCCACAGAAAGCTCCGAGAAAGTACAGGATTCTGGCCCCGTGGAGCTCCTGCCCTTCAGTCCGCAGGCTCATTCCTACCCAGGCCCGCCATTGGCGGCACCCAAGCCTGTCTACCGCAACCCTCTGTGTTATGGGCTCCCCACGTGCTTGGGGGAGGGGGCAGCGAAGAGACCATTGGATGTGGATTGGACGCTGGTGACTGGATCCCTATTACCCCCAGCTGACCCATCTTGTTCTCTGCCCCCAGCTCCTGGCAAGGGCCCGTCCCTCGATGGCACCTTCTTGCGTGGGGTGTCTGCTGGGACATCTGGCAAAGACTCCACAGTGAGCTTCTCCCCATGCCAGGCATTCTTGGAGAAGTATCGCACCATCCACAGCACGGGCTTCCTGGCCTCCAAGTATGCAGGCCCTTACTCTGGGGACCCCAAGCAGGCATTGTCCGAGGGACCTCCCAGTCCTTGGACCCAGCTGGCTCAACCCCTGGGACCAGCCTGCCAGGATGCAGTGCCTACCCACTATCCACTGCCCCACCCCACACAGGCCCTGCCTTGCCCAACAGCCTGTCGCCACCCAGAGAAGCAGGGTGGCTATGGCTCGGTGCTTGCACTACAGCCACTGGGAGCCCCCAAGATGGCCGGGTACCCGGCTGGTGGGCTAAGCAGCCCCTACCTGAGGCAGCAGGCAGCTCAGGCACCCTATATGCCCCCAGTGGGGTTGGATACTTATTCCTACCCATCTGCCCCACTCCCAGCCCCCTCACCAGGCCTCAAGCTGGAGCCACCTCTTGCCCCACGCTGCCCACTGGACTTTGCTCCCCAACCGCTGGGCTTTCCTTATCCCCGGGATGATCTTGCTCTCTATGGAGTATCCCCAAGGCTTGGAGGGACACCGCCTTCCCAAAGCAGTGTGCAGCCTGTGCCACAGCCTGGTGCCTTCCAGCGGGCCTGCCAGCCTCTACCTGCCAGCCAGCCATGCTCAGAGCCTGCGAGGCCTGCCGAGAAGCCGGGGCAGGAGGCCGATGAGAAAATGTGGCTGCCCAGCTGCAGGAAAGAGCCAGTCCAGCCCCAGCTCGACGAGCACCCTGGGGCACCCATCGTCATTGGAGACAGTCCAGTTCCCCGCACCCCACCGGCACTCCCACCCTGTGCCCAAGAGCGCCCGTCTCTTCCGCCAAACGAGGGCACGCTGCCACCCAGCTCTCCACCCATGCCCATCATCGACAATGTCTTCAGCCTGGCCCCCTACCGTGACTATCTGGATGCGCAGGCACCCGAGGCCACAGCTGAGCCTGACCCTGCTCCAGCCCCTAGTGAGAGCCAGGACAGAGACTGCAGGGGGTCCCTGCCTGCCCAGGAAGCCCCCTCGAGGGTGCACTCCTCACTTAAGGAGGAGGTGGCACTGGACTTGAGTGTGAAGAAGGCTGCGGCAGAGGCTCTGCCTATCAAGGTCCCTTGTCCCGCAGGGCATGTCAAGCCCACCGCAGCCGTGGATGTGCCGGGCGTGGGAAACACAGTGTCAGATGTGCCCAATGTGGGGGACACGGTCTCAGATCTGCAGAGCCTGAAAAAGATGGTCACAGAGGTCCCTGAGGTGCCCCGGGTACCAGTGACCACAGAGGCCACACCAAGGACCAACTTCCACAGCTCTGTGGCCTTCATGTTCCGAAAATTCAAGATCCTCCGTCCAGCACCCTTGCCTGCAGCCATGGTCCCAGCTATGGTCCCAGCCGTGCCCACCTCAGCCCCTACCCCTGCCCAGCCTGCACCCCCTCACACACCCGTGCCTGCTGGACTGAAGATTCTTAGCCAGCCCTTGCCCATGGCCTGCTTCAACCTGGCACTGCCCAGCCCTCCAGCTGTAGCCGTGGCCTCCCCTGCCTCAGCCCCTGCTCCGGCTCCGTCCCCTGCACCAGCACCGGCTCTGACTCCAGCTCCAGCTTCTGTTCCTGCTCCTGCTCCAGTTACAGGCCCTGATCCCGCTTCTCCGACCACAGCAGACGCCCAGGAGCAACAGTTTGCTGGACTGCATGCGTCCCTATGTGACGCCATCTCTGGCTCCGTGGCCCACTCCCCGCCGGAGAAGCTGCGCGAGTGGCTTGAGACGTCTGGGCCTGCAGGCCGGGCGGCGTGGCAGGACTGCCAGGGTGTGCAGGGGCTGCTGGGCAAGCTGCTGTCCCAGCTGCAGAGCTTCGTGTGCACGCAGCAGTGCCCTTTCCCCCACGTGGTGCGGGCCGGGGCCATCTTCGTGCCCATCCACCTGGTGAAGGAGCGGCTCTTCCCGCGGCTGCCGCCCGCTTCTGTGGACCATGTGCTGCAGGAGCATCGTGTGGAGCTGCGGCCCACGACGCTGTCGGAGGAGCGCGCCCTGCGGGAGCGTGCCCTGCATGGCTGCACCTCGCGCATGCTGAAGCTGCTGGCACTGCGCCAGCTGCCTGACATCTACCCCGACCTGCTGGGCTTGCAGTGGCGGGACTGTGTACGCCGCCAGCTGGGTGAGCATGGGGCGGCCTCAGTAGCCACCGGAGCTGTGTGAGCGAGTGACAGGTGTGTGGGCTGTGTGAGTGGTCACAGCCAGGGGCTGAGGGATTCCTGGGCCTCTGGAAAGAACCCTTGCCTGGGGAGTGGGTTGGCCCTCCATTGTAGGCTCCACGGACCCGCCCATCCCTTTTCACTCCCAGCATCAATGAGCTCCCTCACAGCCTCCTCTGTAAGCCTCTGAACCCGCCAGCTGCTGTCCCCAGGGCACCTTGGCTTTCTCTGGCGCAGCACCCTCCCCGATTCCCTCCTTATCCATGCTCCTCTGTTGTGCCTTTTTTCCGTCTCTGGTGCAGGCTTCTCCTCTGGTGTTTCTGGGGCTCCTACCAGGCCCTGTTTTCTGTTGGAGGTAACCTTGACCCTTTTTCTGTCCTGCCCCACCTCCCTTCTTGGAGCTTGGGCCCCAAATACCTGCCTGCATGCCGGGCTTCTGTACCTGCGGCCTCTCTGACCCTTAACCCCTCCCACACCTCACTCCTGAGCTTTTCCCTGAGCTCACTTCCTACCCCAGTCTTTTTCCATCTTAGTGAGTGGCTCTGTACTTAGCCAGCACCCCGTTCCCCAAACCCACCCACCCTTCCCGAACCCTTGCCCTTTAGGTGTGCAGTTTGCCAGTCCTCCCAGGTGTTGCCCATAAGCTGGAGCACCGTTTTGTGGTTCACTTTTCTCTGCCAAATGAGGTCCATGTGTGGTGTTCTCCAGTGTGCTCTTTTTGCATCTGGAGCATCGTCTGCATCTGGCGCTGCTCTTAGGGAGCAGTCCTGCCTGGGCTTTGCCTCTGGCTCCAGTTCTAGGGCTGGTACTAGACGATGGCACTCTCGTGTGGCAGGGCCCCCTCTGCGCCTCAGCTTCCCCACCTGTTCTGTGGGTCTTTGGATCAGACCATTGGTTTCTGGCCTGTCGAGCCCCTTTCCACTTGTCCTTGCACCCAAACAGCTTCTCCTGAGGGTGCCGGTGTCAGATAGAATGCTGACATCACCTGGGGAGAAGCACGCACTTTTGGCTTGAGGGGCTTGGCAGTTTGGCCTGTAGGCACGTTCTGGGAAGGGTCATGATGTCTGTGACCCTGCCAGGGCCACCCTGACCTGGGACAGTAGAGCCTCTGGTCTAGATGGCCCTGGAGGCCAGGAGATGGGAGCTAAGGGTGTTGGGGGTCTGCAGCCTGACTGTGCGTTCCATTTTCCAGGTGACTTTGACACCGAGGCCAGATCTGTGCCCTCAGAGCCCACCGGAGCCAGAGAGGAGCCAGAGAGCCTTGCCCTGGCTTGGAAGTCGCCTGCCCCCAAGGCCAAAAAGCCGGGGAGGAAGCCACCAACCCCTGGCCCAGAGAAAGCAGAGGCAGCTGCTGGGGGAGGATCTCAGGGCACCTCACCCACCCCTGCTGCCAGCACCAGCCCACCTGGCCCGAGCATGAGGGCACGCTTCCGCAGCCTGCTGGAATCTGCCTGGCTCAACGGCCTGGCACTGCCCACCTGGGGCCACAAGCCCTCGGGACCAGACCGGACTGTGCCACGCCCGCAGCTACTGGGCGGCCAGAGCCACCATCTGTAGTGGTGGTCACTGCTGCTGTTTGGAGATCTGGGAGTATTGGCCGCCTCCCTCTGTCAGCCCAGCTGCTGAGGGCCAGGAGTGGACATGGCCTCGCAGTTTCTCTCCTCTCTCCCTGCCCTCACCTCCCACCCCAGGTGGTGCTGAGAGCCCCTGAACTTTTCACTTGAGGGCCTTTATCAGAACGGACTGCTTCCTATTTCTTGGAGAAACCGTGTGGGCTTTGGAGCCCGACAGACTTGGGCTTGAATCCTGGCTCCTGTGTTCCTCGCTGTGTAACCGGCGGGCCACTTCCTCTCCGGGCCCTCAGTTCCCCATTTGTAAAATAGAACAACACAGCCTACCTCACAAGGTTGTTGAGGGGTGATGCCTGACACACAGCCGTCACAGTTTGCTCTCTGCTTCCTGCCCAGGACAAGAGCTTAGCTCTCAGCCAGGGCTTGGAATAGGAGGCTGGAGGCATGTAGAAGCTTCCTCTAGAAAGTCTTTATGTGTCATGGGACTTGGTTATCTTAGGGTGGCACCGTGTATGTAGATGACTCACACTTTCTAGAGTCACCTCCCAAAAAACCTAGGGCTTCAGCCCCAGTGTCTGGAGCTGGCCCCCAACCCCTCAGCCTGGAGCTCCCTCAGGGGGCCGTCCCCACCTCTCCCCTGCTACAGGGGGTGCAGGGGTACAGCCCCGGGGCTGGCGTCCTTGTCCTGGGCCTGCTGCTCTCACCCCTGGGAGGCCCCAGTCTGTGCTGAGTCAACACCAGTGTCTTCCCCTGAGCTGCCATCCCTACCTGGCATGTTACCCCAAGAAAGTTGTGTTTGCCAGAAGCCAAGCAGCTGCAGGGACTCAGGGACTGTAAGGGACAGGCTGAGTGACAGCTCAGTCCTGGGAGGTCTCCAAAGACATGGGCTGAGGACCTGAGCCTGGGCCCTATCAGCCAGGCCTGCTGTGGTTACCTCCTTGCAGAGTGCTGAACTGAGCCAGAGGCTGGCAGGCTGGGCCCTTGGTCTAGGTAAGGTTTGTAATAAAGCTCTGGGCCCCAGAGGCAAGCCCTTAAACATGAAAGAATTTGGGTGGTTTTTGGCCCTGGAATGTGAGTGACTGTGTCTGGGGGGTTCTAGGTTTCTCATGCCATTGCCAGGTCCGTAGCCCTTTACTGGCAGGCCAAAGCTCTCCCCACTCCCAGCCCAGAAGGTGCCGCAGCTCTTCAGTACCCTGTGCCGCCTAGATCTGTCCATGGGGGCCCTTGCCACATGCCCACTGGGCAGCTGCTGCCTTGCTTGGGGAAAGCCTCTCCCTCTTGAGACCCTTGTGTGTCCTGCTGTGTCCTGGTGGTCTGTAGCTCACTCCAGGTGAGAAATGCTGGTCATCAGGCCCCACTGTGTGTCCCTCTCCCAGGACCAAGGATGGTGCCTGTCAAGTTACCCCCCCAGACACCCTGCCTCATCTGGGCTCTATTCCCACAGAGGTTTGCTCTCAGGGCTACTGAGGTAGCTTCCTGGACAAGGATTCCTGCTCTGGGCAGAGCTAGTCCATGAGGGCTGATCACACCTGCTGGCATTGAGCCTAGTCTGTTGGGGCTTCACTGAGCACAGCTACACTGTGTACCTCCATTGTTCCCTGGACTCTATCCATAACAGGCCTGAGGAGTCCCCTGGCCTGTGAAGAGGACAGGCCAGGAGATGGCAACTCAACAGGTGGCTGCAGTGCCAAACCTGGGGGTGCTCTGGAAGCTCAGGAAGGGCCTGGCCTAAGTTGAGGGTGAGGAGGTGTCCTTGGGTCCCAGAAAAGGAGCTGCCTGTAGTGGGCCTGGGGGACTGATAGGAAGATGTAGGTCAAAACAAGTGTTCAAGGGAGTTCCCATCATGGTGCAGCAGAAACGAACCCAACTAGGAACCATGAGGTTGTGGGTTCAATCCCTGGCCTTGCTCAGTGGGTTAAGGATCTGGTGTTGTCATGAGTTTGTGGTATAGGTCGCAGACTGGGCTTGGATCTGGTGTTGCTGTGGCTGTGGTGTAGGTCAGCAGCTGTAGCTCCTGTTGGACCCCTAACCTGGGAACCTCCATATTGCCACAGGTGTGGCCCTAAAAAAAAAAAAAAAAAAAAAAAAAAATGTGTTCAAGTGCAGCTGAGTAAGGCGAAGGGCATGTGCAGAGGCCTAGAGGTATATTATTTGGAAAAGGGAAGTGGGTGTGGTTGGAGTGCAGGGAGGGGGGCGGGGCCTGGAATCCATCCTGCTCCTGGGCATCAACTCATTTAGCCCTTTCGTCCTGAAGAGTTGGGGTGTGGTTCATGTTTGTAGGAAACAGTTTGGATCACTGGAGGCTCCTTGTGTAGGGAGGGGAAAAACAAGATTGCAATTAAGGTGGAGTCACTGAACCCCCAGGCTTTGGGTCTCAGCAACCCCCCCACCCCCACCCCCGCAAACCAGAGGCACCTTCCTGATTGCCAGGGCCTTGCTGGAGCTGGTCTGATTCTGTCCTTTCTTTTCTTTTTTTTTTTTTTTTTTTTGTCTTTTTGCCTTTTCTAGGGCTGCTCCCGCGGCATATGGAGGTTTCCAGGCTAGGGGTTTTATCGGAGCTGTAGCCGCTGGCCTATGCCAGAGCCACAGCAACACAGGATCTGAGCTGGAGTCTGCAAGCTACACCACAGCTCACAGCAATGGCAGATCCTTAACCCACTGAGCAAGGCCAGGCATTGAACCCGCAACCTCATGGTTTCTAGTCAGATTTGTTAACCACTGAGCCACGACGGGAACTCCTGTTCTTTACTTTCTTAACCTCTTTTTCCTTCCTTTTCCTCTTTCCTTCTTCCTGCCTTCCCTGGCTGTGTTATACACCTATTGTGCCCCTGTTATCCTGCCAGGTGTGCATCTTGCCAAGGGTTACAGGGCCGGGTCCGAGGCCTCAGGATAGGACTCAGCACCTGAGACCATCCACCTGTGGTCCCTTTAGGACCGTAGTGGTGCAGAGGCTGGGTTAGAGTGTGCAGAGCTGGGGCCGGGGGCCAGTGACTGCTCCTCATGGGACAGCTCTGTCCTGGGAGCCCAGTCTGAGGGGAGAGACTTGGCCCTGGCCTGAGGGTCTGTTAAGGGGGGAGATATGACATTGTCCCAGGGATCCCCAAGCTAAGGTGATGGTGACAGGGACAGAACTCTGCCCTAGGACTCCTGTCAGGGAGGCAGTGCTACCACCCCTCACACAGTTTTTCACAAAGTCTATTCCATTGTTTGGTAGGAATATTGATGGCTGGAGTTCCCATCATGACTCAGAGGAAACAAATCTGACTAGCATCCATGAGGACGCAGGTTCCGTCCCTGGCCCTTGCTCAATGGGTTAAGGATCCGGTGTTGCCGTGAACTGTGGTGTAGGTCACAGATGTAACTTGGATCCCGCATCGCTGTAGCTGTGGCTGTGTCCAGTGGCTGTAGCTCTGATTCAACCCCTAGCCTGGGAACCTCCATGTGTGGCCCTAAAAAGACAAAAAAAAAAAAAAAAAAAAAAAAAAAGGAATACCGATGGCTAAACTGAAGGCAAGGGGTGGGGCATGGAGTTGAGTGTGCTGGGAGCCCCCCACCCCTCATGGAAACTGGAGCGGGGTCCACTCTGCTTTGATTAATTGTGGCTCTTCCGGCTCCTGTAACCATCTAAGGCTCCTTGGCTGGGCTGTGCCCAGGTGGGACTTTTCACACAGAATCACCTGGAAAATGGTTTCCTGGGCCTCATCAAGGAAGGTCTTAGGCAGAGTCCAGGAATCTGGGTTTTAATCAAATTCCCAAGGCGATGCTGAGTCCGGCGTTTGGCAGTCATTTTCAGTAACACGGACCACTACTCCCACTAGGTTACAGATGGGGACACACGTCCAGGACCTTACTGGTGTCAGGGGCTGTGTCAAGACCCAGGGCCAGGAGTTCCCGTCATGGCGCAGTGGTTAACGAATCCGACTAGGAACCATGAGATTGCAGGTTCGATCCCTGGCCTCGCTCAGTGGGTTAAGGATCTGGTGTTGCCATGAGCTGGGGTGTAGGTTGCAGACGCGGCTTGGATCCCGCGTTGCTGTGGCTCTGGCTAGGCCGGAGACTACAGTTCCAATTAGACCCCTAGCCTGGGAACCTCCATATGCCGCGGGAGCGGCCGAAGAAATAGCAAAAAGACAAAAAAAAAAAAAAAAAAAAAAAAAAAAAAGACCCAGGGCCAGTTCTGAGGGTTGCAGGCCAAGCAGGAAGACCAGAAACTCTCCGCACCTGGCTCTGCTCTGCCCCCTGCTGTCCTAGCGCAGACCTGTCCTGGCGAGGCTTCTCTCTGGGCCCCAGGTGGCTCTGCGAGTGCATCACTTACCCTAAGTTAATGAAAGGAGGAGGCGCTCAGGTGAGCCTCCAGCTTGAACGAGGCCCTGCCCTGGCTGTCCCACCTGACCCCCAGCCCAGTTCAAAAGGCTGAGGGCCCAGCCCACTGGTTTTCCTGCTGGGAGTTAAGCCTGCGAGGAGGTGAGTTGGGTGGGGGTGGGGGCAGCTTTGTTTTTTGAACCAGTATCTTGGGAGGAGGGTGGACTGTGCTGGGGTAGGGGGGTGGATATGGAGGACCCCCCCCTCCTGCTGACCCCATAATCTCCATGGCTCCCTGCCTGGCTTGTTCTCACTGAGGGGGTTGAACAACTTCCCCTGTTTGGGGAAATGAGCAGGATCCAACTCCCACCTGACTGAATGTGCCTCTTCTGACCCCACAGTCCCCTCCAAAAGTGGGAGCGGTGCCTCCAGCCCATGGAGCCGGCTCCCCAGCCCAGCTCACCACGGCTTCAGGCCCGGCCCCAACTGAGGAGCCTGGGGAGGGCATGGGGGTGAGGGAGACTGCAGGGCCGCTCCAGCCAGTAGGCACTGTACCCTGCTGCTGGCAGTTGTCCTCTGGAACCTCTTCCCTGGGAAGCTCCCCCAGACGCACCCCCCCACCCCCGCAAAGGGGAGATGTGGCCTAGAGCAGCCTTTTGGGGCCCCAGGGCGGGGGCTGCAGCAGAGCCCCTCCACTCCCCTCTGGCTGGACACGGGCCCCTGGACTGCACTGAGGTTGGCAGGCAGATGGGGAGCTCCTTGAGGTCCCCAACCCTGGAGGGTTCTAGCTGCCACCCACTCAGAGGCTGGTTCATGATGGAGCTGGCCATCCCACATGACACCCCCCTGCCCGCCCAGCCTCGGCCTGGACTGGTCCTTGTGCTTCCTATGCCCCTGCCTCTGTCCTCCAGGGACCCAACTCCCAGGCCCCTGTGCCTTTTCGGGGCAGTGAGAGCCTGGGCTTCTGGGAAAGGGGTGCTGAGCCTCTGTCTCCTTGGAAGGACTTCAAGAGGCCCCTCCAATAATTACTAGGCCTGGCAGGGGGGTCCCCTTTTTCCTTCTCCACCAGCCACTAGATAAAACCATCTACTAACTTCTTTCCTTCTCAGATGGGGGTGGTGGCCCCAGGGCTTACTTCTTTCCTTCCTGTGGTTCACGACCCTGGACTCCAAGCTTGGTGACTGCTTCTAAAATCCTACAAACCTCCTTTAACCAAATCCCACCTGGTCAGAGGGCCTGGTGTTTTGGCCTGGGGCCCCACAGCTCAAAAGCTCCGGGCTTCCGCCAGCCTCTTCCCTGCTGAGAACTTGGTCCTTCCTCCTGAGGCCTGTGCTCCCTCCTCCTTGAGTGGGTAAGAGACCCTGGCGAGAGCCCCTGCTCCTGGAGGTCTAGGTCCCTCCGCAGACCTGTCTGCCTTTCTACAAACCTGGCACCTCCCCAGCGTGGGATGTGGGAGAGCCAGAGTAGCCCTGACCAGTCTTCTCTGCCACCCCTCAGCTTACCATTCACTGGCCCTCAGGACACAAAGGATGCCAGTTTGCAGAGGCCAAGCCTTCCCCAGCCCTGCCTACCCCCACCCTGGTGTCGCCAAGCCCGGCAGGTGGAACAGTCCCCAGCCGCTACCCCTGGCCCCCAACAGTGCCTTCCAGCCCACTGGGCATCCAGGCCCCCAGCTTCTGGAGGCCCAGCCCTTGCCAGGTGCCCAGCTCAGAACCTCTCCTGGAACTGATTGCTGCTCCATCTGGAGGAAGCTCGAACCCGTCTCCTGGTCGTGGTCACCTACAGCATTTCTCAGGGCTGGTGGGGCGGCCTCTCCCTGCTCAGCTGATGCCACGTCTGTACACCAGGCTGGCTTTCCATGCAGCCCCAGCAGGTTCCCTTGTGGCCCCCAGGATCATCTCCGTGATGTGGGCTCTAACCCTTCAGCTGGGCCCACTCTGCAGAGGAGGTGCCTGAGGCTTCTGCAGGACCTCCCCTAGTGCTGGGCTCCCTCCCAGGGAGCCCTCTGGAGCCTGGTGCCTTGGACCTCAGAGGGGCACAGTTCAGTCCCCCTTCCTCTCCCCCGTAGAGTGCTCTATGGCCACCAAGGCCCCTGACTGCCAGGGGACCCACACCAAGGCCTCGGACCAGCCCAGACCCATGGCTCCTTTCTTTTGGACTGTTGGACACCTGAGCCTCTGAGCAGAGAGGTGTAGTGACCCCCAGAACATTCCTTTCAAGCAGAGGACATTCCTTTAAGTCTACTTGGCACCAAGCTCTGGCTCTTTGGGCAGAGCTGGGCAGCGAGGGTGTCTCTGAGGCCACCCGGGCAGAGGGGCTCAGTCCTGAGGAAGCAGTTCTCACACTCCCGCCATGTCCCCATCGGGTATCCCACCCCAGGACCCAGCTCTCCTCCCACCTTGGCTGCTGGGACCCCCATCCTAACTCACCCAGGGGTTGTGGAGACCAGCCCAGGAGGCCACAGCCAGCTGGGAGAAGTGCCTGGTGTTTCTGCACCCCTCTTTATGGTGCCAGGAGTCTGCCCAGAGGATGGGACTGTCCCTGTCACGGAGGTGGGTCCGAGGAGTCCAGACCCAGTCCTTCCCTTGGGCAGAGCCCCTCTGTTTTCCCAGCTGGCCAGCAAGCTGCTCAACATCCCAGTGACGGCCAGGCGGCCTGTGTCCCATCCTGAGGGGAGTCTGGCTCTAGTCCTGGCCTGGAATTTGGACACCTTTGAGCTGGGGGCCACAGCTGGCAGGTTCTCCCAGCAAGGCCTGCCCGTGGCCAGGGCAGGTACCCTGTTGGAGGCCCCGGACCTCACCCCAAGGCTCCCGTGCTCTTTTCCACTTCAGCCCCTTGCGCATCACCTCTATGCTGCTCCTGATGAATCGGTCTGTCAGCCTCCTCCAGCTCAGAAGGGAAATCACACTAACGGTAAGGAGACTAGAACAGCCACCGAGGGGCATGGGGAAGCCTCCTAAGTGAGTGGGTGGAAAAGAGCCGGAGGCAGGATGCCTGGGACTTCCTCTCTGTTTATCCTCCTTTGCCCTTGACCCTGGAAGAAAGCAGCCTTCTCCACACCTCCTATGGCCCCAGCGTGCCCTGGGCTCTCCCTCCCGGGAATGTACCATCCATCTCTGTGGGGCTGATGCTTTGTTTGGCCCTAGGGTCTCTGTGAATGGCAACTATTCCTCCTTTCCTCAGCAAAGAGGGCCAACTGAGGCAGAGAGGTGGGCCGTTCCCCCAGGCCCAGCTCTTAAAGATGGGATTGAGACCCGCACTTCCCAGGGTGGTCCCTCCCCGCAGAGTCCATGCTTAGAGGCCTCCCTCTCTTCCGCTCAGGCAGGTGCTTGCTGGCCCCCATACTGGCTTCCTAAAGTCCACTCTTTTTCTAGTAAGTCTTCTCAGCTCCATGGGGTTGAGTGGGCTACTAAGCCTGGAGTCAGGGTCCTGCCCGCCTCTCAAGCCCCTTCCAGTCTGGGGAGGGGCCCCGGCCTCCATCGCTGATCAGCCCGCTGGCTGCGTCCTGACGTCACCAGCTCCCCGCAGCCAGGAGTTAGTGTGGGTGAAGAGCCAGGTGGGGGTTGGGGGCAGATGCTGGCCGCCAGCTCAGACATCCTGTGCACCGTGCCAGTCAAGATGCGCCAGTACACAGGCTACTTCACCTGGTGCACAGGCCAGTGTGGTGAGTAAGGGGATGTGCCCACTGCCACACCATTGTCCCAGTTCCCTGGCTGACCTTGTGAGGATGCCTGTCACCTACCCTTCTGACGGCCCTGTGGTCCAGCTCAAACCTTACCCTAGGCCTAGAACCTGTTCCTGAACTGTCACCCCCCACCCCCTTCTGCCCATTCACTTTAAAGCTTTCCTTGAGGGCTCATATTAGGGCTGAGTTTTAGGGGATGACATATGAGGGTCTAGACTAAGACCCCGATGGCTGTGATTCCCTCAGGGCAAGGCCTGCATCTGCATCTTCACCTTCCAGAACAGCCCAGAACCCTCCCTTTTTGCTTTTGGGCCTGCTGGAGGCTACGGTTGTTTGTCTTCCAAGCAGTATTGACATTCCTATGATACACAGGGAAGACTGGGGGCCAGCAGGGGTTGCCCAAGGTCAGAGTCTCTGTGGCCAAGCAGAGCTCAGGTCTTGGCCCTGGGTCTTGGCCTCAGGCCTTGGCTCGACATCTTAACACACTTCCAGTGTTGTGTCCCTCAGGATATCCTCAGGTCCTAGGGCCAAAGAAGCTTGGTGATCTCAGGGTCAGGGCTCCACTCATAACGAAGGCCAACTGCAGGTGCTACAGAGCAACCCGAAAGCAGGTGAAGCCCTTCTCCCCCTCATCCTCTGAGCAGGGAGAACACTGTTCCCAGGGGCCAGGACCGAATTGGGAGGACAAGGCTTGGTAGGCTGTCCACTCCAGGGCTGTGTTCCCAAAGGGAAGGTTCTTGATACATCACAGAAGGAATTCAGAAATGAGAGAGAAATTGAGAAAGAAAGGTGAGGATTTCTTTGAGAAATACACCCTTTAAAGAGAGGCAGGCAGAGGGGTGAGCAGCTGCCCTGCGTCTCTTTGACCACCAGTTATAAGGGGCATCCAGCTGCATAGGTAGAAAGGGAAGGAAGGGTTTGGGGCTCATATTTCCTAAGTTTCATTCCAGCTCCACCTTCCTAAAGGGAGGAGGGATTTTTGTCTTTATTTAGCTTTGATCAGAAGTGTGGTGGCATCAGTGCATGGGTATTTCTTATCTGCATAGCTAGTTCTATTATAATTTTATTGTGATGAGGGCATAATGGACAACAGGTTACATTCAGACGCTAGAGTTCTGTGCCCTTTCCACCTTTCTTTTTGTGCCTCCAGGGCACTTATCACCCAAAAATGTATGGTTTCCTGTCAGTCTGGAGGTTCCTGCTTTTCTTTGTCTGCCCATGGACCCCACTGTTTGTATGATATGTGGTTTCCTGCCATCTGGCCTCATACCTCCCTTTCTTGGCTCATACCTAGCTATCTGCCTGCTGTAACATTCCCCTGCCCCCAAGGAGTCTGGACCCTTAAAAATCTTTTAAGAGGAAAATGGGGAGTTCCCATTGTGGCTCACCAGTGACAAAGCCAACTAGTATCCATGAGGATGAGGGTTCGGTCCCTGGCCTCGCTCAGTGGGTTAAGGATCTAGCATTGCTGTGAGCTGTGGTGTACGTAGGTCAGAGGCTCTTCTTGGATCTGGTGTTGCTGTGACCATGGCATAGGCTGGTGGCTAGAGCTCCAATTCAGCCCCTAGACTGGGAACGTCCATGTGCCTTGCATGCAGCCCTAAAAACCAAAAAAAAAAAAAAAAAAAAAAAGAAGAAGAAGAAGAAAATCAGCCAATGCTGTCTTCTGTAACTACTTCAAGCCGAGCAAGGGGCATTGCCCCCTACCTGCGGATCTGCCTACTATCTGTCAGAGAGAGGGGTCTCAGGGTTGTTTACAGTGGGGGTGGGGCATAGAGGGAGGCAGTGGCCTTGTCCAGCTGGAGGTGATAGTCCCCATCTTCAGGTAGGGTGGGTTGAAATCCCTGTCATAGCATCATTGGAAGCTGGAGTTGTTGTAGTTGTTGTAGAGGATAGAAATTTAACGAGGCAGTTAAAAATACAAGGTCCGAAGAGAAAGATGAGAAATATCTTGACTATGGGTCCTAGAAATGGGAGGAGCCAAGTATATCCTGGGAACCACCCTTAATGGTCTCAGTCCATTCTAGTTCCTCCTACTTATACCTGTGAAGCCAGGAAATCTTTTTTTTTATTTCTTTTTAGGGCCGCACCCATGGCATATGGAGGTTCTCAGGCTGGGGGTCAAATTAGAGCTACCGCTGCCAGTTACAGCCACAGCCACGCAGGATCTGAGCCACATCTGTGATCTACACCACAGCTCATGGCAACACCAGATCCTTAACCCACTGAGCAAGGCCAGGGATCGAACCCACAACCTCATGGTTCCTGGCTGGATTTGTTTCCACTGCACCACAATGGGAACTCCCAGGAATTCTGTTTGTATATTTCTTTTAACATTCAGTTTTTCTTCTCCCATGACTTTAATATATATACAGCATGTTTTATATATGACAATGCAAACCCTGCCTTGACTTGCTAGGAGATAATCTAGGGCTTGGCAGTTGTCAAAGGCTGCCCCTGCCAGGGAAACTAGGGATTTCAGATGTTGAGAGTGTATCCAGTTTTCTTTAGTGCACTATCCTGGGAGGAGGTTAGATCCCTTAAGCTTGCCTCATGATAAGCAAATCCTCCCCAATGGGCAGTTGTAGCTGCAGCCCCCATGATTCCTGCTAGCACCAGCCCACAGACCGTTTTTTTACTCTCACGTGAGTTACAGTGAGGATGGTTATTTGGGCTGGAGCCACAGTTCCCAAAGTGCAGTCCCATAATGAAGTGTGTTGGCTAGGTGTAAGAGTGCAATGGATCTGGTCATTGTGAGGCAGTTGTCTGTGGTCCCACGTGGCCATAAGAATCCAGGAGCTGCTGGTAAGGCAGTGTGACTGGTTTGGTTATACAGCTGGAGCACAGCTCTGGGAGGTGGGAGGCAGTTGCGGAGGGGGCCTGTGTGCATTTCGGATTCAGTTTGTGGTTTGGAGTGTCCAGGAGAGGGTCTGTATTCAGGGAGAGTCATGATATAATAGGTGGCACAAGAAGTTCTGTTGGCATTAGTTTGTGAACTCTTGTACCATAACGATCTGTTGTTAGGGGTGCAGGACAAAGTGTGTGTAATAGGCTGGCCGTGATATCGCTCCAATTTAGAGGCTAAGACATCTAGGTTTCTGCCGGATAGAGCCTTGAGGGATAAAAAGGAGCCTATATTTCCTCTGTGAGTATTGTTGCCACAAGTGGTGCATCCTAGGGATTGATTACAGAGTAGAAAGGTGAAACAGTCCTACATATATATATGTTCTTTTTCTCATATCATCCTCCATCATGTTCTATCCCAAGAGAGTGGATACAGTTCCCTGTGCTATACAGCAGGGCCCCCTCTTGCCCAGCCCTTCTAAATGTATAATGGTCTGCGTTTCAGTCCATCCCATGCCCTCTCCCTACCCCCTTGGCAACCCCAAGTCTGTCCTCCATGTCTGTGAGTTTGTTTTCTGTTCTGTGGAAAGGTTCATTTGTGCTGTATATTAGATTCCAGATATAAGTGATATCACATGGTATTTGTCTTTCTCTTTCTGACTTAACTCCACTTAGTATGAGAGTCTCTAGTTCCATCCATGTTGCTGCAAATGGCATTCTTTTGTTCTTTTTAATGACTGAGTAGTATTCCATTGTGTATATATAACACATCTTCTTAATCTATCCATCTATCGATGGACATTTAGGTTGTCTCCATGTCCTGGCTGTTGTGAATAGTGCTACAATGAACATGTGGGTACATGCGTCTTTTTCAAGGAAAGTTTTGTCCAGATATATGCCCAAGAGTGAGATTGCTGGGTCATATGGTAGTTCTATATATATATTTCTAAGGCACCTCCATACTGTTTTCCATAGTGGTTGTACCAATTTATATTCCCGCCAACAGTGTAGGAGGGTTTCTTTTTCTCCACACTCTCTAGCATTTGCTATTTGTAGACTTACAGATGATGGTCATTCTGACAGGTATGAGGTGGTACTTCATTGCAGTTTTGATTTGCATTTCTCTAATAATTAGTGATGTTGAGCATCTTTTCACATGCCTACTGGCCATCTGTATGTCTTCTTTGGAGAAACATCTGTTTAGGTCTTCTGCCCATTTTTCAACTGGGTTGTTTGTTTTTTTGTTGTTAAGTTATATGAGTTGGTTGTTTTTTTTTTTTTTCTTCTTTTTTTTTGGAATTCTAAGAGCTATCCTTTTTTTAAATTATTCAATGAATTTATTACATTTATAGCTGTACAATGGATCATCACAATCCAATTTTATAGGATTTCCATCCCACAACCCCAGCGCATTCCCCCACCCCCTGAACTGTCTCCTTTGGAAACCATAACTTTTTCAAAGTCTGTGAGTCAGTATCTGTTCTGCAAAGAAGTACATTCTGTCCTTTTTTCAGATTCCACATGTCAGTGAAAGCATTTGATGTTGGTGTCTCATTGTATGGCTGACTTCACTTAGCATGATAATTTCTAGGACCATCCATGTTGTTAAAAATGCTGGTATCTTGTTCCTTTTAATGGCTGAGTAATATTCCATTGTGTATACATACCACATCTTCTTGATCCACTCCTCTGTCAATGGACATTTAAGTTGTTTCCATGTATTGGCTATTGAACATAGTGCAGCAATGAACATCGGAGTACATGTGTCTTTGCAAGTCATGGTTTTCTCTGGATAGATGCCCAGGAGTGAGATTGCTGGATCAAATGGTAGTTCTATTTTTAGTTTTCTGAGGCATCTGCATACTGTTTTCCACAGTGGTTGCACCAATTTACAATCCCACCAACAGTGTTGATAGGGTTCCTCTTTCTCCACATCCTCTCCAGCACTTATTGTTTGTAAACTTTTTGATGATGGCCATTCTGCTACCTCATCATGGTTTTGATTTGCGTTTCTCTAATAATGAATGATGTTAAACATCTTTTCATGTGTTTTCTGGCCATCTGTATGTCTTCTTTGGAGAATTGTCCGTTTAGATCTTCTGCCCATTTTTTGATGGGATTGTTTGTGTTTTGGTATGGAGCTGCAGAAGGTGTTTATACATTTTGGAGATTAATCCCTTGTCGATGGATTCATTTGTAAAGATTTTTCTCCCATTCTGTGGGTTGTCTTTTCGTTTTGTTTAGGGTTTCCTTTGCTGTGAAGAAACTTTTAAGTTTGATTAGGTCCCATTTGTTTATTTTTGATTTTATTGTCATGACTCTAAGAGGTGGATCTGAGAAGATTTTGCTGTCATTTAAGTCAGAGAGTGTTTGGCCTATGTTTTCCTCTAAGAGTTTTATAGTGTCTGGTCTTATATCTAGGTGTTTAATCCATTTTGAGTATATTTTTGTGTATGGTGTTAGGGAGTATTCTAATTTCATTCTTTTCCATGTGGCTGTCCAGTTTTCCCAGCACCACTTATTGAACAGGCTGTCTTTTCTCCATTGTATATTCTTGCCTCCTTTGTCATAGATGAGTTTACTGTAGGTGCGTGGGTTTAATTCTGGGCTTTCTATCCTGTTCCACTGATCTAAATTTCTGTCTTTCTGCCAGTAGTCAATGGTTTTGATGACTGTAGCTTTTTAGTATAGTCTGAAGTCAGGGAAACTAATTCCTCCAGCTCCATTTTTCTTTTTCTTTTTCTTTCTTTCTTTTTTTTTTTTTTTTTTTTTTTTTGTCTTTTGCTATTTCTTGGGCCGCTCCCATGGCATATGGAGGTTCCCAGGCTAGGGGTCAAATCGGAGCTGTAGCCACAGGCCTACGCCAGAGCCACAGCAACACGGGATCCGAGCCACGTCTGCGACCTACACCATGGCTCACGGCAACGCCCGATCATTAACCCACTGAGCAAGGGCAGGGACCGAACCCTCAACCTCATGGTTCCTAGTCGGATTCGTTAACCACTGCTCCATGATGGGAACTCCCAGCTCCATTTTTCTTTCTCAGGATGGCTTTGACTATTCTGGGTCTTTTGTGCTTCCAAAAAAACTTTAAAATATTTTGTTCGAGTTCTGTGAAAAATGTCCTTGGTAATTTGATAGGGATTGCATTGAATCTATAAATTGCCTTAAGTAGTATGGTCATTCTGATTATATTGACTCTTCCAATCCAAGAGCATGGTATGTCTTTCTATCTATTTGTGTCTCTTTGTGTCTTATAGTTTTCAGAGTACATGTCTTTTGTCTCTTTAGGTAGGTTTCCTCCTAGGTATTTTATTCTTTTGGATGCAATGGCAAACAGGATTACTTCCATAATTTCTCTTTCTGATCTTTCATTGTTAGTGTATAGAAATGCCATCGATTTCTGTGTATTGATTTTGTATCCTGCAACTTTGCCAAATTCGTGGATGAGCTCTAACAGTTTTCTGGTAGAGTCTTTAGGATTCTCTAGGTATAGTATCATGTCATCTGCAAATAGTGATAGTTTTACTTCTTCCTTTCCAATTTGGATTCCTTTTATTTCTCTTACTTCTCTGATTGCTGTGGCTAGGACTTCCAAAACTATGTTGAAGAGTAGTGGTGAGAGCAGACATCCTTGTCTTGTTCCTGATCTCAGAGGGAATTCTTTCAGCTTTTCGCCATTGAGAATGATGTTTTCTGTGGGTTTGTCATATATGGCTTTTATTGTGTTGAGGTAGGTTGCCTCTATGCCCACTTTCTGAAAGTTTTTTTTTTTAATCAGAAATGGGTGTTGGATTTTGTCAAAAGCTTTTTCTGTGTCTATTGAGAGAATCATAAGGTTTTTATTCTTCAGTTTGTTAATGTGGTGTATCACACTGATGGATTTGCGGATATTGAAGAACCCTTACATCCCTGGGATAAATCCCATGTGAACATGGTGTACAATCCTTTTAATGTATCGTTGGATGCGGTTTGCTAGTATTTTGTTGAGGATTTTTGCATCTGTGTTCATCAGTGAAATTGGCCTATAGTTTTCCTTTTTTGTGGTATCTTTGTCTGGTTTTTGTATCAGGGTGATGGTGGCTTCATAGAATGAGTTTGGGAGTATCCCTTTCTCTGTGATTTTTGGAAATAGTTTCAGAAGGATAGGTGTTAGCTCTTCTCTAAATGTTTGATAGAATTCGCCTGTGAAGCCATCTGGTCCTGGACTTTTGTTTGTTGGAAGTTTTTTAATCACAGTTTCAATTTCAGTTATTGTGATGGGTCCATTCATCTTTTCTATTTCATCTTGGTTTCGTCTTGGAAGATTGCACTTTTCTAAGAATTTGTCCATTTCTTCTAGGTTTTCCGTTTTATTGGCATATAGTTGCATATAGTAGTCTCTTATGATCCTTTGTAGTTCTGTGATGTCTGTTGTTACTTCTCCTTTTTCATTTCTAATTTTATTGATTTGAGTCTTCTCTCTTTCTTTCTTGATAAGTCTGGCTAAGGGTTTATCAATTTTGTTGATCTTTTCAAAGAACCGGCTTTTCATTTCATTGATCTTTTCTATGGTTTTCTTTGTTTCTATTTCATTGATTTCTGCTCTGATCTTTATGATTTCTTTCCTTGTACTAACTTTAGGTCTTGTCTGTTCTCTCTCGAGCTGCTTTAGATGTAAAGTTAGCTTGTTTATTTGAGCTTTTCCTTGCTTACTGAGGTGGGCTTGTATTGCTATAAACTCTCCTTTTAGAATGGCTTTTGCTGCATCCCATAGGTTTTGGAGTGTTGTATCTTTGTTGTCATTTGCTTCTAAGTATTTTTTAATTTCCTCTTTGATTTCTTCAGTGATCCATTGGTTGTTTAGTAGCATGTTGTTTAGTCTCCATGTGTTTGTGTTTTTTTGCAGATTTTTTTCTTGTTGTTGATTTCCGGTCGTATAGCGTTGTGGTTGGAAAAGATGCTTGATATGATTTCAATTTTCTTAAAGTTACTGAGGTTGTATTTGTAGCCCAGGATGTGATCAATCTTAGAGGATGTTCCATGTGCACTTGAGAAGAATGCGTATTCTGTTGCTTTTGGATGGAATGTCCTATAAATATCTATTAAGTCCATCTGGCCTAATGCTTCATTCAGGGCATGTGTTTCCTTATTGATTTTCTGTCTGGATGATCTGTCCATTGCTGTAAGTGGGGTGTTAAAAGGCCCCCCACTTATGATTGTGTTACTGTTGATTTGTCTTTTTAAGGTTGTTAGCAGTTGCCTTATATATTGTGGTGAACCTATGTTGGGTGCATAGATATTTAAAGTTGTTATATCTTCTTCTTGGATTGATCCTTTGATCATTATGTAGTGACTTTCCTTGCCCCTTAAACTATTCTTCATTTTAAAGTCTATTTTGTCTGTTATGAGTATTACTACTCCAGCTTTCTTTTGATTCCCATTAGCATGGAATATTTTCTTCCATCCTCTCACTTTCAATTTGTATGTGTCCCTAGAAGTGAAGTGGGTCTCTTGAAGACAGCATATATCTGGATCTTGTTTTTGTATCCATTCAGCCAGTCTATGTCTTTTGGTTGGGGCATTTAGTCCATTAACATTTAAGGTAATTATGGATATGTATGTTCTTATTGTCATTTTATTGACTGTTTTGGATTTGTTTTTGTTGCTGTTTTTTCTTCCCTTCGTCTCTTGTTTTCTCCTCTTCTGGTTTGATGGCTACCTTTAGTGTTGTATTTGAGTTGATTTTTCTTATTTGTTTGTGTATCAATTGTAGATTTTTGGTTTGCAGTTACTCTGAAGTTTTGATATAAGTGTCTATATATATATATGAGATTGTTTTAAGTTGATGGTCTCTTAATTGCAAGTGCATCTCCAGTGTCCTGAATTTGTACCCACCTCTTCTCATGATTTCTGATTTTGGTGGCATAATTGTGCATGGATGATTTCGTATCTTTACCATATATATACATTTACTGGTGAGTCTTGTCATTTGTGGTATTTTTGTTTCTGGTTGTGGCCTTTTCTTTTCTGCCTAGAGAAGTTCCTTTAGTTTGTTGTAAAGCTGGTTTAGTGTTGCTGAATTCTCTCAGATTTTGCTTATCTGTGAAGCTTTTAATTTCTCCTTCAAATCTGAATGAGAGCCTTGCTGGGTAAAGTAATCTTCGTTGGAGGTTTTTTCCTTTCATCATGTTAAGTATATCATGCCACTCCCTTCTGGCCTGCAGAGTTTCTGCTGAAAAAACTGCCTATAACCTTATCAGGTTTCCCATGTATGTTATTTGTTTCTTTTCCCTAGCTGCTTTCAGCATTTTCTCTTTGTCTTTAATTTTTGTCAGTTTGATTAATATGTGTCTTGGAGTATTTCTCCTTGGGTTAATTTTATATGCTACTCATTGCACGTTCTGGATTTGAGTGAGTAGTTCCTTTCCCATGTTAGGGAAGTTTTCGGCTATTATCTCTTGGAACATTTTTTCTGTCCCCTTCTCTCTCTCTTCTCCTTCTGGCACCCCTATAATACGGATGTTGGTGTGTTTAATGTTGTCCCAGAGTTCTCTGAGACTCTCTTCATTTGTTTTCAATCTTTTTTCTCATTTCTGTTCCACATCCATAATTTCCACTAATCTGTCCTCCACCTCACTTATTCAATCTTCTGCCTCCTGTATTCTGCTGTTGGCTGCTTCTAGTGAATTTTTTATTTCAGTTATTATATTTTGCATCTCTTCTTGTTTAAGTTTTATATCTTGTATCTCTTTGCTCATTGTTTCCTGTAAGTTATCCATCTTTGCCTCCAGTTTATTTCCAATGTCTTACATCATCTTCAGCATCAATAATCTAAAGTCTTTTTCCTGGAGGCTGAGAATCTTCTGATCACTTAGCTGTTTTTCTGTTTTTTTTTTTTTCTTTCTCCCTCATCTGAGTTATAGTTCTCTCTCTTTTCATTTGTATAGGTTTTCGTTGTGGTGACCTTTTTACAAATGGTAGAGTTGTGGCCTCTCTTACTTCTGGTGTTTGCCCCTCTTGTGGCTGAAGCTGTAGGCTTCTTGATGGGAGGGACTGATGCCTGCCCACTGGTAGGTGGAGCTTATTCCTATCCCTCTGATAGGTGGAGCTTATTCCTATCCCTCTGGATGGGCTGTGTGCCTGGGGGGGTGGTCTTTAGGCAGCCCTTTACTAAGGGGGGCGGGGCTGTGATCCTGCCTGGATTGTTGTTTGTGCTGAGGCTTCTTAGCACTGATGGGTGGGTCCAGATTTTCCCAAAATGGCCACCTCCAGAGAAAGGCACCTGCGGAATATTCCCGAGAGCTTTGCTCCCAATGTCCTTCCCCCACAAAAAGCCACAGTCACCCCTGTTTTCCCAGCAGGTCCTCCAAGAACTGTAGTCAGGTTCAACCCAGATTCCTATGGAGACTTTGCTTTGCCCTGGGACCCAGTGCATGTGAAAGTCTTGTGCACCCTTTAAGAATGGGGTCTCCGTTTCCCTCCCTCCTGTGGAGCTCCTGTGCACAAGCCTTCAATGCCAGATGCCCAAGGGGCTCTTTCTCCCAGTGCCAGATCCCCACACTTGGGAGTTTGATGTGGGGCTCAGAACTCTCACTCCTGTAGGTGAGTCTCTGTGAACCAGTTACAGTCTGTGGGGATTCCCACCTGGGAGGTATGGGGTTGCTTATATCATGTAATCACCCTTCCTATCTCTTGATGTGGCCTCCTCTTTGTCTTCTGGAGTAGGATATCTTTTTGAAGGTTTATGGTCCATTTAGTTGAAGATTGCTCAGCCTTTAGTTGTGAATTTTGTTGTTTTTAGGAGAGAAGTTGAGCTCCAATCCTTCTATTCCTCATCTTAATCCCATCTCCCTGTATGAGTTGTTTTCACATTTTGGAAATTAAGCCCTTGTTGGTTGCATTGTTTGCAACCATTTTCTCCTATTCTGTAGTTTGTCTTTTCGGGTTTTAAAAATTTTTTATTTTTTATTTTTTTATTTTTTGGATTTTAGTGCTGCACTCACAGCATATGGATGTTCCCAGACTAGGGGTCTAATCCAAGCTACAGCTGCCAGCCTACACCACAGCTCACAGCAACACCAGACCCTTAACCCACTGAGTGAGGCCAGGGTTCAACTCTGCAACCTCATGGTTCCCAGTAGGATTGATTTTTGCTGCACCACAATGGGAACTCCTCGGGTTTTGTTGTTGTTGTTGTTGTTATTTATGGTTTACTTTGCTGTGCAAAAGCTTGTCAGTTTGATTAGGTCCCATTTGTTTATTTTTGTTTTCATTTCTCTTGCCTTGGGAGACTGACCTAAGAAAACATCTGTGCATTTGATGTTCTCTTCTAGGAGTTTCATGGTGTCATGTCTTATGTTTAAGTCTTTAAGCCATTTTGGAGTTCCCATTGTGGCTCAGTAGGTTAAGAACCCAACATAGTGTCCGTGAGGATGCGTGTTTGATTCCTGGCCTCACTCAGTGGGTTAAGGATCTGGCATTGCTATGGCTGTGGCATAGGCCAATTTGACCCCTAGCCCAGGAACTTCCACATGCCACAGGTGCATTAGTTAAAAGGAAAAACATTGTTAAGCCATTTTGAGTTTATTTCTGTGCATGGTGTGAGGGTGTATTAAGATTCATTGATTTACATAAAGCTGTCCAGTTTCCCCAGCACCACTTGCTGAAGAGACTATCTTTTTCCCATTTTATATTCTTCTCCTTTGTCAAAGATCAGTTGATCTTAGGTGTCTGGGTTTATTTCTGGGCTCTCTATTCCATTCCATTGATCTGTATGTCTGCTTTTGTACCAGTACCACACTGTCTTGATTACTGTAACTTTGTATTGTTTGAAGTCTGGGGGAGTTTTGCCTAATGCTTTCTCCCCCCGCCCCAACCCAGGATTACTTTGGCAATCGGGGTCTTTTATGGTTCCATATAAATTTTTGGATTATTTATTCTAGTTCTCTGAAAAATGTCATGAGTAATTTGATAGGAATCACATTAAATTTATAGATTGCTTTGGGTAGTGTGGCTGTTTTAACAGTATTCATTCTTCCAGTCCAGCAACATGGGATATCTATCTATTTGAATCCTCTTTAATTTACTTGATTAATGTTTTATAGTTCTCAGCATATAAGTCTCTTACCTCCTTGGTCAGGTTTATTCCTAGGTATTTTATTTTTGGGGGTGCAACTTTAAAAGTTATTTTTTTATATACCTTTTCTAATATCTCATTTTAGTATACAGAAATGCAACCCATTTCTGAATGGCAATCTTGTATCCTTCTACTTTGTTGAATTTGTTATCAGATCAAATAGCTTTTGTGTGGAGTCCTTTGGGTTTTCTATATATAGTATCATGTCATCTGCATAGAGTGACAATTTTACCTCTTTTTTTTCTAATTTCAATCCTTTTTTTGTTTGTTTGTTTGTCTGACTGCTGTGGCTAGGACTTCCAATAAAATGTTGAATGAAAGTGCTAAGAGTGGGCATCCTTGTCTTGTTCCAGATTTTAGTGGTATAGCTTTCGGCTTTTCTCCACTGAGTATTATATTGGCTGTGGGTTTGTCATCAATGGATTTTATTATGTTAAGATGTGTTCCTTCTATACCCACTTTGGTAAGAGTTTTTATCATGAATGGATGTTGGACTTTGTCAAATGCTTTTTCCACATCTATTGAGATGATGATATAATTTTTGACTTTTCTTTTGTTAATGTGGTGTAATACATTGATTGATTTGCATATGTTGAACCATCCTTGTGAAATGAGGATGAATCCCACTTGGTTGTGGTGTATGAACTTTTTTATGTGTTGTTGGATTCAGTTGGCTAAAATTTTGTTGAGAATTTTTGCATCTATATTCATCAAAGATAGTGGCCTATAATTTTCTTTTTTGGTAGTATCTTTGTCTGGTTTTGGTATTAGGGTCATGGTGGCTTCATAGAATGTCTTTGGGAGTGTTCCTTCTTCAAGCTTTTGGAAAAGTTTAAGAAGAATGGTACAAAGTTCTTCTTTGTATGTTTGGTAGTATTCACTTGTGAAGCCATCTGATCCTGGAGGTTTGTTTGTAGGAAGTGTTTTTTTATTACATATTAAATTTCATTTCTAGTGATTCATCTGTTCAAATGATCTATTTCTTCTTCTTCTTCTTTTCTTTTTTGTATTTTTGCCTTTTCGAGGGCTGCTCCTGTGGTATATGGAGTTCCCAGGCTAGGGGTCAAATAGGAGCTACAGCTGCTGGCCTATGCCAGAGCCACAGCAATGCCAGATCCGAGCCACATCTGTGACCTACACCACAGCTCACAGCAATGCCAGATCCTTAATCCACTGAGCAAGGCCAGGGATCGAACCCACAACCTCATGCTTTCCAGTTGGATTTGTTAACCACTGTGCCACAATGGGAACTCCAAATGATCTATTTCTTCTTGATTCAGTTTTGGTGGGATATATGTATCTAGAAAGTTGTCCATTTCTTCTAGGTTGTCAAATTTGTTGATGTATAATTGTTCATAGTATTCTCTCATGTGTTTTGTTGGTTTTGGTGGTTTTTTTGTTTGTCTGTTTGTCTGTTTGCCTTTTCTAGGGCCGCTCCCGTGGCATATGGAGGTTCCCAGGCTAGGGGTCGAATTGGAGGTGTAGCTGCTGCTTTCACCACAGCCACAGCAACCCCAGATCCAAGCTGTGTCTGAGACCTACAGCACAGCTCAGGGCAACACTGGATCCTTAAACCTCTGAGTGAGGCCAGGGATTGAACCTGTGTTCTCATGGATGGTAGTCGGGTTTGTTAACTGCTGAGCCACAGATGGGAATTCCTGAAATAATTGCTGTACTCCTAAATTTGTTGAGGTTAGTTTTTTGCCCCAGTATGTGGTCAATTCTAGAGAATGTTCCATGTGCACTTGAAAAGAATGTATATTCTGTGTTTTTTGGATGTAATATCATGAAAATATCAATTAACTGTTTTATTGTCTTAGGATCTCTGTTGCCTTATTAATTTTCTGTCTAGAGGATCTGTACATTGATCTGAGTGGGGTATTAAATTTTCCTACTATTATTGCATTCCCATCCATTTCTCCTTTAATGTCTGTTAGTGTTTGTTTTATGTTTTTGGGTGCTCTTATATTGGGAGCATATGCTACATCCATCACTGCAGGGAAACAGGGAATCCTGCAAGAGAGATGGTGTGGTATAACAAAACACACAAGACTACTTTACATTTAGAAATTGGGGGACCAGGAGGGACCCTGTTCTGTAGAACAAAAGGCAGCCTAGGCTTTAGCCCACATGACTTCTATTAAGGAATGTGATGAGATTAGTGGGGAAGGTGAGGAGATTGTATTAGTGGGATTAAGGAAGGTGATGAGATTAGAGAGCAAGAACAGGCATAGGCAATGACAAGATTATCTTCTTAGTGGTGTCAAAGGGGGTACCCTTAGGACATAGTACAGTTGTTTATAACATGAATATCTTGTCTTTGAAGGAGACCCTGTACTTTAGAACTCTGCATCCACAGATATTTGCCTTCTGCAGAATTCAGATGTTCAGTGGTCTCCAAGGGCACATATATTGATAAGTGTAATATCTTCTTCTTGAACTGATCCTTTTATCATTAAATAGCATCCTTTATCTTTCCCTATGCCTTTTTTTTTTTTTTGGGCTGCACCTGTGGCAGATGTATGTTCCCAGGCTAGGGGTTGAATCAAAACTACAGCTGCCAGCCACAGCCACAGCCACAGCAATGCAGGATCTGAGCCACATCTGTACCGCATCTATGACCTATACCACAGCTCATGGCAATGCCAGACCCATAACCCACTGAGTGAGGCCAGGGATCAAACCCGAAGCCTCATGGTTCTTAGTCAGATTCATTTCTGCTGTGCCATGACTGGAACTCCTGGCCTTTGTTTTAAAGTCTGTTTTATTTGAACAGTTGCCATTGTGGCCCAATAGTAATGAACTCGACTAGAATCTATAAGGATGCAAGTTGGATTCCTTGCCTCACTCACTGGGTTAAGGATCCAGTGTTGCTGTGGCTGTGGCTAGGCTAGCAACTACAGCTCTGATTCAACTCCTAGCCTAGGAACTTCCATATGCCATGGGTACGGCCCTAAAAAGACAATCAATCAATCAATCAATCAAGTCTGTTTTGTTTGATACTGAGTATTGTGACTCTTGTTTTCCTGTCACTTCCATTCTCATGAAATATCATTTTCCATCCTCTCACTCTTGATTTAATGTGTCCTTCATAGGTTTCTTGTAGGCAGCATATTGTAGCCTTTTTTTTTTAATCCAATCTGCCAGTATATGTCTTTTGGTTGGAGCATTCAGTCCATTGATATTTAAGGTAATTATTGATAAATAGTATCTGTTGCCTTTCTTTCTTTCTTTTCTTTTTTAGGGCTGCACCTTTGGCACATGGAAGTTCCTGGCTAGGGATTAAATCAGAGCTAAAGCTGCCAGCCTATACCACAGCCACAGCAACACCAGATCCAAACCACATCTGCTACTTATGCCGCAGCTTGCAGCAATGCCGGATCTACACACACACACACACACACACACACACACACACATTCTTTTACTCACATTATCCTCCCTCATGTTCCATTGCAAGTGACTAGATATATACCCTGGGCTATATAGCAGGATTCTTCTTTTTGATTCTTGTGAATGTATTGTTTGATTTTGATTTGTGATTGTTCCACTTTGTAAGTATGTTAACTCCTTCCCATATCTGCTTGCTTTAGACTGATGGTCATATGGACTCAAACATATTCTTAAAAAAAAGTGTAGATTTTCTTACTCTCCTTCCCCACATTTTATGATTTTGATGTCCTTTTGTACATCTTCATATTTATCCTTTTGCCATTCCTTGTGTTTATCATCACTTTCACAAATAATTGTTTTTTTCTTTTTGATCTCTCTGGAGACTTAAGTGATTACTTTCCAATTGTGATGTCCTTCATCCTAAATCTTCTCACTTCTTTCCTCTTTAGAGGAGACGTTTCAATACTCCTTTTTTTTTTTTTTTTGGTCTTTTATCTTTTTTAGGGCCACACCCATGGCATATGGAAGGTCCCAGGCTAGGGGTCTAATAGGAGCTGTTGTTGCTGGCATATGCCACAGCCACAGCAACACCATATCTGAGCCATGTCTGTGACCTACACCACAACTCACGGCAACATCAGATCCTTAACCCACTGAGCGAGGCCAGGGATCGAACTCACAACCTCATGGTTCCTAGTTGGATTCATTTCTGCTGCGCCACGACAGGAACTCCCAATGTTTCTTTTAGAATGGGTTTGGTATTCTGTTTTTAGCTTTTGTCTGAGAAATTCTTTATTTCTCCTATTTTAAATTATAATCTTGCTAGGTAGGGTATTCTAGTTTGCAAATTTTTTCTTTTCTTTTTTTGTTTATTTTGTTTGTTCATTTGTTTTTTATTACTCAAGGAATTTATTTTATTTGTAGTTGTACAATGATCATCACAATCCACAAAACCACTATGAGGTACCACCTTACACCAGCCAGAATGGCCATCATCCAAAAGTCTACAAACAATAAGTGCTGGAGAGGGTGTGGAGAAAAAGGAACCCTATCACACTGTTGGTGGGATTGTAAATTGGTGCAACCACTGTGGAAAACAGTATACAGATGCCTCAGAAAACTAAAAACAGAACTACTATTTGATCCAGTAATCCCACTCCTGGACATCTATCCAGAGAAAACCATGACTTGCAAAACACATGTACTCTGATGTTCATTGCTGCACTATGTCCAATAGCCAATACATGGAAACAACTTAAATGTCCATTGACAGAGGAGTGGATCAAGAAGATGTGGTACGTATACACAATGGAATATCACTCAGGAACGAGATACTGGCATTTTTAGCAACATGGATGGACCCAGAAATTATCATGCTAAGTGAGGTCAGTCATACAGTGAGACACCAACATCAAATGCTTTCACTGACATGTGGAATCTGAAAAAAGGACAGAATGTACTTCTTTGCAGAACAGATACTGACTCACAGACTTTGAAAAAGTTATGGTTTCCAAAGGAGACAGTTCAGGGGGTGGGGGAATGCGCTGGGGTTGTGGGATGGAAATCCTATAAAATTGGATTGTGATGATCCATTGTACAACTATAAATGTAATAAATGCATCGAGTAATAAAAAAAAAAGAAGAGTCAAGAAGGAGGCCCCAGTATTTTGGCTCGAGGCTACCTCTAGTCAGCCATTGAAGCCCTGTAATTTTTAACACTCCCTGTATGTAAAGTGGTTTCAGTACTTCCAGAGGTTGACCCATGGTGAGTTTTGTGGCCTCTTCAACTATCAGGGCTGTGGCTGCTACAGGTCTCAGACAGCCTGGCAATCCTGAGGCCACCGAGTCCAACTTCTTTGAGAGATGGGACACTGCTTGTGGAATTGGCCCTACCTTTTGGGGAAGAACTCCTAGGGCTACTGCTGTTTTTCTGAGGTAAATAGAGTAAAGGGCTTATTAAGGTCTGGGCTTAAAAAAAAAGCTGGGGCACTAGTCATGGCAGTCTTTTTTTTTTTCCCACTGTACAGCAAGGGGGTCAGGTTATCGTTACATGTATACATCCCCGAGCCCCCGCCACCCTTTGTTCTGTTGCAATATGAGTATCTAGACATAGTTCTCAATACTATTCAGCAGGATCTCCTTGTAAATCTATTCTAAGTTGTGTCTGATAAGCCCAAGCTCCCGATCCCTCCCACTCCCTCCCCCTCCCATCAGGCAGCCACAAGTCTCTTCTCCATGTCCATGATTTTCTTTTCTGAGGAGATGTTCATTTGTGCTGGATATTAGATTCCAGTTATAAGTGATATCATATGGTATTTGTCTTTGTCTTTCTGAGTCATTTCACTCAGTATGAGATTCTCTAGTTCCATCCATGTTGCTGCAAATGGCATTATGTCATTCTTTTTCATGGCTGAGTAGTATTCCATTGTGTATATATATACCACTTCTTCCGAATCCAATCATCTGTCGATGGACATTTGGGTTGTTTCCATGTCCTGGCTCTTGTGAATAGTGCTGCAATGAACATGCGGGTACATGTGTCTCTCTTAAGTAGAGTTCTGTCCGGATAGATGCCCAAGAGTGGGATTGCAGGGTCATATGGAAGTTCTATGTATAGATTTCTAAGGTATCTCCAAACTGTTCTCCATAGTGGCTGTACCAGTTTACATTCCCACCAGCAGTGCAGGAGGGTTCCCTTTTCTCCACAGCCCCTCCAGCACTTGTTATCTGTGGACTTATTAATGATGGCCATTCTGACTGGTGTGAGGTGGTATCTCATGGTAGTTTTGATTTGCATTTCTCTTATAACCAGCGATGTTGAGCATTTTTTCATGTGTTTGCTGGCCATCTGTATATCTTCCTTGGAGAATGGTCTATTCAGGTCTTTTGCCCATTTTTCCATTGATTGATTGGCTTTTTTTGCTGTTGGGTTGTATAAGTTTTTTATATATTCTGGAGATTAGGCCCTTGTCCACTGCATCATTTGAAACTATTTTCTCCCATTCTGTAAGTTGTCTTTTTGTTTTCTTTTTGGTTTCCTTTGCTGTGCAAAAGCTTGTCAGTTTGATGAGGTCCCATTGGTTTATTTTTGCTCTAATTTCTATTGCTTTGGGAGACTGACCTGAGAAAATATTCATGATGTTGATGTCAGAGAGTGTTTTGCCTATGTTTTCTTCTAGGAGTTTGATGGTGTCCTGTCGTATATTTAAGTCTTTCAGCCATTTTGAGTTTATTTTTGTGCATGGTGTGAGGGTGTGTTCTAGTTTCATTGCTTTGCATGCAGCTGTCCAGGTTTCCCAGCAATGCTTGCTGAGTAGACTTTCTTTTTCCCATTTTATGTTCTTGCCTCCCTTGTCAAAGATTAATTGACCATAGGTGTCAGGGTTTATTTCCAGGTTCTCTATTCTGTTCCATTGGTCTGTCTGTCTGTTTTGGTACCAGTACCACACTGTTTTGATGACTGTGGCTTTGTAGTATTTCTTGAAGTCTGGGAGAGTTATGCCTCCTGCTTGGTTTTTGTTTCTCAGGATTGCTTTGGCGATTCTGGGTCTTTTGTTGTTCCATATAAATGTTTGGATTGTTTGTTCTAGTTCTGTGAAAAATGTCATGGGTAATTTGATAGGGATTGCATTGAATCTGTAGATTGCTTTGGGTAGTATGGCCATTTTTACAATATTGATTTTCCCAATCCAGGAACATGGAATATCTTTCCATTTCTTTACATCTTCTTTGATTTCTTTGATTACACTTTTATAGTTCTCGGCATATAAGTCCTTTACCTCCTTGGTCAGGTGTATTCTGAGGTATTTGATTTTGTGAAGTGCAGTTTTAAAAGGTATTGTATTTTGTATTCCTTTTCTAATATTTCATTGCTGGCATACAGAAATGTTACTGACTTCTGAATGTTAATCTTATATCCTGCTACTTTGCTGAATTTATTAATCAGTTCAAGGAGTTTTGGGGTTGAGTCCTTAGGGTTTTCTATGTATAGTATCATGTCATCTGCATACAGTGACAGTTTGATCTCTTCTCTTCCTATATGGATGCCTTTTATTTCTTTTGTTTGTCTAATTGCTGTGGCTAAGACTTCCAAAACTATGTTGAAGAGCAGTGGTGAGAGTGGGCATCCCTGTCTTGTTCCAGATTTGAGTGAGAAGGCTTTCAGTTTTTCCCCATTGAGTATTATATTTGCTGTGGGTTCATCATAGATGGCTTTGATTATATTCAGGAATGTTCCCTCTGTACCCACTTTGGCGAGGGTCTTGATCATGAATGGATGTTGGACTTTGTCAAATGCTTTTTCTGCATCTATTGCGATGATCATATGATTTTTTGACTTTTTTTTGTTAATGTGGTGTATGATGTTGATTGATTTGCATATGTTGAACCATCCTTGTGAACCTGGGATGAACCCAACCTGGTCATGGTATATGATTTTTTTTGATATGTTGTTAGATTCGGTTGGCTAAGATTTTGTTGAGAATTTTTGCATCTATATTCATCAATGATATTGGCCGATAGTTTTCTTTTTTGGTGGTATCTCTGTCTGGTTTTGGAATGAGGGTGATGGTGGCATCATAGAATGTCTTTGGGAGTATTCCTTCTTCTTCAACCTTTTGAAAGAGTTTAAGGAGGATGGGCACCAATTCCTCTTTATATGTTTGATAGATTCGCCTGTGAAGCCATCTGGTCCTAGACTTTTATTTGTAGGGAGTGATTTTATGACCTCTTCAATTTCATTTCTAGTGATCGGTCTGTTCAGTTGGTCTGTTTCTGCTTGATTCAGTTTTGGCAGGCTGTAAGATTCTAGAAAATTGTCCATTTCTTCCAGATTGTCAAACTTGTTGCCATACCATTGTTCATAGTATTCTCTTATGGTTTTTTGTATTTCTGCAGTATCCGTTGTGATTTCTCCTTTTTCGTTTATAATTTTGGTTATTTGGGTTCTTTCTCTCCTCTTTTTAGTGAGTCTGGCCAGGGGTTTGTCAATTTTGTTCACCTTTTCAAAGAACCAGCTCTTGGTTTTATTAATTTTCTCTATTGTTTTTTGAGTCTCTATTTTATTGATTTCTTCTTTGATCTTTATAATTTCCTTCCTTCTGCTGACTTTAGGTCTTTTTTGTTCTTCTTTTTCTAATTGGTTTAGGTGGAGGGTTAAGTTGTCAATTTGGGATCTTTCTTCTTTTTTGAGAAAGGCCTGTATCTCTATAAATGTCCCTCTGAGCACTGCTTTCGCAGCATCCCATAGATTTTGAGAGGTTGTGTCTTCATTATCATTTGTTTCAAGGTAGTTTTTAATTTCCTTCTTGATTTCCTCATTGACCCATTGGTTTTTTAGTAGCATGTTGTTTAGTCTCCATGGAGTAGGTTTTTTCTCATTTCTTTTCCCATGGTTGATTTCTAATTTCATGGTGTTGTGGTCAGAAAAGATACTTGAGATAATTTCTACGCTCCTAAATTTATTGAGATTCGCTTTGTGTCCCAATATGTGGTCGATTCTTGAGAATGTTCCATGAGCATTTGAGATGAATGTGTATTCTGCTTTTTTTGGATGTAGTGTCCTGAAGATATCAATTAAGTCTAACTTTTCTATTGTTTCCTTTAGGATCTCTGTTGCTTTATTGGTTTTCTGTCTAGAGGATCTGTCCATTGATGTGAGGGGGGTATTAAAGACTCCTACTATGATTGTATTCCCATCGATTTCTCCTTTTATGTCTGTTAATATTTGTTGTATGTATCTGGCTGCTCCTGTATTTGGGGCATATATGTTGACGATAGTAACATCCTCTCCTTGGATGGATCCCTTAATCATTAAATAGTGTCCTTCTTTGTCTTTCTTTATGTCTTTTGTTTAAAGTCTATTTTGTCTGATATGAGTATTGCAACTCCTGCTTTTCTGTCATGTCTATTGGTGTGAAATATTTTTTCCCACCCCTTCACTTTCAATCTATATGTATCCTTTGTCCTAAGGTGAGTTTCTTGTAGGCAGCATATTGCCTTTTTATCCACTCAGCCACTCTGTGTCTTTTGATTGGAGCATTCAGTCCATTGACATTTAAAGTGATAATTGATAGATGATTATTTATTGCCATTTTGAACCTCGTGTTCCAGTTGATTCTATGGTTCTCCATTCTTCCTTTCTTTTTTTGATTGGATGATCTCAGGTTATTATCTGTTTGAGTGTTTTGTTTTGTTTTTTTTCAATTTTTTACGACTGCAATGTTTGGTTTTGGCTTGTGGTTGCTTGTTTTTTTAAATATGCTAACCCTTTCCTATAATTGTGTGTTTTAGCCTGATGGTCCTGTAGGTTCAAACACTTCATTACTATATTAAAATTAAGAAGAGAAACAAACAAAAAAAAAGGGTCTCTTTATTTCCTAACATCCCTTGCCCACATTTTATGATTTTGATGACTCTTTTTTTTTCTTTTTAATTTTATTTTGTTTGAAACATGTTCATGATTAAATCTGTATGCTGGCTTATTTGAGTGACTGCTCTCTGATTGCGGTTTCCTCAATCCTAGTTCTTTCTCCTCTTTTTTTCTCCCTTTTTCCTCCCTTTCTTTCCTTCCTTTCTTTTTGGTTTAGAGAAGTCCTTTCAGTATTTCTTTCAGCCTGGGTTTTGTATTGCTGTATTCTTTTAGCTTTTGTTTGCTGGAAAAAAATTTTATTTCTCCTTCTATTTTAAATGATATTCTTGCTGGATAGAGTATTCTAGGTTGCATGTTTTTTTCCTTTTAGCACTTTAAATATCTCTTGCCATTCCTTCCTGGCCTGTAGTGTTTCTGTTGAGAAATCAGCTGATAATCTTATGGGGGTTCCCTTGTAGGTAACATTCTGCTTTTCTCTTGCTGCCTTTAGGATCCTCTCTTTATCACTAACTTTTGCATGGCAGTCTTAATCTGATCAAATTCTCTTTGTAAATTCCCTGTCCAATCTAGAGTTTTCATACCTGATCCATTTAAGGCCTCATGTAATAGTTTTGCCGTGGGAGTTCCCATCATGGCTCAGCAGAAATGAATCTGATTAGTGTCCACGAGGACACAGGTTCGATCCCTGGCCTCACTCAGTGGATTAAAGATCCAGCATTGCAGTGAGTTGTGTATGTCACAGACATGGCTTGGATCGTGTGTGGCTGTGGCGTAGGCCAGCAGCTGTAGCTCCAATTTGACCCCTAGCCTGGGAACCTCCATATGCCGCAGGTATGGCCCTAAAAAGACGCACACGCAAATTTTTTTTTTTTCCATGAGACTAAACCCAAGGATCCAAAGCCTACAAAACCAAGCCGTTCCTAAAAAGATTCTAGCTGTTTCTTTGTGTGTGGTGGTTGTGAATGGAGAATTGCTTTCTTATACTGGATCATAAGGGCAGTATTCCTTGGGTTTAGACCATGTCCCAGGTAAGTGACTCTATGGGAGGAAATTTGGGATTTCTATGGGGATGTTTTGTATCATCAGAGCCCAGGAAATTGAGGACCTGTACAGTATTTTGATCTGAAGCTTCCTTTGAGGGGCTGCGGATAAGGAAGTTATCTACATATTGTAGTAATGCCTTGTCTCTAATTTTTGTTCCCTTAGTTCCTTAGCTAGGGCATTGCCGAACAGATATGGGCTGTCCCAGAACTGCTGAAGAAGGACAGTCTAAGTATATTGTTGGGTTTCATTAGTGTATGACTCAGTCCATTCAAAAGCAAAAAGGTATTGGTGTCCCTGTTGTCTTAGCTTACAAACCCAACAAGTATCCATGAGGATGTGGGTTCAATCCCTGGCCTCCCTCATTGGGTTAAGGATTCCACATTGCTCTTGCTGTGGTTGTGGCATAGGCCAGCAGCTGCAGCACCGATTCAACCTTTATCCTGGGAACTAAGCACCGATTCAACCCTTAGCCTGGAAATTGAGAATCAGGGTAAACCGGTATACAGAAGAAGGCATCTTTAAGACCAAGGACTGTAAACCAGGCTGTGTCCTCAGGGTTCTGAGTAAGAATTGTGTATGTGTTGGGAACAATTGGATGAAGGGGAATTACAGTTTCTTTTACGATTCAGAGATCTTGTACCATTCTGTATTCTCCATTTGGTTTGAAGACAGGTAGGACTGAAGTATTACAGGGAGCCTGGCATGGCACCAAAAGCCCATATTTAATGAATTTTAAATTAGGGGTTGGAGGCCTTACCGAGTCTCTGGTTTTATGGGGTATTGCAACCTGGAAGGAAAGTTATTTAAAGTCTCCTTTAGGGTGGTTTTTATGGGAGTGACAAATTTGCCTTCCCTGGATTTTCCTGATCCCATGTGGATCTATACATTTTTCAGTTTTGAGGGGAATATTTTTGAGCTGGACTGTCCATGTCTTGTATGATACACAGTCCAGCCAAAAACATTCCTTGGCTTTGGTTTTCAAGGAGAGGAAGAATCACCCCCAAGGCTGAGAGAAAAGCCCTTCCCAATAATGGGTTAGGGCATTCAGATGTGACAAGAGACTTGTGAGTTTATGAGTCTTTCCTCAGGTGCAAGTTAGAGGGGTTGTAAAATGTTTTGTCTTTGGCCTTCCTTCTACCCCAACAATAGAGCAGGTTTCAGGGACAAGGGGCTGGGTGTGAGAAGTCTGGATGAGTAAGTGTCTCCTGTATCCACTAGCAACTGGACAAGCTTACCTGCCACATCAGTGGTCACCCATGGTTCTTCCCATGTGATGATGACTCTCTTCTTGGGAGCCTTGGGAGGTCCCGGGTTCTGTCAATCAACCACTGCCTGACTGGCATGGGGAATTGCCTTGTTCCCTTTGGAGCTGGGGGCATTCTCTCTTCCAAGGCCCATCTTCTTGGAGAGTGGGCATGGCATTTTGGGTGTAGGCTAGGACCTGTTTCCTGGGTACTCCTTGCTCCAGTGTTGGAGATTCCCACAGTTATAACAAGCTCCCTTTTCTGGTGGCAGTCCCCTGGGAGTTCTTTCAGAGTGACCAGGAGGTGGGTTAGGGCTTGTCATGATGGCTTCCATGATGGCTGGCTTGCTGTGGTTCCTTCCTTAAGTTACACTGTTCCTTTTTTCCTTCACACTGTTCCTTTTTTTCCTTCTCTGCCTTTTTTACCTCCTTTAGTCCCTGTTGTTAAAGACACTGAAGACTCCATCAATAAGAAGGTTGAGAGGAGTCTGGGGCCCCATGGAAGCTTTTGAGGCTTCCAATGCATGTCAGAAGCTGATTGGTTAATGAAGTGTTTTGCAAATACAATGTGTTCTTTGAAAGTGGGTCTACATTCATACGCTTTCTGAAGACATCTACCAGTCGGGCCTGAAACAGGGCTGGATTTTCATCTTGGCTTTGGGTGATCTCTTTAACCTTATAGTTAGCAGGTTTAATTATGTATCATTTCATTCCTCCAATAAGGCAAAGGACCATGTGATCCCTTCTAATGATGCCAGGCTGACCTGGCTGATAGTCCCAATTGGGATCCATTAGAGGCACTGCTGTCATGTCCCATGGGGTACTGATGAGATTGGGCCACATGTGATCCATCAGTGTATGTCTGAGCCTGCGCCCAAATACAGGTCTTTTCCTCAGTGGTGCAGTAGTGGGAAAGGAGAGTATTTAAGTCTTTCCAGGTAATATCAAAGGAGAGAGTCCCTGGAATTCTTCGGTAAACCCGCTAGGGTCCTCAGAGAATCTGCCTAAATGGGTGTGGTGCCTGTTTGAAGTTGGACAAAGAAAAAGGAGGGTGGAGTTCCCCACGTGGCTCAGTGGAAACAAACCTAACTAGGATCCACGAGGAAGCAGGTTTGACCCCCAGCCTTGCTCAGTGGGTTAAGGATCCAGCGTTGCCATGATTTGTGGTGTAGGTTGCAGAAGTGGCTCAGATCTGGTGTGGCTGTGGCTATGGTGTAGGCCAGTGGCTACAGCTCCGATTAGACCCCTAGCCTGGGAACCTACATATGCCGCCCTAAAAAGCAAAAAATGAAAAAGGGGAGGTGGACCCTAGTAACTCCCTGAGGACTGCCAGCTACTTCCTGAAGGGGACAAAGAAGGTCTGGTTGCACTTTTGGTAAGAAAGGGTAGAGGCTTATAAGGTGGCAGTGGGGGCAAGAAGCTGAATACGGTGAAGGGAGTGTCCGGATTGGGGTCTCTTGCCTAGGGCTCCTGTTCCTCCAGGGGTGCCACTATAGTGGGCTCTATAGCATGCTTTTGTGTAGCCTGAATGTGTCACAGCCAGAAAGGTTCCCTAATATAGAGCTCGCATACTTCTGGGTTTTCCTTTAGGGCCATGAAAACTTGAACAAAAGGAATCTCTGTCTATTTTCCCTGCTTTTTGCAAAAGACATCTAACTTCAGGATGGTGTTATAGTGAGGTTTCCATTTTCTGGCCAGGCCTCATTGTCCTCGAGTTTGTACTGGGGCCAGGTTGTATTGCAAAAGGAAACGAGCTTTTGTCTTTTAAAGAATCTGCAGAAAGCTTGCACTCACCCTCAGAATGCACCAGAGGGTGAGTCCTTGGAGACAGAGGAGGTGTTTCCCATTGTTCTTTCAGGGAGAGGATGTTCATTTTAACAGAGAGGAGCACCAGCATTAGGAGGTCCTGAGGGAGCTCCCTCAGACAGGACTGGTTCTAGGTGTCTCTGTCCATCTAGTCCCCTTGGCCCTAGCCTCAAGGGGATTAGCTACTCCCTGATGTGGCAGCCCTGCTGGCCCCTGCATCCTGGGGCCTATGTCCTATCTTTGCATCTGCGATGCCCAGGATGAGTGACCTTCTTCAAGATTTCTCTATAGATTCTATAGATTAATCCCTGTGTTCCGGGTGTATGTTCCCTGGGATGGAAATCCTCATAGACCTATTTCAGTCCCAGCTTTCTTTCTCTAAAGGGGTGGTAATCTCTGAAAAGAGGCACTGGCCAGGAGTTCCCGCAGTGGCTCAGCAGAAACGAATCTGACTAATATCCATGAGATGAGGGTTTGATCCCTGGCCTCGTTAGTGGGTCAGGGATCTGGCATTGCTGTGAGCTGTGGTGTAGGTTGCAGACACGGCTCAGATCCTGAGTTGCTGTGGCTGTGGCGTAGGCTGGCAGCTGTAGCTCCAATTCAACCCCTAGCCTGGGAATTTCCATATGCCATAGGCGCCGCCCTAAAAGCAAAAAAAAAAAAAAAAAAAAAAAAAAAGAGAGAGAGAGAGAGAGGCCCTAGCCAGAAAGGGAGATGGCTAGTGGAAAAGCCTCTCCTTGCCCTTCTCTTTTGTGGATTCAGGGTCTCAGTGCCCTCCCCGCTACCCCTTCCCAGGCGCACTCATCCAGCAAGACCAGGTGCAGGAGGGGTGTGATGGCCAAGGTGGAGGCACCCTGTGAGTACTTGGAGGGACAGAGAGCCCTGTGCCCCTGTGCGAACATTCCCTATTGCGTGGGATCCAGAGGAAGCGAGCCCTGTGATGGGGGCGGAGGCACAGTGGTGGGTCCATTTCTTCTAGGTTGTCAAATTTGTTGGCATATAATTGTTCATAATGTTCTCTTATGGTCTTTTTGTATTTCTGCAGTATCTGTTGAGATTCCTCCTTTTTTCATTTCTTATTTTGATTGAGTTCTTTCTTTCCTCTTCTTGGTGAGTCTGGCCAGAGGTTTATCAATTTTGTTTACCCCTTCAAAGAATCAGCTCTTGGTTTTACTGATTTTTTTCATTTGCTTTTTGAATCTCTTTTATTGATTTCTTCTCTGACCTTTATGATTTCCTTCCTTCTGCTGGCTTTAGGTTTTGTTTGTTCTTCTTTTTCTAATTCTTTTAGGTGGTAGGTTAAGTTGTTGATTTGAGATTTTTCTTCTTTTTTGAGGAAGGTCTGTGTTGCTATGAACTTCCCTCCAAGAACTGCTTTTGCAGCATCCCATACATTTTGAATGGCTGTGTTTTCATTATCATTTGTCTCGAGATATTTTTAATTTCCCTTTTGATTTCCTCATTGACCCATTGTTGTTTTTTTTTTTTTAATTTTCCCACTGTACAGCAAGGGGGTCAGGTTATCGTTACATGTATACATTACAATTACAGTTTTTCCCCCACCCTTTCTTCTGTTGCAACATGAGTATCTAGACATAGTTCTCAATGCTATTCATCAGGATCTCCTTGTAAATCTATTCTAAGTTGTGTCTGATAAGCCCAAGCTCCCGATCCCTCCCACTCCCTCCCCCTCCCATCAGGCAGCCACAAGTCTCTTCTCCAAGTCCATGATTTTCTTTTCTGAGGAGATGTTCATTTGTGCTGGATATTAGATTCCAGTTATAAGTGATATCATATGGTATTTGTCTTTGTCTTTCTGAGTCATTTCACTCAGTATGAGAGTCTCTAGTTCCATCCATGTTGCTGCAAATGGCATTATGCCATTCTTTTTTATGGCTGAGTAGTATTCCATTGTGTATATATATACCACTTCTTCCGAATCCAATCATCTGTCGATGGACATTTGGGTTGTTTCCATGTCCTGGCTCTTGTGAATAGTGCTGCAATGAACATGCGGGTACATGTGTCTCTCTTAAGTAGAGTTCTGTCCGGATAGATGCCCAAGAGTGGGATTGCAGGGTCATATGGAAGTTCTATGTATAGATTTCTAAGGTATCTCCAAACTGTTCTCCATAGTGGCTGTACCAGTTTACATTCCCACCAGCAGTGCAGGAGGGTTCCCTTTTCTCCACAGCCCCTCCAGCACTTGTTATCTGTGGACTTATTAATGATGGCCATTCTGACTGGTGTGAGGTGGTATCTCATGGTAGTTTTGATTTGCATTTCTCTTATAACCAGCGATGTTGAGCATTTTTTCATGTGTTTGCTGGCCATCTGTATATCTTCCTTGGAGAATGGTCTATTCAGGTCTTTTGCCCATTTTTCCATTGATTGATTGGCTTTTTTTGCTGTTGGGTTGTATAAGTTTTTTATATATTCTGGAGATTAGGCCCTTGTCCACTGCATCATTTGAAACTATTTTCTCCCATTCTGTAAGTTGTCTTTTTGTTTTCTTTTTGGTTTCCTTTGCTGTGCAAAAGCTTGTCAGTTTGATGAGGTCCCATTGGTTTATTTTTGCTCTAATTTCTATTGCTTTGGGAGACTGACCTGAGAAAATATTCATGATGTTGATGTCAGAGAGTGTTTTGCCTATGTTTTCTTCTAGGAGTTTGATGGTGTCCTGTCGTATATTTAAGTCTTTCAGCCATTTTGAGTTTATTTTTGTGCATGGTGTGAGGGTGTGTTCTAGTTTCATTGCTTTGCATGCAGCTGTCCAGGTTTCCCAGCAATGCTTGCTGAGTAGACTTTCTTTTTCCCATTTTATGTTCTTGCCTCCCTTGTCAAAGATTAATTGACCATAGGTGTCAGGGTTTATTTCCAGGTTCTCTATTCTGTTCCATTGGTCTGTCTGTCTGTTTTGGTACCAGTACCACACTGTTTTGATGACTGTGGCTTTGTAGTATTTCTTGAAGTCTGGGAGAGTTATGCCTCCTGCTTGGTTTTTGTTTCTCAGGATTGCTTTGGCGATTCTGGGTCTTTTGTTGTTCCATATAAATGTTTGGATTGTTTGTTCTAGTTCTGTGAAAAATGTCATGGGTAATTTGATAGGGATTGCATTGAATCTGTAGATTGCTTTGGGTAGTATGGCCATTTTTACAATATTGATTTTCCCAATCCAGGAACATGGAATATCTTTCCATTTCTTTACATCTTCTTTGATTTCTTTGATTATACTTTTATAGTTCTCAGCATATAGGTCCTTTACCTCCTTGGTCAGGTGTATTCCGAGGTATTTGATTTTGTGAAGTGCAGTTTTAAAAGGTATTGTATTTTGTATTCCTTTTCTAATGTTTCATTGCTGGCATACAGAAATGCAACTGACTTCTGAATGTTAATCTTATATCCTGCTACTTTGCTGAATTTATTAGTCAGTTCAAGTAGTTTTGGGGTTGAGTCCTTAGGGTTTTCTATGGAGAGTATCATGTCATCTGCATACAGTGACAGTTTGATCTCTTCTCTTCCTATACGGATGCCTTTTATTTCTTTTGTCTGTCTAATCGCTGTGGCTAAGACTTCCAAAACGATGTTGAAGAGCAGTGGTGAGAGTGGGCATCCCTGTCTTGTTCCAGATTTGAGTGAGAAGGCTTTCAGTTTTTCCCCATTGAGTATTATATTTGCTGTGGGTTCATCATAAATGGCTTTGATTATATTCAGGAATGTTCCCTCTATACCCACTTTGGCGAGGGTCTTGATCATGAATGGATGTTGGACTTTGTCAAATGCTTTTTCTGCATCTATTGCGATGATCATATGATTTTTTGACTTTTTTTTGTTAATGTGGTGTATGATGTTGATTGATTTGCGTATGTTGAACCATCCTTGTGAACCTGGGATGAACCCAACCTGGTCATGGTGTATAATTTTTTTGGTATGTTGTTGGATTCGGTTGGCTAAGATTTTGTTGAGAATTTTTGCATCTATATTCATCAATGATATTGGCCAATAGTTTTCTTTTTTGGTGGTATCTCTGTCTGGTTTTGGAATGAGGGTGATGGTGGCATCATAGAATGTCTTTGGGAGTATTCCTTCTTCTTCAACCTTTTGAAAGAGTTTAAGGAGGATGGGCACCAATTCCTCTTTATATGTTTGATAAAATTCACCTATGAAGCCATCTGGTCCTGGACTTTTATTTGTAGGGAGTGTTTTTATGACCTCTTCAATTTCATTTCTAGTGATCGGTCTGTTCAGTTGGTCTGTTTCTGCTTGATTCAGTTTTGGCAGGCTGTAAGATTCTAGAAAATTGTCCATTTCTTCCAGATTGTCAAACTTGTTGCCATACCATTGTTCATAGTATTCTCTTGGTTTTTTGTATTTCTGGTTTTTTGTATTTCTGCAGTACCCGTTGTGATTTCTCCTTTTTCATTTATAATTTTGGTTATTTGAGTTCTTTCTCTCCTCTTTTTAGTGAGTCTGGCCAGGGGTTTGTCAATTTTGTTCACCTTTTCAAAGAACCAGCTCTTGGTTTTATTAATTTTCTCTATTGTTTTTTGAGTCTCTATTTTATTGATTTCTTCTTTGATCTTTATAATTTCCTTCCTTCTGCTGACTTTAGGTCTTTTTTGTTCTTCTTTTTCTAATTGGTTTAGGTGGAGGGTTAAGTTGTCAATTTGGGATCTTTCTTCTTTTTTGAGAAAGGCCTGTATCTCTATAAATGTCCCTCTGAGCACTGCTTTCTCAGCATCCCATAGATTTTGAGAGGTTGTGTCTTCATTATCATTTGTTTCAAGGTAGTTTTTAATTTCCTTCTTGATTTCCTCATTGACCCATTGGTTTTTTAGTAGCATGTTGTTTAGTCTCCATGGAGTAGGTTTTTTCTCATTTCTTTTCCCATGGTTGATTTCTAATTTCATGGTGTTGTGGTCAGAAAAGATACTTGAGATAATTTCTACGCTCCTAAATTTATTGAGATTCGCTTTGTGTCCCAATATGTGGTCGATTCTTGAGAATGTTCCATGAGCATTTGAGATGAATGTGTATTCTGCTTTTTTTGGATGTAGTGTCCTGAAGATATCAATTAAGTCTAACTTTTCTATTGTTTCCTTTAGGATCTCTGTTGCTTTATTGGTTTTCTGTCTAGAGGATCTGTCCATTGATGTGAGGGGGGTATTAAAGACTCCTACTATGATTGTATTCCCATCGATTTCTCCTTTTATGTCTGTTAATATTTGTTGTATGTATCTGGCTGCTCCTGTATTTGGGGCATATATGTTGACGATAGTAACATCCTCTCCTTGGATGGATCCCTTAATCATTAAATAGTGTCCTTCTTTGTCTTTCTTTATGTCTTTTGTTTAAAGTCTATTTTGTCTGATATGAGTATTGCAACTCCTGCTTTTCTGTCATGTCTATTGGTGTGAAATATTTTTTCCCACCCCTTCACTTTCAATCTATATGTATCCTTTGTCCTAAGGTGAGTTTCTTGTAGGCAGCATATTGCCTTTTTATCCACTCAGCCACTCTGTGTCTTTTGATTGGGGCATTCAGCCCATTGACATTTAAGGTGATAATTGATAGATGATTATTTATTGCCATTTGAACCTCATGTTCCAGTTGATTCTATGGTTCTCCATTCTTCTTTTCTCTTTTTGATTGGATGGTCTCTGGTTATTATCTGTTTGAGTGTTTTGTTTTGTTTTTTTTCAATTTTTTGCGACTGCAATGTTTGGTTTTGGCTTGTGGTTGCTTGTTTTTTAAATATGCTAACCCTTTCCTTTAATTGTGTGTTTTAGCCTGATGGTCCTGTAAGTTCAAACACTTCATTACTATATTAAAATTAAGAAGAGAGACATACAAACAAACAAAAAGGGTTATTTACTTCCTAACATTCCTTGCCCGCATTTTATGGTTTTGATGACTCTTTTTTATTTTTTTCTTTTTAATTTTATTTTGTTTGAAACATGTTCATGATTAAATCTGTATGCTGGCTTATTTGAGTGACTGCTCTCTGATTGCGGTTTCCTCAGTCCTAGTTCTTCCTCTTCTTCTTCTTTTCTTTTTTTTTTTTTTTCTTTTCTTTTTTCTTCCCTTTCCTTCCTTTCTTTTTGGTTTAGAGAAGTCCTTTCAGTATTTCTTTCAGCCTGGGTTTTGTGTTGCTGTATTCTTTTAGCTTTTGTTTGCTGGAAAAAAATTTTATTTGTCCTTCTATTTTAAATGATATTCTTGCTGGATAGAGTATTCTAGGTTGCATGTTTTTTTCCTTTTAGCACTTTAAATATCTCTTGCCATTCCCTCCTGGCCTGTAGTGTTTCTGTAGAGAAATCAGCTGATATTCTTATGGGGGTTCCCTTGTAGGTAACATTCTGTTTTTCTCTTGCTGCCTTTAGGATCCTCTCTTTATCACTAACTTTTGCCATTTTTATTATGATATGTCTTGCTGTGGGTCTGTTTGGGTTCAGTTTGTTTGGGGCCCTCTGTGCTTCTTGTATCTTGAACCCAGTATCCTTTAGATTTGGGAAGTTTCCATTGATAATTTCTTCAAATATATTTTCCATCCCCTTATCTTTTTCTACTCCTTCTGGAATTCCTATTATGCGTAGATTGGCCCGCTTTATATTATCCCATAGGTCTCTTATATTGCTTTCCAGTTTTTTGATTCGGTTTTCTGTCTGTTGACCGGATTGAGTGATTTCCATTATTCTATCTTCCATATCACTGATTCGTTCTTCTGCATTATTCATTCTGGTTTTTACTGCCCCTAGTTCAGTTTGCATCTCTGCAAATGAATGTTCTAGTTTTTCTTGGCTCCTCCTTATATTTTCTAGTTCCTTTCTGAGGGTATCTGCATTACTGTTCATATCTTCTCTTAATTCCTTCAGTATTTTCACTATTTCTCTTTTGAACTCCAGGTCTGTCTGACTGCAGAGATCTGTTTCATTGTTGACTGTTTTAGGTGAGTTCTCCTGTTGGTTTGACTGGGGGTGGTTTCTCAGCTTCTTCATCTTGCTTGTTGTTTTCTTTCTCCTGAGGGAGTTGTACTCTCCGTGATTGGGCAGTGTTTGCCTTGTCACTGCCGTGGAATATTTCCTGAGGGCTGGTGTTGTTGGTCAATCTTTTTTGAGGCAGTGTTGCTTTTCTGGAGTGTTGATGGGGCTAACAGTGTTTCTTTGAAGCAAAGGAGGACTTCCTGAGGGCAGACAGGACTGGGAGGTCCACACCACGATGGTAGCAGATTTCACTTGGTCATGCAGAGCTTGCTCTGGTGTTTTTAGGCTGTGGGGTTCTTGCAGGGGGTTGGCGGTGTTGGGCAGCTGTTCCTCAGGAGTGCAGCACCTCCTGGGGGCTGGAGCAGCTATCTGGTCACTGAGAACCTAAGAGGCTCTTCCCTAGGGCAGCCCAACTCAGAAGGACAGCCTGCGAATGTAGGCGGATCTTTTCACAGTCTGGCCAAGCTTGTTGCAGCTTTTCTGGGCTGCAGGGGGTCCTCCAGGGGGCTGGTGGTGTTGAGCAGCTATTCCGTGGGAGTGGGGCACCCCCTGGGGGCTTGGGTGGGTAGCAGGGCCATTGGAAACCCAAGAGGCTCCTCCCCGGGGCAGCCTGACTCAGAAAAACCGTCCGAGAATTAGGCAGATCTATGCACGGCCTGGCTAGGCTTGTTCTAGCTTTTCTGGGCTGCAGGCCTTTTCTCGGGGGCTGGTGGTGTTTGGTGCTGCTCTGTGGAAGTGTAGCCCCTCCAAAGGGCAAGCAGGCCTGTGCAGGGAAAGCCCCTGCAGTGGTAGGCTTAAGGCAATTGTTGAGGCCAGCCCTCCTGGATGGCAGGCAGCCCCAGGTCCGTTGAGAGCGTAGGGGGTGGCGGGGGTGGGGGGAGGGGATGCACTAGGAAGCACAGCTTTCAGCTAGCTAGCGGGCCTGTAAGCTTGCTGTGGCGTGGGGGGTATTCTATGGGGACCCACCCCTTCTTCTCTCCCCTCCCCAGCATGGGCACAGACCAGGCTCTTCTCCCAGGTTCTCTCTGATGCGGCTTTCCACTTCCCCGCCCCTAGAGTATTGTTCCCTTCCTCTGCGACAGCTTTGTTTTCTAGTCTCCCAGGCAGTCTCTGCACCGTCAAATGGTTTCTAGACCTCCCAAGCAGTTTCCCGTTCTGCCCCGCTCCCCCCAGCCCGGGAACTAACCTCTGGAGCCGAGGTCTCGGTGCCCAGCCCCACCCAGGCATCTCAATTTTTGGTGACTGTGCCCGTAGTTCAGATGGTCCGTTGGGTTCTTGATCGGCTTTTCCGTACTCCAACTTACTGCTACACTCTTCTCTGCATCTGTAGATTCCTCCGGTTTGTTTGATCTTTCCCCCAGTAGGTGACTTTCCAGGGTGCGGGATCCCTTTCTCCTCTGCAGTTCCCTTTCGGGAGCGCCCGTCCCGCTCGGATTCACCTTCTCTCACTCTCCTCTTTTCTCTCATTCTGCCCAGTAATGTCACGAACTTCTTGCTGTTATTGGAGTTTAGGTTCCTCTGCCAGCGATTGGTTGCTGTTCTGTATGAGTCATTTATTCTGTAGATGTGCTTTTTTTGTTGTGTTTGTGGGAGAGGGCGAGCGTGTCCCCCTACTCCTCCACCATCTTGTCCTCTCCTGCCATTGGTTTTTTAGTAGCATGTTGTTTAGCCTCCATGTAGTCATTTTTTTCCTCATTTCTTTTCCTGTGGTTGATTTCTAGTTTCATGCCATTGTGATCAGAAATGATACTTGAAATAATTGCTATACTCTTAATTAAATTTGTTGAGGTTAGATGTGCACCCCAGTATGCAGTCAATCCTTGAGAATGTTCCATGTGTACTTGAAAAGAATATATATTCTGATTTTTTTTGGATGTAATTCCTGAAAATATCAATTAAATCTAATTGTTCTACTGTTTCACTTAGGATCTCTGTTGCCTTATTGATTTTCTATCTAGAGGATCTGTCCATTGATGTGAGTGGGGTCTTGAAGTCTCCTATTTTTGCATTCCCAACAATTGGTGAGTGTAAAATCCTTTTCTTGATTTGATCCTTTTATCATTAAATATTGTCCTTCTTTGTCTTTCTTTATGACTTTCATTTTAAAACCTATGTTTGATATGAGTATTGCAACTCCTACTTTCCCATCTTTTCTACTGGCATGAAATATCTGTTTCCATCCCTCACTTTCCATTTATATGTGTCTTTTGCCCTAAGGTGAGTCTCTTGTAGGCAGCATATTGTAGGCTCTTGTTTTTTTTATCCAGTCTGCCACTCTGTCTTTTGATTGGAGCTTTCAGTTCATTGGCATTTAAGGTAATTATTATTATTATTACTATTTTTGTCTTTTTAGGACATATGGAGGTTCCCAGGCTAGGGGTCCAATTGGAGCTGTAGCTGCTGGCCTACACCACAGCACAGCAACACCAGATCCAAGCCCCATCTGCAACCTACACCACAGCTCATGGCAACACCAGATCCTTAACCCACTGAGCAAGGCCAGGGATCAAACCTGTATCCTCAGATTGATTTCCACTGAGCCATGACAGGGGAACTTCCATTTAAGATAATTATTGATAACATATTTGTTTTCCAGTTGATTCTGTTTCTCCTTGTTCCTTTGTCTTTTTTTGGCTGGATATTATATTTTATGCTTGTGTCCTCTTTTTGGTTTTGGTAAATGTATTGTTTGGTTTTGATTTGTGGTTGCCCTTTTTTTCAAGTATGTTAACCCCTTCCTATATCTGCTTGATTAGCCTGATAGTTATATAGGCTCAAACACATTCTTTTAAAAAAAAAAAAAAAAGTCTAGGAGTTCCCATCATGACTCAGTGGAAAGGAATCTGACTAGGAACCATGAGGTTGCAGGTTCGATCCCTGGCCTTGCTCAGTGGGTTAAGGATCCAGCGTTGCTGTGAGCTGTGGTGTAGGTCACAGACGTGGCTCGGATCTGGCATTGCTGTGGCTCTGGCATAGGCCAGCAGTACAGCTCCGATTGGACCCCTGGCCTGGGAATCTCCATATGCCACTGGTATGGCTCTTAAAAAAGCAAAAAAAAAAAGTCTAGATTTTCTTACTTTTCTTCCCCACATGTTATGATTTTGATGTACTCTTTTTAACATCTTCACATTTATCCTTTTGCTGTTCCTTGTGTTTATTGTTGCTTTTACAATCTTTTTTCCCCCTTTTGGATCCATATACTGACTTAAGTTATTCTCCAGCTGTGATTTCCTCCATTGTATTTCTTCTTACTTTTTTTTTTTTAGAGGATCCCTTTAAGCATTTCTTATAAAATGTTTTTTGTTGTTGTTGTTTTTGTTGTTGTTGTTGTTGTTGTTGTTGTTGCTATTTCTTGGGCCTCTCCCGTGGCATATGGAGGTTCCCAGGCTAGGGGTCGAATCGGAGCTGTAGCCACCAGCCTACGCCAGAGCCACAGCAACGCGGGATCTGAGCCGCGTCTGCAACCTACACCACAGCTCACGGCAACGCCGGATCATTAACCCACTGTGCAAGGGCAGGGACCGAACCCGCAACCTCATGGTTCCTAGTCGGATTCGTTAACCACTGCGCCACGACGGGAACTCCAAAATGGGTTTTTTTATTACTCAATGAATTTATTACATTTAGAATTGTGCAATGATCATCACAATCCAATTTTATAGGATTTCCAACCCACAACCCCAGCGCATTCCCCCACCCCCTGAACTGTCTCCTTTGGAAACCATAACTTTTTCAAAGTCTGTGAGTCAGTATCTGTTCTGCAAAGAAGTACATTCTGTCCTTTTCTGAGATTTCACATGTCAGTGAAAGCATTTGATGTTGGTGTCTCATTGTATGGCTGACTTCACTTAGCATGATAATTTCTAGGTCCATCCAATTTTCTAAAAATGCTGGTATCTCATTGCTTTTAATGGCTGAGTAATATTCCATTGTGTATTCCATTGTGTATCACATCTTCTTGATCCACTCCTCTGTCAATGGACATTTAGGTTGTTTCCATGTCTTGGCTATTGAAAATACTGTGGCAATGAACATCAGAGTACATGTGTCTTTGCAAGTCATGGTTTTCTCTGGATAGATGTCCAGGAGTGAGATTGCTGGATCAAATGGTAGTTCTATTTTTAGTTTTCTGAGGCATCTGCATACTGTTTTCCACAGTGGTTGCACCAATTTACAATCCCACCAACAGTGTGATAGGGTTCCTTTTTCTCCACACCCTTTCCAGCAATTATTGTTTGTAAACTTTTTGATGATGGCCAATCTGGTTGGTGTAAGGTGGTACTTCATGGCGGTTTTGTAAAATGGGTTTAGTTTTGATGTACTCTTTTAGTTTTTGCTTGTTGGAGAAATTCTTTATTTCTCCTTCTATTTTAAATGATATTCTTGCTGGGTAGAGTATTCTAGGCTGCAAATTTCCCCCTTTTATTTATTTTCTATTGTTTTTTATTTTTTTTATTTTTTCGGCCATACTCAAGGCATAAATTTTTCTCTTTTAGAACTTTGACTATATCTTGCCACTCTCTTCTGAACTCTAGCGTTTCTGTAGAGAAATCCGCTGATAGCCTTATGGGGGTTCCTTATAATTAACTCTTTGTTTTTCTCTTGCTGCTTTTAGAATCCTCTACTTATCTTTGGTTTTTGCCATTTTTATTATGTCTTGGTGTGGGTCTATTAGAGCTCAACTTGTTTGGGGCTCTCTGTGATTCCTGTATCTGGATATCTGTTTACTTCTTTAGATTTGGAAAGTTTTCATCCATAATTTCTTTTTTTTCTTTTTTCTTTTTTTTTTTTTTGGCAAGAAATAGATTTATTAGGATAGGATGCTTGTGAAAGATGCAAGCAGGCAGGCATGGAAGTTCTGCTCATAATTTCTTCAAACATATTTTCAATTCCCTTTTCTTTTTCTTCCCTTTCTGGAATCCCTATTATGCATAGATTGGCATGCTTTATATTATCCCATAGATATCTTACATATATATATATATTTTTTTGTCTTTTTGTCCTTTTAGGGCCACATCCACAGAATATGGAGGTTTCCAGGCTAGGAGTCTAATCGGAGCTACAGCTGCCAGCCTACACCACAGCCACAGCAACGCCAGACCTGAGCTACATCTGTGACTTACACCACAGCTCACGGCAATGCCAGATCCTTAACCCCTGAGCAAGGCCACAGATTGAACCTGCAACCTCATGGTTCCTAGTCGGATTCGTTTCTGCTGCACCACAACAGGAATTCTCCTTAGATATATTGCTTTCATTTTTTTTTTCATTTGGTTTTCTGTCTGCTGTCCTGACTGGGTGATCTCCATTATTCTATCTTCTAAGTCACCAATTTATTCCTCTGCATTATTCATTCTTCTCTTCAGTGGCTTTACTTCAGCTTTTGTATCTGCAGATGAATTTTCTATTTTTTCTTGGCTCCTCCTTATAGTTTCTAGTTCCTTTCTAAAGTAATATGCATTACTGTTCATATCCACTCAATTCCTTCATATTTGCTCTTCATTCCTTCAGTGTTTTCACTATCTCCTTTTTGAGCTCAGTGTCTATTAGATTGCAGAGATCTGTTTCATTGCTCCTTCAGGTGACTTCTCCTATTCCTTTAAGTGGGAATTATTCCTGAGTTTCTTCATTTTGCTTATATATTTCTTATTCTGTGAGTTTAGGGAAAACAACTACTGTAGTCTTGGAGGGCTACAATGGGTACTTTATGAGGGCTATTTATTTTTGGCATGAGGGCTGCTTTTTTGGGTGCTTGCTGTCTCTTTCTCAGCATGTGTGGGCTGTTATCCCCTTGATAGGGTGCTGTGAGTGTTTCCAGGAAGATGGAGGCAATGGGTAGGGCTAATAGCCAGTGCCTGCTTGCTGGACCCTTGGCAATGGCATGGACCTGCAGGAAGATAGTGCAGGCTGCTCCTAGTTCCAGGGCCCCGGGAAGTGGCAGTGACCCTCAGGCAGTTGTAGATGGTACCTAGAACATTTGGCAGTGGTAGTGGCAGGGCATGTGCATTGCCAAGGGAGTGAGAACAACAATGGGTGGTGCTTGGTTGCAGCCCCTCCTCTGTGCCAACCTCTGAGGTAACTGGGGTCATGGGTGGTGCCCATTCACAGATCCCTAGTGGTGGCGGGCCATGCCCACCTCTGAAGTATGAGATGACTGAGTCTGCCCCTGCCACCTGTAGACCATACAAGAGGTGCTTAGTCCATGCAGGAGGCATGGCCACCCATAGCTCGTGCAAGAGGCACTTCGCTGCCTGTAGCCCCACCCTCCAAAAGTCTAAGCATGTGCCCCTCCTCCTCTTTCCCTGCCCAATAATAGTGCTTTGCTTCTCCTATGGGCCCAGACCTCCTTCTGGGTTCCCTTGCTGTGGCCATTCTGATCCGGCTCCAGTTCATGGTCCCTTTGGTTTCTTTTGGGCATGATTAGGTGCCTGCATTTGGCCACCAGTGCCTCTCCTACCACATTTGCTACTTCAGGCCCATGTGAGGCACCTGCGATTCCAGGCAGAAGCCCATGTACAGAGCCAGGCCCTGCAGATGGTCTCCAGCTGTTAATAGCCTTGGTCAACTTCCCATGGACCTGAGCCCTCTCACTTTGGCTGGTGACACCCCTCCCCCAGGTTTTTGTCCCTCCATGGACCAGGACTGGACCCAGCTGAACTTTGTCTGCTTCTGCCCACCCCTCCATGCCTGCCAGGCTCTCACTGAACATGACTGTCTTGCCCATCTTCTCAACTGTCCTTAACAGGAAGTTTATAGAACCATCCAGGGACTTTGCACCTATTGTCTACCAGGCTCTCACTGGAGACATGGCCACCCTTGGTAGGTCTGGGCTGGCCCTTGAAGTAGCCACGGGGTTGTGCTTTCCTTCTAGGATACAGCCCCAGTGGCTCCCACAGGCTCTTCTCCATCTGAGCAGTGGCCTAGGGGGCAAATGCCCCTTCTCCCCTGCAGGCACCTTGGGGCAGGGGGAAAAGGCAGGGAAGAGATCTGTTCCTATCTCACCCATGTGAGGTTGTTTTGGGGCAGAGTGCCACCTCCAACTCCTGTAGGTGCAGCAGGAGCTGAGCCCCTGCCCTGCCCTCTGGCAGGTGCTGATTGAAGGTTCCCTGTGAGTGTCATGGGAGGCGGGGCTCACAGTTCTCCCTGGCCTCCAGGCCCTAGGAACCACTGGCCCAACGGGCTGGCTTGTTTCCTGAACTGCCACCCTCCCAAACCTGAGGCTGCATGCCCTGTTTCCTGGGTGGGCAGAAGAAAGCAGAAGAGTTCCCACCTTTGGGTGCAGATGCTAGCACGGCCCCTGCCATGGGGCTGGGGTGGTCAAGAATGCAGGCTCTGGGAGTTGCCAACGTAGCTCAGCAGAAACGAATCTGACTAGCATCCATGAGGACGCAGGTTCAATCTCTGGCTTTGCTCAGTGGGTTAAGGATCCGGTGTTGCATGAGCTGTAGTGTAGGTTGTAGACGCAGCTCGGATCTGGCTGTGGTGTAGGCTGGTGGCTATAGCTCTGATTAGACACCTAGCCTGGGAACTTCCACATGCCACCAGTGCAGCCCTAAAAAGACAACCAAAACAAAACAAAAAGAATGGAGGCTCCGGAGTCAGATGGCTGGGGTTTGAGCTCAGCCCTGTGACCCTAGGCAGATATTTAGCTTCTCTGCCTCCCTTTCCTCAGCTGTGCCATGGGGATAATAGCACCTGTTTCACAGGTCATCGAGTGCTGTGTTGTTAGAATGAACTGGGTGCTGGAGGAGGTGGCAGGCAGAGTGATCAAGGCAGTGTTGCCTGTTTATCTCTGAGCCTCTGTTTATTCATCTGGAAAGTGGGCTCCAGAGTTGCTGAGAATTAAACAAGTCTGCATAATGATGGGAAGCGTCCTGCAGGCCCCATCTCACCTGCAGGAAAGACTCACTTGTCTTTGTGAGGGAGCTAGTTTGTCAGGCCCCTCAGCCATCCTGCAGTCCCTGATGGTGCCCGTCCAGCCTGATGGCCAACTGGCTGGCGCACCTTGCCAGGGAGACCCTTTTCTTACACTTTGCAGCTATAGTCACATCACCTCCAGAGATACCGTGCTTGGACTGCGGGTTTCCGTCCCTGTCCCCTCTCCTTCAAACCCACAGGGTTCCCTGGGTGTGTCTGAGACTGTATTTTTTTTTTTTTTTTTTTGCTGCACCTGCAATATGTGGAAGTTCCCAGGCCAGGGATTGAATGTGCACCACAGTTGGAGCAACACCAGATCCTTAACCCTCCGCACCACAAGGGAACTTCCTGTCTGAACTGTATCTTCATGCAAGGCCTCCCATGATGATGCTCACCCAGCCTGGTTTGTGGAGGGCCGGGATACCACAGCCTGAAGAGCAGAGGGTCTCCGCCTTCACTGGCCAGCCTCAGCCCTCAGGCTTGTTCCTATTTATCCAACCCCCTTCTCTCCTGTATCACCTACACAGAAAGTGGCAGCAGCTCAGGAGAACATGGTAAGTATAACCCTCCTCCCCAAGAAAAGCCCTAGCCGGGATGGTTTTAGGCATCCTGACAGTCTGGGGAACACCTTCCAGGGTCCCCTCTGGCCCTTGAGCCAGAAGTTGTGGAGAGTGAGGTCTGACCTGAGTTAGGTGCAGATATCAGGCTGGTCTTTGCAGTGTGGGGGCTACAGCCTTGGGGGGCAGGGTCCCATCATGGGTATGAATGAAAGGGGGCATATTCCATAAGTACAAAGGAACAGGCCACCAGCTATCATCAGCCTCATCATGGTGACCTTCCTGTTGACCCTGTCTGGCATCTTGGTGCTGGCTGCTGTCTTTGGTCCGGTAAGGCTATGGTCTGGCACTGGGTCTGCCCTCTGGGCCTGCCAGCTCTTCTATAGTGGAGGGAGCCTTTAGGGTAGACCATACTTGAGTCCCTTCTAGGTCATGGCTTCAAAGACCACTCCCTCATGCTCCCACATTTCTCAGGTGCTGGTGGGCCTAGGGGATGTTGGAGTTTTGAGGATCAAGGCCATCACCTACCTGGGTGTCCTCTAGGAAAGCTGCCTCCCCCTCCAAGCCCCACCCTCAGGCTGCTTGGCCTCCATCTTCGACCTCCCCAGCCCGGCAGCCTGTTCCCTGAAACTGGCTTGTCCAGCACTCCGGCCGTCCCTGGCACATACTCAGGGCTCTTCTTTGCTGTGCGGCAGCCAGGCCTCACCTCGGCCACCAGCACCCTAAGCCCTTTGGTCTTAGAGTGACTGGCCCTAAGATGGGGGTGGAGCTGGGACCAGGCCTTCACCCCACAGAGCCCCCATCTCCACCCCTGACCTTCAGTCCACTGCCTGTACCTCCTCCTGTGGGCTCCACTCTGAACCTCCCCTATGTCCTCATGTTGGATGACCACCTAGAAACAAATGCAAAAGCAAACTCTTTTTTTTTTTTTTTTTTTTGTCTTTTGTCTTTAGGGCCACACCCATGGCATATGGAGGTTCCTAGGCTAGGGGTCCAATCGGAGCTGTAGCCATAGGCCTACGCCACAGCAATGCCAGATCTGAGCCGCATCTGCGACCTACACCACAGCTCACAGCAACGCCAGATCTTTAACCCACTGAGCAAGGCCAGGGATCAAACCCGCAACCTCATGGTTCCTAGTCAGATTCGTTTCTGCTGTGCCACGATGGGAACTCCCAAATCAACCTCTTTTTTTTTTTTTTTTTTTTGTCTTTTGTCTTTTGTTGTTGTTGTTGCTATTTCTTGGGCCGCTCCCGCGGCATATGGAGGTTCCCAGGCTAGGGGTTGAATCGGAGCTGTAGCCACCAGCCTACGCCAGAGCCACAGCAACACGTGATCCGAGCCGCGTCTACAACCTACACCACAGCTCACGGCAACGCCGGATCATTAACCCACTGAGCAAGGGCAGGGACCGAACCCGCAACCTCATGGTTCCTAGTCGGATTCGTTAACCACTGCGCCACAACGGGAACTCCCCAAATCAACCTCTTACACCAACTTCTGATAGCTCCTTGTCATTTAATTTTCCATACCCCAAAGGACAGGAGTTTGTCTTGAGACCCATATACCTCCAGCCCCACCACGAAGCCAGGCCAGGCGGGAGGGAGCCAGCTTTGTTCCCCTTCCTGCATCTTCCGCAGGCCATCATCTTGCCACGTTCAGCTCTTCAGGGCCTGACCTGAGTGAACATGACAATGGTAATGAGTGTTTTCTGAGACTTGTGGCGGGGAGATTGTGGGCGTAGGTAAAGCTCAGCTGCTCTCCTTGGTGCGGGGGCAAAGGCACTGCTCCCCGCCCTCCATCTGCCCCAGCCCGGGGAATCCAGTCCTTGGGCGACCTGGGAGAGAAGCACCCGCTGCCCCCCAGCCCTTTCTGGCATCTTGCTGCTCTGGCTCTACTTCTCAGGGTTGAGGCCCTGACTATGGGATGCTGGGGGCAAGGCTGGGGGAGAAGGAGACTTTTGGAATTTGGTTTCAGTGGAGGGAGCAGCAGCTGAAGGGGCACCTGGTGGGGGGAGACAGATGCTCAGAGCCGGGAATAACGATGTACCCCAGAAAGGTGCTACCTGCCCCCATCCACGTGACCTGGGGATCAGAGAGGAAACTGAGCTGGGACACATGCATCCCTATGTTCAGAGCCTGGAGGCACCACTGCCTGGAGCTCCAGTGCTGGAGGCAACTCCCCTCCCCAATTCTCGTGACCACATGGAGCCTTGGGTCCTGTTTCTGTCCACTCCCCTTCTGCATCATTTCTGGGGGCTTGTGGAGGATGGCTGGGATAAGTGGAGCCTGTTTAGAGGATTTTGCTTGACCACCCCTGGGTCACCCCCATGAAAGGGGATGCGCTATTGGGGTGCAGTGACTGTACCACCAGCTCTGTCAACACCCACTGGGAAATGTCTGCATGAGACCTTGGCACTGGGGGAGCAGACCCCACCCAGAAAAAACCCCCAGGGGGAGCAGGAAGGACTGACCTCTGTACCTCACTGTGTATGGCTGAACTGCCGGAAGCAGGTCTTCCTCTTCAGCACCTGGGGTGGGAAGGAGGGGCTCAGGCCCAGCTCCCTGGCTGGCAGCCCCTCAGCTCAGCTTTATTCAGGGGGTCAAGGGCCCAGCCTGCCTCCCAAGAAGGAGCCCCAGGCCCAGTCAGCTACTCACCAGGACAAGGGCGAGTGCAGTGAGCAGGAAGCCCAGAACGAGGAGAACCACAGCATAGCTGGGGAGGGTGATGCCAGGCTGACCTGAGGTTCAGAACAAAGCAGGGAGTTGATGGCTGGGGTGGCTCCCCACCCCTCTAGACCACAAACCCCTGAGAAGGCAAAGCCAGGCCTGCAGAACTGTCTTGGGCGAGGGATCCTGGCCCACAATCTACTGTAGGAGCAGAGCTCTGGAGCTGGGGCCACCTTGGGGGGCTTCCTGGAAGAGGCAGCATTGTCAGAGGACAGAGATGGAGGGAAGCAGGGAGAGGGGCACTGACCAAGGTCTGGGTTGATCACCTCCAGCAAGAGGCCCTCAGCTTCCTGCAGGGCGGGCAGAGCCTGGAGCACGCAGTCCTGCACGAGGGCTTGGACTGGCGCGGCCCTGAAGAAGGTGGCACCCACCCAGGCGGTCAGGGTGTTGGGCCTGGCAGGAGGATCACAATGGATGTCAGGGGGGCTAACCGGCCAGGGGGGTCTCAGAAGGTCATTTCTCTGAGCCTCTGGCCTCACCCCAGAGTCCATCCCTGAGCCACCCCGGACTTACTGGAATTTCACCACCACTTGGCCAAAGTTCTGCAGTGGTCTGAGGACAGCAGTCAGCTAGGGGTCAGGAGAGGACAAAGAGGGTCACAGCTCCACTGAAGCCTCATCGGGTCCCCTCCACGACTCCTTCTGCTCCTCCCTTCCTTTCCTCCCCAACCCTCACTTCACCCATCTCGTCAGGTTCCCCTGAAGGTTCCAGAACTTAGGGCTGGTTTTGTCCTTCCAGGCCTTGTTGAAGGGCTGGTCCACAATCTGCAGCCACACCTCATACAGCACCAGCTCTGCCTTCTCCCCTAGAGTGATGGGGAGGGGCCGTCAGCCTAAGCCTCCCTCCTTGGACACTTGGCATAAGGCTGAGCCCCGACCCAGGGCTGCACGCCCCAAGCTTGAATGCTCTTGGCCAGCAGTCAGCCAAATCCAGTCTGAGGTTCAATCCAGCCCCAGCGCCTGTTTATGGACAGCCCAGGAGGTAAGAATAGATTTCTTTCTTTCTTTTTTTTTAATTATAGGGCCGCACCTGCGGCATATGGAAGTTCCCAGGCTAGGGGTTGAATCAGAGCTATAGCCGCCAGCCTACACCACAGCCACAGCAATGCAGGATCCGAGCCGTGTCTGTGACCTACACCACAGTTCATGGCAACACTGGATCCTTAACCCACTGAGTGAGGCCAGGGATCAAACCTGCATCCTCATGGATGTTAGTCGGGTTCTTAACCCACTGAGCCATGCTGGGAACTCCAGATTTCACATTTTTAAATAGTTGAAAAACATCAAAGGGATGTGATTTTGTGGCACATCAAAGCTATGTGATACAAATTTCTATATCTACCAAGTTGTACTGGCACACAGCCATGCCTGCCTATCTAAGGCTGTGTGCAGCTGCCTTCTCGCTATAAGGGAGCAATGGAGTAACTATGACAGAGAGCTGATGGCCCCCAGAGCTTAAAATACACAGAAAGCTTGCAGCCCCCGCTTCAATCTAACTACGCTGCTCACTCCCAGAATCGATGTGAGTGAAGCAGGAGGTCCTGCTGGTACTTGAGCTGATGCTGAAGTAGTTTCTATTAACCTTGCTCTGTTCTGCTGAGAGAAGTGGAAGAAAACCACTCCTGATGGAAAGGGCTCATGGACATAAACAGTGCCGCCCTCCTCCAGAGAGTGGGGGGAGCTCTAGTGTCTGCCCTCTGTGCTTGGAAGGTTGAAGAGGGAACAGGCCCCATCGCTGGCAACTGGCTCCCTGAGGAGGGGGAGGGATGGCGCTTCCAGCCTGCAGAGTGTGGATGCCAAACCACCAATCCTGCTGCACCCCGGGCTGTGGGCACCTGGGGACAGCTGTGGATGGGGTGTGAGGCAAAGCCTAAAAGAAGGCAGCACCGGGCCTCCTCAGGAGGCCGCGAGGATAGGGCGGGGCTGGGAGCCAGCCAGGTAGGTGGGTCAGCCCCTTCTGTGGCCAAAAAGGCTCCTCAGAGCAGCCCTAGGCTGCGCAGCTGGAGTGACTAACCAGACCTAGAAATCCCCTACCATGGGTGTTGAACTGATGGCCTGTGAGGGGTTGCACAGCTCTGCAGATCTGGCACTGGGGGGAGAGCTGGGTACTTTATTAGTGGGACAAATCTTTATGTGAGGGCTCCCTGAGGGCCCCGACCGTAAGAGAGGTAACTGGACCATCCTGTCTCTCTGATCCCGACTTCTCATCTCCGTCCCGCTCTCTCTCCAAGGCTCTACATCCAGTTCCTCTCTGTAGCCCCAGCACACAAGAATTTGTGGTTGATATGAAATTCTGTCCATTCTCCAGAGGAGGAACACTGAGACCCAGAGAGCGTAAGAGGCTGCAGGCCAAAGACACACAGGGATCCCGGCCCTGACTCACCATTGGCCGTGATGCTGGATTTCTGGACAGCGGGATCCATTATGTTCTGGGCCAGGTGATTGGCCAAGCCTTGGAGGTGGGTACTGATGGGGGCCTGGAACTTGTATTCAATGTAAACACCCACCCATTGGTCCACATTGCTAGGGTGAGGACAAGGGGAGAGGGAAGGGGTTACAGGCTCCAGCAGCACATGTTCTGGAAGCAGGTGTCCAGCCTCTCCCCCCCAGCACACCTGGAGGCATGGGGCTTCCTAGCTCCTAAGGCAGAGCTTTACAGGACTAGCCGGAGCTACTTGAAACAAAACCCTCCCCTGGGTGGCCCCCATGGACTGGCTAGGAGTCATGAGATGGAGCTGCCCCTTGGCCCCCAAGAGAGAAAGCAGGGCAGGCTGGGTGGCAGGGGGAGAGCCCACCTGAAGAGGAGCAGGGGGCCTTGCTGTGGATGCACCGGGAAGAATCCTGACGCCACGGGCGTGACCTGTGGGGAATCCTGGAGGTCAAGGCGAGCCAGGGGTGTCTCTCTTGAGATCCGGTGTGCAGTGGGGCAGGACGAGGGTGAGGCGAGTGAGGATCTCAATTTTTTTTTTTTTTTAGGGCCACCCCCACAGCATATGGAGGTTCCCAGGCTAGGGGCTGAATTGGAGCTACTGCTGCCAGTCTACACCACAGCCACAGCAACACCAGACCCGAGCCGTGTCTGCAACCTACACCACAGCTCACGGCAACGCCAGATCCTTAACCCACTGAGTGAGGCCAGGGATCGAACCTGCAACCTCATGGTTCCTAGTCAGATTCATCTGCACTGCACCATGACGGAAACTCTGAGGATCTCTTTAAACATGGTGTCCTGGGTGCCTCACTCACGTACCCTAGTGCTGGCCCTGGGTAGGGGTGTCTGGTTACAGGGTCTAGCCCCTGGGACAGAGCTGTCACCTCCCTCAGACAAACTTTCACCCCTGGGGAAGGGCATCACCCCTTAAACGGGAGCCCCTGGGGCAGGGCTGTGTGCCCTCTACACCTGCCTCCCCTACCCCTCACCCCTGAGTCCCAGAGGCCTGCAGTCAAGGCAGGCAAAGCCAGTGTCCCAGGCCTTGGAGGGAGGGCAAGAGGCCACCTCACCTGTCTGAGGATCTTCTCTTCCAAGAGGACAAAGGGGGCAGAGCCGGGCAGGAGGAGCAGGGGCTGGAAGGGCCTCATGGCCGTGAATTGGATGGTGATGGTCTCCAGGGCCAGGTCACTCAGGTTGGACCCTGTGGAACCACAGGTAGGGGTTCAGGAGGGGTCGGGAGCCTCCTCACCCACCACACCCCGTCTCATGGTGGGGCCGGAGCTGGGCCCCTCTAGGAGAACCCCCAGCCTTCCCCGGGGGTGGGGGAAGAGGCACTGAGGTGGGTGTGGGGGCAGGCGGGGCAGAGACTCACCATCAGAGGCCAGGCTGCTCCCATCCAGGGACAGGTTCCCCAACATCTGCCCTGCGGCCTTGACCTTGCGGTATAGAGTCCAGAGGACGTCACGGGCTGAGGGCCCCGGGGCCTGGCCCCCAAACACAAGGGAGGCATTCACGGCCACAGTTCCAGGCCTGTGGACAGACACACATCCTCACCGTGGCATGCCCTGGGGGCTGGAAGGGGACATGGCTGCTACACAAGTTGGCCAGTGTCCCAAGGGGAGTCCACTGGGGAAGCCACCGACTGATTCCCCGTGTGATGTCACCCCTGAGCCTCAGCTGCCCCCTCGATAAAAGGGGGATAACGACTGTCTTGTTGTAGGGGTGGCATGAGGACTAATGGTGCAGCCAGCAGAACAGGAGCCAGGTGCTCGGGGAAAGCAAAGTCCCTCGGTCACCCCTGCAAACTGGCATTAATGCAAACACAGGGAATGCCAGCCAGGAAGACCATAGCTGTGAGCAATCACGAAGTTGCCTGAGCCACACCGAGAAAAACCTCTTTGGTGGCATCACAAGAAGCAGGGGGTCTGGGAAGAGGGAGGTGACAGGCCTGAGGAGTCTCTGAACGCCTGGGGGAGGGAGACCGATGGGCCATGTCCTGTGGCGGCAGCCTGGCCTGAGCGCAGGGTTGAAGGAGTTTGCAGGGAGAAACCTGAAAACAAGCAGGCTTAGGATCCAGAATCACTTTCCTGTATCCTTTCCCAGAGTACCTGTTCTGTGCTATGCCATCCTGGGGCTGGGGAGCCAAAGCTTCTGTTCAGACTCAGGGCAGGGAATTCAAAGAGAGAGATTTCAGTTCCTTATAAGGGGGAACTTCCTGGGAGTTTCCTGGTAAAACGGTGGGTTAAGGATCCGGCGTTCTCATGGCTGTGGCTCGGGTCATTGCTATGAAAAAGGCTGGGTTGGGGCAGGGAGGCCTTTCTAACAAGCTGGGATCAAGGCCTGGAAAGATAGTGGTGGTGAACTTCCCATCACTAGGCATAATCAAGCTTCTAAATTTCTGCACTGGGAGGGATCTGCCGATAGGACTCAAAGTCTACACTGAGTTCAACTCAAGCGGGGCTGTGATGATTTGGACCTTTTGACCTTTTATCTGAGACTGCAGGGCTAGCAGTGCTAGCACATCTGGCTTTAGGTCCCCACCCCCCAACATCCCCAGAGGCTCAGAACCAGAAAGGGCCCCTCCCCCAGCATATTTGCATCAGTTTACATGTCATTTCTGGGCTCCTGGCCCAGGGAAGTGTCCCCTTCCTTCCCCATCACACCCAGACAATGCCTGGCATCCCTGCTCAAATTCTGCAGCTGGAATTGGAGCTCAGAGCAGGCAAGAGGTCACCTGAGGTCACACAGCCAGGGGCAGAAGCAGAAGTGGGCCTCCTGCCTGCCCATGCAGGGCTCTTCCTGACTCCCACAGAGCTTCTGGCCATGGTGGGGCTGGGCAGGGCTGGGTGACTGGTCTTGTGGCCTGAGAAGGCACAGAACGGCTGGCAGACAGGGGCTGGACCCTGAGAGACGCACTCACTCACCTTAAGAGCAGGACGCTGACGCCCTCAAAACTGGAGAAGGCCTCATGATAGATGGACTGGAGCTGAGGACAGACAGATGTACTTGAGAGTCAGCAGGTGCCACCCCTCACTTCTCAGTATCAGCTCACTCTCGTCATCATCTCTCCTCTGGCCCCTGCTTTGGTTTTCTCAGTGACACCGTGGGCTTCCCAGGGCCACCCACACCTTCCCAGCATGGCTGCCGGAAACTACCTGCCAGTCGCCCTCTACTGAAAACCGCAGGGCAGCTCCAACTGTTCAGGAAACAGCCTTCCTAGGCCTTTCCTTCTCTGCAGTTTTGCTGCTAATTGCTCTCCAGTCCAGTTGTCCTGCTGACTGCCATCTCCCCTGGATGACAGCCCCTCCTCTTGTCTCTCTGCAGTCCCCCTCCTACCCTGCGCCTCAGCCTCTGCCCACCTTTTCCTCGCACATGCTGTTCCCACTGTCTAGAAAGCTCTTCCCTGTTTCATCGACTACCTTCTCTCCATCCCCGTTAAAATTCCCCTATCTCAGAAAGGCGTGCTCTGGGGAGTTCCTGCTGTGGCTCAGCAGTAATTAACCCAACTAGTATCCATGAGGATGTGGGTTCGATCCCGGCTTTGCTCAGTGGATTAAAGATCTGGCGTTGCCGTGAGCTGTGGTGTAGGTCACAGACATGGCTTGGATCCTGCATTGCAGTGGCTGTGGTGTGCACCAGCAGCTGCAGCTCCCATTCGATCCCTAGCCTGGGAACTTCCACATGCCATGCGTGTAGCGCTAAAAAGACAAAAAAAAAAAAAAAAAAAAAAAAAAAAAAAAGGTGTTCTCTGGGCACCCGCTAGCCCCCAGGATCTTAGTCACCCTGTCTGTCACAGCTCTTTTACAGAGCTTACTTTATGATTAGAGTTACAACCAGATTTGTTTGAACATTCACTTGATGTCTGTCTGCCCTGGAAGCAGGGGCCGTGCTTGGTTTTGCTGTTGTTCCCCGCAGCCCTTAGCATTGTAGCTGGTACAGCAGGCCCTCTGTGAGGTGTACGAATAAACGAATGAGTGAACATGTGGAAGAGAATCAGAGTGGCCCCCTGGAATGACAGATGACAGGCAGGAGGCCAGCGCACATTCTCTCCCTGGTGCTGAGGGCGGAGGTGGGTTGGGTTTGGGCCGTGGGAACTCTGCCTCACTCTGCCAGGGGGGGTGGCAGTTGAGGGCCTGTTGCTTCCTGATGGTGCTTTACACAGAGAAGTGCCACATGCTGCTTCCTCTGTTTCCTCAGATTCCGAGGATCCACCCCTGGGGAGTCCTCCCTGCATGCTCACTCTGGAACAGTCCCTGCCTGGCTCCCCTTCCTGCTGGAGCCACTCAAGGGACAGGGGTGGTTTTCTACTTGCTGGGCTGCCACCTTGCTCCCCACGTGCTCCTCCCCACCCTACGGAGAGGCACAGGGTAGGGTTCACTCATTCCACACTCCAAGGCCTCTGTGGGTGCCCAGCCCTGGGCCTGGATACCCTCAGGGGGCTGTGGTCTGCAAGGAGCAGCAGGCTGGGGTGGGACAGTGTGGGAAGGGCAGGCCACAGAGGGCGGGCTGCAGACCCTGTGGGGCAGGGGGTTTGAGTCACCAGGTGAGGGCCCGCCAACGAGACAGCCATCTCCAGGCGGCAAGGGCAGTGGAGGGTGTGAGGTGGTCCCAGATGGAGAATAGTACGTGCCAACGCACAGAGGTAAGGGGGCGGGGGCCACACTCCTGAGTGGAAGAAGGAAGAAGCCCCTACCTGGTGGCGGATGTTTTTGCTCAGCAGCTGGTACGCCGGGGAGGCAGGGTTCCCAAGCGCTGCTGAGAAGTCTTCACTGGTGATCCTGAAAGTCACTGAACGGGTCACACGACTACGTCCTGGGGAGGAGAATCCCGAGTCCTGCAAGGAGACAGCCTGCCCGGGATGAGGCGAGGATGATGACTTGGGGGAGGCAGCGTCTTCAGGGACACTTGCACAGCTAGAAGGAAGGCCAGGGGCACCTCTGAGGGAGAGGGTGGCCCAGGGGGCTGGGCCAGCTGCGACCGGCCCAGGCTGGACTGTCCCCTGAAGCGCAGCCTCTGTATCCACCAGGGGCGGCAGGGCAGCTGGGACACTAGAAACCTTGAAGAGAAGGCCTGTGGCCATGGGTGGGCGTGCAGACACAGGAGTGTCTGGAGAGATCCTGGCTCTGGTGGTGAAGGTGGAAACGGGGGCCAGGACTGGTGACAGTGATGTTGACAGAGGCAGAAGTGCAGGGGCTGGGGATGACAGGGGCAGTGACGGTGATGATGACCGTGAAGAGGGTGCCGTTGAGGGCACCGGCAACACCGAAGGACCCCTGGGCCCTGGGCCCAGACGGGATGCCAGACCACTTCCGGGTGACCTTGACCCCACTGTGAGGGCTGCAGCGACCGTGTCCAGCCTTGACCACACGGCTGCTCCAGGGAGATGAGGCTTTGTGGCAGCCGATGTGTTACTGATGGATGTAAACGAGGCAAGTGAGCCGTGGGATGCGGAGGACACAGCCTTCTCTGGGGTCCCTGGAGCCAGTGTTGGAGGTGGGGAGGGCCCTGGCCTGGAGTTGCTGGCCTCTGTTGCCGACAGTCCCTGGGCACTGGGGCTGGAGGTGGGCCTGCCCACGGGCCAGGCCAGCCACTGTGGAGATCCAGATGTGGATACAGGAGTGGTGGGGGGAGGCAGTGTTCCAGCCGGCTGTTTGGTTGATCCAGAGGTGATGAAGATCCTCAGAGCAGGAGCATGGACTGGATCAGACAACCCGGAGAGCTCAATGGACTTTGGCTCACCGGCAAGATGCCTTGGGCCAGGAGAAGCATGCAGTGGTGCAGTAGAGGCTGTCCCTGGAGACCCAGGGGCTAAGATCTCTGCAGATCCAGTCACATAGGATGCTGGCTGGGACTTAGGAACCCCATGCGCTGTGGGCGCAGCTACTGCTGATGGAGCTGAGGTGGGTGTGGCCCTGCCTGAGGCCTCAGCAGCTCCCAAAGGATCAGCCTGCTCTGAGAGGACATACAAGCCCAGGGGCAAGCCTAGAAGAGCTTGCTGCTTCCTAGATGCCTCTGGAAATAGGGCTCTTGCCCGCCTACCTGAAGCTTCCTCTGCCCTCTTGGCTGAGGGAGAGACTCCTGCAAGGACTGTCACCAAGGAGTTTAACGATGGGGGTGTCTTCTTGCTGCCACCTTGCAAAGCAGATGTGCTAGAGGCCACAGGAAACCAGCCCAGGACTTTGTGAGCAGGAAGAAGGGGAAGAGCAGAAGCTGAGACCACCAGGACTGCTGCAAAACAAAAGAGCAGTTCTGCCCGCCACGCAATGGGGTGCAATTGGCCCAGAGCCCCTCAGAGGCTCTGCCTTCCCTGCTGCTGCCACCTCCCTTGTCTAGGGGTTCTAAGGAGACCTGACCCCTGACCCCGGCTGTGCCCCAAACCACTCGGCTATCTGGGGAGAAACCTCCCCTCTCTGATCCTAGCCCATGAGAGACCCGGGAACCCTGCCCTGCCGCCAGAAAGGGGGACCTTGAGGGAAAAGGGCCTGCTCCCACCCCAGCAGGATCCCTCCCCAAGGGAAGCCTTCTCTGCCAAGACCCAGACTGCTGGATGCTGGGAAGGGCTGTGCAACCCTCCACCAAGTGAAAAAGGCAGTTACCTTATCACAGTCCCAGAACTCAGGATGGTTGAGCGCTGAAGGGGCAGGAGGTAGGGGATGGGGAGGGGACCATCTCTGAAAACCGTAATACCACACTTGGCTACAAGTGTGCACCGAGCCCCATGGGGTGGGGGGGCAACCCCGTGCCAGGTTCCCCCAAGTGGGTGATTCCTAATGCCCTCAGGGAGCCCAAGCCTGGGGGATGAAGGAAGGGCTCCTGACCCTGTCTTAGGATCCTCTGAGGAGTTCCTGTCATGGCTCAGTGGTTAACGAACCCGACTAGCATCCATGAGGATGCGGGTTCGGTCCCTGGCCTCACTCAGTAGGTTAAGGATCCAGTGTTGCTGTGAGCTGTGGTGTAGGTTGCAGGCTGGGCTTGCATCCCTCATTGCTGTGGCTGTGGTGTAGGCTGGCAGCTGTAGCTCCGATTCAACCCCTAGCCTGGGAACTTCCACGTGCCATGGGTGCAGCCCTAAAAGGACAAAAAAAAAAAAAATCCTCTGAGCTGACCAAACCCAGGCTGACATGAAGACAGGGTAGGTCAGCCCTGATGTGGGAGTCCCAGGTGAGCAGGTGGGGTCTGGGGTGGGCCCCCCCACCCCCAAGTCAGCCTGCCCTAGCTCTACTCACCAGCCAGGAGAATTCCAGGGGCTGAAAGCCATTGCCTGCCCATGCCGAAGGCTCCTGCTCAGGCTTCTATGCCTCCAGAACCAGATGGAAGGTGGCAGATGGAAGACGTCCACTCAGATCCCCCTTCAGGAAAGGAATGTTGCCCAGCTGTGAGCTCTGGTTAGTTGACGTCTCCAGCTACCCCCTGAGCGGCATCGCTGCCCTGCAGCTCAGGGGCAAACACTGCTGCCTGAGCCTCCAGCACAGCTCTTCTCCACGGGACTGCAGACCCTGTTGAATGGGGACCTTATGTGCCAGCCTCACAGCCCAAGAGGTTATAGACCTGAAAACCTATTGAAGAAGAGTAAGGGAGTTCTCGATGTGGTGCAGCAGGAACGAACCCAACTAGTATCCCTGAGGATGAGGGTTCAATCCCTGGCCTTGCAGTGGGTCGGGGGTCCAGTATTGCCATGAGCTGTGGTGTAGGTCATCCATGGTTTGGATCCCGCATGGCTATGGCTGTGTCTGTGGCCAGCAGGTGCAGCTCCGATTTAACCCCCAGTCTGGGAACTTCCATATGCCATAGGTGCAGCCCTAAAAAGAAAAAAGAAAAAAAAAGGAAGAAGAGTGGAAAGTTCTGTCCAATCTTTAAATGTGAGGTGGGGTGCTCTTCCTAGAGGTGGGGAGGGTCTCAATGGTATACTCTGGGTGGAGTTGGGGGTGTTAGTGGTGCTGATGCCTGTGGCCATGGTGGCAGTCCTGGTAGAGTTGTGACAATGGCAGAGATGCTAAATACACTGGGAGCTCTGCTTGTGTCCTGGGAGGCAGGACTTAACAGAGGGCAGTGACACTAACAGAGACCCTCTATATCCTGCCCCAACTCCCAGCCCATCAGGCAGGGGGAGGTGGGGCGGCTGGAGGAGAGCACACTAGTCCCCGACTGGGCCCACGTGGAATCCCAGTCAGAGACCTGAAATGGGAACACTGGGGTGGAGGTGGATGGGCTTTATAGGTTGAGGGGTCCTTCCCGGGTCCCCCTGCAGACCTAGCATTTGGGGCAGACCCAGAATGGTGTGGGGTCTCAAGCAAGGCTTCCTCTGGTCTTTGCTGCAGCCATTCTCTCTACACCCCTCCAGACACAGGAGAAGGGCCTGGGCGCCCTAAGGAGCTTTACGCAGGGAGGGCAGGGAGGGTGGGGGTCTGGTGCCTTCATGGGAGCAGACTCAACTGGGGCTCAGACCGTGCTCCATTCCCCCCCCCTTCCCCGCCACCACCACAGCAGCTATAGGAGATTTTCAGCTCTTTCAAAGCCTCTCCCACCAGGCTCCTGGCCTGTGTGAGACCTCCGAGAAGCACAGTGACCCATCCCAGATCCCTCAGAACAAGAAACCCTGCTTAAAGGGACATAATCCCCAGAACCCTTCACAGCAGGGGATCAGACAGGAAACTCCTGACCTTTTCACTTGCCCTTTGCCACCACCCAGCAACTCCTACCTGGATGCAGCCTTTCCCCGGACCTAGTCCCCTAAGGGAAAAAGTTCCTCCACGATCCAACTCCATCCAAACACATGTACCATCCCAGGTTCAGACAAACCCCTCAGGCCAGCCTGTTCCCACCCTCTGATCACAGCTCTACTGCTCTGTAAACCTGCACAGCTCTGTGTGCACAGCCGGAGGCTGCCATCTGCACCCAGCCCCTTCTGGTCCAGGCCTGGCCAGCTTGGGTGGATGCCTCCCCAGGGCAGGGAGGAGGTTTTGGTTTTTGACAACTTCTACAAACAGTCCTGGTTTCACTGCCCCCACTCACCCACCTGCCCTTCCACAAGCCCCCTCCCCTGGCCCGTGACTCCATCCACCAGGCCAGCCCATTCACTCTGCACCCCTACACCATCTCCCTCACCTGTGCCCCCAGGACACCTGAGTCTTACCTGGTGATGTTGGGAAGCCTGCCTCTGGAGGTGTCAGTGCTCCACAGAGGAGGTGGTAAATGCAGGACCAGCGGCCTCTACCTAATGCCCGCCCTGCCTGGCAGGGCCACCCCCTTCCCAGGCACCCTTGGGGTGAGGAAGATTTGGTTGCTGATGGCTCCAGTCCAAGAGCAAAGGCCACTCACATCCCAGGACACTGAGTCCTCATCTCCTGGCCCCTTCAGGCCAGACCAGGCGGGGGCCAAAGCTGGGGGCAGGGCTGAACATTCTCTCAGCACGGAGGCCAGCCTGGCAGCGACGCTCAAAGCAGGAGCTGCCAGGGACAGGGAGAGGGATAAGGGACAGAAACACGTCTGAAGGCCACCCACACCACCAGGCAAAGGCTTTTGGGTGGGAGCTGGGCACACGCTCGCACTCCCCACCAAGCCCCGATTCTACAGAGAAAGCTCAGTCCAGAACTAGACATCAGTGGAGTCCCTGCTGTGGTGCAAAGGGATCAGTGGCGTCTTGGGAGCACTGGGGCATACATTTGATCCCCATCCCAGCACAGTGGGTTAAGGATCTGGTGCTGCCACACTTGTGGCTTAGGTCGCAGCTTTGGCTGGGATCTGATCCTTGGCCTTGCAACTCGATATGCTGAGGGGCAACCAAAAAAACAAAAACAAAAACAAAAAACTAGACATTAGGGCTCAGCCTATGTCTAAGGTCAGGACTCAGGTTATGCACAGGGGTGGAGCTCAGTCTACTACAGCGTTGCTGCTAGAATTTGCATTTGAGCCAGGCTAGACCTGGGCTCTCTGCTCCATCCCAACACCTGAAATAACCTGCCCTCATACCTGAAATGAGTTGAATGGGAATTCTAGCCTCAGGTCAAGGATCTCAATAAAGGAACTTTTAGAAGATTGACACCCCCTGGGGCAGGATGGGGATCTGGCACAGAGGGTTGGGTACTATTCCTCCTCTCCTGGACCAGCTCAGGTCCCTCAACCAGGACCTTCCCTGGCACTGCAGCCTGTGGCAGGCAGTGCCTCACTCCTCCCCTGAGTTCTGATGCCTGAAAGGACCACAGTCTAGCCCAGTAATGCAGCCCCTCCACACCCTGCTCCCTAACCCAGCTGAGTGCAGGGGACCCCCACATTCTGTGATAATCCTTCCTAATGCTCAGCTCCCTGGGGCAGGAGGAGGGGCAGCACAGGAGGTCATCCTATGTCCTTAGTCCCACACCCAAAGAGTCCTGGAGGGCTCGAAAGCAGAGGACAAGGTGGGACCCCAAAGAAAGGAACAGGACAGGTCGTCCCAGGGCTGACCAGGAGACATTTGCCTAGATACACGGGCAGCGGGACAGGCGGATGCTTGGCTTTGCCTAGGTACCTTCCAGAGGAAAAGTTCCTCCAGCTTCAAAGATGAGTACAGGGCTGGGCCTCCCCTTCCTGGCTCTCTCTTCTGGGCTCCCAACCCTCTGTTGAAGGAGTGGGGGTAGGGGGCCAGCTTACAGTCCCCACATGTCCCTTGGCAAGTGCCTGCCGCATCCAGACCTCGACCCCCCGTCGGTTACCTTCTCCTCAGAGAAAGGTGACTATGATGGTTGGAGGGCTCCTGCCACTTGACTGGCACAGAATGGGGGGCTTGCAGGAGGAACAGAGAGAAGACTGTGGGGAAGCCTCTTCACCCTCTGCTGAATTCTCAATTCTATCCCTGCACTGGAAGCCTCCTCCTCTGGCTTCAGCCTGCTTGGCAGACCTTAGTCCTGGCCCCTCCCACCTTCTGCCATTATCACGGAGGTGTCCATGTGCCACCTCTGAGGAGGGACAGAAGAGGCAACAGCACCTTCCCAGCTAGCTGTGCTTCCAGGGAGGGTGTTCTGGCCGAGACAACAGACTTAGCTGAGTCAGCTCATGCACTGTCCAGCCATCCCCATCGTCCAACCACATCCCAGAGCCTCCAGTTCCCTCACTCAGGGACACAGCCAGGGTCTGGGAAGGGTCTCAGTTTATAGCCCTGCCGGCTGCCACATCACCCAGAGATCTGGGACATCCCCCCACCGCTTTCAAGCAGGTTGGCAGGGTCAGAATCATTCTGTGAGCCCCTGTGAGAGCAAGCACAAGCAGGTGTCCCTGCTGACTCAGACTGGCCACCTCCCTGCCTCTGGCCCTGCGTCTCTCCCTCCCACTTTTGTCCCATCTGCTGTCTGTCCCTCCTACCTGGGGGTATTGGTGCCCACGTAGGATACCTGGCCCCAGACCTGCCCTTTAATCTACCAAGGCGTGTTCTTCCAGGTCAGGGATCTGACACCCAATGCCATATTTTCTCAGATTTTTCTGCCGGGTTTGACATCTATCCTATGGGAACCTCTGGCTGGATTCCCCTTGGTCGCCAAGTCAAGCAGTGTTTGCTGCTGAAAAATGAAAAAAACAAAACAAAACAACAACAAAAAAGGAAAATCATGGCTCTCATACCGATGAAAAATGAACACACAGTAAAGACTATTTAACTCAGTATTAAGGAGGCACCCAGGCAGATGTCAACAACCAGTTCAAAGGTGAATTCAGTGAAGACTTACATTATATGGAATACAGGAACATTGAAATAAATTTACAGGAGTTCCTGTTGTGGCGCAGTGGTTAACGAATCCGACTAGGAACCATGAGGTTGCGGGTTCGGTCCCTGCCCTTGCTCAGTGGGTTAACGACCCGGCGTTGCCGTGAGCTGTGGTGTAGGTTGCAGACGCAGCTCGGATCCCACGTTGCTGTGGCTCTGGCGTAGGCCGGTGGCTACAGCTCCGATTCGACCCCTAGCCTGGGAACCTCCATATGCCGCAGGAGCGGCCCAAGAAATAGCAACAACAACAACAACAAAGACAAAAAAAAAAAAAAGAAAGAAAGAAATTTACAGATAGATGTAAAATTAGCTTTTTCCAGTGGTTGGGGGAGAGTCAATCAAATCTTCAGGGGCAGTCAATTTGCATGATTATAAACAAGAATTATTTTGCATTGCTATCCATCATCCACAATGTACAAACTGAAAAAAAAGGTGTTTGTTTTTAAAAAGTGTACAGAGCACCAGAAGAGTGTGTCTAATCAAAACATCGCATAGTTTACCCTTTGAAAATATCCAGACATTTTTTTTTTCCTATTCAAAATGTCCTTGCAGTGGTCAGACTCTCTGAGCTGTGGCGCAGAGGAAGTGGGACTTGGTACTGAGATGTCGGGGAAGGGTCCTGGGAGGAGAGGAGGACAGGATAGGAAAGGGGAGGGCACGAGCAGAGACCCCTACTTATCACTTCATATGCCTCCCATTCTTCATTACTACTATTATCCCTTATTATTGTCACTTCATATGCCTCCCATTCTTCATTACTACTATTATCCCTTATTATTAGCTGGCCACGGGGTGGTCCAGAATTAAGACTATTTCCCTTGTAGAGGGGTGTGACCATGTGACTCAGGTCTGGCCAATCAGATAAGAGGGCCATGAGGGATGTAGGGGAAGTGGCCCCAAAAGGAAAAGGTGCTACTCTTTGCCCTTCTCTTTCTTGCTAAAATGCGGAACTCAAGCTCTAGGATCACGAAGTACAGGCTATAAGTGGACGATAGAGCAAAGTGGAAGGTCCTAGACATCCTTCTGAAGTCACCTGACCAGCTGTGGACTGCTCACCTCCAAATTTGCTTGGTATGAGGGAAAAAAACGTTTATCTTATTGAAACCACTGTTTTTTGGGGGGTTTCTGTTTTTATTGCCCTAGACCTGACTTTACGCCTGTGTTGGGTGGCGTCTCTGCTTGACCTCCTCTCTCTGACTTGGCAGCGCCCAGTTCAGCGGATATGTGCAGGGCTCACTCAGTAGAGGCGGTGGGAGGTGACAGGCGCATGCATCGCTTTCAGGGAACCCGCATTTTCAGGCGCATTAGCCTTTCACAGTTTTCTGTTCTTCACCCCTCTCCGTGCCTCCCCAACACACACCCTCCACTAGAGTTACATGGAACCCTCATTTTTTCCACACTCATCCCCACCTCTATGCTTCTGCTCCTGACTTGAGAAGGAGTGGGTGGTATGACTTGCCCATTAACCAAGGAAGAAATTGGAAAAGCTGCACAATTATCACCTTTAATAAAAACTCTGGGGACTCCCTGTTGTGGTGCAGTGGAAACAAATCTGACTAGTATCCATGAGAATGTGGGTTCGATCCCTGGCCTTGCTCAATGGGTCAGGGATCTGGAGTTGCCATGAGCTGTGGTGTAGGTTTTGGACGAGGCTCCAAACCCACGTTGCTGTGGATGTGGGGTAGGCTGGTGGCTGTAGCTCTGATTGACCCCCTAGCCTGGGAACTTCCACATGCCGTAGGTACAGCCCTAAAAACAAATAAAAAAAAACCTCAGGCTGCAGAAAAACAAAAATCTGGTTGAATCGGCGCAATAGTAAAGAATTCCTAGACCAACAAGATACAGGAGGAGACAAAACTTCAGAGGGAGGCACACCATTGGAGCTGCTTTTCCCATGGGGTGTCTGCAACCCTAAAAAGGCAGCTGGGAAGCTGATCAGTACTTTCAACAGCTTCTAGGTTACTACAGAGACAAAAGTTGGAAGTCCAGGGCCTGCCAAAATTTGGGGCAGGGTGTGTGTATGGCTCTTAGAAACCTACAGGCCATTGGGTCAGGACACTCAGTGTCCTTGGGAGTGAGTGACGTGGCAGCAAGCCAGACCTCATGTAGACTGAAGCCTAGCTTTGAGTCTCAATCCCTAAAACTAGATTTAAATGATCTTTTTTTTGTGTGTGTCTTTTTTTTCCCCCCTAGGGCCACATCCACAGCATATGGAGGATCCCAGGCTAGGGGTCTAATCAGAGCTATAGCTGCCGGCCTACACCACAGCCACAGCAAAGCCAGATCAGAGCCACATCTGCGACCTACACCACAGCTCACGGCAACACCAGATACTTAACCCACTGAGCAAGGCCAGGGACCAAACCCACAACCTCATGGTTCCTAGTCAGATTCATTAACCACTGAGCCACAATGGGAACTCCAATTTAAATGATCTTTTAACTGCTAATGAATTAAAGTATCTGGTATAGGAAAACAAAACTGTCTGCGGAGGAAGATAACTTAATCTTAAGCCTCGAGACATTCCACAAACTAATTTTTAAAAATTGTTTGGCATACAACTAAGGCACCCGGGCACAGGAGAAAACAAGACAATATGAACCAGCAACCCTGCAGGAACAACCGACAATTAAAGCCACCCTCAGAGGATGGTGGCAAAACTCTCCAAGCCTGACTGGGGCAAGGGCTATTCATGAAGAGCGGAAGCTCTTGAGTTCTTAAACCAAAGCCAAGTGAACCTGTGAGGAGGGTTTTTTGGTTTTTTCTCTTTTAAAATCTAACCACCTCTTTTATTCCTTAGGTCACCACAATTCTGTGTCAACCTGTGAGAAGTTAAAATCAGTGAAGAGTTGTCATAAGAAGAGAACCAATGGCTGTCAAGTCGGTCATGTGTGAGCCAGTGGCAGCTGACACCTGTGCACCCAGAATGAGCCTCCTTAGTCCCGAGACAGGCCTGGAGAACACAGCACTGGGGGTGAGCGTCTGGGGCTGTGGCCTGGCCCTGGCCATGCTCAGAGCCCGTGGCCAGGGCACTGGCCTTTCCCCACAGCCTGGTTCTCTGGAGAGGGTTGCTGCTGCATTGGCTCTCACCCTACAGCTGGTGACATGTCAGTGGCTGGGCTGGACCACGTCTGCTCCTTGTCCCCACATAGGGTTTAACACACAAAGCAGGAGTTCCTGTCGTGGTGCAGTGGTTAACGAATCCGACTAGGAACCATGAGGTCGCGGGTTCGATCCCTGCCCTTGCTCAGTGGGTTAACGATCCGGCATTGCCGTGAGCTGTGGTGTAGGTTGCAGACACGGCTCGGATCCTGCGTTGCTGTGGCTCTGGCATAGGCCAGGGGCTGCAGCTCCGATTTGACCCCTAGCCTGGGAACCTCCATATGCCGCGGGAGCGGCCCAAAGAAATAGCAAAAAAGACAAAAAAAAAAAAAAAAAAAAAAACCACAAAGCAAACAATCCTCAGCTCAAAGATAGTTTATGGAATATGGAGGCCTGGTTTGCAGAGAGGAAATTCATGAAGCCTTTCATCATGCCGAGTCTGTACCAGAAGCTGGAGAGTGACCCCAGGACAAAGATGTGGCTCGCTGATCCTACCTACTGGGAAACTGACAGAGCAACTGTGAAACAAGCCATTGGACCTGGGCATGAAACTGCAAAATCCCTGATCAGGACAACTTTCAGTGTCCTCCTCGGAGTGAGTATGAATGAGGAGGAAGAAGGTGCAACATCTCCACTACCACCTCCTCCCAAAGAGGAGACCAAGCCAGAGCTAATGGAAGAAGATCTTACAGAAAATAAGAAGCAGGCACTGAAAGAAAAAGAATTGGAGAATGATGCCTATAAAAAGAAAGAATTTGGGAGTTCCCGTCGTGGCACAGTGGTTAGCAAATCCGACTAGGAACCATGAGGCTGCGGGTTCGGTCCCTGCCCTTGCTCAGTGGGTTAAAGATCCAGCATTGCCGTGAGCTGTGGTGTAGGTTGCAGACGCGGCTCAGATCCCGCGTTGCTGTGGCTCTGGCGTAGGCCGGGGGCTACAGCTCCGATTCGACCCCTAGCCTGGGAACCTCTACATGCCTCGGGAGTGGCCCAAGAAATAGCAAAAAGACAAAAAAAAAAAAAAAAAAAAAAAAGAAAAGAAAGAAAAGAAAGAAAGAATTTGGAGTTCCTGCTGTGGCACAGTGGGTTAAGAATTTAATTGCAGTGGCTCAGGTCATTGCAGAGGGGCAGATTCGATCCCTTGCCTGGTGCAGTGCATTAAAGGATCCAACTTTGCCCCAGCGGTGGCACAGATTGCAGCTATGGCTTGGATTCAATCCCTGGCCTGAGAACTTTCATATGCCATGGGTGTGGCCATTAAAAAAAAGAAGAAAGACTTCGACACAACCTTGAAGCTCTACGAATGGATCCAGCTAGATCAGACCTTCATCAAGGGTTATACATTGGAAGCAGCTGCCCTAGATGCAATTAAAGACTATACAAAAACCATGAATGTCCACCAGAAGGCCCTAGACCTGAACTTCAACTCCAAGGAGGGAGCAGACAGTTACAACACTACATGATGACCCAGTACAACCAACATGACACCTGAAGATGTGAAGTGATGGACCATGACTGCTTTGAGGTGCAGCAGATAAGGAGTGACTTGGCCCTGCGGCTCTTCTCAGAAACAGAAGTACCCCCAGGCACTCAGCAAATATGAAAGGATCCTGTAATAGCACAAAAGACCAGAAGCTGATGGATAGGTATCTGATCACCACTGGGTGGTCATTTGCTCATCATCCCCCTTCCTTTCACCCTCATGTGCAAAAAGGAACCAGGTTGGCAGCAAGCATCATGGAGCAGAAGGAGGAGAAGGCGGGGGGAGTGGCAGCTTATCTCTGAATATCTATACCGACCTGTGTGGAAGATACGGAGCCTTGTATTCATGTCATTCATGCAGCTGCTGCCTTTGGGCCCTCCCAGCACAGGCATGGCCTTTTTTGCTGCCCTTGAATTACACATCTCCCTCCCTGACCCCCTGTTGCTGTCTCAGCCGCTCTCAGAGTTGGTGATTTTTTATTTGGGGGCAGTGGGCGTATATGGAGAGGGGAAGACAGTCTTCCCAACCTCAGGTCCCAACTGTCTTTATACTGTTCTCCAATAAAACAAGGCAGCTGGGCATGGCGGAAAGAAGCAAGGAAGGGAGGGAGGGGAGAAGGGAGGAAGGGGGGCAGCCAGGACAGCAGGAAGACCCTCAGAAAGTCCAGATGTTGGAATCATCAGATAGACTAAAAAATAACTATGCTTGGAGTTCCTGTCATGGCGTAGTTGCTAATGAATCTGACTAGGAATCATGAAGTTGCAGGTTCGATCCCTGCCTGTTCAGTGGGTTAAGGATCCGGCGTGCTGTGAGCTGTGGTGTAGGTCACAGACACAGCTCGGATCCCATGTTGCTGTGGCATGGACCGGTGGCTACAGCTCTGATTAGACCCCTAGCCTGGGAACCTCTATGTGCCTTGGGAGCGGCCCTAGAAAAGGCAAAAAGATTAAAAAAAAATTAAAACATAAAATAACTATGCTTACTACGTTCCAGGAAATAAAAGACAGAAAATTTTAGAAACTACAAAACTACCCCCAAAATGGCACAGACTTCTCTTTAACTCTTTTTTTTTTTTTTTCTTTTTAGGGCTGCACCTGTGACACATGGAAGTTCCCAGGCTAAGGATCAAATCAGAGCTGCAGCTGCTGGCCTACGCCACAGCCACACCACATCCAAACACATCTGCAACCTATGCCACAGCTTGTGGCAATGCCAGATCTTTAGCCAACTGAGTGAGGCCAAGGATTGAACCTACATCCTCACGAACACTGTCAGGTTTTTTTTTTTTTTTTTTTTTTCTTTTTTCTTTTTTAGGGCCATACCTGTGGCATATGGAAGTTCCCAGACTGGGGTCAAATTGGAGCTGCAGCTGCCAGCCTACACCACAACCACAGAAATGCCAGATCCAAGCCACCTCTGTGACCTATACTGCAGCTTGTGGCAATGCGAGATCCTTAACCCACTGAGTGAGGCCAGGGATTGAACCCATAGACTTACAGATACTGATCCGGTTCTTAACCTGCTGAGCCACAACAGAAACCCCTAAAAATTCTAAATAGAAAAATACAATAACTAATAACCCTATGGATGGCTTTCATAGTCAATTAGGCAAAACTGAAGAGGATATTAGTCAACTAGAAGGTAGGTCAGAAGAAAAAATTCAGAACTAAACAAAGAGAAGAATAAAACATTCAGGAGAGAGAGCAGGAGGTACAGAGGATATACTGAGTATGTCAAATATGCCTTTAATTGGAGTCAAAGAGGAGAATGAAGCTGAAGCAATATTTTTAAAAATAATGACTGAGGAGTTCCCGTTGTGGCTCAGTGGTTAACGAATCTGACTAGGAACCATGAGGTTACGGGTTCGATCCCTGGCCTTGCTCAGTGGGTTAAGGATCCGGCATTGCCAGGAGCTGTGGTATAGGTCGCAGATGTAGCTCGGATCTGGTGTTGCTGTGGCTGTGGTGTAGGCCAGCAGCTACGCTCCAATTTGACCGCTAGCCTGGGAACCTCCATATGCCGCAGGTGCGGCCTTGGAAGAAGACAAAAAGACTAAAAAATAATGACTGAGAATTGGGTTTGTTTGTTTGTTTGTTTGTTTGTTTTGCTTTTTAGGGCCAAACCTGTGGCATATAGAAATTCCCACACCAGGGTTCAAATCAGAGCTGCAGCTGCCAGCCTACACCAAAGCCACAGCAGTGCTAGATCCAAGCTGCATCCATGACCTACACCACAGCTCACAGTAACATGGGATCCTTAACTCACTGAGGGAGGCCAGGGATTGAACCCCCATCCTCACGGATACTAGTCAGGTTCATAACCAGCTGGGCCACAATGGGAACTCCAAGAACGCTTTTAAAATAATGAAACCTGATCAATTTCAAGCAGGATAAATGAACGTAATTATACAACTAGATACATATGGTAAAACATCAAAAAACTAAAGATGCTTTTTTTTCTGACCTTTTGTCTTTTTAGGGCTGCACCCACAGCATATAGAGGTTCCAAGGCTAGGGGTCGAATCAGAGATCAGAGCTGTAGCTGCCAGCCTACACCAAAGCCACAGCAACTCGGGATCTGAGCTGCATCTGCAACCTACACCATAGCTCACCACAACGCCGGATCCTTAACCCACTGACCGGAGCCAGGGACTGAACCCGAATCCTCATGGATACTAGTCAGGTTCATTAACCATTGAGCCATGACAAGAACTTCAAAATTTTTTTTAACCTTAAAAGAATTTGAGGAAAAGAGTCAGCTTGCCTTCCAAGGAGCAAGAATTAGGTTTACAGCTGACTTCTCAACATAAACAACAGGAACCAGAAGACCAAGAATGACACCTCAAATGGGCTAAAAGAAAATGACTGCAGCTCCAAGTCAAAGACATCAAAAAATATGTGTAGAAAAGAAATCAAGATGAAGATATTTGCAGACATCTAAAAAGAGATAATTTGTCATTAGCAGGCCTAAAAGGTATTCTCAGGCCAAATAAAATCTATCCAAGTTAGAAGGTCAGATATGCAAAAGGGAATAAACACATAGATGTATTTAAATAGATGTAGATGGATGGACAGATTTAGATGGCTACAGGAAAGATTTTATTTATAAGTTCATACATGCGGGGAGCCGAGAAGATACAAGAAGCCGAGGAAGGGAGCTTGCCTGAACAGTGCAGTTCCAAGGACAAGCTCCTAATCAGGAAAAGGGGCCTGTCTGAATTGCACAATTCCAAGGACAGGCCCCAGAAGACAATAAGGCTCGCCCACTGACATAGGTGGAAAACTAAATTTTCCAGGAAATAATTTCCATTTTGTGTTGCTGAGTGGGGATTGTTCCATGGATAACTTAGTCTTTTCTGTTATTCACTTGCTATTCAGTTTTCCTCAGTCTTTCCTGATCATTTACTTATTATTCTTATTTCCCATTCCTATTTTCCTGTGCTGATTTGTGATTTAACAAAATTACAACAATAATATAATAAGAATTTCATCCTAAAGGACTTTCCCCTATTTAAATCCAACTTAGTTAAGACATAGTGTTTATCTATTAACTAGTTATATGGTAAACTTTAGAGTTAGGATTTTAATGAGGTTCATAAAAGTTAGACATATATTATCCAAGAAACCTAGCTGTGAGTTTTGTCCTTGATTTTAAAAGCTTTTAAGTGATAGCTAGTTTAGTTAAGTTGGTTTATATTTACTTACACTGTCTCCCTGCCATAATGCTTTGAAGATAAGCACCAGTCTACAAACAAGGTTTGTGAATGCCAAATTCTGGTGTCTGTGAACTCTTCAAATTGTAAAGACTGGCTGGCCATGGGATGATTTGTACTGTCTCCTCCTTTCCACACGATGTATTGTACCTAATTGCCCTTAAATTGTACTCAGTTAAGATAGAGATCTTAAAACATGATGTATTGTACCTAATTGCCCCTAAATTGTACCCACTAAGTTTAGTTAAGACAAAGACCTTAGAACATGATGTATAGCTGCTATACCACGTAATAGTTAACCAAAGTACTTTTAACACTGTGATGTAATCTGTAGTGAAAAACTGTCTATATAATCAACCACTTATGCCAATAAAATCTGAGCAGTCCAGCGCCCTGAAAGAAGGGACAAAGAGGCTGTCTCCATATGTACATTCGCCGATGCCACGTCCCTCTCTGATTGGGAAAAAGTGTACACTCCCTGGTCGCTGGAGCTGGCCTCCGGCACATACACATACATCTAAATGAATATTTTTATCCCTTTTAATGGAAATTTTCTATCTTTTTATAAAGAAAATAATGTAACAGTTCTATTATTCATCTTCAATAATTAGCAACATATAGACAATCTTTTTTCTTTCCTTTTTTTTTTTTTTTTCTTTTTTGGCCACCCCAAGGCACATGGAGTTCCTGGGTCAGGGCTCAGATCTGAGCCACAGTTGTGACCTAAGCTGCAGCTGTAGCAACGCTGGATCCTTAACCCACTGTACTGAGCCCGGGATCAAACCTGCATCTCAGCACTCCCAAGATGCCGCCAATCCCATTGCACTACAGCAGGAACTCCTCGACAGTCTTGCTTCATCTATATTCCCTTGACTCTGCTTACACTGGATTATTTTAATCAAACCCCAAGCTTCATATAAAATCATCTCTAGATATTTCAGTTTATATCTCTTCAAGATAAGGACTTTTCAAACAAAAGCCCTGGACTGTTATGAGACCTAAACAGTAAAATAAGTAATTCATTAAAACATCAAATGTCCTATCAGACATTCATTCTAAGTCCAATTTTTCTATTTCCTTTCAGATGGATGTTCAAATGAAGATTCTTAAAATGTCCTTGTATTGAATTTGGCTATTGTGTTTCTTGTGTCTGTTTTTTGAAAATTAATTTTAAAATATAAAAAACCTTTTGTTGTGAAATTTTCCAATGTAAACAAAAGGAAAGAAAATATTATAGTGGACCTCGTGGGAGCTAGGGTGAGCAAAAGGACCCTAGATTTTAAATTCTGGAGATCTGCTATGATTGCTGATTGCTGCTTCTAATCACAATCAGAGGTGCAGAAAGAGAGGTGCACAGCCACTGTTGCTGCACCTCTCCCCCCTGTTGCAACCCTGCCCCATCTGATGAACTAACTTCCAAGGTATTCTGAGTGCTGAAATCATTTTCACCCCCTGCATTTTTCATTTTTTCCCTTTTAGGAGTCAGATGTTCAAAAACCACTAGAAAACTAGGATGTTTCAAAATGACTGCATTTATAGGGGAAAATCAAAAGTTCCATGCTCAAGGAAAGTCTCAGAAAAGACCTAAGACATTACGTTTATACCTTAGGCTGATCCCCAGCATAGAGACAGCCTACAACAATAAACACACACACACGAAAATCAGTAACAGAAAATACCCCTGAGGAAGAGAGAGAATAAGATTTCCAGAGTTACCACATATTAAGTTTTAAATCTCCAGTCACAATATTATGCATTGTGATTTTTCAACAACAAAAAAATCACAATGCATAAAAAGAAAGAGGAAAGTATAACTCAAAGGGAAAAAGAAACAGAAACTATCCCTAAAAAAGACATATTGGCAAATATATTATACAAAGACCTTAAAACAACTGTCTTAAAGATGCTCAAAGAACTAAAGGAATATAGAACAAAGTCAAAAAAATAATGTATGAACCAAATGAAAATATCAGTAAAGAGATAGAAAACCTAAAAAGGAACCAAAAAGAAATTTTGGAGCTGTAAAGTACAATAACTGAAGTGAAAAATTCACTACAGGAATTCAAAGGCAGATTTGAGCAGGCACAAGAAATAATTTGTGAACCTAAAGAAGGGACTATGGAAATTATCGAGGCTGAGGACAGAAAGAAAAAAGTATGAATAAAACTGAACATAGCCCAAGCGACCCTTGAGACACCATCAAGTGGACCTAATACACACTGTGGGATCCCAGAAGGAGAAGAGGGAGAGAAAGGGCCAGAGAGACCATCTGGAGAAATGATGATTGAAAACTTCACGAATTTAATGAAAGATGTGACTATAAATATCCAAGAATCTCAGTGAACTCCAAGATGATCCACATGGAGATGTATTACAACCAAACACTCAAAAGACAAAGAATGAATCTGTTTTTTTGTTTGTTCATTTGTTTGTTTTGTCTTTTTAGGGCCGCACCCAAGGCATATGGAGGTTCCCAGGCTAGAGGTGGAAGCGGAGCTGCAGCTGCTGGCCTACACCACAGTCACAGCAACATGGGATCTGAGCCTCGTCTAATGACCTACACCACAATCCACAGCAACGCCAGATCCTTAACCCACTGAGCTAGGGCAGGGATTGAACCCACACCCTCATGGGTACTGGTCAGGCTTGCCAACCACTTAGCAATGATGGGAACTCCCAAAGAGTGAGTCTTGAAAGCTGCAAAAGAGAGAAATAAATAGACAAGATCCTCAATAATAGCATCTGTAGATTTCTCATCAGAAAAAAAAAAAAAAAAATGGAGCCAAAGATGACAGTGGACCAATACATTCAGAGTGTGAAAAGGAGAAAAAATTTGTCGATGAAAATTCCTACTGGCTATAATGGAAAAAAATAAAAATCATGATACAAATTAAACAAAAAAAAGAAAAGAAAATTCCTATATCCACAAAAATAGTCCTTCAAGAATTTCCATTGTAGCTCAGTGGAAACGAATCTGACTAATATCCAAGAGCATGTGGGTTTAATCTCTGGCCTTGCTCAGTGGGTTAAGGATCTGGTGTTGCCGTGAACTGTGGTGTAGGTCGCAGACGGGCTCAGATCTGGTATTGCTGAGGCTGTGGTGTAGGCCAGCAGCTACAGCTCCTATTTGACCCGTAGCCTGGGAATCTACATGTACCCCAGGTACAGCCCTAAAAGACAAAAAAAAAAAAAAATTCCTTCAAAAAGGAGGGAGATGGAGTTTTCCAGTGGTCTAGCAGTCAGTTAAGGGCTAAGCCACTGCTGTGGCTCAGGTTATTGTTGTGGCTTGGATTTGATTCCTGGCCCGAGAACTTCCTCATGCTGCAGGCATGGCCAAAAAAAAAAGTGTGGTGGGGTGGAGGGAGAAATCAAGACATTAAAAAAAAAAAAAAAAAAAGAGTTCCCATCATGGTTCAGCAGAAAGGAATCCAACTAGGAACCATGAGGTTGCGGGTTTGATCCCTGGCCTCACTCAGTGGGTTAAGGATCCAGCGTTGCTGTGGCTGTGGTGTAGGTCACAGATGTGGCTCGGATCTGGTGTTGCTGTGGCTGTGGTGTAGGCTTGCGGCTATGACTCCAATTAGACCTCTAGCCTGGGAACCTCCATATGCCATGGGTGCAGCCCCAAAAAGAAAAAAGACAAAAAACCAAAAGAAAGAAAGAAATCAAGACATTCCCAGATAAATAAAACTGAGAGAGTTCATGACCTCTAGACCTGGCCAGCAAGAAAAGCTCAAGAGAGTCCTGCAAAGAGAAATGAAAGGACACTAGACAGTAACTCAAAGCCATATGGAAAAATAAAGATCACAAGATAAGTAAATACTTAGGCAATTAGAAAAGCTAAGTATAGAAAAGCAATTATTGTAACCGGAGCTTGGAACTGCATTTTTTTTTTTTACATAATTTAAGAGACTAACACGTTTAGGAGTTCCCACTGTGGCTCATCAGTAAAGAAACCTGACTAGTGTCCATGACGACACAGGTTCAATCCCCCGCCCTGCTTGGTGGTTTAAGGATCTGGTGATGCTGTGAGCTGTAGTGTTGGTCGCAGATGCAGCTCAGATCCCACATTGCTGTGAATATGGTGTAGGCCAGCAGCTGCCAGCTCCAATTAGACCCCTAGCCTGGGAACTTCCAAATGCTGCAGGTGCAGTCCTAAAAAGACAAAAAAAAAAAAAGACAGAGAGAGAGAGACTAATACATTTTAAAGAACTCTTAGTTTATGTCTGGGGCACACGATGTATTCAGATGTCACTTTGTGACATCAACTACCAAAGAGGTAGGCACAGAGATATAAAAGAACAGAGATTTTGCATGTTATTGAGGTTAAACTGGTATAAATCCAAATTAGAGTGCTATAATGTTAAGATATTAAATTAATCTCCATGGTAGCCACAAAGAAAATAGCTGAAGAATACACACGAAATGAAATGAGAAAGGAATTTAAACATTTCATTACAAAAAAATAAATTAAATAGCAAGATACAGAAATGCAGGAAATGAAAGACAAAAAAAAGTCTAGAGAAAACAACACAATGACAGAAGTCTCTCCTTAGAGTTCCCATTGTGGCTTAATGGGTTAAGAACCTGACTAGTATCCATACAGATGCAGGTTTGATCCCTGGCCTCGCTCAGTGGGTTAAGGATCTGGCATTGCTGTGAACCATGGTGTAGGTCAAAGACACAGCTAGGCTCTGGTGTTGCTGTGGCTGTGGTGTAGGCTGGCATCTGCAGGTCTGATTTGACCGAAAGTGTAGGAACTTCCATATGCTGCAGGTACAGCCCTAGAAAGAAAGGAAGGAAGGAAGGAAGGAAGGAAGGAAGGAAGGAAAGAAGAAAGAAAGGAAGGAAGAGAAAGTCTTCCTTATCAGTAATTATTTTAAATGTAACTAAATTTACCAATCAAAAGACAGATTGGAAGAATGGATAAAAACACATGGTCCAACTATACACTGTCTACGAAGACTCATTTGAGATCCAAAGACACAAATAGGTTGAAAGTTAAAGGATAGAAAAAGATATTCTGTGCAAACAGTAAACAAAAGAGAGCAGGAATGGCTATACTAGTATCAGACCAAATAAACTTTATTTTTTTTTTTTGTCTTTTTGCCATTTCTTGGGCCGCTCTGGTGGCATATGGAGGTTCCCAGGCTAGGGGTCTAATCAGAGCTGTAGCCGCCAGCCTACGCCACAGCCACACCAACTTGGGATCCAAGTCACATCTGCAACCTACACCACAGCGAGGGAGCAAACCCGCAACTTCATGGTTCCTAGTCGGATTCGTTAACCACTGAGCCACAACAGGAACTCCCAAATAGACTTTAAATCAAAAAAGTTTATCAGAGACAAAGAAGGACATTATATATTAATAAAATGTTCAACACAGCAAAAAGATATAACAATTATAAAAATTTATGCATAGAATGACAGCCAAATATATGAAGTAAAACTTACAGAACTGAAGGGCAAAATAGACAGTTTTACAATAATAGTCGGAGACTTCAGTACCCCTCTCTTAATAATAGATAGAACAGGATGGAGAAAACAGATGATAACTATGAAAATTGAGGATTAAACAACACAATAAACAAAGCAGATCTAATAGAATACTCCAATCAATAACAACAGCATATGTATTCTTTCCAAGTGCACATGGGACATTTTCCAGGATAGACTATATGTTAGTCCACAAATTAAGTCTCAACAGATTTTTTAAAGATATCATGCAATGTATCTTCTCTGACCAAAATGGGATGAAGTTAGAAATCAATAACATAAAGAAAAGTAGAAAGATCAAATGTCTAGAAATGAAACAACAAATTTTTAAGCAATCAATGGACCAAAGAATAAATCAGAAGAAAAATGAGAAAATACTTCAAGCCAAATGAAAATGAAAACACAATAACCAACACTTAAGGAACTCAGCAAAGTGGTACAAAAGGGGAAAATTTATAGCTACAAATGCTTACATTAAAAAACAAAGATATCATTACACTCTTGGTGGGATTGTACATTTTTGCAACCTCTGTGGAAAACAGTATGCAGATGCCTCAGAAAACTAAAAATAGAACTACCATTTGATCCAGCAATCTCACTCCTGGGCATCTATCCAGAGAAAACCATGACTCGCAAAGACACATGTACTCTGATGTTCACTGCAGCACTATGTTCAATAGCCAAGACATGGAAACAACCTAAATGTCCATTGACAGAGGAGTGGATCAAGAAGATGTGGTACATATACACAATGGAATATTACTCAGCCATTAAAAGGAACAAGATACCAGCATTTTTAGCAACTTGGATTATCATGCTAAGTGAAGTCAGCCATACAATGAGACACCAACATCAAATGCTTTCACTGACATGTGAAATCTCAGAAAAGGACAGAATGAACTTCTTTGCAGAACAGATACTGACTCACAGACTTTGAAAAACTTATGGTTTCCAAAGGAGACACTTTGGGGGATGGGGGGATGTGCTGCAGGTGTGGGATGGAAATCCTATAAAGTTGGATTGTGATTATCATTGCACAACTATAAATGTAATAAATTCATTGAGTAATAAAAAATGTTTTAAAAACAAAGATATAAAACCAATAACATAACTTTACAATGTAAGAATCTAGAAAAAGAACAAACTAAACAGAAGAAAGGAAAGGAAGGGAAAGAAAAGGAAAGGAAATAAAAATAGAGATCGAGCAGAGATAACTGAAAACAGTTTAGAAAAACAATATAGGCACATCAATGAAGACAAAAAGTTGATTCTTCAAAATAATCAACAAAATTGACATTTAACAATGGTACCAAGATTATTCAATGGATAAAAGATAGTCTTTTCAACAAATGGTGCTGGGAACAATTTTCTAATTGATATCCGTATGCAAAAGAATGAATATCAAATAAAAAATTACTCAAAATGGATCAAGGTTATGAATGTAAGGCCTAAAGCAATATACTCATAGAAGAAAACCTAGAAGCTTCACAACACTGGATTTGGCAATGATATCTTAGATATGACACCAAAGATATAAGTAACAAAAGAAAAAATAGACAAGTTGGACTCATGAAAATTAAAAGCGCCAGAAGATACTATTCACAGAGCTAAAAAGGCAAACCACAGAATGGGAGAAAATATTTGCTAATCATATATCTGATAAGGGATTAATATCCAGAATATATAGAAAACTCCACAAACTCAGCAACAAACAACTAGATTCAGAAGTGGGCAAAGAGGGAGTTCCTGTCGTGGCGCAGTGGTTAACGAATCTGACTGGGAACCATGGGGTGGCGGGTTCTATCCCTGGCCTTGCTCAGTGGATTAAGGATCCGGCGTTGCCGTGAGCTGTGGTGTGGGTTGCAGACGTGGCTCGGATCCTGCATTGCTGTGGTTCTGGCGTTGGCAGGCGGCTACAGCTCTGATTAGACCCCTAGCCTGGGAATCTCCATATCCCACGAGAGCAGCCCAAGAAATGGCAAAAAAAAAAAAAAAAGTGGGCAAAGAAATTGAATAGACATTTCTCCAAAGAAAATATATAATTGGCCAGAAAGCTTATGAAAAGATGTTCAACCTCACTAATCATTAGTGAAATGCAAATCAAAACTATAATGAGATACTACCTCACACCTATTAAGATGGCTATTATTTTAAAAAAAAACAGAATACAGCAAGTGTTGGCAAGGATGTAGAGAATTTGAGGGGTTTTTCAAAGTATAGTTGATTTACAATGTTCGTTTCTGGTATACAGCAAAAATGATTGAGTTATACACACACACTGTGTGTGTGTGTGTGTGTGTATGTTTTTTCATATTCTTTTCCATTATAGTGTTTACAGGATATGGTTCCCCATGCTATACAGCCAGGCCCTGTTGTTTATGTGTTTTATATGTAGTAGCATGTATCTGCTCATCCCAAACTCTTAATTTATCCCTCCCCCCTCCTTTTCCCTTTAATAATCTTAAATTTATTTTCTATGTCTGTGAGTCTGTTTCACTTTAAGTAAGTTCAATTGTATCATCATTTATTTTTTTCTTTTTAGGACTGCACCTGTGGCATATGGAAGTTCCCAGGCTAAGGGTCAAATCAGAGCTGCAGCTGCCAGCCTACACTGCAGCCACAGCAACACAGGATCCAAGCTGCATCTGCCACCTACACCACAGCTCACAACACTGCCGGATCCTTAGCCGGCTGATCGAGGCCAGAGATCGAACCTGCAACCTCATGGATACTAGTTGGGTTTGTTACTGCTAAGCCACAATGGGTACTCCTACACGAAATAACTTAAAGCAGGGTCTCAAAGAGATATTTGTACATCCATGTTTATAACAGCATTATTCACAATAGCTAAAATGTGGACATAACCCCAGTGTCCGTTGATGGATGAATGAATAAGAAAAATGTGGTATATACATGCAATGGAATATTATTCACCCGTAAAAAGGAAGAAAATTCTGCATTATGCTATAGCATGGATAAACCTTGAGGACATTATGTTATGTGAAAAAAGCCAGTCACAAAAAGATAAATACTGTATGACTCCACTTATATGAGATACTTATGTAAGAGGAAATAACCAGTCTGACCCCTTATTAGATATGTTTTTTTTTTTCTTTAATCTTTGTATTCTTGCCTTTGCTATAAGTTAATCACTAAAGGGATGTTGCTTATAGCCTAAAGTACACAGTATGGACCATATCTGGGAACCCTGCCTCCCATGCAATAAAGATGAAGCTAAAATACCTTTCTTTAGCTCACAGAAGACATCTTGACCAGGCCCACCTGTGAATGGCTGCAGGAAAGAAGAATTAACACTGGCCAGAACCAGAAAAGAACTGCAACAACTTAACTGCCGTTTTTACTTTACCTCCTCATCTCCCTCTCTGTTCTACCAAAGAAACTAGCTTTCAAACGCAGGTAAAATGATTCTTTGCAACATTAGTCCACCTCTTCTCGGCTTTCTGAACAGTTTCTATTCCTTGCCCCAACAAGTCATCTCTTGATTTATTGGCCTGTCATGTGGCAAGTAGCAGAAGCTTGGACTTGGAAACAGCAGTAAAAATTATAAAGTAGAATGGCAGTTGCCGAGAGAATGGGGAGATTTTGTTTAATGGCTATAGATTTCATTTTCTAAGATGAAAATGCGGATGGATGGAGGGGATAGGTGCACAAAAATGGGAATGTAAAGAACTATATATATACATATATATATATTTTTTTTTTTTAAACAGTTAAATGGGAGTTCCCGCTGTGGCAAAATGGGATTGGTGGCATCTTGGGAGTGCTGGGAAGTGGGTTCAATCCCCAGCCTGGGACAATGGCCAGCATGGCACAGTGGGTTATAGATCCAGCATTGCCTCAGTGGGACTGAGGTTACCACCACAGCTTGGATCTGATCCCTAACCCCGAAGCTCCATATACCATGGGGCAGCCAAAAATAAAAATAAATAAAATGGTCAAAATGCTAAATGTTACTATATTTTACCACAGTACTTTATGTTACTATATTTTACCACAGTAAAAAAAAAAAGAACTTTTCCTCATCAATTCTTATGTTTGGTAACCTCATAGTTTGTGTAAAAAAGGCAGAGGGAGTTCCCATCGTGGCTCAGTGGAAACAAATCCAACTAGTATCCATGAGGACGCAGGTTTGATCCCTGGCCTCGCTCAGTGGGTTAAGGATCTGGCATTTCCATGAGCTTGGTGTAGGTCACAGACGAGGCTTGAATCTTGCGTTGCTGTGGCTGTGGTGTAGGCTGGCAGCTACAGCTCTGACCTGACCCCTTGCCTGGGAACCTCCATATGCTGCAGGTACAGCCCTAAAAAAAGACAATAAATAAATAAACAAACAAATAAAGAAGGCAGACAAAATACTTGATTCTTTCCCTTATCAGTTTTTAGAATAAACAATGATTCACCAGCATCCTCCAAAGGTGATCAACTTATTTCTTCTAAAAAAACAGGATGACAGACTAGACCTAGCTATCAACTCACGGCACTTACAGATTAACATATTTGTGTCTCAATTCATTGCCGTTCTTTTCGATGTTTGAAATAATATATTTTAACTAGTGAGAGGCTCTTCAAAGTCCAAGACAGGATTTACAGAAAACTTCTCCTGTCCTTAGAAAGTAGAATAGGCATAAAAATCAGACACAGAACTGAATCATAAGGATGGCAGAACTCCAAAGGAGACAGCATGAGCAACCACGATCAAGTTCCTATCCTACATGCAGGGCCCCCTCACAGATAAGTAGTAGTCAGGATACCTGGTATGGGGAAATTTGAATGGATACACCTGAGAATCTTGAACCTCCAGTTTCCCCTGAATGCTCTGGGCTAGAAGTGAGATAGGCTGAGACCTGGGAAGTAGGACCCTTTGGCTGCAGTGCCTGCACCTAGACAAACATCACCCAGAGCAACGAAATACAATGAAACTATAAGGGACCAAAAATAACTACGTGTATGCACAATTGGGACAGATCACGGGCAATAAGATACCAAAAAAAAAAAAAAAAAAGGCTGAAAAAGACCAACTACCCACCCAGAACAAAAGCAGGGTACTATGCACAGCCCCTGCACACAGTACCACCAAAGAGGTGGGCAGACCACCTAAGCCACCCCTCTGGCCCAATCCCTGGATCCATCCCTACCTTCACACCATAAAAGGAACCAGCTCGCCACTTTTCCTTGGGGATTGAGTGAGCAAAGGAAACTGTTGCTTGTTTTCACTCTCCCTGTGCTGCAGCAGGGACCCCCAATAAAACCTTGCCTGAATTTCTTGCCTGGCCTTTTATCAATTTCCATTGGTTAAGGAAGGCCAAGAATCCAGGTCAGTAACAGAAGCAGCACTCCCCCACCCCCACCCCCACCCCCTGTCAGCCGAGCAGCCTCCTGCTGCCTGGAGACTAGGCGAGGAACTTCCCTGAGTGCTTTACAGAATGATGCTCTGTGTCCTTCTCACTGCTGCCCACACTGCCACCAGACCATTAACTAGGGTCAGTCATCCTCAGGACCCAAGATCACACGTGTTAGGTGCTAACTGTACAAAATGAAACACAAAGCTGCAAGACAAGAATAGCTGGAGAAACTGAAATTTTAACAACAAAACTTGTACCTTCCTTGTTTCTTATTCCATCACGAAGCTATGCTAAAAACAGAATGTGCTTAAAAAATAGAAACTACCCCTTTGCCTACATAACCAGCTGCTCCCTAAGCTGAGGGGAGCCTGAGTTCTCCCTGCTCAGTGCTCCTGACCACTGTCCATCGATAAACCTGCTTTAGATCTCATTGTTGCCATCTCTGCATCCTTCTTCCCTCACCATTTCTAACAAGTACAGTCATGCTCTGGATAATACAATTTATTCACCAAAAGAGCTGCAGGAACTAATATGTACTAGAAGAATCTGGGAGAGGAGGTTTAACAGAAGACAAGACTGTTGGATCGAGAGTAGAATAAAAGGCTCTACATATGAGAAAATTTTTTAATTTAATTTAATTTATTTATTTTTCCACTGTACAGTGGGGACCAAGTTACACATACACGTATACATACTTTTTCCTCCCATTGTTGTGCTGCCGTGTAAGTATCTAGACATAGTTCTCAATGCTACACAGCAGGATCTCATTGTAAATCCATTCCAAGAGCAATAGTTTGCATCTGTTAACCCCAAGCTCCCAATCCCTCCCACTCCCTCCCTCTCCCCGCCTCCTGGGCAGCCACAAGTCTATTTTCCAAGTCTATTATTTTCTTTTCTGTAGAAATGTTCATTTGTGCTTTATATTAGATTCCAGTTATAAGTGTTATTATATGGTATTTATCTTTCTTTTTCTGACTTATTTCACTCAGTATGAGAGTCTCTAGTTCCATCCATGTTGCTGCAAATGGCATTATGTTGTTCTTTTTTATGGCTGAGTAGTATTCCATTGTGTATATATACCACTTCTTCCTAATCCAATCATCTGTCGATGGACATTTGGGTTGTTTCCATGTCTTGGCTATTGCGAATAGTCCTGCAATGAACATGAGGGTGCATGTTTCTTTTTTAAGGAAAGTTTTGTCCGGATATATGCCCAAGAGTGGAATTGCTGGGTCATATGGTAGTTCTATGTATAGATTTCTAAGGTACCTCCAAACTGTTCTCCATAGTGGCTGTACCAGCTTACCTTCCCACCAACAGTGCAAGAGGGTTCCCTTTTCTCCACAGCCCCTCCAGCACTTGTTATCTGTGGACTTATTAATGATGGCCATTCTGACTGGCGTGAGGTGGTATCTCGTGGTAGTTTTGATTTGCATTTCTCTAATAATTAGGGATGTTGAGCATTTTTTCATGTGCTTGTTGCCCATCTGTATATCTTCCTTGGAGAATGGTCTATTCAGGTCTTTTGCCCATTTTTCCATTGATTGATTGGCTTTTTTGTTGTTAAGTTATATAAGTTGCTTGTATATCCTAGAGATTAAGCCCTTGTCAGTTGCATCATTTGAAACTATTTTCTCCCATTCTGTAAGTTGTCTTTTTGTTTTCTTTTTGGTTTCCTTTGCTGTGTAAAAGCTTGTCAGTTTGATTAGGTCCCATTGGTTTATTTTTGCTCTTATTTCTTTTTTTTTTAATATGATTTTATTGTAGGATTCAGAAAGGCAATTTTTTTTTTTTTTTTGTCTTTTTGCCATTTGTTGGGCCGCTCCTGCGGCATATGGAGGTTCCCAGGCTAGGGGTCTAATCGGAGCTGTTGACACCAGCCTACGCCAGAGTCACAGCAACGCGGGATCCGAGCCGCGTCTGCGACCTACACGACAGCTCACGGCAACGCCGGATAGTTAACCCACTGAGCAAGGGCAGGGATCGAACCCGCAACCTCATGGTTCCCAGTCGGATTCGTTAACCACTGCGCCATGACGGGAACTCCTATTTTTGCTCTTATTTCTGTTGCCTTGGGAGAATTACCTGAGAAAATATCCATGATGTTGATGTCAGAGAATGTTTTGCCTATGTTCTCTTCTAGGAGTTTGATGGTGTCCTGTCTTATATTTAAGTCTTTCAGCCATTTGGAGTTTATTTTTGTGCATGGTGTGAGGGTGTGTTCTAGTTTCATTGCTTTGCATGCAGCTGTCCAGGTTTCCAAGCAATTCTTGCTGAATAGACTTTCTTTTTCCCATTTTATGCTCTCGCCTCCTTTGTCAAAGATTAATTGACCATAGGTGTCAGGGTCTATACATGAGAACTTATTCACCTGGGCGCACTCTTCTGTGCTCAGAATTTATTTATTTATTTATTTGCCTTTTTTTTTTTCAGGGCTGCACCCTTGGCATATAGAGATTCCTAGGTTAGGGGTCGAATTGGAGCTACAGCTGCGGCTGCAGCCACATCAACACCAGATCTGAGCCATGTCTGCAACCTACACCACAGCTCATGGCAATACTGGATAGTTAACCCACTGAGCAAGGCCAGGGATCAAACCCACAACCTCATGGTTCCTAGTCAGATTTGTTTCCGCTGGGCCACGATGAAAACTCCTGTCTTTTTATGTCTTTTTAGGGCCACATCTGTGGCATATGGAAGTTCCCAGGCTAGGTGTCCATTGGAGCTACAGCTGCTAGCCTACACCACAGCCACAGCAATACAGGATCCAAGCCGAGTCTGCAACCTACACCACAGCTCATGGCAATGCCAGATCCTTAACCCAGTGAGCGAGGCCAGGGATCAAACCTGCGTCGGGTTCATTAACTGCTGAGCCACAGAAGGGAACTCCCTGTGCTCAGAATTTAATGTCCTGCAATGACACCTAGAGCTCTAACATGCTGCTGGAATAGCTGCTTTAAGCCTGGACATGAAATTTACTACAGTAAATTAGGTGGAGAGCATATCACTGCTTTCCCAAAGTATCAGGAAGGACATTCCCAGAAACTGACTGAGAGCCGTGAAGGCTATGCTTTGGGAGTAAGGAAGATTCCCTAGGAATAATGACAAAATGGAAAGACATACCCTAGTAAAACCTAAGGCCAAGCCTTGACATACACAATCAAATTAATCCATTAGTAATTTAATTGCTGGCCAGAACAAAATTCAACACCATTTAGAGTAAAATAACACCACCCAAATCTCTACAACATATGTTCACAATGTCCAGCACATCAAAAAATATTTACTAGACATGTGAAGCAGCAAGAAAAGGAATCCTAAAGTTAAGAGAAAAACCAGTCAACACAAGCATACCCATAAATGGCTGAGACAGCAGAATTAGCTGACAAGGGCTTTAAAAATACCTACATTAAATACATCAAAGAATTTAAGACCCCTAGCCTGGGAATTTCCATATGACATGGGTGTGGCCCTAAACAGCAAAAAAAAAAAAAGGATTCAGAAAAATATTTTTCTTTTTTGTTTTTTGAGCCATGCTCACAGCATGTGAAAGTTCCCAGACCAGGGACTGAACCCAAGCTGCAACAATGACAACACTGGATCCCTAAAGTGCTATGTCACCAGGGAACTTCAGAATATTTTTTTTATTTCAGTATGTTCCAAATAATGCATGGGACATATTTATACTAAAAAAAATTCTGTTTGTGATGAATCTATATTTCAGTGTAATTCTGATTTTTTTAAGGGCCACACCCATAGCATATGGAGGTTCCCAGGCCATGGGTCCAATCAGAGCTGCAGCCACTGGCCTACACCACAGCCACAGCAGTGCTAGGTCTGAGCCACATCCACGACCTACACACCACAGCTCATGGCCACACTGGATCTTTAACCCACTGAGCAAGGCCAGGAATCAAACCCGCATCCTCATGGATACTAGTCAGGTTTGTTACCGCCAAGCCATGACCCGAACTCCCTCACTGTCATTCTGTATTCATCTAGCAACCCACTCCAATGCTGAGTGGGAGGAAGGGTCCAAAGCTCCAGCTTCCTGCAGGTGGCCTGGCCAAGGGCAGGACTTGGTGGGGGCAATTGTACTTTGGATGGATTAGAGAGGCTCAGTCATTTATTACATCAATTTTTTTTTTGGTTGCACCCACAGTATATGGAAGTTCCTGGGCCAGGGATCAAATCTGAGCCACAGCTGCAGCAACGCTGGATCCTTAACCATCTGTGCCACAACAGGAATTCCAATTTATTATGTCAATTTTTGCCAGACCTGTATACTGTCAATTTTTTTTTACTTAGTATTTTTATTTAAATCAACATTTTTCATTTTTCATTTTTTAACTTAACTCAAAATTCAGAGATTTTAAAGAGAGTGCAGAAAGGTTCTGTGTACCCTTCACTGTTTCCTCCAATGCTTATATATTACACAAGGGTAGGATAAAACAATGCCAAATATATAGCTGCATGTCATTTTGTCCCATGTAGATTCGAGTCACTACCTATGATCAAGATTCAGAACTATTCCATCACTACAAAGACTTCCCTCCACTACTCCTTTGTAGTCACACCTTACCTCCCCACCCCCATTCCTATCCCCTGGCAACCACTGATTTCCATCATTTTGTCATTTCAAGACAGTTATAGAAATGGAATTATATAGTATGTGACTTTTTGATGTTGGCTTTTTTTCTCACCCAGCATAATACATTTGAGACCCGTCTAAGTTGTTGCATGGATCCACAGCTTGTTCCTTTTTACTGCTGAATAGTGTGAAAAATAAAGGGAAATCTCATTAAAATGGAGCCAGGAGGCCAGAAGGGGGAGCTCTCACACAGTACCACTCCATGTCAATTGCAGAAAGCTCATCCAACAGGAAAAGGGATTGCATTTTCTACAAGAAATTGACTACCTCAGCAACTCAGCCAAAGAGAGATTATCATCACATTCAACTCTCACTTTTCTCCAATGGACCTTCATTCAAAAAAATTTAAAAAAAACCCATCTTCCTCCTCTCTCTATAAAATAATGTTCCTCTCCTTTGTCAAACTTGCTATGCCTTTTGCTACAATTTGCTTATCACAAATTGCAATTCCTCTACCTTTTCCAAATAATACCATTTTTTGCTAGTAAAATAACTTATTTATTTATTTGTTTGTTTATTTATGGCTATAACCATTATGTAGACGTTCCCAGACCAGGGATCAAGCCCATACCACAGCAGTGAAAACTTAACCACTTGGCCAGCAGGGAACTCCATAACTGACTTTTATTTTTAAAATCAACATTGTATGTTGTAGTATAGCTGTACAACAGTTTGTTAAACATCACTTGAGGCATGTTTTACTGTTTTCAGTTAGGAGCTCCTACCAATAAATCTGTCATGAACAATCATATGCAGGTTTTTGTCTTTATCTTTCTGGGATATGTGCCTAGGAGTGCAATTGCTAGGTCGTGTAGAAAGCATATGTTTAATTTTTTTTGGTTTTTTGTTTGTGTTTTTTTGTTGTTTTTTGGGGTTTTTTTTGTTTGTTTGTTTGTTTTTTGCTTTTTAGGGCTGCATTTAGTGGCACATGGAGGTTCCCAGGCTAGGGGTCTAATCCGAGCTACAGCTGCCGCCCACAGCCACAGCCATGCCAGATCCAAGCCACGTCTGCCACCTACACCACAGCTCACAGCAACAACGGATCCTTAACCCACTAAGCAAGTCCAGGGATTGAACCTGAAACCTTATGGTTCCTAGTTGGATTTGTTTCTGCTGTGCCACGACGGGAACTCCACCTACGTTTTTTGTTTTGCTTTGTTTGCCATTTCTAGGGCTGCTCCCGCGGCATGTGGAGGTTCCCAGGCTAGCGGTCCAATCGGAGCTGCAGCCGCCGGCCTACGCCAGAGCCACAGTAACGCGGGATCTGAGCTGCGTCTGCGACCTACACCACAGCTCACGCAACACTGGATCCTTAACCTGCTGAGCAAGGCCAAGGATCGAACCTGCAACCTCATGGTTCCTAGTCGGATTCATTAACCACTGAGCCACGACGGGAACTCCTGTTTAGTTTTTTTAAAGAAACTACCAAACTACTTTCCAGAGTGTTTGTACCATTTTATATTCCCACCAGCAACATAAGAGAGACTTAGTTTTATATGTATTCCCACCAGGATCTGATATTGTCACTACTTTTTCCTTCTTTCTTTCTTTCTCTCTTTTTTTGGCTGCACCTGCAGCATGTGGAAGTTCCCTGGCCCAGGACTGAACCCATGCCACAGCATCAACCTGAGCCACTACAGTGACAAAGATGGATCCTTAACTCACTGTGCCAAAAGGGAACTCTCTCACTACTTTTTAGTTCAGCTGTTTTAATAGGTATGTAGTGATCACTTGCCATGGTCTTAATTTGCATTTCCCTAATGGTTAGTGATGTTGAACATCTACCCATTTTTAAAACCCAATCAAATACATTTAAAAAGGCAAACAACCCTGGAGTTCTCATCGTGGCTCAGTGGTAATGAACCTGACTAGTATCCATCAGGGCATGTGTTTGATCCCTGGCCTTGCCTAGTGGGTTAAGGATCCAGTGTTGCTATGAGCTGTGGTTCGGGTCGCAGATGTGGCTCAGATCCCGAGTTGCTGTGGCTGTGGTGTAGGCCAGCATCTACAGCTCTGATTCAGCCCCTAACCTGGAACTTTCATATGCCTCGGGTGCAGCTCCAAAAAGATTTAAAAAAAAAAAAAAGGGCAAACAATCCAATCAAAAACTGGGCAGAAGACATTTCTCCAAAGGAGAAATAAAGGTGGCCAAAGGCCCATGAAAATACGTTCAACATTGCTAATTATTAGAGAAATACAAATCAAAACTACAACGAGTTCTCACCATGGCACAAGGGGATTAGTGGCATCTTGGGAGCTCTGTAAGGCAGGTTCAATCCCCGGCCGGCCCGGCACAGTGGATTAAGAATCTGCCAATGCCTCAGCTGCAGCTTAGGTGGTTGCAACTGTTGCTTGGATATGATCCCAGGCTTGGGAACTCTACATGCCGAAAAAAAAGGGGAAAAAAAAAAAAAAAACTACCATGATGTACCGCCTCACACTAGTCAGAATGACCATCATCAAAAAGTGTACAAAAAACAAATGCTGGAGAGGATGTGGAGAAAAAGGAACTTTTCCCACTGTTGATCAGAGTGTAAGTTGGTACAGCCAATATGAAAACAATATGAAGGTTAAAACAGAATTACTTTATGAACCAGCAATCCCACTCCTGGGTATATATCCAGACAAAGCCATAATTCAAAAAGATAGCTTCAGAATTCCCATCATGGTTCAGTGCTTAACGAACCCAACTAGTATCTGTGAGGACTGGCCTCACTCAGTGGGTTCAGGATCTCACTCAGTGGGTTCAGGATCTGGCATTGCTGTAAGCTGTGGTGTAGGTCACAGACACAGCTCAGATCCCAAGTTGCTGTGACTGTGGTGTAGGCCAGCAGCTACAGCTCCAATTGGACCCCTAGCCTAGGAACTTCCATATGCCATGGGTATGGCCCTAAAAAGACAAAACAAAACAAAACACCAAAAAGATACCTACACCCCTATGTTCACTGCAGCACTATTCACAATAACCAAGACATGGAAACAACCTAAATGTCTATTGACAGGTGAATGAATAAAGATATGATACATATGTTCAATGGAATACCACTCAGCCACAAAAAAGACCAAATAACGCCCTTTGCAGCAACATGGATGGAACTACCAATTATCATATTAAATAATTCAGAAAGAAAAAGACAATCATTGCATGGTACCACTTATATGTGGAATCTAGACTATGATACAAATGTATCTATCTATGAAACAGAAGCAGACTCACAGACATAGAGAACAGACTTGTGGTTGCCAAGAGGGAGGGGACTGGGGAGGGATGGAGTGGGAAGTTGGGGTTAGTAGATCTAAGATATTATACATAGAATTGACAAAACAGTGGGTCCTATTGTATAGCACAGGGAATTATATTCAATATTCTATAATAAACCATAATGGAAATGAGTATTTTTTAAAGTATGTATGTGTGTATACATATATATATACACACATATATACATATATATACATATATATACACATATATACATATATATATGTATATGTATATATATATATATATAAAGGCAATGTGGTAAGCATCTCGCAACAGCCTCACCTGGGAACTTGCTCGAAATGCAAATTCTCAGGCTTCACCTCAGAACTACTGAATCAGAAACTGGGGTGTGGGACTCAGAAATCTGTGGTTTAACAAGCCCTTCAGGGGATTCTGATATACTGTAAATGGAAAGTCAGTATTATTTACTATAAATAGAAGGTAACTGCAAGAATGAATGCATTTGCATACCATTTAAAGTCATCTTGTATACCAACAGGTTCACACGCCACCACATTTCAGGCAGGGCCCATTTATTGCTCAGCTCTGGGGGCTCCATTCACACCGATTATGAGAGAAACACTCCCTCTACCCTGGAGTTGTGCAGTGCACAGCCTGCCCAGCTGTATGTGGCAGTTCTGACTTTCCAGACACTAATCAAGTACTTGACAGTCCTTTCCTCAGCCTTAATTTTTTTTTTTTTTGTCTTTTTGTCTTTTCTGGGGCTGCACCTGTAGCACATGGAGGTTCCCAGGCTAGGGGTCTAATCGGAGCTGTAGCCACCAGCCTACGCCAGAGCCACAGCAACACGGGATCCGAGCTGCATCTGCAACCTACACCACAGCTCATGGCAACACTGGATCCTTAACCCAATGAGTGAGGTCAGGGATCGAACCCACAACCTCATGGCTCCTAGTCAGATTCGTTAACCACTGAGCCACAATAGGAACTTCTCACCCTTAATTTGATCAAGAAAAATCAAGGCTCTGAGGAAGCAAAAACTTACCCAGCGTCACCCAGCAACATGCTGAGACTCCTCCTCTGCTGGGACCCAGGGTAGCGCCTGCACAATTCCTAGTCTGAACAAAGCCTGCCACTAGCTACCTCTGAGTGAAAAATCAGGTACCAAAACAGAATATAGGGTAGGACGCCATTTTATGAAGTTTATTATTATTATTATTTTTGGTTGTGCCTGTGGCATGCGGAAGTTCCTGGCAGGGATCGAACCCATGCCATAGCAGTGACCTGAGCCATTGCAGTGAAAATCCCAGATCCTTGACGAACTGGGCCACCAGGGGATTCCCAATTTATTAAGTTTGTAATTAACAATATCTTTTTTTTTTTTTTTTTTGGTCTTTTTAGGGCAGCACCTGCGGCATATGGAGGCTAGGGATCCAATTGGAGCTACAGCCTCTGGCCTACGCCACAGACACAGCAACGCAGGATCCGAGCTGTGTCTGCAACCTACACCATAGCTCATGGCAACGCCGGATCCTTAACCCACTGAGCAAGGCCAGGGATCGAACCTGTGTCCTCACGGACGCTGGTCAGATTCGTTTCCACTGAGCCACGATGGAAATTCCTGTACTTAACAGTATCTAAAAGGAAAAACTATTCCTCTACACCATGACATCCAATGTGTGCGGTTTCTGCACACCAACCAATTCTCCAACTGAGCCTCCTACAATTCAGTTCTCACACTGTCTGAAGACAGCATCAGAGCACAACCAAGGGCTCAGTCCCACAAGACTGCCCTCTACTACAGACACCAACGGCAAGGGGTTGGTTTCTCAGTTGTCCACACTTCTCTCCAACCTGGCTACAAATCAGGGTTCTCACAACCCCCTCCTCAGGTTAGATAATTTAATATAACAGCTCACAGAGGTTAGGCAAACACTCCCACTCACCAATTTACTATATAATAAAGGACACAGACAAACAGCCAGATGAAGAGATACAAAAGGCAAGGTCTAACAGAGTCCTAAGCATAGGAACTTCTATCCCTACGGAGCTGGGACTGGGGGCCGGGGGTGTGCCACCTTCCAGCACATGGATGTGGTCCCCAGCTCTGTGGTTCATGGACAATTGTGGAGAATTCATCATGTATTCATGAATCAATGGTTAACTCATCAAGAATCATTCATGGATTTTTTTTTTCCTAGGGACATACCCAAGGCATATGGAAGTTCCCAGGCTAGGGGTCAAATCAGAGCTGTAGCTGCTGGCTCTCACCACAACCACAGAAACCCCAGATCTGAGCTGCATCTGTGACCTACACCACAGCTCATGGCAATGCCAGATCCTTAACCCACTGAGCAAGGCCAGGGATTGAGCCTGCATCCTCATGGATACCAGTCAGATTCATTTCTGCTGAGCCATGACAGGAACTTCAAGAATCATTCATGAATTCATGATCAAAGGTGAACTCAATCTGTGGTCCCTCTTCAAGCGTCTAATCCTGGCTTGGTCTTCCTGGTGACCAGACCTCATCCCACAGCATCCAGGAGCCCACCCAAAGGCACCTCATTAGAACAGAGGTGAAGGAATGAATGAAGGAAGGAAGGAATGAAGGTGGACCCAGGTTCCCCCAAAAAATGATTTCCTAAGATCTTTCTCAAGCAGGTGAGACCAGTTTCCCTTTCAGCAGCCCCCTGGGCAGAGAACCCTGTGTGAAGAGTTAGGGGCACAAAGCCCAGTGTTTTCAAAGCCTGGGGAGCCAGATTGGACAGGTGCAGGGCTTGTGGTGGGGCTTGTGGAGCCAGTGCTGCTCTTGGGGCTACAGGAGGTGGCCAGCCTCAGTGAGGGCTCATCCCTGGGGTCCTCCCTTGCCCACAGTCGTGACTGGCCTGGCTGGTGGTGAAGGTGAACAGGACTTGCTTAGGACTGGCCACCTGGTCCAGCTCTAGGAACTGACCCTGACCCTGGGCCTTCAGCCCAGCCCCTCAGACCCCACCAGGGAGATACTCACCTCCAACGTGGGGCTGCACAAGTGTGGCCGGTGAGAGGAGACAAAGATGAGGTGGGCTTTGGCGTTAGAAGCCAAAAAAAATCACATCCTGGCCAGAGGCTTCCCTGAACTCCCACTGCGATCTGTGTCTGGGGGCCAAAAAATAGGGTCTTCAGATCATCTCCAAGGCTCCTGGGTTCTGGTCAGGGCCCCGCCATTGGACTGACTCGCCCACAGTGAAACCTGGGACCCGGCTGGGTCAGGGCTCCCAAGACCTCCGATCTCTGACCTCCGGCTTTCTCTTAGGCTGGCAGGAGGTCAGATCGATGAGGCCTGAGTTCTCCACCTCCTTATGAAGCCTTCCCCTCTTCCCTCTCTTCACTGAGACGAGCCCAGGCTCACCTGTGGGCCTCTGACTTCTCCTCCCCAGGTGGGCCTGGAGAGCCTGGTCTACACCCAATACCCAGCACACTCCACCCGCCACCTGGCCTTCTGTGATTTTCAATTGTTCTTCAGGTGTTTCTCGTAGCTTTTCTAAACAGTCTGTCATCTGCAAATACTAGTTTATTCTTTTCCAATATTTATGCTAATGGATTTCCCATCTCTTATTTAACTACACAGGTTCTCAGTAGCAGCACTATTGACATTTTTTGGCCAAATAACTCTTTGTGACCAGGGTCTGTCCTATGCCTTGGAGGACGTTTAGCAGTATCTCTGGCCTCTGCCTTCCGGATGCTAGAAACACTTCCTAGTTGTGACGCCTAAAAATATTTCCAGACATTGCCAAATATCCACCAAGAGGCAAAATCAACCCAGTTGAGAACCCCTGGCCTGAGTACCTCTAGAACAATGCTGGATCATAGTAATGGGAGTGCATTACTGCTCCTGATTTTAACAGGAACAGGTCTAGTATTAAAGTATACACTAGTAGGTGTATACTCCAGTCCAGGACTAGTACACAAGTGTACTGTGTCTAAGTTTACTTTGCAAAAAGAAAAAAAAAAGGAAAAACATGACTTCCATACAAGTGAAGGAATGTGTATCAAATATTTAATGAATGAGGGAACAGTAAAATGGTAAAGCTAATTCCAGGAGCATTTTGAGAAGTATTTCTAGTTCCCAGAAAGGTATTTTGAAGTGTGTGCTGAGTTAAGAGACAAAACCTGACAATATCCTATGGGGCAATAAAACTGTAATCTTTGGGGTTTTCTACTGGAGAGAAATCTATGAGTTAACATATAATTTCTCAGGTATATTTTCCTACATTAGTGATTTTCAAAGTATAGTCCCCAAATTGGAAATATCAGCCTACTAGGAACTTGTTAGAAATGCAAAATTTCAGGTCCTATCCCAGACCTCTTTAATTAGAAACCCTGGGGATGAGGCCAACACTGTTTTAATAAGCCCTGCAGGTGATTCTGATACACTCTAAAATTTGAGAACCACGGCTCTAAATAGTCAAATAATCATTATTTGTAAAACAAATCTATGAGACAATGTTCCAGTATGACATTAAAAGGACATGCCACCCACCTTTTTGCCTTATTTCCAAATTTAAATAATTTGTTTGCTGTTTGCTGTTTTGGTTTTCAAATACTCTATCAACTTAAGGCAGTTTTCATGCATCACCAATTTTTTTCTCCTTTTTAATAAAATAAGTGCTGCCCCAAATCTATCCATACTCTTCCTCTTTAAGCTATTGAGAGGATAAAATATAAGTGGAACCTTTCTTATACCCTTAAAATTTTTCTTTAACATGATGTGTTGTAACACACCATTGACTTCAACATGATGTCTATGATTTTTAAAAAGCTCTTTATAAGTGAGATCAATTTTATCACTAATTAGGAAGCTTTCCATCTTTTTCTATTTATGGAGCAGTCTGACACCAAGTGAACAGTTTCAATTAAAAGGCAGTGGGTCCAAGTCTCCTCCTAAGTCAGGGATCACTGGTTCGCTGGGTTGAGGGTCACCTAAGAAGGAGTTTAGGAAAATTCATTATGCTTTGTGCTTACACTATGTACAATTTCTTGGGTGTATATTTTAGTCCAGTGAAGTTTTAGAAATATGTCCTGCCACAGCGCACCGCTATACATAATGGCATTGCTTACTGACTCAAACCATAGAAACGACCGGAATAGCCCAGCAGAAGGGATCGATTCTAAGTGTCACACCCGGCTCTGGGCTCCCACTCCCTTAAAACGAACAAATTTAAGGGCTTCCACTCCCTCCTCCTACAGTTTTGGTTCTCTTCTTAGCCTGGGGGTTGGAGCCAGTTCTTTCCGGGGAAAGGTTCTGGGGGACTAGGTCGCCCCCGCGCTCGGCCCGGGGAGGCCAGGTCAGGGCGAGTCGCCCCCGCCCCTTCGGAGAAAGCCCCGCCCCGGCGTCACGTGACCGCAGCATCAGCTGACCAGGAACGACAGGAAGGAGACCGTCCCCGGCGCGGGCTTCCTGGAGCGATGGTGAGGGATGAGGGGTAATGCGAGGCATCGGGTGCTGGGGTTGGGCAGGGCAGGAGCCTCCAAATCTCACCGCTGTGGGGATGGTGGCGCGCCGGGTGCGAGGAGCTGGACAGTCTGTCCAGGCCGTGCAGCGGGCGCTTGGGTGCAGTCCTGAGGGCCGAGGGTCTGATAGAGAAAAGCCCCCCTCCACCCTCTCCCCATCAGGATGGGTAGGACAGGGCAGGCAGGCCGGCTTGGAGTGCCTCCGCGGTAAGGAAAGGCCCACACCCGCCGGGGCAGGGACAGGGCCTGGGGCTTGTCCCTTCAAGCCTTCCGCTGCCCCAGTAGGTCCTCCCAAAGGTGCCCGCTTACCAGCCCTCCTGTGGGACTTGGAGAAAAACTTGCTTGGAATTAGGCGCGGTCTTCTGCATTATTAGAAAAACCCTTCATTCTTCCCAGAGCCAGAAAGGAGTAGGTTTGGGGTGGGGACTTCCCAACTCATCCATCCATTCATTCCTTCAGCAGATTGTGAGTGCCTGTTTTATACCATGCACTGTGCCAGGCACTGGGTCTTCAACTGCAGGAGGGAAGGGCAAAGTTGGCAGCTTGAATGGGCAGTCATAGTTAAGATGTGAGAGGAAGGGGCCTAACTTGCCTTGTGCAAAGTGTCAGGAAGGCTTCCAGAGGATGACATCACCCAAGGACCCTGGAGTAGGGAAGAAAGCTAGCTGAGTGCGGTACAGATTGTGTAGGGGGGTTGTCAGGAGGCTGTATCTTCAGACAGGGAACAGCAGTCAAAGAATTTAGGTGAGAGAGAGCATGATTCCCTAGGAATGAATGCAATTCACCACCTGGAAGAGTAGAAACTGGAGGCTATTAGTGAAAGATGAGGCTGGACAGGTAGGCAAAGACGGAAGCTTGCTGGGTCTTGAGAGTCACACAGAAGAGTCTGGACTTTAAGAAGAGGACACTGGGAAGTTAGGAAGAGCCTTTAAGCTGATTTGTGGAGGGAGCAAGAGGGGAACAGGGAGCCCAGCCTGGGGCAGCAGACCCCTCAGAAGATGGTGATGGCTTCAGATAGGGTGGAGAGAGGGGGGAGGGAATCAGCAGGACTCATGGACTAAATGCATGAGGAAAAAGGGAATGGGAGAGGTCTGGGCTTGGTTCCCAGGTAGTCGTGCTGGGTGGGGTGGCAGGGGGCAGATTTCAGCACGAAGAGCACCAGTTATTTTGATTCATGCTGAGTGAGGTTTCTGAGCTCCAGGTGCAGCTGGCTCGTCCTGAATTAAGGGTTTGGGAGTTCCCTGGTGGCTCAGCAGGTTAAGGATCTGGTGCTGTCACTGCTGTGGTTTTGGTTACTGCTGTGGCACAGGGTCACTCGCTAGCCTGGGAACTTCCACATGATGCAGGTGAGGCCAAAAAATTAAAAATGTAATAATTGAACTTAAGGGTCTGGAGCTCAGAAGAATACAATGGCAGTTATGCTCTGGGGAGTTCTCAGCACAAAGATGATCATTGAACCCTAAAAATATGTAACCTGTCTCAGTGAGAATGTGAGTAGGGAAGAGATGGCCTACAACATAAGCTAGAGAAACACCAGCATTTTAAGAAACTGCAGGAGTTCCCATCGTGGTGCTGCGGAAACGAATCCGACTAGGATCCATGAGGTTGTGGGTTTGATCCCTGGCCTCGCTCAGTGGGTTAAGGATCTGGTGTTGCCGTGAGCTGTGGTGTAGGTTGCAGACGCGGCTCAGATCTGGCATTGCTGTGGCTGTGTTGTAGGCCGGCAGCTGTAGCTCCAATTCAACCCCTAGCCTGGGAACCTCCATATGCTGCCAGTGCGACCCTAACAAGCAAAAAAAAAGGAAAGAAAGAACCTGCACAAGGAACATGTACTTATGGTAAAAATGTAAATAGTACATTGTAATGTCAATAATGGTAGAAGTCAGAAAAAATACAGGGATGGTAGAAGACAGCTATGGGTAGAAGTCAGGGGCCCTTGAACTTAGGAAAAATATTACATCTTAATTTTCACTAACTTCAAACTGAAATTTAGTATTTCTTTTGGTTTTGTGTGTTGGCAGCAAACCCACTACTATTAGCAGCACCTCTGACTTTGTCATAATAATAGATATTTTTGTATCACACTACAGCTGTTGGCATTGTTTACATATTGTTTATGGTTATTTCTAAATTACTATGGTAATTAGACTTGAAACATGTCACATCACCAATTTGTTTCTTTTACTGTGTAGGTTTTTTCTATGTATTTTATACATTTAAAAACACTGTTGGAGTTCCCTGGTGGTGAAGTAGGCTAAGGATCCAATGTTCACACACACACACCACTGTGGTGTGGTTCAATCCCTGGCCCCAGAACTTCGTATGCTGCAGGTGCAGCCAAAAAAAAAAAAAAAAAAAAGGAACCAAAATACCTTTTTTTTTGTGTTGGAGTGATACACAGTAGATTAGCATGGCCCTTGCACAGGGATGGCATGCAAATTCGTGAAGCATTCCATATTTTAAAAATAACGACGAAATATTGTTTTGAAAAGGGCCTACAGACTTCACTAGATGCCAGGTGAGTCCATGGCACAAAAAGGTTAAAAACCACTGAAATAGAGAAAGAAGTGCCGGACTGCCCTTAACATTCTTCATCTCACCTTCGGTTCCAGACCCCTGCCCCAGGGTAATGACAGCAGGCATTCTGCTGAGATCACCATTTGGTGGCTGGGGAACAGAGGGTGAGCCAGCACATGAGCCAGAGGCCAGGCCAGAGGGAGAAATCCAGGAAAGCATGCTGCTTCAGGAGAGGTGGGTTTGTGTCACATGCTGCCGAGGCGTTAAGGAAGAAGACTGGATTTGGTGGCAAAAGTCATTTGCGACCCTGGCTAGAGGACCTCATTGGAGGCCCATGTAGAAGCCCCAGCATGGGGGGGTCAGGTGTCATCGTGGGCCGTAGGGTGGCAGGTGAAAAGGAGTAGGAGGGTTGGTAGTTGAAGGGTCGTGGAGCATGTCTGAAGTGACTGATAAGGTGAACGGTGGGGCTAGGCAGAGGACGTGGAGTTCCGGGGCTGCACTGGGCCCAGCAGAATCGAGAGAACATAGATTCACAGTGTCACATCTGCAGGGGTTTGTTTCCATCATCTGTAAGCAGCCCAGGTGGAGGCGTGGAAAGATGACCGTGTGTATTGCTGAGCATTAGAGCTTTGCCAGGCAAACAGGATGAAGCACAGTTGATTGAGGGTGGGCGGCGGGGTGGAGGATATTGTCAACATGTGGTTGCCCAGGTGTGCACATTCTAACAGAGGAGCTGGACCTTAAGTAAGTAATAACAGCCTCAGGTCCAGGACCCTGGGTGATATATGCTGTGGTAGATGCTGTGGAGATCAAGAAAGCAAGCCTTGAGCAGAAGAGCTGTTTTATTTAACAGCTTCCTTGAGATGAAAATGACATGAAACAAACCATACATATGTAATCATACAGTTCCGTAAGCATTGACATGTATATGAAAATATGAGCATGCTCAAGATAATGAGCGCATCCCCTGGCCCCCCCACCCCTGCACATTTCCTTGTGTGAGGGTCTAGAAAGCGTCATTAGAGAAAATCCATAGAAAGAGGTGTCTTGAGCAGAGACCCGAGTGAAGCAGGAGAGACAGGAGCAGCAGGGCAGTCCGTGCGGCTGCAGGGGGAGAGAGGAAAGAGGAGACGCGAGTGGTCACTGGCCTCCTGAGGACTTTGCATTGTTCCATGCTGTGCCCCAGCACTGCCCCCTCCCGCAAAGGTGCCCAGTGTTTGCTGAGCAGATGAATATGTAGGACAGGCATTAGAACGAGGCCTGGGGGCCGAGGGAGTAAAGGAGGGTTCTCCAAACAGCCTGCCAGTGGGGGGAGAGCCAATGGCCAGAGGGCATCCATCCTGGACAGGGAGCAGGGACGCTGAGGACCAGTAGTGAGGGACACCTGGCTATGCCTCAGCCCGCCCTCCTCACCCTCACCTGACCGCCTGCCTCACTCCCTCGCAGAGGTTCCGGTTCTGTGGTGATCTGGACTGTCCTGACTGGGTCCTGGCAGAGATCAGCACGCTGGCCAAGATTGTTGAGTGCACGGGGTCTGGGGAGCGGGGGAGGGAAGGACTGCCGATGGGGCTCAGGGTGGAGGGTGGCGAGGTCACTCTGGGGTTGAGGCCTCCTTGCTCTTGGGCTGTCCTCACACGTTGAGTGACTGCTCACATGCCAGCCCTCTTGGAACCAGCCGCCCAGCGTGGAGGGGCGAGGAGGGTCGGTCTGGCTGATGCAAGGCCTTTCCCTTCAGTCCTCCGTGAAGCTGAGGCTGCTGTGTAGCCAGGTGCTGAAGGACCTTCTGGGACAGGGAATCGATGTGAGTGCAGCGCCCCACTATCCCCATGACCCTGTGGACCCCCCCCCCCCGCTGCCCTGAAAGTGAGCCAGACACGGGGAGGTGGGTGACCCCCTCCCGCCCTCCCTGGATACCTGGCATCCTCACCGCAGGATGCGGGCCAGGGGCGGAGCTGGTGCACAGGTGTCCGGCGCTCCCTGAGGGCCTCCTTTCTCCGTAGTATGAGAAGATCCTGAAGCTCACTGCTGATGCCAGGTTTGGTGAGTACCCCCGAAGTTCACAGACCTTCGGGCGACCCTGGGTACTTGGCCTGGGGCCTGGAACAGAGGCATGTCCTCCCAGCAGCCGGCCCTGACCCACTGCCTCAGAGGAGCATGAGGGAAGAAAGACATGGCCACCCTCAGCGCCCTCGGCCAACTCCTGGCGAGGCAGTAGTGGTGCTCGTGGCTCAAGGAGGCCTGGGGGCTCTGAGCTGAAGAGAGTAGGGCCACAAGGAGGTGGCTGAGGCCACAGTGACACCCTCCACTCCACCCACGCGTCCCCCCAGAGTCGGGCGATGTGAAGGCCACAGTGGCAGTGCTGAGTTTCATCCTCTCCAGCGCGGCCAAGCACAGTGTGGATGGCGAGTCCTTGTCCAGTGAGCTGCAGCAGCTGGGGCTGCCCAAAGGTACAGGGACAAGGGCAGGCAGGTGGGTGACCCGAGGGCCAAGGGGTGCTGGGCAGAGGTTAGGCTGTGTGACTCAGAGATGCACCTCACCCTCTCTGGGCCAGGAGTCTGAGAGCTGCCCTCTGAGCAGCTTAAGTCCCAGTGCCCCTCTGCTAGCTCAGGGCACCTCCCTTCCACCCCAGAGCATGCGGCCAGCCTGTGTCGCTGTTACGAGGAGAAGCAAAGCCCCCTGCAGGAGCACCTTCGGGCCTGCAGCTTGCGAGGTGAGTGTTGGGTGGGCCAGAGTGGGGGCTGGGCTCCATTCTAGAAAGTGCATGTGGCTCCAGAGGTCCTTGTCTCCAGAAAGATTTCTCACATGTCAAGCCATGTGATTCCTGATTCCAGCCCAGCTTTCTTTCCTGAGATCTGCAGTGGGTAATCTGAGCTCCCGCATCAGAGGGATGAGAGTCTCTCAAAGCCCGCAGGCCAGGGCTGAGCCAGGGTGTGGGCCGAGGGCTGCCTGGCTCCCCTGACTGTGGCCCTGAGCCCCTCTCCATCTCACAGTGAACAGGCTGGCAGGCGTGGGCTGGAGGGTGGACTACACCGTGAGCTCTAGCCTGCTGTACTCCGTGGAAGAGCCCATGGTGCACCTGCGGCTGGAGGTGGCAGCGGCTGCGGGTGCCCCAGCCCAGCCTGTTGCCATGTCCCTCTCAGCAGACAAGTTCCAGGTCCTCCTGGCAGGTGAGCCTCAGCTGTACCTGGAGGGTAAGGGCCCCTCCCAGTGCCTGCCTAACTGCCGCCACCTGCCCACCTCTTCCCCTGCAGAACTGAAGCAGGCCCAGGCCCTGATGAGCTCCCTGGGCTGAGGAGGAGAGTGTTTTGGAGCCCATGTGGAGCTGCCCTCTGAACTCCTCTTTATGGGGTGGCCTCAGGTCCAGGACCCTGGGCGCCTGGCCTCCTGGATCTCTGGCTTCCTTGGTTATCGCCTGAGAGAGAGTTCAGCATAGGGATCTGGGGAAGCTTTCCAGCATCGCCTTCCCTCCCCCTTGAACGGCACTTGTCAGTGCTTTTCACAAGCAGGAAGAATAAAAGAAGTGTGAGACGTGTAAAGGAGTGTGTGCATGGGTTTCTTCTGGGTTCAGAGTAAAGGTTTTTCATGAGAAAGACCAAGTGATATGTGGACCTCCTGGATCCGTCGTACATCTTCTTAACTGCTGATTGAGGCAGGTCAGGGGGAGGCAGATGATGACCAAAGTGAAACAGCTTGTCTCTAGGTAGGAAAATCCCGGTTCTAGCTCCCAGTCCTATGATGCTCTTGGCTCTACCCTCTCTGGGCTGGCCTCGTCCTTAGGCTGGCAGCACGTATGGCCCTAGCCCCAGCCATCCCAAGCAGAGAAAGGAGAGAGCCCTTGCCTCACTGTCTCCTTGTTTAGGAAGCGAGATGGGCACAGGCCTCAATCAGGGGTAATGGGCTGAATGTTTGTGGCCCCTTCTCCCACAAATTCCTATGTCAAAGCCCTAACCCCCAGTGAGATGGTTTTAGGAGATGGTTTTTCCTTTGGGAAGTCATTTGGTTTAGGTGAGTTCATGAGAGGGGGACCCTCAGGATGGGATTAGCGCCTTCTAAGGAAAGGAAGGCAGATTCTCTCTCCCTACAAGCTGGTACCAAGGAAAGTCCACATGAGAACAGAGCAAGAAGACAGCTGTCTAACATGGCAGGAGAGAGCCCTGTCCAAGAACTGATTCTGCCTCTAACTTGGACCTCACAGCCTCTGGAACTGTGAGAAATACATGTCTGTTGTTGAAGCACCCAGTCCATGGCATTTTCTTACAGCCACCTGAACAGACTGAGACAGTGGCCTCCCAGGACAGGCTTAGGCCAGCCAGGAGCCCTTGTGGAAGAGACTGATTGCAGGGCTGGGGCACGGAGAGTACAAGATGAGACTAGAACATTTGGGGGTACGAGGAAGCTATCAAAGAAGTCCTACTGGCTAAAGATAGAACTGAAGCATCAAAGAGATCAGGACTGACTCCCCTTCAGGCTTTTGTTTCTGAAAAAGTAGAACAAATGGGCTTCTCTATATTCTTCCCACTAGATACAACTAAAAACCTTGGACATTATATATAAAACAAACAAGAGGAGTTCCCGTCGTGGCGCAGTGGTTAACAAATCCGACTAGGAACCATGAGGTGGTGGGTTCGATCCCTGGCCTTGCTCAGTGGGTTAACGATCCGGCGTTGCCGCGAGCTGTGGTATAGGTTGCAGATGTGGCTTGGATCCCGCGTTGCTGTGGCTCTGGCGTAGGCTGGTGGCTACAGCTCCAATTCGACCCCTAGCCTGGGAACCTCCATATGCCGCGGGAGCAGCCCAAGAAATAGCTAAAAAAAAAAAGACAAACAAACAAACAAGACTATGAGAGGTGTCGAGAAGAAGGCAGACTGGCTAAACTGAAGCAGAGAATTCCTTAGATTTTTTTTTTGGTCCTCTTTTTAGGGCCACTTGGGGGCATTCGGAAGTTCCCAGGCTGTGGGTTGAATTGGAGCTGAAGCTGCTTGCCTACGCCACAGCCATGCCAGATCCCAGCCATGTCTGTGACCTAAGCCTCAGCTCGTGGCAATGCTGGATTCTTAACCCACTGAGCAAGGCCAGGGATCGAACCTGCATCCTCATGGATACTAATGGGGTTCGTTACCACTGAGCCACAACGGGAACTCCTAGATTTTTTTGCTTTATGTATCCCAAGCCAGGTGCTAGAGATGCTGGTCACCTGGAAACACCAACACACAAAAGAAGCCCCCCAAAAAGCCTGCTTTCTCTAGGCAGAGGACCAGAAAAGGGACAGTTCAGCAAGACAGGCAAGTTACAGACAGGATCAGCTGTACCCCAGCCACACCTGCGGAAGAACTGCAGCCCCTCTTCCATTCTTGCCCACAAAGGCTGAGTGGGAGCCTAGACCCCGCATCCCATCTGGTGGGGAGGAGGTGGCATAGGCCTTTCCCCACTGGCACCAGGTCAGAGTAGGCCTGCTAAAAGAAGATTTAAATAAGATACAGCCTCATAATACTCCAAATATCTAGGATTCCATTGGAAAAAAATGATTGTACTAAGAACCAAGAAAATCTCAACTTGAATGAAAAATGACTACAAATGCCAAGACCAAAGTGACTCAAATGTCAGGATCCTGTGCCACGTATTTTAAATCAGCCACCCTAAAAATGCCTCAAGTCTCAGCAGAGAAATAGAAGATATAAAGAACCAGATAGAAATTTTATTTTTTAAATTTTATTTTTGTCTTTTAGGGCTGCACCTGCAGCACATGGAGGTTCCCAGGCTAGGAGTTGAATCGGAGCTGGAGCTGCTGGCTGACACCACAGCCACAGCAATGAGAATCTAATCTGGGAGTTCCCGTGGTGGCGCAGTGGTTAACGAATCCGACTAGGAACCATGAGGTTGCGGGTTCGGTCCCTGCCCTTGCTCAGTGGGTTAACGATCCGGCGTTGCCGTGAGCTGTGGTGTAGGTTGCAGACACGGCTCGGATCCCTCGTTGCTGTGGCTCTGGCGTAGGCCGGTGGCTACAGCTCTGATTCAACCCCTAGCCTGGGAACCTCCATATGCCGCGGGAGCGGCCCAAGAAATAGCAACAACAACAACAAAAAAGACAAAAGACCAAAAAAAAAAAAAAAAAAAAGAATCTAATCTGCATCTGCAACCTACACCACTCATGGCAACACCGGATCTTTAACCCACTGAGCAAGGCCAGAGATCGAACCCGCAACCTCATGGTTCCTAGTCAGGTCCATTAACCACTGTGCCACGATGGAACTCCTTTTTCTTCTTTTTTTTTCAGATAGAAATTTTAAAACTGAAAACTATAGTAACTCAAGTAAAAATCTCAATGGATGGACTTAATAGCAAAAGAAAGAATCAGTGAATTTGCACATAAATCAATAGAAATTACCCAATCTGAACAACAGAGAGAAGACAACTTGAAATGCAAACAAAACCCCCCAGTAAAACAGAGCCTCAGGGACCTGTAAGACTATAACAGAAGACCTAGTATTTGTGTCATCAGAGTCACAAAGGGTGAGGAGAAAGAGGGCAAGACAGAAAAAAATAGTCAAAGAAAGAATGGCTAAAATTTTGTGAAATTAGCAAAGGACACAAACCTATAGAGTCAAGAAGCTGAATGAACCCCACACTTGTTAAACCCAAAGAAAGCTATGTCAAAATACAGCATATCAAACTTCTGAGTACTGAAGGAAAGAAAACAAATCATGAAATCAGCAAGATCAAATAGTCCTCCTTACATACAGGAGGACGATTTGAATGACTGGATCTCATTGGAAACCACAGAGGCCGAAACTAGAAGCACATTTTTCAGGCCCCAGAAAAAAAGACGTGTTAACCAAGAATCCTGTATTCAGTGACAATCACCTCAAGAGTAAAGGGAGAGTGAAACAATGAAACTATAACATTTTTCTCACACCATGTGCAAAAATAAATTCAAAATGGATTAAAGACCGAAATGTAATGCCGGATATGATAGTACACGAAAAAACATAGGTAGGACACTCTTTGACATTAATGGTAGCAATATTTTTTTTGGATCTGTCTCCTAACACAAAGGAAACAAAAGCAAAAATAAACAAACGGGACCTAATTAAACTTGAAGGCTTTTGCACAAGAAAGGAAACCACTGACAAAATGAAAATATAATCTACAGAATGGGAGAAAATATTTGCAAATGATATGACTGATAAGGAGTTAATATCCAAAATGTGTAAACAGCTCATACAACTCAAAATCAAAAAACCAAACAACTCAATTAGAAAACGGGCAGAAGATTTGGAATTGACATTTTTCCAAAGAAGATATAGAGATGGCCAATAGGCACATGCAAAGATGCTCAACATTGCTAATCATCAGAGAAACTCACATCAAAACCACAATGAGAGCTCACCTCACACCTGTTAGAATGGCCATCATTAAAAAGACCACAGGAGTTCCTCTCGTGGCTCAGTGGTTGAAGAACTGGACTAGTATCCGTGAAGATGATGGTTCGATCCCTGGACTTGCTCAGTAGGTTAAGGATCTGGCATTGCTGTGAGCTGTGGTGTAGGTTACAGACAAGGCTTGGATCCAGTGTTGCTGTCGTGGTGGTGTAGGCCGGCAGCTATAGCTTGGATTCGACCCCTAGCCTGAGAGCCTCCATATGCCGCAGGTGCAGCCCTGAAAAAAAGACCAAAGAAAAGAAAAGAGGGAAGAATTTCCTTGGTGCAGTGGGTTAAGAATCACTGTTTTCACTGCAATGGCCCAGTTCACTGCTGTGGTGTGGGTTCAATCCCTGGCCCAGGAACTTCTGAATGCAATCACAAAAAAAAAAAAAAAAAAAAAAAAGTAAAGGGGGACGTCAAAGCATTTTCACATGAAGGATAACTAACATAATTTGTCACCTGTAGACCTAACCTAAAAATAGGTTAAAACAGGATCTCTAAACAGAAAGGAAATGATAGAAGAAATCTTGAAACATCAGAAAGGAAGAACAATGGAAAGAGTAAAAGCACGAATGCAATAGACTTTCCTTGAGTATTTTGAAATCTGTTTGACAGTTGAGGCAAACTTATAGAACACTGTTGGATGTGGCTCTCAGTGTACATAGAGGAGATATTTAAGGTTATTACAGACAAGGACGGGTGAAAGGAGATGAATGTTTCTACACTTTATTCAAATTGATAAAGTGTGGATACCAGTGAACTGTGACAAGTAAATACCTGTGTATATATGTATAGTGTGATATCTAGAGCAGCCACTCCAAAGGCCACACAATGTAATACACTCAAAAACAGTATAGGTAAGTCAAACCAGAATTCTCAAAGGTATTCTTTCCCACAGGAGGACAAGGAAAAGAAGACAAAAATGAAAAGCAGGGAATAAACAAAACACAAAGTGGCAGGGAAAAGTCACAAGGAAAGTTCTAAGTCTCATCAAATGTATAATATGAGGATTTCCCATTATGGTGCATTGGAAATGAATCTGACTAGGAACCATGAGGTTGCGGGTTTGATCCCTGTCCTCACTCAGTGGGTTCAGGATCCGGCGTTGCCGTGAGCTGTGGTGTAGGTCGCAGACGCAGCTCAGATCCCAAGTTGCTGTGGCTGTGACCCAAGCCATTGCAGTGGCCCAAGCCATTGCCATAAAAACACTGGATCCCTAACCCTGTGTGCCAAAAGAGAACTGTCTTATGTTCTCTCTTAAGGATGGGAAGTTGTACTTCCTTGTTTGTATAGCCCCAAAGACTAATATAATGTAGAAAGCTAATGTAGAAAGAATGAAAGAAAATCACCGGTTTTTGGGTTTTTTGTTTGTCTTTTTGCCCTTTCTAGGGCCGCTCCCGTGGCATATGGAGGTTCCCAGGCTAATGGCTGAATTGGAGCTGTAGCTGCCAGCCTACGCCAGAGCCACAGCAACATGCGGGATCCAAGCCACGTCTGCGACCTACACCACAGCTCACGGCAACGCCGGATCATTAACCCACTGAGCAAGGGCAGGGATCGAACCCACCACCTCATGGTTCCTAGTTGGATTCGTTAATCACTGCGCCACAACGGGAACTCCAAATCACCGGTTTTTGTAACTCCCAATTAAATACAGAATTGAGGCAAGGTCTCCAATGATGATAAAGGTGCAAGGTTGATGTGATGAAACTGGGTATTTACGAGGTGCTAAAGAATTTTCTTTCAAGAAATAGGGGGAGAGGTAAAGATTGCAACAGATTTAAAGATACTGAATATGAAAAAATCCAGGAGTCCATAAAAGGGAAATATCTACTCCCTACCACCAAGTCCTTATTAATTTGTCACTGTTGGCTATTACTGCGCCAAATTCTTAGTCTAAAACTTGATAATTAAAGAGAAAGATTTCAGAATGTATCCTGTCTTTTTAGTATTTCAGAATAACCAAATAACCCTAATCAATGAAGTAAGGCTCTTCTTCACAAAAGAATTCCAGCTAATGTAGAAAGAATGATAGAACATCACCATTTTGTAACTGCCAATTAAATGCAGAATTGAGGCAAGGTCACTAATGATGATAAAGGTGCAAGGTTGATGTGATGAAACTGGGTATTTACGAGGTGCTAAAGAATTGCCTCATGTAAACCACCCAGTGTCCCTCATCTGGATAAACACTCTGATATGTCTATACAGTGGACTGCTACTCAGCAATAAAAAGGAATGAACTATTAAGCATAAGGTGGATGGATCTCAAGTGCATTAGGGCATGAGAAGGAAAGCAGACTCAAAAGGCTACATATTAAAGCTTCCATATATGGGCACGCCCCAGAAATACTGCAGGTTTGGTTCCAGAACACTGCAGTAAAGCAAACATGGCAATAAAGCAAGTCACATGACCTTTTTGGTTTCCCAGCACATAGACAAGTTTTGTTTACACTATACTATAGTCTATTAAGTGTTCAATAGCATTGTGTCCAAATGTGAGAAATGTATATATACACACACACACATATATAAATGTATAACTAAATCACTTTGCCATACAGCAGAAACACAACACTAAAAATCAACTATACTTAAATAAAATTTTTAAAAATCCTTTCTTGCTAAAAAGTACTAACCATCATCTGATAATGCAGGATTACCACAAACTTTCAATTTTTTTTTTTTAAAAAGGAATATCTATGAAGCATAGTAAAATGAGGCATACCTGTGTGTGATACTGGCAAAACCACAGTAACAGAAAAACAGATCAGTGGTTGCCCAGTGAGTACCATGGAAGTATTAACTAAAAAAGTACATGGGAGTTCCCTTCATGGCTCAGCATGTTAAGTATCTGACTAGTATTCATGAGGACACGGGTTCGATCCCTGGCCTCACTCAGTGGGTTAAGAATCTGACACTGCCATGAGCTGTGGTGTAGGCTGGCAGCTATAGCTCTGATTGGACCCCTAGCCTGGGAACTTCCAAATGCCACTGGTGTGACCCCCAAAATAAATAAATAAAGGAGTGCATGGGCAAATTCATATGTGAGTATACGAATTTGTCAAAACTCACACACTAAAAAAGATGAATTTTACTATAGGTAAATTTTACGTTAATTTAAACAAAAAAAGACCAACAACAACAAAGAAATGAAATCAACCCATAGATTACTTAGTGGTTATAAGGTGTGAAACATACCTTTACAATGCAGAAGTCTGGCTGTCACAGCCTCATCAGTGATCAACTTCAGCCTCACTAAAGTGAGACAACCAGATGTTGTGTGCCTCCTTATCTGATGCAATTTGGAGAACACGGCAGCACCTAGGAGATATATGTTATCTTCGAGCCTTTAGATCTAATTTCCTGGTGTGCAGGGAAAACCACAGATAGAGGAACAAATTAATGACACCCAATGAAACATCAGATGAATCCAGAATGTGATGGGGCATCTCAGAGACAACTGGCTTTGATTCTTCACAAAGGTCAGTATCATGAAGACCAGAAAAAGGGAGGTGAAGTGGGTAGGGTGAGTCTAAATAGATTAAAAATGACTAAAGAGAAATATAATCCTTGTTTGGACTCTGCCTTGAACTTGAAACTAGCTATAAAGACATTTTGTGGACAATTAGGAAAATCCAAAGGTGGGCTACATATTAGATGATATTAAGAAGTTATTGTTAACTGTTAGGTTTGATAACAGTACTGTGGCTTTGTAGGATATCGCTTTCTAGAGATGTATGCCTAAATTTTAGGGGTGAAATGTCATAATTTGTCAATTTACTTTAATATACTTGTCAAAATAAATGGAAAAACAGATGAAGGAGAGGAAGTAGGAGTATGAAGGGAGCAAATCCAGGCTGTGGGTAAGGCACCAGCACCCACTACATGTAGGATGAAATGCAAACTCCTTACAGATACTTCCAGAGGCCAGACCTGATCTGACCTTGCTTGTGTCTGTCCTCACCTCCCAGCACTGACTTCAACAGCAGGGGCCTGCTGTAGTAGACCAATCGCTTTTTGGCCTCTAGGCCTCTTTACTGGCAGTTCCTTCCACTCGCGGTACTGAGTGTCCCCTTTCTTTGCCTTGCTCAGATGGCTTGCTTCTGAGGTTTCAGCCTAAATGTCATCGCAGAGAGCCCCTCCCCCACATCGGAAGTGGGTTCTGCTTCTCAGGGCCCCTACTTTTTGCTGCTTCGCTGCATTTCCCACCCCACAGGTGGTGATGATGTTTTTGTTTTTGTTGTGTCTGAGCTGATACTTAGGCCCACCATCGGTCCCTAGAACTGCATTTTTTTTTCCGAGCACCTGTTCCCACCCTGCGCACAGCTGCAGACGCCTCTGCTTCGGTTCAGTTGCTACTGTTCCCTGCCCGGAGCGCTGAGCTTGTCCGGGACTAGCCGGGTGGCTTCCCTCAGCCACAGAAACAGCAGCAGCTCGGGCCCTCACGCCTGACCCCGGACCCTGCCGTCGCTGGGCAGCGGGAAGCCAGGTTCTTCTGCCACCTCCCGGCCAGGTGACTACCCCAAAGCTTTTCCCACCTCCTAGGCTCCCCAGTTTGGGGACCCCATCCTGAACAGTCTCTGCCACCTGCCTGAGGAACTACACTTCCCAGCGGGCGCTGGAGCAGCGACGACGGCTCCCAGCGTGCTCCTAGGCGCAGCTCCGCCCCCGGCCTTAACCCCGTAGTGACTGCCAGCTGGCGCGGAGGGGCGCAGGTAGCCTCCGGCGGGAGTGGGGGTGTCTGTGCAGCAGAGCCGAGGAGAGGACGGGATTGGGGGCCTTGGGAAGGACGGAGCCAGGGTTAACCCAGGACAGGTGGGGGCAGGGAGGGGTGGATGGAAGAGTGGGTGGGAGGCGAGCCTTAGATTGCCGGTCCCTGGAGAAATTAGGAACTTGGAAGTTCACCTTTTCCAGCGAAACGGGGCGGCGCTGAGGGTGGGGGTAGGCGAGGGCAAAGGAGTCTGCCCTGGCTAAATGCCCCCCTCCGCCCAAAACACACCTTCGTCTTCGATCTCGCAACGCACTGGAGAAGGGGCAAGTGGCAGACTTTCCTCCCTCAGCCAGGTGGGAACTGGCCACGGTGAGGGAGTCCGCCTCTGCCTCTCTCTGCCGAGGCGCTGACTTGGGCGGTTTCCTATTCCCCTCCGGACCACAGCCTGGAGCTTGGGGAGCCCTTCCTGATGCCTCTGGCCACCTGCCTCGGAGTCCTGTGGACCTGACTCCAGTGCTGATGTGCCTGGACATCCATGCATTCACTCTTCCTCGTCCTCGCTATGGTGCTGATCAGTGGGTGGTGGCAGGCTCGTCCTCACTGCTGGCTGAGCCTCTAAACATCGGACTTTCCAGCTCTTATCTTCCAGGCGCGGACATCTCCTCAGCCACTGTGGCAACAGATGCAGGCCCAATTCCAAGCTGTGGGGTGATGAGAAAGTAGAGTTTCCACTCAGGGGTGGAAGTGGAGGTAGAGGCAGACAAGAGACAATGGAATTATTTCAGGTTCTAGGAGTGCCAGGAAGAAAGGAAGACGTGTAGGGGGTTGGGGGGAGGGCCTCTCTTAAGTGTTCTCAGAGGGGACAGCTGGGTCAAAGGCAGGGGGGGAGGGGGAAGACGAGTGTGCTTGGAGCAAGTGAGTAGGGGGAGCCTGGGAGAAAATGAGATGACAGTATGGGCCCAAGGAAGGATCTGGACTTTATTCTAAAATCAGCATGAATTCATGGAAGCTTGAGGAAGATGTTAATGAGCTCCCCAGTGTCCTGAGCTTTCTCAGCATTTTCTGATGAGGGCCAGGGGCTGTGGCCAAGCCAGCTGACTCTCCTGCCAACCCCAGTTGACCATGGCCCCTCCTTTTCTTTTTTCTTTTTGGCTTTTTAGGGCCACATTGGGGGCACATGGAAGTTCCCAGGTTATGGGCCAAATCGGAGCTACAGCCACTGACCTAGCCACAGCAACTCAGGATTTGAGCCACAACTTCGAACTGTACCACAGCTCATGACAATGCCAGATCTACTGAGCGGGGTCAGGGATAGAACCGTGTCCTTGTGAATAGTGATCAGGTTCGCTGACCGCTGAGCCTTGAAGGGAACCCCCAACCATGGCCCCTTCTGACGCTCTGGGTTCTCCTATGAAAACTGGGAGTGTTAATTCCTACTTCACTTGGTGCACACCTGGCCCAACCTGTTGTCATCCTACCCCACAGGGCCTGCCACCCGTCCCACAGAATGCCTGAGGGCCCTGAGCTGCATCTGGCCAGCCACTTTGTGAACGAAGCATGCGGGGAGCTGGTGTTTGGCGGGTGTGTGGAGAAGTCACCTGTCAGCCGCAACCCTGAGGTGCCATTTGAGAGCAGTGCCTACCACATCTCAGCCCTGGCCCGAGGCAAGGAGCTGCGCCTGACGCTGAGCCCCCTGCCTGGGGCCCAGCCCCCACAGGAGCCATTGGCCCTTGTCTTCCGCTTTGGCATGACCGGCTCCTTCCAGCTGGTGCCCAGAGATGCACTGCCGCCCCATGCCCATCTGCGCTTTTACACGGCTCCACCCAGCCCCCAACTTGCCCTCTGCTTCGTGGACATCCGTCGCTTTGGCCGCTGGGAACTTGGAGGCGAGTGGGATCCAGGCCGTGGGCCGTGTGTTCTGCTGGAGTATGAGCAGTTCAGGTAGGGCCAGCAGCAGGTGTGATGAATATAGTCCTGGGCTCCAGGCCTGGCTTGTTAGTGCCTCGTTGGCCAATGAGAAGTGAGTTCCAGCCCTCTCTGGGCTCTGACCCTTCATCTATAGACACAATGTCCTTCCCTGGGGACAGCCCCCTGAGCTAATGGATGTCAAAACCCAGAACTGATGTGGGAGGAGGTAGGGGCAAGAGGTGGATGGGTAGGCACGCCCTAAGGACATGGCCAGTTTAGTGTTAGAGCTGGGACTCAGATCAGCATCCCACACTGCTTCTGGCACTCTCTGGAAACCAACAAGAAAGGTGTGGGGGGGGGAGGGAGCTTAGCAACTTGATGTTAAGCGGGGAGGCTGAGTGGAAATTGCTTCCAGCGGGTGGGGAGGGGCCTGCCTAAAGACATGGTTTCTGAGTCAGGCTGTGGTCTCCCACCTTCTGCCTGCCCACTGATCTGTGTCCCGTGCTCTTTGTGACTGTCTTCTGCCTGAGGGAGGGGTTACAGCTCCACCTGTGATGTGATGCAGGTCACGTAAGATACACAGTGTCAGCCACGTCCTTTCCTCTCAAGGTAAAATGCATATGAGTCTCTGCTTCGTGCCAGGCCAGTTCTAAGTGTTGGGGGTTCAGCAGTGATCAGTGTGGATGTGGTCCCTGCTCCCACAGAGCTAATGTTCAGATAGGGCAAGGGGAACAAGGAAACCAGACCAATTCAAATAGACACATGCTTGAAGAACAATTCAAGAGGTAGAAAATAACTTTGGGCTGAGGAGGTGGCATTAGGAAAGGCCACCCCAGGTGACATTTGAGCTGAGGCCAGCCATGCATGCCTCTAGAAGTGTTCCAAGTATCACAAACTCAAAGGCCTGGAGTGGACTTGGCAAGTCCTCCCTTTCTCGGGGAAGGCACGCCTTCGGTTGCCCATTGGGGTGGGCTGGGCATCTCTGGCACCACAGAACACTGTGGCGCCAGGCCTTCCCGGGCATGAGCCTGCGTGAATGCCTAGGAAAGCGTCTGTGTAGGTCTTGGATTTCTCCCATTTCACCTTTTCTGGAAAGTTATGCCACAAGGTTAACTCTTGCCAGCTGGCTCTGAAGTTTCTTTCACATGATGAGCACTTTGGCCATTTGTTTGGTCCTCCAGCTGCAAAGTCTGTGGGGGGCCGACCACCCACTCTTACCTTTACCCCCAAACTGTCTTCTGGCCCCCTATTTCATATCCTCCTTGTGCCCATCACTGAGTCAGTCTTGCCATGACTCACAAAGAAACAGGATGCTTTTATTCTTATGGTGATGAGGCGACCCATGACCCTTGGAGGTGGGATGCGGGCTGCTGAGGCACTCACCAGCCATGACTTGCCCGCTCACTCCTCCTAAACAGAGCCAGTACAGCTGCCTGGGAGATCTTCAGCATCTTGAAGCAGGTGACCCCACCAATGTCAAGTTCTCACATCCAACCAACCAGTACTTCTAGACAAGAGTTCCAGACTGTGGGCATACCTGAGATCCTGGGATTGCCTTGTTCTAAAAACTGTCTTGAGTTGGAGGCACTTTGGTGATAAACACACCACATATGTCGCCTCATTGGTTTTCTTGAACATGTTCCTTTTTTTTTTTTGTCTTTTTGACATTTCTTGGGCCGCTCTGGTGGCATATGGAGGTTCCCAGGCTAGGGGTCCAATCAGAGCTGTAGCTGCCAGCCTATGCCAGAGCCACAGCAACGTGGGATCCGAGCCACGTCTGCAACCTACACCACAGCTTACAGCAACGCTGCATCCTTAACCCACTGAGCGAGGCCAGGGATCGAACCCACAACCTCATGGTTCCTAGTCGGATTCATTAACCACTGAGCCACGATGGGAACTCCACATGTTGCTTTTGATTGGTATTTTTTTATCTTTTGTAATGAATTAAAATCCCACATTGTTGTTCCTATTTAACAGAAATGTGAGGTGCCCACTGCCAAAATACCACCGAAGCCAGGAAAACGGGAACTGGGACTCCGTTTCCTTCCCTTGCACCCAGGAACAGGATCCTAACCCACTGGGAGGCAGGGAGGGGTTGGAGGTGGGGAGGGTAGCATGGGTGTCACGTGTCTAGGCTGTGTCCCTCCAGGGAGAATGTGTTACGAAACCTAGCAGACAAGGCCTTTGACCGGCCCATTTGTGAGGCCCTCTTGGACCAGAGGTTCTTCAATGGCATTGGCAACTATCTGCGGGCAGAGATCCTACACCGGTCAGTGGGCAGGCCTTGGGCACGGGGACAGGGGTGGCTGGGTGCACCCACATTCCCACTGCTTAGCATGGCTCCCTCTCTCCACCTCACCGCAGGCTGAGGATACCCCCCTTTGAGAAGGCCCGCACGGTTCTGGAGGCACTGCAGCGGCACAGGCTGGTGAGTGTGCAGGATAGGGGTGCCCACACACCTATCAGTACATGGTGGGTCAGGTGTCTCCAGCTTAGTGCCCTTCTTGGCTCCCAGCCTGTTTTCTCTTCTCTACAACGTGTGTGCATGTGGGGGTAATGGGGGCAGATGAACTATCTCCAAGTCCTGCCAAGTTCAGAAGGAGTCTAGCCCCCCAGGGGTTCAGCCACCCCCAGAGTGGTCCTGCCTCACGCTAACAGCTAGGTCGTACCCCTGCCCTTTCTCCAGAGTCCGGAGCTGACCCTGAGCCAGAAGATCAAGGCCAAGCTGCAGAACCCAGACCTGCTGGAGCTGTGCCACTCAGTGCCCAAGGAAGTGGTCCAGCTTGGTGAGCCTGGGTCAGCTAGCTCTGCTTCGGCATATCGTGTAACCCAGGACAGTTCCTGCTCCTTTCTGGGCCGGGGGTTCCTGCCTGGGGAATGGAAGTTTATTGACCTAGTTGCTGCTAAATATGTGGACTAGATCTCCTTCCCTATCATCACTTATCAGGTGTCTATGTCCTCTGAGCCGCCCATGAGGCGGGCAGGGTGAGGATTCTTCACTCCACTCCAGATGGGAAAGCCATGGCTCAGAGTGGGGAAGACACCAGCCTGAGGTCACACAGCTGGAGGAGGGAGAGCCTTGGCCTCCTGACTCAGGCCATCAGCTTGTGAAGCTGAGGTCTGAGCCAAGTCTAACAAGGCGCCCCCTCCTCCCTGCCTAAGTCAGCCCTCTGACCTCTGCCCGGTTCCTCTGTCCCACAGGGGGCAAAGGCTATGGGCCGGAGAGCAGGGAGGAGGACTTTGCTGCCTTCCGAGCCTGGCTGCGGTGTTATGGCACACCGGGCATGAACTCCCTGCGGGACCGGCATGGCCGCACCATCTGGTTCCAGGTTTGGGCTCTAATGCTCACACAGGAAAATGGAGACCCAAGGAAGCTGGTGGGATGGGAAGAGCTGGGGTCACACTGTGCCTGAGGGTCTAAGCTTTCCCTGTGCTGTGCCCCTTCCCTCCTCTGAGTCAGGGTTGCAGCTAGTGGAGCAGCCCAGGGCAGGGTGACCTTGCTGTTGGCTCTGACCTGTGTGGGGAGGGGATGGTTAGAGAAGCTTCCTAGACGTGGGCGGGGGGGCCTTCACTAATCTGTAAGGACAGGTGAGTTATGCCTCTCCAGGGAAAACTCCCCCTGCCAGGTTGACTCCTGAATTCCCCTCATTCCATTTTAGGGGGATCCTGGACCCCTGGCACCCAAAGGTAAGCTACTTCTAATGCAATAAGAGAGCAGAAAGGACTAGTTGCCTGCAAGGGCTAGAGCACCCTTCTCCATCCTGGTCCCCCCTCCAACTCTGGGAGTCATCCCAGAGGGGGAAAGTGGGAGTCTGGAGAGAGAGGGCTGAGGCCACCGGACCCTCCAGCCCGTCAGCATCAGTGTCTTACAGGGGGCAAGTCCCGCAAGAAGAAATCCAAGGGAGCACAGCAGGGCCCTGAGGACAGAGTGGAGGTAGGCTCCCTGCTGCTGCCTCCTCCCTGCACGCCTCCCAGGCCAGGCTCTTGGGCAGCCCCTTCCCTTGCCAATGGTGGGTACTAACCAACCTCTCTCTGAACTGCTAGAGCTCCTCAGAGACCTGTTTTCTCTCCATCCAGGATCCTACACTTCAAAACAAGGCCACTTTAAGGACACGAAGGACACAGAGAGGCCTTGAGCAGAGTACAGCCCAGCAGCCCAAGGGGACCAGCCTCCAACAGGACCCAGAAACCCCCCTAGTCCCTGAGAAAGGGAAGAGGAGGAGGCGACAGGCAACCTCAGGCAGGCCTTCTGTGGTGGCATCCTCCTCTAGAGAGGGAAGGGGCACCACCAAAACGAGCTTTCCAGGAGAGGAGGGGCTGGCAGCTAGTGCAGTGGGAGGAAGCTGGCGGGGCTGTCCTCAGCCTGCAGTCTGAGCTGTGGCCTCCCTCGTCTGTTCTCCTAGGCCGCCGCAGGCCCCAAAAGATCACAGGTGACACCCCATCCTTGGAGCCTGAGGGGACATCAGCCTCTTAACAGGAGGTTCTCCTTGCCTGCATCCACCCCTTCCTGCTGCCCTGCTCTGGATCTGGCCTGTGTGGCTTCCTAGAAGTTGCAGGGAACTGGATGCCCTTGGCCCTATAGCCATTCCCTATACAACTATGATGTTTTTAATTATACCCTACCTTCCCCACTTTTTAAGCCCACATAAAAATGCTTTAATTTTTAATAAACTGATAAACTTGAACTTCTTGGCACTTCTTGGGCTGGCTGCAGGAGGTCTGGGAAGGCTAAATGTGGAGAGGCCTGCTGCCCAGCCCTGGGTTCAGGAGGGCCACTACCTCCGCATGGCAGATTGAGCCTCATCCCAGGCCTCAAGGTCCTGGCTCTCAAAGGACAGTCTGCCTCTGCAGGGACAGCCCTCGAGAGGTGGTACAGAGACCCGCAGCCCAGGGCTGCCTCCAGTCCAGGATTCCTCAGGGCTGCAGCTGCTCCCCCAGCCTGGTCCAGACTAGTCAATGCTCGCCTCCTAACGAGGGCCAGCCAGAACCCATCAACCAGGCCTACTCCTCAGCCTCAGGCCCTCTGCCTGTGGACACAGGGGAAGAGCTGGTTATATCATCCTCTCTTTGTCAAGTTTATGGTCACCAGTATCTCCAGTCTCTCTCAAGGGGGCTGCAATCCAGACCCTGTAGGCACAGATAACCTTAAATATTGCCCCTGCCTCCAAATGCCTGGGATAAAACCTTCCCCCCTCAAAGCCTGAGGATGGGCCCTGAGGGCACCAGGCAGGGACTACCAGCTGGGTTCCTGAGCCAAAGGTTTATTGTTTAAGAGGTGACTGATCCTTGCAAAAATAAGGATCAAAGCCTTCCACAAACCCCCACCCTCAGGGACTCAATTCGGTGGGGGTTGCAGCACGAGCAACAGGGACTGCACTTGGAAGGGAGAAAAGGTGAGCTTCAGGCGGGCATCCCGAAGGGGCAAGGGGCCAGAAGGGTCACGCCGCTCCAAGAGGTCACAGCTGGAGAACAGAAGGGGTCATGAGGCGCCGCGAGGGCACGACTCCCACTCCCACCGTGCTCCCTCACTCACAGGACTGCCTCCTGAACCGGCAGCGATGTGTGAAGCCAGCAGTCGACGTGGCTGCCATGGGCCTCGTACAGCCTCAGGACCAGTGTGCGGCCCTGGGGGCTGGCCTCTGCCTGCGGAGGGAAGGAGAGGAGGGCAGTGGGCGGGGCTGTGGGCGTGACCAGCCCAGGACCCCGCCCCCGTGCCGCCCCACCCCTTGCCTGCTTGACAGTCTCCAACACCACTGCAGGCGAGGACAATGAGAAGGCGCTCCAGGCGGCGGCAGGCGCAGGGCCGGGGGCAGGGAGCGCCAACAGGGGGAAGTTTAGGCTGTAGGCAGCGGGAATAACACCAGCGTCCTGGAAGGAGCCTGGGCGCAGACCAGAAAGGGAAATGGGGTGCAAAATGAGGGTAGGCGCAAGGGACCGCTGTCGTTTTACCCTCTGACTGCTCGGGCAACAGAGGCTCAGAAGGGCAAAGAGGGACCTGGGCTCCAGCACTCACCTTTGTGCGGCATCAGTGCATAGGTGAACTCATGGCGCCCCATGTCAGCTGTGGCGTCAGGGGACTTGGGTGCCCTCAAGCTGGGTTGGGGAGGGTAGGTAAGGGCGGTGCTGGAGCTGTTTTAGTTCTGTCCCAGGAAGTCCGCGCTCCCACACCATCCCCCCGGGGGTACCCCGCTCACAGCGAGAGGCTGAGGACGTTGCCTCGAACTGACGCGCCATACTTGCAATCATTGAGCAGAGCCAACCCAAAGCCATGCTCTGACAGATCAATCCAGCGGTGGGCCCACACCTGGAGGGTAGAAGGGAGAGCACCCCGGGGTCCCACCTTCTTGTGCTCCAGAGTTCCTGTCACCAGACCGAGGGGAGTCCTAGGGCTACAGGACTGAATTCCAGCGCTCACTATAGGTGGCCCTGGGCACAGCGCCCAACCTGTCTCAAGCCTGAGTTCCTCATCTGGGAAAGGGGATAAGAGTACTTATCCCACCAAATGGGCATGAGTAGCACACTAGACAAAGCATTCAGTACAATGCCTGGCATACATGTTAGGAACCAGCAAGTACTATCATCATCTTCCCCCCCTCTCCCATAGCACACAATTAGTCTTGCCCCAGCCAGGGAGGATCCCAAACCCCTCACCCAGCCCCACCCCAAAGTCAGACCTCAAATCGAGCCCAGTCCCAAGAGGTGTTGTAGTGGGTGGGCCGCTGCAGATGTCCAAATTGGACCTCATAGGTGGCCTGGGGGCTCCGCACACGGGCAGGGAACTCCACCTTCAGGAACTTGTGGGCCTCATGCCAGTGCACCTGGGGTGGGGGTGCAAGGGGAGGGACAGACCTGGGCTGACTCCTCCTCACCAGCCACACCTGGGGAAGATACCCAGATGCCTGCCCCTGCTACCTCAGTGTGGAAGCGGACATAAGGGCAGCCGACGTCCAGCACAACCTCCTGGCTGAGCCGACTGCTGGGACTGATCTGCAGCAGGAACCAGGCGCTGCCTCGCACACCCCCCTCGGTGCCCACTGCCAAGGTCCCTGCTTGGCCCAGCACTGGCTTCCTGTGGAATAGGGGAGGGAGGCACTGAGCCAGGACAGCTTGGTGGAGGGCACCCATACACTTGTATTCCCACCTCCACTACTCCAAGTCCTGCCCAGCCCGCACCGAGTTTCTAGGTGGTAGTCCATGACGTCCCACGCATCCCAGTACAGGGGGACATCATCAAACAGCACAAACTGGTTCCCCACGGTGCCCTCAGCAATGACCTCCCTGAAAGGACATGAGGATTGGTACTTCACAACAGTATGACTCTAGTCTCTCCAGCTGTTCGGGTGGGTGGGGTGCAGGCAGGGTGAGCAGGCCCAGGGGACAGGAGATCCCCAACCCAGCCTGCCCGGATCCATGTGGGTCCCAGGCCAGAGCCACTGGTGGGTTACTGTGGTCAGCTGTGGCCAGGGGACAGAGGGAGAAAGAGCTCAGAGATCCACCTGCCAGGCACTGGGAGAAGGCAATGAAGGGTTAGCACCTGCCAGAGGCCACCAGGACCAGGGACGTCAGACGGCCGATTGGGTCCAGCCTCACCCGGATTATGCCGTTGTCCAGAGTCACAGAACCATCCGTCTTGGTGAGAGGGGGCCTTGAGGCTAAGTCTGCAGGGGCTTGTCGCAACCAACAGCCTGCCCGACCCCAGCCCTAGCCCCACCTCACCACTTGCTCCAGGCTGGGGAGCTTGGAATGCCCATGTTGTTAGGAACAGCCCAACACAGCCCCCGCCCCACAGCGACATGCCAGCACTCACCTCTTGCATTACACACACAGGCTGCTGGGGCAGCGGGGGCTGCAATGAGGTCGGGGTGGGAGCAGGAGCATAGCCCATGCTGGGTACTGTCACCAGGGCTGGGGATGAGACCTGGGCATCAGTGCAGCCTCCCTGACATTTCAAGAACCTTACTTGGGGTGGGGGGTGGAGGAGTGAGTACTAATACTACTCTAGCCTGGGGCAGAGATCCCCAGAGGAGTGTCCCCACTCGGTCTGGCCTTGATCCTTCCTGCTACATTAGCCACCCTTCTCCCAAGCTCATACCTAGGCTGTGGGCCCCGCCAGGCCTGGGCAGGGCCAACACTTCAGTGCGCTTCCAGGGCAGCGTGTTGACAATGAGGAGGCCCTCGGGACCTGGCTCCCCAGCACACAGGGCTGCAGCTGCGGCACTGAGCAATGTGTTGCCATGGGACCGGATGTCTGGTGAGAGACTGGTTGGTCATGGGTGGGCAGTGGGCCTGGGTGACCCCTGAGTGTCCCACAGGGGACACACTGGGGGCTCTGCCCTGGGTGTTGGAGCCAGCAGCAGAAATGCTGTCAGCCTCACCTTCATAGTGGCACATGGCTTCCTCTGCCACCAGCTGGATGCAGCTTCCAGTCACCACATCATGGAACTGGTTCAGGAGCAGGAGCCTGTGGGGGTCAAGGGAAGGGCTGGGGAGGGCTGGGGAAGGTGAGGAGGAAGAGGCAGCCACAGAGCGGTCGGGTGAAGTTAGTGGGTGGCAGGGGGCAGACGTCAGGCTGACCTCCAGAGGTCCTGCAGCTGGGCTGCCGGGTACAGGAACTGGGCACTGCGGGCCAGGGCCAGGCTGCTGAGCAGCTCCACGTCATGCAGAATCCGCTCACACTCCCGGTTTCCCTTCTTGATCTGAGCCCAGGGTGGGGGGATCAGTCTAGAATCCGTTCAAGCATCACAGGACAGCTTCCAAAGCCTTCCCTTGCTCAGAACCCCTGATGGCTCCCCAGAGACTCCTGGATAAGGCCTCTTATGAGTGATCTGCCCCAAATACCTCCCTCCTCTTCCCTTAGCGAAAGCCCCTCCTCCTTCAGGGAGGCTCAGTCCTGCCTCCTCTGGGCTCCTGAGCCTGCACCCCCACCCCCGCTCTTGCACGTCTTTCCTCTCTGCTGCTCATGGAACCCAAGCCTCTTCTCCCAGGTCTCGGCTGGGCTCTGTCCTCTGATTCCCACTCTGACCCTTTGGGCCTCTCACAGGCAACACCCCCTACTCCGCTTGGCTTAGCAACTAGCTCCTAACCTGGGCATGGGTGGTGTAGGTGCCATTATGTAGCTCCAAGAAGAGCTCCCCGACCCAAGTGCACAGCTGCCCCGAGTGGGTCTCCAACGCTGAGAAGAGTCGCTCGGGAGAAGAAAACTGCACCCTGAGGGAGACCGCAAGCCTGGGCCCCCGGCCTTGGCCATGTGACTCACCCTTCTCAAAGGCAGAGGCAAAAAGAGGTCCAGCCCCCGAGTAAGGAGCTGCCTCCAGAAAGCTCTGTCCACACAGTCAGTTCTAGACCCCTCTGGTAGGGTTATGCCCCTTCCCATCCCCAGCTTTTCCCCCACCCTGCCTCCAGGGTAGAAGTTGAGAGGAGCCCTTGGTCTAGGATTGGAGGGGGTTGGATCTCGGGGAGGTGCAGGGCCCAATGTTTGAGCAAAAGGAAAGGCTCAAGGCAAAGGGGACGGTGGGGCTGAGGGAGCCCTGGCCCGACCTGGGCAGCCCATCTGTATCGCGCAGCCGCTTCAAGCGGTCCACCATGGTCTGGGTGGGGCCGCCACCCCCATCCCCAAAGCCAAAGAGGAAGGCACTGTGGTTGGTCCGCCCCTTGTCCCGGTTTTTGGTCACAGTCTTCAGCACCTGGATAGGCAGGGGCAGGTCAGCAGGGGGTCAACTGAGGACAGGATACCCAGCCCTCTCCAGCCTGCCCCCCACCGCCTTGGCCACAAGGTGCTCTCTCACCTCCTCCACACTGCCCTGCATCCCATATGAGTCACCGGGCGGGAAGTGGGCCAGCACACGGGAGCCATCCAGCCCCTCCCAGAAAAAGGTATGGTGCTGCAGGCAGGGAGACGGGAAAGAGAGAGAGGCCAGAGCCAGGGCTGGGGCAGAGCCCGGCCTCCCAGACCTGCCCCTCCTGCCGTGTGACCCCCGGGGAGGCAACCCTTCTCTGGGTGAGGGTTGGGTGGTCTGTCCAGGACCCTTCAATATGCCTGGGGAGAGATGAATGGGTCATCTGGGACCCAGGCCCGCTCTGACCCCAGCTCCCTGCGGCCTGCTCACCGGGAAGGAGTTCACCAAGTTCCAGCTCAGTTTCTGGGTGAGGAAGCGCCTGATGCCACAGCTGCGCATGATCTGGGGGAGCTGCGCCGAGTAGCCGAAAGTGTCTGGCAGCCAGAACTGCAGGGAAACGAGCCTCTGTGGCTTGGGAACCAGGGCTCTTGGTGGAGCAGCCACAGCCTGAAATCCTTATCACTCACGGACAAGCTGAGCCCCATGTTCCCACAGGCACAGCCGCTCCCAGCCTACCTCAGAGCACATCTTCCCAAACTCCTGCAGGAAGAAGTTCTGGCCCTGCAGGAACTGCCTCACCATGGCCTCTCCACTGGGAAGGTTCCCATCCTGGCAGTGAGGGAAGGCGAGGCGGCCAGGGTCAGCACCAGGCGGGATAGGCAGGAGCTCAGGGCAGCCCACCCCATCAGAAGCCAGGCTCTGAGCCCGGGTTACAGCTAGTGCCCAGGTAGCGCCCATCTCCTCCCTTCAGGCCAAACTGTCTGCCTGCCATGGGTGGGGGCAGGGTTTCCAGGCCCAGGTCACAGGCTTGAGATTCTCCTCCCACTTGAAGTCCCAGGCCTTGGGATTCCAAGGATTAATAAGCGCTGCTACAGACGGGGCATGAAGGGCCTGCAGAAAGTCGCTGGCTAAGCTGAGGAAGGCCATGATGCTATGGCCTCAGGCTGAGGGACTGCGACTGCACTTACCATCTCCACCCAGGTACCCCCCACAGGCACAAACTGCCCACGGCAGGCGAACTCCTGGAGCCGGGCATGCAGGCCAGGGTAGTGGCTCTTCACCCACTGCAGCTGCTGCGCCTGTGGGGGCAGATGGGGCAGGAGCTGAGGCAGAAGCAACAAGAGCACCACCTGGGGCTGAGTACCTGGGGCCCAGAGGGCGGCTGGGGGTGAGAAGGAGCCCTGACCCTCAGGCCTAAGAAGCCCTTGGAACCTCACACTAGGACCTGTTGGACTCCAGGTGCCCCCACATGGCTGTCTCTCTGACCTGGGAGCAGGCAAAGATGAACTCGGGATTCCGCTCC